>NC_089268.1:12756558-13357047 GCF_963930625.1 Muntiacus reevesi
CACAGCATAATCAGCACGTAGTTAATCAATGCAATCATGGCAGCCGGTGAGCACCATGAGGCTAAGTGCAGAGCAGGAAGAGTGAAAGGAGAGCTTGATAGGATGCCGGGTCACATAGGGAGGGGAGAGAGGGAAATCAGTAGAAAAGACATAGAAGAGATCCAGAGGGCTAAGGACTCTTTCAACATAGCATTATTACAATAAGGGGGATTTAAAAGAAGAAAAATGGTTTAAAATGAACAGCAGGTCAAAGATAACTGAGAAAACATCTGGCAAAGGTGTATCAGAAAGATCATGGAAAGTATAGTTACAGAGAAGCCAGACTGAGGGATGGCTGGGGATGGAAATGAGACAGGATGCCACAGGCAGCATATCTTGTGTTACCTAATCAGCGAGCAGTCCATACTCGGGACCCAGGAGGGCCCAATTCCTGCTTGCCTTCCATCATAGGCCTGCCAGCAGGCTTAGCTCAACCACTCATTATACCTGAGGTTGGATGCAATTATTTGGAAATCTTTTGAGTGATTCAATTTCATTAAAATTACATCAGGGAAATGTGACATTATGAAGGATTGAGAACCAATTATAGAAATATTGGGAAGCTCTGATATGAGCACTCACGTCTGAGTCACTTCCAATTCTTGTACACTAATCAAGGACACTCTCAGTTCTACTGGTGTTATAAATTAAGATTTTATCCCATAACAAGGGAGAGGAGGAAGATAGGAAAGAAGTACATCAAAGCGTTGACAGGACATTTTCAGACTAAGAAAGTGGAGTGAAGCAGAATTAGACTCTGCCCCCTCCAATAACTGATGAAGCAAACCCCCCAAATTCAATCTCTTTCAAAGTCAAAACTTCATCAGCAAAAACCAAATTGGAAAAGAGAGACAATCTTATTCCAAAGATTCTGAAAAGTCAGTCAAGGAAAGAATTAAGAGATTCTTTTTCCTGCATTCCCTAAAAGTAGAAATCAGGAAAGGAGGCACGTCACCCAGAGAATTATTACACATACCCTCCAATTTTATGAAGCCAACAAGGGGAGTAGGTGAATAGCCCTGAAGAAGTTAAGGAGAAGCTCTTGAAGGCAGAAGCCCACACACCACAGGCATTCAGTGGTGGCGGTCAGGCTGCCAGCAATGGCCACCTTAGTGGGCAGGAGGAACACAGGGCCACGATGGGGGATGAGGATACACTACTCCAAAATGAGGTTCCATACTGAATATTTCACGTGGAAGGAATCTTGAGAAACAGCAGGTGAAGGAAGGACTTTCTGACCTTCCCCTGAAGTGGGCATAAAGACCCTCAAGTGAGAGACACCCTTCGTACACCCAGGGGAAAGGAACATTCCTACCTTCGAGAAAGAAGGACATCACGAGAAATCTGAATGAACACACCTTGCTAAGTCTCCCCTAGTTTACTACACTGAGCTCACACTCATACCCACTTTTGTCCGATCACATCTTCCCACAACTTTCCACTCTACCAACCCTAGCATAGAAACGCTCAGACCTTTTCAGGTCTCCATTTCCTTGTAAAGGAAACATCATGCACAACTTACATGAAATGAATTTGTATGCTATTCTCTTGCTAATTTATCTCCTGTTATGGAAACACAGCTGAGAACGATAAATGGTATGAGGCTTCTTCCTCTGCTCCAGCTACACTCAAGGGCTGCCCAGGACCCCGGGTGGCAGAAGGACACCGCTAGCATGGAGTCTGGGAAGGCAGAGCAGAAGTTGGCAACAGAGTATTTGGGATGGGAAAGGTAACTGGTCCCACAGAGGTGGGGACAGTGACAAAGAGAATCCACTTACACTGCACCCAAGCAAATAAAAGGTAAGCTCTATGCAGGTTCCCATATAAGCATGGATAAGACAACAAGAAATGGCACGGAGACTGTGCAAACATATACAACAAATGGAAGGAGAAAAAGAAAGGAGAAAATACAATCCAAGAAGGGCTTCTCCATGGCTGTCTCAGCTACAGATGCTTCAATAAGAAAATTCAACAAAACAAGAGCTCAAAGACAAGATAATATAAATCAACAGGATAAGATGAAAAGACGGCAGAGTTGAGGAAAGTTTGACAGCCAAATGACATGAAGACAGCACTAATAAATAAGTCAGAGCAGTAAAGAACAGAATAGACATGACTCAAAATTGAATAAGGCAGAGAGTAAAGGTCTGAGATTATTTCAGCGGATGCAGGAAAAAATAGAAAAACATCATCTCACTTACTCAGAAGAAATGCGACAGACATGGAAGGTAAAGGTGATGAAACAAAGAATAACTAGTTCCCTGAAATAGAAAATCGAGTAAGTATAAAAGAGAAAATATTCAGGAATACAAAAAAAATTTTTTCCCTGTATTGAAGGAAGGAGCAAATCTGGCCTCAGTATTTTCCACAGCCACATTCAAAACCAGAAGGCAATGGAGTAGGATTGTCTGAAAAGATCTGAGGGAATTTGTCTGGTCCAAGTATTCAGTCATAGTCTTTTTTTAACTGGAAGAAATTCTCAAGCACGATTGAGTTAAAAAATATAACACCCTCCAGCCCTTGCAATAAAAACCATTTCTGCCTTCTAGTACTTATAAATAAAGAAGCCTAGTGGTGAGCACTGAACTCTCTGAAAATGTAAACCCATTCTGTAACTGAGGGACTCATGAGTGCAGTATAGAAAATGCTCTAAACTCTGATAAGGAAAAACAAAACTAACAAAAAACTAGGAGCAAAGGAGGGAGGACAGGTGTGAGACAATAGAAAAAATTATAGATAGATACCTACCCCTGGTTCCTGGCACAGAGCTTCTAAAACCCTTGTAATTTCCCAAGTGATAAGAACACTAAGAGTACTTCTTATTCTAATATTTGGTCTTTGACCCTGTCCCTAACAGACGACTCTCGAAACCTTTATAAATTCCTAAGTGATAAGAACACGAGGACCATCTTGTGTTTCAATGAGGTGACTCATTGAACTGGGGGAAACTTTGGGGGGGCTCCCGGATGGGGGCTGGTCGCCAGAAAGACCAAGTCATAATTAGAAGTTAGAATTTTCAGTGCCTGCCCCACCCCTTTCTCCAGAGGGGGAAGGAGAGGAGAAAGCCTAGAAATGGAGCTAATAATTGACCATGCCCACATGAGGAAGCCTCCATAAAATCCCAGTAGTACAGGCTTTAGAGAGCTTCAAAGAAGACGAACACATCCACATTGGGAGGGTGATGCACCCCAACTCCACAGGGACAGAAGTTCCAATCTCCAGCACCCTTCCAGATCTCACCTGAAGCATCTCTGTTCGTCTCTACTCTTTGTCATATCCTTTAATAAACTGGTAAGTAAGCACTTATGTTTCCCCGAGTTCTGTGACCTGCTCTAGCAAATTAATCAAACACAGCTGGTGTCCAAGGAAGCTTGATGTGCGGAGAAAAACTCCATATATCTGGTGACCAGAAGTGTAAGAAGTAAAGTGTTCTGTGTGAGCACATAAAAGTAAAAGAGAAGCCCAGGACGGTAGAACTGAGTTTTTCCCAACACAGGAGGTAGACAAAACTAAGTTTTTCCTAAACAATAGGAATGGGTAGAAATTTAAGTGTAATTGCCTCATCTTTCAGAGCAGGAAGTCAATTTTTCTGTTAAATAGATACAAAATTAAATACAATACTTTTTCTTTAAAAAACAACAGTATTCATGACATAGACTAATTCTCTTGAAATTATTTCCATCTAGCTGGCGATCCATCCTTTTAACTAGGTATCTGAAACTCAAGATGTCTAGAATAATGGTCACCAAAAGTTAATGTTCATTATTTCTGAGAGGTGGGATACTGGGGGAAATAGCTAACAGTGGTTAGGAATCCTTAGGAGATATCCTTATGAGTGATTTTTCTTGTTTTGACCACATTGTACGGCTTGCGGGATCTTAGCTCCCCAACCACGGATCAAATCCGAGCCCCTGCAATGGAAGCACGGAGTCCAAACCACTGTAACCAGCAGGAAATTCCCTCTTATGACTGATTTTTTGGTTCTTTTTTTCTACTTCCCTCTATATCCTGTATTTTGAAATGTGTTCATATATATCAAAAAAATAAAATGCCTCTTAGTCATAAAGGATAAACAAAGGACAATTGAGAATGACAAAGAAGAAAAAGATGGAAAAAAAGTTTCCACAGAGAGACCCAAGCTTACTTAAAGGGAAAAGAGCAGGAGTAGGAATCAGCAGAGAGAAAAATGCAGACTGAGAGGCAAGCGCCCTTGAAAGTTATAAATGTTGGCATCTACCAATTTCAGTAATAAATTCCACCTAAGTGATGATAACTCTCAATTCATACCTCCATCCTAGACCTTACCATGAACTCTATGCTCATATCCCATTACTTATCCTACTGAAGATCTGACAAGTCTTTCAAATATAGTGTCCAAAATCCAAACCAAATTCTTGGTCTGCATCCAAATATGCTGCTCTCTCAGCCTTCCCATTTTACTAAATTCGAGTCAAGAACCTTGAAGTCATCCCTAACCATCTCTTTCTCTCACCCAACTGCCCCTCCCCATTCCCAACCTCAGCAAATTCCACTGGCTCTATTTCTATCAAAACACAACCTGAATCCACTCACTTCTCACCACCATCTCTACTATCACCGCAGTCCTAACTGCGTCCAGACTGGCTGACGACAGCAGCTTTCTAACAGGTCCCCAGCTCTCACTCTTGCCCCATCTCTATTCTCCAAACAGAATTCAGTGATCTTTTTAAAGAATAAATCAGATCATGCCACTCTTTTGCTCAAAACCTTCTAATGGCTCCCATCTTATTCAGAATAAAACCTGAAGTCTCTCTGACTATGCCCTACAAGGTCCTATTTGATCTCCTACTGGGGCTCCCACCTCACAGCCTCTGGGCCTACTCTTCCCTCCAAGGGAATGTTCTTCTCTCAATAACAAGGTTCATTCCTTCACTTCCTTCAGATCCCTGCTCCAACCACATCTTCTCAGACAGGACTTCCCTGACTTTTCCACTAAAATCCCATCACCGAATCTTTTTCCTGCTTTACTGGGAACAGGAGGGTTATTTTCCTTTATTCAGAGCCATGGCCCTAGAACTCAGAAAAATATCTGACACAAGGCAGGTGCTCAATATTTGTTAAATGAGTGACTCAAAGAATCCACTATTTTCTTTTCCTCAAAACGCTGCAAATATCTTTCTTCTGATTATCGAGACTGTGTGCTTAGTCGCTCAGTCGTGTCCGACTCTTTGTAACCCCATGGATTGCAGCCTGCTAGGCCCTTCTGTCCATGGGGATTCTTCAAGCAAGAATACTGGAGTGGGTAGCCTATCCCTTCTCCAGGGGATCTTCCCGACCCAGGAATGGAACTGGGGTCTCCTGCATTGCAGGCAGATTCTTTATTATACGAACTACTTACTACAATTCAGGCAGATGTTATTTGCTCTTAGTAAGCAATACACAGAAGTTATGAGAAACTCTGTAAAGCTCAAGAGTCAAGACTGGTTTCTGGTCATATGCGTGTGTTTGGGGAAAGGTGTGTGGTAGCAAGGGCAAGAGTGCTCGCCAGAATCAACTAACCCAGGCCCTGATACCTGGAAGAGAGCTCTGGCTGCCATATACCCAGTTATAAACAGGATGAGACTTCAGAAACTATCACTGACTTAACTGTACCTGTCCCTGTTGGGTCACCTCCCTGGATCATAAAGTCTTTGATGATTCTGTGGAATTTGGTGCCATTGTAGTAACCTCGACGAGCCAGTTCAGCGAAGTTCTTACAGGTCTTTGGAGCATGCTTCCAGTACAGCTCCAGCACGATGATCCCCATGCTGCAGGGGGAGAGGACAGTAGAACTCCAGTCAAGAACAAGGTCACAGCACACAGGAGCGTTACGGGACCGCTCCACAACTCTTCATTTGCAAGCTTATTGAGTCATGAAATGATGATAAAGGTCAGATTGCATGCTCAGCGAAGGAAACAACGCAATGTAAATAACATAAACACAGACACCTCCTTTGAGGAAAACATGCTGGGGCTTCTGGTTCTTCTTTCAAGCAAAGCAACCATGGACAACTAAAAATCCTAATGCCTTATATACAACAAATCACCAATCATTGGAAACCAATATAACCAATCCCTAAATTAGGGAGAAAAATCTTACACCTAGTTTATAACTTTAAGTTGCATATTAAAATATTGGGAATTCACATTTATTTACATATATAAGTTTCTGGGGGCTTCCCTGGCAGCTCAGCTGGTAAAGAATCCACCTGCAATGCAGGAGACCCCAGTTCCATTCCTGGGTGGGGAAGATCCCCTGGAAAAGGGATAAGCTACCCACTCCAGTATTCATGGGCTTCCCTTGGCTCAGATGGTAAACAATCAGTTTGCAATGCGGGAGACCTGGGTTCGATTCCTGGGTTGGGAAGTTCCCCTGGAGGAGGGCATAACAACCCACTCCAGTACTCTTGCCTGGAGAATCCCCATGGACAGAGGGGCTTGGCAGGCTATAATCCATGGGGCCACACAGAGTCAGACACGACTGAGCGACTAAGCATAGCACACAGCCCAAGTTTCTGGGGATGGGGTGGAAACTGCGTAAATGAGAGACAGAAAGGCTTTCAGTGATTTTTGAGCCATATAAATTTGGAAAAAAATTAATGGAAAAAAAAAAGTACAGTTTGTGTGTATTGAGGAAGGGTGCAACAAAGGTAAAACCTGATTACTTCAAACCTCGCCCCAAACCTTGCAAACTCCGAGAGACAGTGAAGGACAGGGAGGCCTGGCATGCTGCAGTCCATGGGATTGCAAAGACTCAGACATGACTGAGCAACAACAATGTGATGAGCGCTTTTCCCCCTGAAATGCGGCTAAGAAAAAAGGAACAAGTAAGATTTAAAATAGGTGCCTTCCTATCTTAATTTCATTCATCTACCTCCATTTCATCACTCTCTTAAGACTTTAAGCTCCAAGGAAGAATTGAGTCAACTTTGTATAGCCTGAATACCCAGTGTGAAGCACAGTGTAAGGACTCTATAAATAAATGTGGTATGTGCTAGAACATAGCTTTCTAAAAGCCTTCCTAGTGGCAATTCATCCTTTACACCCCTAACATTTAACACAGATTAACAGTTACTCTGTGTAAGACACAATTTTAAGTGCTTTTCCTCTTACAGAGGAACATTCTGGTGGATACTTTTAAAATACAGGGAATAACTTTTTGGAATGGCAATCAGAAAATAACCTATACAAATCTGGAATGAGCATACCTTTTGACAGCAATTTCAACTTCTAAAGTTTCTACTCTCTGTGAAAACTTACAAAAGTGCTTGAGGATATAATAGGTGCAAGGATGTTTATTCTAGTAATTGTCCTAACAAAAAAAAAATGAGGAGCAATTTAAATGTCCTTCATAGAGGGAATGACTAAAATATGAAATATCCATACAGAAGGCTGCATGTATTACATGCAAATTACAGAAAAAAACATACTGATCATACAATCTTATTATTGTTTAAATAAAGAACATAAAAGAAATGTCTTTATGTACAGAGAAACAGATCTGCAGATCATCCGACATCGGTTCAGTTCAGTCACTCAGTCGTGTCCGACTCTGCAACCCCATGGTCTGCAGCATGCCAGGCCTCCCTGTCCATCATCAACTCCTGGAGTTTACCCAAACTCATGTCCACAGAGTCGGTGATGCCATCCAACCATCTCATCCTCTGTCGTCCCCTTCTTCTCCTGCCCTCAATCTTTCCCAGCATCAGGGTCTTTTCAAACTATCAGTGGTGTGTTTACAGACAGGAGTGGCTGTCACTTCTTACTGTATACGCTTCTACAACTGCTTGAATTTAAATTTTCATTTATTTTGTAATTAGAAAAAAAAACGAAACAGGTAGTTGAGAAATTACATACTTTCAAGTTGACCAGAAAAAGTAGAATTTTCCCTTGCAAGAAGATGGGGAAGATGGCCAGGGGGCAAAAGCAGCATCTGAGAGAACTGTGCTCCGAAGGAAAGCAGCAGGAGCAAGAGGAAGACAGAAAGACAATGGCTGGACTTTGGCTATTGATGTGCAAATGACAGATTGTAAGCAGAGAGGTAGGCAAAGATCAGGTGAAAAAAAATCACCTTTGAAGGTGAGACCACAGAATTTCAATTTTATATTGCTGGAGCAGTAAGAAATTACTTAAGGTTATTTGTCCTACTTCGGAAAGATCACTTTTAACTTTTTCCAAAAAGGCAATGGAATGAATGGGGCTAAAGAACCTAGCTAGGTAGGCAGACAGACCAGGCTCCAAATGAGATTCCCCTACTCACCAGCTACAAGACTTTAATCAAACAATATACTCTGTAAATTTTGACATTTCCTCTGCTAAAACTGGAGAGAAGGTGGACCAGTACCTACATGATCTGAGTTGCTAAGAGGATTAAACTAAATGTGACGCTACACAAAGGGGACATGGCACTAGCTGTTTGGTGCTCAATACATATTATCACTCCTTGACAGGAGGGAATGAATGCGCTTCTTCCTGTGTTCTCCTAAAAATTTGTGTAAATAACTGAGCTACTTACAACCCTTAATATTTACACGTCTGTCTCCTTCACTATACTAAAGGCAAGGTTGTGTTTCATCCACCTCTGACCCTCCGATCCCACGTCCCCGGTCTGTAGACTGAATGCGCGCTGGTTGAACGAAAGGATGAATGAACGGAGGGGTAGGAGGAGGGCACTCGGGCCGCTGTCGCTAACAGCGCAAGTGGGTGTGGAGCACGGACGCGGGCAGTGGCGGTCCCCACTCAGCCCCAAGGCAGCCCTCGCGACCGCCCCTCTACGAGGAGGCTGGCCTTCCGGAGGCGCAAGCCCGGAACCCAGCCCCGCGGCTAAGTCTGAAACTCCACGTCGCCTCCACCTGCCCAGCCCCGGAGGCCGGGCCCTCACCTGGTCTCCAGGTACACGTTGGGCGGTTGCCAAGAGTCTGGAGGAATCGCCGCCATGGCGAGGCTGGCTGGAAACTCCCGAGGCGATCGCTACTTCCGGCGTCGATTCGCCGGGGCCCCGCGGCTGCTGCAAGACACTTCCGGTTCCCGCCGTTCAACTCCAGAGATGCCAAAATTGGGGCGATTTGAGACAAGGCAGAGGAAAGACCCCCGGCCCCCACCCCCACCTCCAAGGCCGAGAATCTAGAGCTTGAGGCTAAAGCAAGCTGTCTGCTAGGACAGGGAAAAGTGCCAAGCTCCATCGGAGGTGATCTCCAAGTGGAGAGAGAGAGAGACAGACAGACCGCGCCATTCTATGGACGCTCAGATTGGTTCGTTTAGACATGGGGAGGCGTGAGCGACCAGCAAATCTGCACTTCTATTGGAGTGAAAGCCTAACCTTCCGTTTGGAAGACTCTTAGTCCCACAATAGTGCTGAGACCCAAGAAGAAGAGGAGGATGGAAGGGGATAGAGATGAGAGCTGCCTGTGACTAACACTAATGTAAGGCGCTGTACATTTCCATAGCACTTGAACATTATTATATTATCTATTCCGCAAAACAGTCCTGTAAAGTAGATGTTATTATTCCCATTTTTCAGATGTAAAAACTGAGACTCAGCATTTAAATGACTTATATGTCCATAGCCAGGCTTCCCAAGTGGCTCAGTGGTAAAAAATCCACCTACCAATGCAGGAGACACAGGTTAGATCCCTGGGTCAGGAAGATCCCCTGGAAAAGGAAATGGCAAATGACTCCAGTATTCTTGCTTGGGAAATCCCATGGACAGAGGAGCCTGATCTGTAGTCCATGGAGTCGCAAAAGAGTTGGACATGGCTTAGGTACTAAACAGCAACAGGTCCATAGCCCCATAGCCATAAAGCAAATTAAACTTCAGTTCAGTTGCTCAGTCGTGTCCGACTCTTTGAGACCCCATGAATTGCAGCACTCCAGGCCTCCCTGTCCATCACCAGCTCCCGGAGTTTACTCAAGCTCATGTCCATCGAGTTGGTGATGCCATCCAGCCATCTCATCCTCTGTCGTCCCCTTCTCCTCCTGCCTGCAATCCCTCCCAGCGTCAGGGTCTTTTCCAATGAGTCAGCTCTTTGCATCAAACTTTGGAGTCTCCAGAGGCAAAGTGTCTGGTGAGAGGGAAGAGGGAAGGACTGGGAAGAAAATCAGAGATAAAGGAAGGGAAAAGCTAGGAGAATGAAGATCAAATATGTCAGGACTAGAAGCAAGGATTAGAGTGACTGTGACTGGGATAGATGGTAGTCCAAGGTTGTTAGGAGTGTTTGCACATTATCAAAGACAATGAGAGGAGGTGTGAAGGGAGGACAAGAAAGAAATGGGGTCAGTGAACATACCATAAATGCTTTGAATGCCACTTGATAATGGCAGTTAAATGAATGCTTACATTGTACCAGGCATCCAGTAAGCACTACTGTGTGCTTTCACACTGTTAAAATCAAACACAAGCTTTGCGCAGTGGCAGTATCGTAGCCAATGAGGTTTATCCGAGGCGCGATTATTGCTAATTGAAAAAAAAAAAAAATCAAACACAAATGGAACTCAGACTTGAAATTTTCCTCATTCACAATTTGTAGAGGTTATACTCCATTTGTAGTTATTATAAAATATTGGTCATATTCCCTGTGCTGTGCAATATATCCTTGTAGCTTATTTTTGAACTTTTGACAACACTTAATCTTCAAACCCACAAGAGGTAGATATCACTATTCCCCCTTTTACTTTGAGGAAACGGAGACTAACAGCGATAACTTGCTCAAAGTTCCACAGCTGTGATCCTGTGTTCTTGACCACAGTTCAATCCTAGCTTCCTTAATTGCCAAGCAGGAATAAGGGTATACAAGGTTGTAAAGGTCAAATTAGACAGTGCGCTCCTTGAGAGAATAACTGAACCTTGTTCATCTTTGTGCCCTCCTTGCAGAGGACTGAACACAGGATGCTCATTGAATGAATAATAAACAGGAAATTACATTTTAGGGGCTTCCCTAAATATTTACCACTGGTGGCTCAGTGGTAAACAATCCGCCTGGAATGCAGCAGACAAAGGTTCAATCCCTGCTACAGGAAGATCCCATGCACCACCTCAACTAACTTAACTAACTAAGCCCGTGTGCCACAACTAGTGAGCCTGTGCTCTAGAGCCTGGGAACGACAACTACTGAAACCTGTGCACCTAGAGCCCACGCACCGCAACAAAAGAAGCCACCACATTGAGAAGCGCAGGCACTGCAACGCAGAGTAGCCCCGGCTGTCTTCAACTAGAGAAAAGCCTATGCAGCAACAAAGACCCAGCACAGCCATAAATAAATGAATAAAATGAGTAAATGAATACAATTAGTTTTTACAAAAAGAAAACTATATTTTAGACTGATGAGAGCTGTGCTAATATAAGGGATAATTAATTTACATTTCCTGCACTCTGGTGTTCATGCCCTCGTTATGGCCCTTGAGCTGGGTGGAAAAGTTTTCATTGTTAGTCCTGTCTGTTGTTATCTGAGTTTCCTTTCTCTGGACCTTATGTAGTTCCTTACTACATATCCTGGGAGGCTTAGGGCATGATGACGATGCATTGGGGTTTAACAGAAGCATAAGACAGCACCTTGCTGGCTCATTCCAAAATCCTTACTCAAGAGGCTCAGCTTTGGTTGGACTTTTTATTCCCAAGAGAACATTAAGTGTCAGTGACTTCAGGGCAGAGTTGACAGAGAGGCCTAGATTACTGTTCTAAGTTCACTATTAGATTGCAGCTTGTATTTACTTCATTTATTCTGTATCTAAGTTTAATGTGTCTTCTAAATAAATGTCCCTTATTAAAAACAAAATTATAACATCATTTTCTGAGCTGGAATCCTAAGGATCATCCTCTTTATCTCTGCTCCCTGTAAGTGACACATCATCAAACATGTCAACTCTTTTTTCCAAAGGTCCCCAAATTGTATTCCTTTCTTCCCATTCCCACTGCTGTTTCAGACCTTTAACACCAGGATTATTTCAGAAGCTCCTTTGCTGGGTTCCCTGCCCTTTGGTTTCCCTCTAGTAACCCATTTTACACACAGTAGCCAAAGCCCTCATCTGAAATACTATAAGATATTGCCATGAAGTATTAAATGATTTCTCTTTGCCTATTAAAATCCCAAATCACTTCGCCTGAGCTTGAAGGCCCTTCACCATTGACCACTCACTGACTTCTCCAGTCAGATTTTGGACTATTTTATTATCCAAGCCTTATATGTGGAATCAGCGTTCCCACTCTCAGACTTCTGCCCAAGCATGTCTTTTTCCTTGCAATGCTTTACCAAACTTCACCCAATCTCCCTTGTTCCATCTCCTCCTCTCTACTCATCCTGTCTGTAGTAGACTCTCCTTCTCTCTTCTTGATCTTTAATTTGGTGCCACATTCCATCCTTGTCTAAATGCTTGTCTCAGATTTTCTTCTCACCACGTAGACTGTCAATAACCTATGTTAGGGACCACGTCCTTATGCAGTTGGGCTTCCTAGGTGGCATAGTGGTAAAGAATCAGCCAGCAATGCAGGAGACACGAGTTCAATCCCAAGGTCAGGAAGATCCCCTGGAGTAGGAAATAGCAACTCACTCCAGTATTCTTGCCTGGAGAATTCCATGAACAGAGGAGCCTTGAAGGCCACAGGCTATGGGGTCGCAGAGAGTCAGACATGACTGAGCAGGCATGCCTTATCCAGTTCAGTTCAACATTCACACAGGGCGTGTTCCAGATCAGAATCTGAGCAGAGCGAGTTTCCAGTGTAATCTCGAACAATTTAACCTTTCCATAAACTTCAGCTTGGTTAGTAAGAGGGTAAATGAAGGTTGTTGAAGCAGTTTCACGAATATAAAGTCCTTTGTAATGTCTGGCAAAGAGTAAACATTAATGAGTGTGCCGTGTGTAAATTTGAGTGATCTGTTTGCCTGCCTTTCTTTTAGATTTCAAAGGTAAGGGCCTGCCCACCATTTACGTTACCCCTCCCACATCCATCTCTTAATGCCTAACACGCTGCCTGTCACATAGTAGGAGGCTCAACAAATACTGATTGAATGAATTAGTTCAGCTATGAAGTCGGCGTTGGCTCACAAAGAGACCGCCGGCAAGGACTGAAGAAGACCGAGAGGGAAGAACTGGCCGCCAGGGGGAGCAAGAAGCCGTGCTCTCCAGATCTCGTGATAGTTCCCAAGCTCTCCAAGACATCGCCAGTTCTACTTCTGGCGGAAGCTTCCGGCGGGAAGAAGGGGCGCTGTCTCGCCTGTGGAGTGGGAGTTGCTTCCGGGTTGCGCGCCCGGAAGTAGGAAGTTGTCGGCCTATCCTCCTCGCCCGGCGGCTTGCTGTCCCCGAGGCGGGAGGAGCCCGAGGGGGCGCGGGCCCCGCAAGTGAGTGACTGGGGCCCGAGGCCGGGAGGGGGGAGGCAGCTTCGTGACAACACTGTCGCCGTACCCGTCTGTAAAATCCTCGCGCAGCTCACCTTTCAGCGCCAGTGCCTCTCCTGCCCCTGCGCTGACGCCTTCTCTGAGCCTTCGGCGTTTTGCGGACTGACAGCTCCCTTCACCAACTCCCCCGGGGTCAACTTTCTTAAGCCTTCTCCCTTTTTTCCCTTGGCTCTGCCGGGGAGAGCAGAGAGTTCCGCCCTAATTGAACTTGTTTCGCGGGGTCACAGTAGTGACCAAAACAGCGGACCTAGCAAAGTCTATATTTTTTGCCCTTTTAGAGTTCTCGTTTGTTTTTTTTTAATGTTTACAGTAGATTTCCCGCCCCACTCCGAAATATCTTTTTCTGATCATTGTTAGGGAAGGAATTTTTTAAGTGTGGTCTTGGTATATGACAAACATGGCATCTCGGATTTCAGAAAGGAATATGACTTGGTTTATTGGCCTGATTAAATGAGCTGTTGGTAATCTCCATTTAGAACAAGGAAATTCGCCTGCTTCCTGTTGCCTAGTATTTTAAGATCATTAGTCCTGCAAGCCACACTTTTTTTCTGGTCAAGAGCCTGCACATCCTTGGTATTTATCAGTACACCAGTTTTAAGGTATTTGGCCTTCTCATTATAGAGGCTTCTCTGGTGGCTCAGATGATAAAGAATCCACTTGCAATGCGGGAGAAGTGGGTACGATCCTTGGGTCGGGAAGATCCCCTGGAGGAGGAAATGGCAAC
The DNA here is from genome assembly GCF_963930625.1 of Muntiacus reevesi. Classification (NCBI taxonomy): domain Eukaryota; kingdom Metazoa; phylum Chordata; class Mammalia; order Artiodactyla; family Cervidae; genus Muntiacus; species Muntiacus reevesi. The sequence continues at coordinate 12,770,728 of NC_089268.1, forward strand.
CCATTCCTGTATTCTTGCCTGGAGAATACAGTATTCTTGTCCTGTATTCTATGGACAGAGGAGCCTGGCCAGCTACAGTCCATGGGGTCGCAAAGAGTCAGACAGACTGAGCGACTAACTTTCACTCATAATAGAGACTACTCCCAGAATAATTTCTGGCTTTTCCTGTTTGCTCATTTGGTTGTTCCCATGGTGGAATCTTCCATGGACATCTCTCCCTTAATAAATTTGCTTATTTGAGTTTGAGTTAGGACAGTTTCCCTTTAAGGAAGGACATGCTTTAACCTAAATTTAGCTTTGTTACACTGAAGTTTCGTCTGAAGTTCACATCCACCAGTTTGAATACCACAGGCCCTGTTTGCCCTTTCTGCTTTAGACCAAAACAGTTTTCAAGACCCAGTTCAAATCCCTATTCTTCCACAGCTACTTAAGGCTCCACACACACAAAAAATCCAAATGTGAAGTTTATATCTTGCTCACTTAAACTCTCATTAGGCTGATGTATTTTTTAAAAAATAAGAAGTAAAATAAACCATTAGTTTGTGAACAAAATGATTACTTTAGGTCTTTCTATAAATTTGTTCAACAAGCTGTGATAAGGTTCCATATCTCTTGAGGTGAACTTCCATGTCTGTTATTAGTTTGTGTTGTTATTTTCTCCAAAAAATCTGCTTTCAAGAAACAGTTTTGTGGCAAGGAAGACAAGGAATAGATGTAATACAAAGTGATAGGGTTGTGTTTAAGGTTCAAAGGGCAGAAATGAAGGTCTAAGATTCAAAGGGCAAAAATAGTGTTCACTCATTGGACAAAGCACGGGGGGATAGTTTTTGTAAACAGAGAAAATTATGTGTACAGAAGCAGAAAGGTGTGAAATAATATGGCAACAAAGAATGTGAGGGAAGAATGGGAAACAAGACAGAACAGATAGGCAGTAACCAGTGGGTCATGCTAAGTAATTTGGACTTCGTCTTATTGTAGTTATTACATATTTAATTTGAGTAATAAGACAAATGTTTTAGATATATCACCTTGTAATTGATTAACAACATGGTTGGAAAGACACAATTATCCTTATTTTATAGATAAAAACTCTGAGGCTTTAGAGAGGTTAAAACAGTGTCTCATGGCCACAGAGTAGATGGAGAATCTAGTATTTGAATTCAGTTTTTTCTGATTCCAGAGCTGGTATTCCAGTTTTTTCTGATTCCAGTGCTAAATTGTTCCCTAGCTGGGCGTGGGAAGTCAAGGAAAGTGCTAAAGTGCTTTAAATAGATGAGCAATGTGAGCCAGTTTGTGTTTTAGAAAAATAATTTGTAGAGACTGGCTCAGAAAGGAAAAAAGGGGTTGGAAATATAGAAATTAAAATATCTTTGTGATGGTCTATGGGAGGGATATTGAGGGCCTTGACTGCCACTAATGTAGAGCTAAAGAGGACATGATGAATGTGAGAGCTATACAGGATATAAAATTGAGGATTTGGTGATTGGTTCATTGGTGGTGATGAGGAAGCAGGAGGAGAGGTTTTAAATTTGGAGAACTGATGTTTCCAGTATTTAAGGAAAGGAATATAGTAGGATAAACAGTTTGCAGGGGAAAATTAATAAGTCAGGTATGGGCACGTAACATGTAGGGGACTATAAGAAATCTGGTCCAGGATGTCTGTTAGCTGATTAGATAGGTGGGTCTTGAGTTTTGGAGAGAGTTCTAGACTGGAGAAGAGATTTAGGAATCACTAAAGCTGGTGGCTAAAGCCATGGAGAGAATGAGATAGTCAAGGACATCCGTGGTGAATACCAACATTCCGAGAGAATGAGAACAAGAGAATTATGCCAAGATTTGAGGGCACTTGGGGGAGATAATGGATGGGAATGGCAGCTGCCGCAGAGAGATAACTGAAAAAGTGTCCTTTGGACTTGGCATGTGAAGAAAGCCTTTGGTGACCTTAGTGAAAGCAGTATCCGTGGTGTGAGGGGAAAAGAAACAAATGGTCCGAGGCCTGAGAAACAAGAGAGGGAAGGGAAACTTTTGTTTTTTTTGAGAGCTTAACTTTGAAGAGAGGAAGAGTATAAGCTCTGGAAATCTAAATAGGAAGGATTTTTTTTTTTTTTTAAACCATAGAAACTAGAAAAAGTGATACTAGGAGATATGTTTAAAAATCTGGGGGTTCCTGCTTCAAATATGTCAGTGTCATAAAAGGCCAGAAAACAAAACACCAGCATCTGTTGTAGAATTAAGTAGAACAACGAGACATAACAGCTAACTGTGATATGTGATCACTGGTTGGTGCCTAGATTTCTAAAAAGCTGTATGGCCTTTCTTTGCTTTGCTTTTTCTTTTTTTTTTTTAAGTTTGACCATGGACTAGATATTAAGTAATGTTAGAGAATTATTAATTTTAATAGGTATGATAATGATGCTGGTGATTATATAGAATAATACCCTTATTCTCTGGAGGTACATGTTGAAACATTTAGAAGTGGTTTCATGATGTGTTACATTAATAAATTTCAAATGGTTCTGGTAAAAAAAAAAAAGAGTTGAACAGAAAGCAAATATAGCCAAATGTTTGTTAACAATTGGTGAATCTAAGTTAAGGATATACGAACATTCACTGTACTATTACAGTTTTTCTAGAGGCTTGAAATTTTTCAAAATAAAAAATTGAGAGAAAAGCAATATATTTTCAGAGAGCAAAGAAAAGACTAGACTCTTCAAGTCTCAATGAGCAGAGATATCCAGAAAGAGGAATGTTGATGATAAGAGTGCATAAAAGTAGAATTCTCCTAATTGTAAATTTAAAGCAGTTATTATAGTTTTAAATTGTTCCTCTTTTAAATTGTATCATTTTAGTGTTTTATCATTTATCTTTAAATGTGGAGTTTGTTTTTTCTTAGTGGTTTTTATTACAAGTCTTTGATAACATTTTTTTCCAGTTTAATGAAACATGTCCTCAATCAATGAGAATCACTGTAAAAAGTAGAATGGAATATATTCCTAACACTGAAGAATGGATTACCATACTACATAGCTAGCATAATACTAAAAAACCTACTATGGGGAAAAAGAAAATTTATTGTTAGGTACTCTGTATATTCCTCCAGTAGTTGAAGATTGGGACATATTTAGATGGGCTTTTGACACTTTTCTTTCTGAATACAGCTTTTGTGTTTTAACTAGATGAGTCAGTATTCCATCTTAAGAGTTGCCTAGATGGTATAGCCGTTTATTTGGGGAAACGGCTTTGGATTTGACATCCAGGGTGATGTCATATCAGTGTTCAGGACATATTTATATCAATAGAGAAATTCTGTTTTAAACAGTATAAAAGGAGAAATGTACATTTTGTCTGACCTCTTATCCTGTTTTCTGCCTTAAACATCTTTATTGGTGAGTTCTGTCAGAGTCATTCTACCAGCTATGTCTCTGTCCTGTGTTTTCCTAGACTGAGACTCAGAAGGAATTGTGGAGAACATCCCTTCAGAGTTGTCAGTTGCCTCCTCCTTTTCCTGAAGTAATCCTTCAGACCTTAACAATCCCCAGGCCTCTCTTGAAAGCAAGATTTCTTAACCTCAGCACTCTTAACATTTTGAGTTCTTTGTCATGGGGAGTTGTCCTGTGCATCGTAAGAGGTTAGTCTTTATGAATTAGATGCTTGTAGTGCCCCTACAGTTTTTGTTTGTGTGTGTTTTTGTATAGCTTTATTTGGAGAAAAATGTATCATTCACAGTCTCTTGCCAAGTGTGCTGATGCGTGTCTACCCCACCGAAGATGGTATTCTGTTATGTAAGAAATTGTTTTGTTTGAGATCAGAAGTAAATACAGGCTTAGGAGACTTGCTGCGAGACATGAGTTGTGACTATGAGACAAAGGAGAAATTCCAGGTTTTCCTGTCTGTTCCCTTTGGTTTCCCTCTTCTTGGGACTTTGAAGTTGGCATGGAGAAGAAAAAAATCATTGGGAAAGGTTGAGTACGCCTCCAATTTTAACAGTCAAAAAGGTCTCCAGACATCCCCTGGGGAGCAGAATCACCCTGCTTGAGAAGTACTGTTCCACAGCTGTGTCTCCTGGTTGGGGGTGTGCCTGTGATCAGCAGGAAGGAGATTTGAAAGCTTTCACACCTGGGTCCCACTCCCAGGCTTCTGGCGTTTCAGTGTGTAAAGCCTGTTGCATGATACCTTGATTTTTGTAACTCTGCAGGTCACTCTGCCTATGCCCTTGCAGGTATAAGCCACTGTTAAGAGTCGAACTCACTCGTAGAAACTTCTCTCTGTGGCAAAGCTCATTTCTGCCAGAGTTGGACCTTCTTACTAGAGAGAAAGGGATTGCCATCAAGCTTCAGCTGATTTCACTCAGTCTAGATAAATATACTTGATGCTTAACCCTGACTTTGTGTTTGATTTTTTTTTTAAGGGACAAGTTCTTTGTTTTTGTTTTTTTAATACAAACCCTCGTGTTGAGGGTTGACTTTGAAGAGATCTCAGCAAGGGAGCTGCTCTGCTAGTCTGACCTAAAGGGACAAGATTTTTTTGTTGTTGTTTAACATCATATCCGCTAGATGCCAGTAGTACCCCTGAAGTGTGACAATCACAAATGTCTCCGAACTTTCCACGTACCCCTGGGGGGGAGGGGGAAGAGAGTTGCCCCTAGTTGAGAACCACTAATTTTACCAAAGGCAAAAGGAAGGCTTATTACCAAGACCCCCCATGTGCTTGTAGAAACTTCATTAAATCGGTAACTGTGCTTCTGGTAACTCGGGAAATGTGTCAGAATCTCAGGGAAGAACGATGTACAGCTTGCAAGAAATGTGTGTATTCAGTATCATATTATCATTTTGCACTTCCTGAAATAGTCATACACTCCTAGAATTTTAGAGCTAGAGGAAACTTTTAATTTTTTATTTTTTATAGAGGAAACTTTTAAAAACATTCTGGTTCAATTCTCATGTCTTTTGGATGAGGAAATAGGCCAAGTGACTTAGCCAAATCATAGCAGTGAGTATAATAAATGCCATAACAGTGCTAAGTTCAAAGTCTATAAATACACATTTAAAATAGCTTTACTGAGATATATATATATATAAAATTTATGTATGCCGTGAAATTCACCTATTTAAAATACACAATTCAGTGGATTTTGTTTATTCACAGAGTTGTGCAACAATCATAATTTGTTTTGAAGATTTTTGTCACTCCGGGAAGTAGCTTTGTATCTATTAACAGTCACTCCCCATTCCTCCCCACCCCCTCCCCTAGGCAACCTCTAATAAATGTTTTCTGTCTCTTGACTGTCCTTGACTTTTCATATAAATTCAGTCATGTAATTATCTTCTTTCACTTAGCATAATGTTTTCAAGGTTCATCCATGTTGTAGCATGTATCAGTATTTTATTCCTTTTTATTGTTCAGTAATGTTCCATGAATTCCATGAACATTCCATGATGTATGAATATTATTGAAATCCGTTTTGTTATCCTTTCCTGGATATTTGGATTGCTTTCATTTTTGAGCTCTTATGAATACTGTGGCTTAAACAAGTTTTCGTGTGGATATTTGTTTTGAATTATCATGGGTACATACTTAGAAGTGGAGTTGCTGGCTCATATGGTAGCTCTGTATTTGAGTTTTTGAGGAACTGCCACACTTTTCCAGAGCTGCTGCATCATTTTACATTCCCACTCGCAGTGTACAAGAGTTCCACTGCCAGCACTTTTATTCTCTGACTTTTTGATTATAGCCATCCCAGTGGATGAGAGGTGATATCTCACTGGGGTTTCGATTTACACTTCCTTGATGGCTAATGAGGTTAAACATTTTTTCATGAGTTTCTTGGCCATTTGTATATCCTCTGCGGAGAAATATCTTTTCAAATATTTTGCCCATTTTTAATTGGGTATTTATCTTTTTATAATTGAGTTGTAAGAATTCTTTATGAACTCTGACTGATAGTCCCTTATCAGATATATAATTTGCAAATATCCCCCCCCCCCATTCTATAGGTTGTCATTTTACTTTCTCGGTGGTATCATTGGCAGCACAAAAGTTGTTAATTTTGATGTAGTCCAGTTTAATTTTCTTTTGCTATTTGTGCTTTTGGTATCCTGTCTAAGAAGTCATTGCCTAAACCAGTGTTATAAAGATTTCCCCCTTTGTTTTCTAGTTTTATGTCTTTTATCCATTCTGAATTAATTTTTATCTGTAGTATAAGGAAGCGTCCAACTTTGTTCTTTTGCCTGTGGATATGTAGTTGTTCCAGCACCATTTGTTGAAAATATCCATTTTATTTTATGTTACTATTTTTTTTGGCCATGCCATACAGATTATGGAATCCTAGTTCCCCAACCAGGGATTGAACCCCAGCCCCTGGCAGCGAAGGAGCCAAGTCCTAACCACTGGACTACCAGGGAATTCCTGAAAATACACACTTTAAAATAATAGACTTTCACCACCCTTTCACGTGAACCTTAAAATTAAGCCCTATGTGGTCTTTAAAAAAAACCCTTTGAGCAATAGCAGAGAGTTTGGAGAAAGATTGTGTCCCTTAAAATGTGTGGGGTTCCTCCCCCCTCCAGTCCTCAAAATCTAGGTTACCTGTTTGTTAAACCACCATTCGAAGTCTGACTCTGATTTAGTTGGCCTTGGGTTGGGGCCCAGGTGTGAGCATTGCTGAAAAGCTCTCTAGGTGATCTGCTGTGCAGGCAGTTGAGGACTAGCCGCGCTGCTGGAGGAGGATGTGTGCTGGCCCGTGGCAGCGCAGGCCGCCGCCTCTGCTGGAGCCTCCTGACTGAGGTCTTCTGCTCTACAGAGGGCAGCATCTCCTCACCGAAGGGATAGAGTTGTTCTGTGTTAGTGCTTTTCCGTGTTAGAAACACCTTAGGGATGAAATCCTAAAGTGAAATAAGAGGACCCTTTGCGTTATGAAAACAACAACAAAACTCCCATCCCAGCAGAAGACAGCATAGATCCCAAGTGCTGTTTTCCTTCCTATAAATGAAGAAAAACACTGTTCTGTAGCCCAAGTGCTTTTTAAAGAGAAGTGCTTTATTTTGTTTTACAAGTGATCCAGGGAGAATTCTATGTTGCCTTTAGTTTTTGCCTTTTATTGTATGGCCATTGTGAAATGGCCTGACTTTAAAATAACTGTGCGAACACAAATTGAATTTTAAAATGAGTTATATAGATCTTAGGTTTTTAAAACATGTAAAATGCAAACGAAATGCCCCTTGTTTAAAATTCTGTTTGCCGAAAAGCATGAGGACTGCAGCCTGCCAAGTGTGAAGCACTCCCGTGCCCTGGTTTTGTGTTGTCTGAAATCCTGGCTCAGCCAGGAAGGAAGCGTATCAGCAGGTTCCTCAGTAAGTCTTGCCTTCAGTGATCAGTTCCTCCTCTCGTGTTGCTAAAAGTTTCATTTGATGTGAAAGGAAGGAAATAATTGGTCAATAACACTTCCCATAGTCTGTTTCTTTTTATTTTAGTAAATTACCTGTAGCAGATCTCCTGTGATTGGTTTCAGAAGTCATTTGGGAGACTTCCCAGGTGGTCCAGTAGGTAAGACTTCTCACTCCCAAAGCGGGGGGCCCAGGTTTGATCCCTGGTCAGGTATCTAGATCCCATATGCCTCAACTAACAGATCCCTCATGCCATGACATAGATCCCAAGTGTCACAACTAAGACTCAACACAGACAAATAAATATTTATTTTTTAAAGATCATTTTGGATGGGCACTAGTATTCAAAGTCCCATTAAGGTTTTATTTTTGTGCTCTGAACTGGTATTCCTCAAAGTGTTTGGGAACCAATGCTGGTCTGTAAACCATTTTTGTTACTAGCCCACAATTCAGTTCAGTTCAGTTCAGTCGCTCAGTCATGTCCAACTCTTTGGGACCCCATGAACCGCAGCACGCCAGGCCTCCATGTCCATCACCAACTCCCGGAGTTTACTCAAACTCATGTCCATCGAGTCGGTGATGCCATCCAGCCATCTCATCCTCTGTCGTCCCCTTCTCCTCCTGCCCCCAATCCCTCCCAGCATCAGGGTCTTTTCCAATGAGTCGACTCTTCAAATGAGGTGACCAAAGTATTGGAGTTTCAGCTTCAGCATCAGTCCTTCCAATGAACACCCAGGACTGATCTCCTTTAGGATGGACTGGTTGGATCTTTTTGCAGTCCAAGGAACTCTTAAGAGTCTTTGCCAACACCATAGTTCAAAAGCATCAATTTTTCGGCACTCAGCTTACTTCACAGTCCCAACTCTCACATCCATACATGACCACTGGAAAAACCATAGCCTTGACTAGACGGACTTTTTTTCTTTTTTTTTTTTTTGACTATACGGACTTTTGTTGGCAAAGCAATGTCTCTGCTTTTTAATATGCTGTCTAGGTTGGTCATAACTTTCCTTCCAAGGAGTAAGCGTCTTTTAATTTCATGGCTGCAATCACTATCTGCAGTGATTTTGGAGCCCCAAACAAAGTCTGACACTGTTTCCACTGTTTCCCCCACCTATTTCCCATGAAATGATGGGACCAAATGCCATGATCTTAGTTTTCTAAATGTTGAGCTTTAAGCCAACTTTTTCATTCTCCTCTTTCACTTTCATCAAGAGGCTTTTTAGTTCCTCTTCACTTTCTGCCATAAGGGTGGTGTCATTTGCATATCTGAGTTTATTGATATTTCTCCCGACAATCTTGATTCCAGCTTGTGCTTCTTCCAGCCCAGTGTTTCTCATGATGTACTCTGCACATAAGTTAAATAAGCAGGGTGACAATATACAGCCCACAATTAAGAAACACTTAAAAATCTGTATCACATCTTGACATTATCTCGACATATTCATTATGTTTTACAAAAGAATTGGTCAGCAGTGGATTGGGAAAAACACAGAACTGGTCCCTCCCCACAGGTGGCCAAGAAGTACTGTTCTAAAGGATGTAACTTTGAGAAGGAAGTAATTCAAAGAAACCACCTTTTTACATTTATTTTCTCTCTCTATCTCAGAGACTCTGCATTGGAAGACATGGATCTTGCCGCTAATGAGCTCAGCATTTATGACAAACTCTCAGAGACTGTTGATTTGGTAAGACAGACGGGCCATCAATGTGGCATGTCAGAGAAGGCAATTGAAAAATTTATCAGACAGCTGCTGGAGAAGAATGAACCTCAGAGGGGGCCACCCCAGTATCCCCTCCTTCTAGCTGTGTACAAGGTAAAGACTTGGAAATAGCTTAGACGGAGCACAGACTCATCAGCATTCTCCCCAGACATTGCTGCTGACTGATTCCACCGCTGAACCTTGGTTTTTCTATGAGTCACTTGGCCTTTACTCTTTGTTACCATATATGATTAGGAAACTTGACTCTTTTGTTAAATGTAGTAGATGAAAGCTGTGTACTTATGGTTAGCTGTATTTGTATATAAATGGTGAACATGGCCCCTGATCCATGTGATATAAACTTGGTGAGCCTTGCAGTTCTCACAGTTGTCAAGTTTTAAATCCTTTTGGAAGTGAATGTCAATGACTTGTTTATGAAAAAGGATTAGTTCTTAAAACACATTGGACATAGTAGAAAATGCCTATTACTTTTTTTTTTCCTTGTCATTGAAGTATTTCATTTGCTGGGACCATTATTAATCCATTTCCTGTCTTTCCTTGTAGGTCTTCATAACCCTGGGATTAATCTTGCTCACTGCCTACTTTGTGATTCAACCTTTCAGCCCGTTACCACCTGAACCTGTGCTTCCCGGAGCTTACACTTGGCGCTCACTCATCCATCACATCCGGCTGATGTCTTTGCCTATTACCAAGAAGTATATGCCAGAAAATAAGGGAGTTCCTCTGCATGGGGGTAATGAAGACAGACCCTTTCCAGGTAGAACACTACATTTACTACTTACTAGATACAGCTTTCTTGGCAGTATCATGAGACAGAAGGTCACATTTATTGACAGCTAATGAGAGACACTTTCCCGTATTGTCTCATTTAATTCCATCCTCAGTAAAACTCTATGGGATGGGTTTTATTACCCCATTTTGCAGATTGAGAAACTGAGGCTCAGAGGATGAAGAAACTTGTCAGAGAAACGCATCTAGTGTTGTCAAATTCAAGCCCCCTGATTCTTAACACACATTTTGTGGGTGAGAGTTTTTCCTCATAGGAAGGATTTCAGTGTATCTTTACCATTTTCTCTCCTATGATCCCTATCCAAAATAGTTATCTTAAAAAGTAGCTATTGCTTTATTGAAAGCATCTGAGTCCAACCCGTTAATAGTCCTTAGCCTGTTGGGCTAGGTTTTTGTCTAGGTGTATCCCTCTCTTTCAGTTAAATATTTTCTGTTTCACAGTTCACTTACATAGTGTTTATAAGTAGACAACTTTGCCAAAAGTTGAATTTAAGAAACACTTTAATTTAGTAACAATGCAATGGTAGCACAGAAATTCCTGGTCCAATAGACCATTTGAGGAGTTGCTTTTTTGAAAATAGTGTAATGCAGTAAGACTTGAAATTTACTTTTTGAGAAAGAATAGAGGGATATTATTTGGGGATTTTATTTTAGTCATCTATTATTTTATCTGTTTATCTTATTCACCTGTATGAAAGAATATGTACATTAACACCACAAATGGATTATAGAACTTTTTGTATAAGCAGGTTCTGAAACCTTAGGCTTCAACGTAACTGTTGGTCTTCTCTTCAATGTTGTTTTCCAAAAAAAAAGTTAGTAGTTGAAACCAAACTTTATAATCATAGTGCTACTCTTTAAGCCAAGACCTAATCAGTCATAAAAATCATCACTTGGTTTGAATCTCCTTTGAAAGTTATTTTTGTACACTTGGGGAAATCCTGAAGAAGTTTCCAGAATTATATCAAAATCAGAGGAAGGGAACATTGTAAAACAAAAACCCCACCTCATAAGTCCTTTTCTTTTTTTTAAATCAACTCATATATTTAGACTTTTAAATTCCAGATATAGCTTTCTTATGTTTATTGGGAAGGTTATTTTTGAAATGTCATCAACAGAGCTCCAGCTCTTTATCAGGGAGGTCCAGAGCACGTGGGGAAAAAGCCAGAGAAACTGGTCAGTGAGGCCAGCCTGCCCTGCTTCCTCGGATGCATCAGCCCCCGTCCTGTCTTCCCCTCCCAGCCTCCCGAAGCTCATCTTCTGCTCTGTGGCACATGGGAGGAAAGTCCGCAGTTTTTAGGACCAAGTTCACGGCATTTATTTTCTTTCTCCCCATTTTATAAACTACATCTCCACAGACTCTTGAGTTAAGAAAGCATAGTCAGTGGACAGTGATTGCTCATTCTGTGTATCAGAGTTTAAAAATTCAAGAAACATCAGTGTCTTGTCAACAAGCCAGGTTCAACAAGCCAGGTTGTTTGGCCACTCCAAGTGAATATTTTGCCTTGCGTATTGAAATAAAATGAGTCCTTAGAGCACACTTGTAAAGAGAGACCATTGGAAGGGTGTGGTTTTAGGTCTTTAATGTTGTTGATTCTACTGCAGAACTGCTTTTTCTTGTAAATTGAGATTTGTTACCCTATTTTCCTATGTCTCATATTTCTGGGAAGCTGTAGAATGTAACAGCATTTTGCATAGCATTTGGAGGGAAGTTTAAGAATGCATAATGAAATAAGGGGTGAATAGAAACATGTTGGGGAGAATTAGGCAACAGAAGTGCAGGAACTTCCTGGTGGGTCCAGTGGTGAAGACTCAGCGCTTCCATTGTAGAGGACATGGGTTTGATCCCTGACCAGGGAGCTAAGATCCCACATCCTGTGAGGCCCAAAAAAAAAAAAAAAAAAAAAGTGCAAACTGCTGGTCATGGAAGAGGGCCAGAAAAGCAAAAAACGTAAATTATCATTCCTGTTGTCATGTGCCAAAAAGCAGCGGCCTTTCAGTTAGGACTATTTAGGGAGGGAGAATGTGAAGTGAGTGTGGCTCCCCAGAGGAAAGCCCTCCGGCGCGCCGTCTCCCTGAGGGCTGGCCTAGTGCCCCCGAGGGCCACCTGACGCTCCTTGCAGGGGCGGCGGTGACACCCCAGAGGCGCCACATCGGTGCTGCTGGGTTCCTCCCGGCCGCCGGCGGTTTTCCCTCTTGACTCTGCCCAGGGAACAGAAGGCAACAGACGTGGGGTTGTGTTTTTCTAGGTTTCAGCCTTGGTTAGGAAACCCTGCCCCTAAATCCTCTTCATAGGGTGGATGAAGTGACTCTGTGGTGAGTCATGTGAACACCCCACTCCGTAGCAGAAAATAACTAAGCTGACTATTTAGTACTTCCCAGTTGCCAGGCCCTGTTCAGAGGGCTTTCCGTGTGGTGGCTCGTTTGATCTTTACAATATTCCTAGGCAGTAGGTTCTGGTCTTTGTCTGTTTTACAGAAGACACTGAAGTACAGTGAGATTAGGTCACTTGCCTGGGAGTCCAAGGCTGGTAAGTCATGGAACCGTGGCAGGCAGATTCTTTACCGAAGTCTTTACCGCTGAGGTACCTGGGAAGCCTTGACTTGCTATTTGACTTAATCTTTTCTCTCTCTTTTTTAAAAAAATACCGATACATTTATTCTATTTGGCTGTGCCAGGCCTTAGTTGCAGCATGCAGGGTCTTTGTTGTAGCATGTGGGTTCTGTTTCCTGACCAGGGATCGAACCCTAGCCCACTGCATTGGGAGCTCTGAGTCTTAGCCACAGGGCCAACAGGGAAGTCCCAGTTCTTTTTCTTATTAACCTATAGTTTTCCCTTCACATTTACATTTTTAGTTCTTATCCACTCTCCCACCCCCATCTCCCGCCTCCTGCCTTTATATCCATTTTGACCCCACCATCTGTCCTCTTGGATTTTATCCTTCCCTAAAATCATTGTCTTAGAGCTCAAAAGGAACATTAGAGTTGATCTGGTACATACTCCTTGTGTTTTTTTAAACTTTTTATTCTGTATTGCTGTGTAGCCTGTTAACAATGTCGAGATTGTTCAGGTGAACGGCAAAGGGACTCAGCCATACATGTACATGAATCCATTCTCCCCCAAACTCCCCTCCCATCCAGTCTGCTGCATAACATTGAGCAGAATTCTATGTGCTATACAGTAGGTCCTTGTTAATTTTCCACTTTAAGTACAGCGGTGTATACATGTCCATCCCAAATTCTCTGACTATCTCCACCTTGGAATCTTCCCCTCTGTCAACCATAAGTTTGTTCTCTAAATCTGTGTCTGTTTCTGTTTTGTAAATAAGATTATTTGTATCATTTCTATTTAGATTCCCCATATAAGGGATATCATACAATTTTCCTCCTCCTCTGTCTGACTGACTTCATTCAGCATGACAATTTCTAGGTCCATCCATGTTACTGCAGATGACATTGTTTCGTTCATTTTAATGGCTGAGTAATATTCCATTGTACATATGTACCTCATCTATCCATTCCTTTCTTGATGGGCATTTAGGTTGCTTCCATGCTCCTGTTTTATGAAGAGGAAACTGAAGTTGGGAGAGGTGGAATAGCTTGCTTACCCAATTACACGTAACAGACTAGCACTTGAACCTTAGTTTCTTTTTTTTTTTTTCCAGATCACAGTGCATTATTTATTATGCAGTGATATCTCAGTAGACAGAGACAGCATGTCTCTTTACATGTGGGTTCCACCTTTATTTATTTATTTATTTATTTATTCATTTATTTTTATTAGTTGGAGGCTAATTACTTTACAATATTGTAGTGGGTTTTGTCATACATTGACATGAATCAGCCAGAAAGATAAAGAACATTACAGCATACTAACACATATATATGGAATTTAGAAAGATGGTAATGATAACCCTATATGCAAAACAGGAAAAGAGACACAGATGTACAGAACAGACTTTTGGACTCTGTGGGAGAAGGTGAGGGTGGGATGTTTCGAGAGAACAGCATCGAAACATGTATATTATCTATAGTGAAACAGATCACCAGCCCAGGTTGGATGCATGAGACAAATGCTCGGGCCTGGTGCACTGGGAAGAACCTTAGTTTCTTAACTCGAGTCTGCCACTCTTTCCATCACATCACATTTCCTGCCTGCTGCCTTTGCCCTCAGACAAGCCAGGTTCCAGCCTGTTAGACTGAGCTATTTTGTTTACTTTGGGCATTTCTGATTTTTAATTGTAACACTCATACATCCTGAGAAGGCCTGGGACAGTTCCTCACGTACAGTTAGACGGTGCATCTCTGTATCTGTACTGCATAACTGGAACCTTATGTATCCATGAACTTTCAAGGGGTGGTTGAAGTGGATCTCCCAATATTAAGGAGTTTGGGGAATAGTACATCATTCATTGACTTAGAACTAATCAGACTTAGAGTCCAGACCAGTGCTCAGAGATGAAGTGCTCAGACCTATTTATTTGCAAATAAAAGAGTAAAGTGATGACAGCTCTGTCAAGAATTACAATGTGTATACCAGCACTGTGTCATGTACTGCACGCTGTATTCCTCAGTCTTCACAGCAGTCACATAAGGCAGTTAGCATTTTTATGTTAATATTTGAGAGATGAGGAAGCTGATATGCAAGGGGATTGACTAACTTAGCTGAAGTCTCACATTTAGAGACAAATTTCTATACGAGGAGAACTTACAAAAATAGGTGGACTCTACAGTTTGGAATTTTTCATACGCATTGCTTTCTGATGGCAGAGCTATTGGCAAAATGGTTTCTTGGGTTCTTTCCATCCCATGGTATATGAAAGTGCCTCTGGGCCTGTTGCCACTCCTGCAGGGGGCCTGGCCAAGGTCAAGGCTTCACTCCTGCCTCATGCCCAGGGAGCTGGAAGTGCTAAGCAAAATGAGCTCCTGGAGCAGAGCCTGATTAAATACTGAGCACGCACCAGTGACTGTCACAGAGGCTTTGTTGTGGACTTTGCAGGCTTCTCTTAGGTACATTTCTAATATGAGACACCTAAGAAATTATGAGGTTATATTTATTTAATTCTTATTTTGAGATTTTTCTCCAAATTCAGATTGTCTGATTTTTTTTTCTCCTGATGGACTTAATCCTGTTGTTGTGTGTGTGTTGGCTCAGTCATGTCTGACTCTCAGCAGCCCCATGGACTGTAGTCCACCAGGCTCTTCTGCCCATGAAATTCTCCTGGGAAGAAACCTGGTGTAGGGTGCTGTTTCCTACTCCAGAGGATCTTCCCGACCCTGGGATCGAACCTGAGTCTCTTGCATCTCTGGCGTTGGCAGACAAATTCTTTACCACTAGCACCACCTGGGAAGCCCAATCCTATCGTTAAATCTTCTGAAAAGTCAAAGTTTCATTCATTCAGTCAGTCAGTCAGTGAGTGTGTATCGAGACCCCACTGTGCACCAGGCACAGTGATCTGTTAACAGATCAGTGAACAAAACATCCCCCCCAACCCCGCTCTCATGGGGCTGGTCTTGACTGTGTGCCTTTCTTCTTCACTATGCTTTGTACCCATAGGCAGGTTTTTGTGCTCCTGGAAAGAAAGACATATATATATATATATATATATATATATAGTTTTTTTTCTTTTTGCCAGATTAATAGTCTGTGTAAAGGGACTCTCCACTGCAAATTCCAGAGTATGTTACGATTGTCCACAGCGAGCCAGCCTGGGCGCCTTTCCTTTGTTAAGCGACTCTCGGGCACCAGGAAGCCTCCTGACAGGCCCTGGCTCGCCGCTTCTTCTCGCCCAACTCACAGAGAAGCCTGGGAGGTTAGTTTCTGCCTTCCTTACCTTCAAGGCTGTGTTTTGTCTGCAAGACTGTTTTTGACATCTCGCATAGTGAAACGATGCCATAATCACAGTGAGAATTTGGAATCCAGGTCCTGTGTTTTATCGTATTCTAATAATGTGGCGTATCAGTTATCTGGCACAACAGTTTTTTTAGTATAACATACATAGCTTATATAAGGAGGATACCTTGAGTAAATAAGCCTTGGAAATCAAAAGAAAGTTAGGGATTGCCATCCAGCTTCCTTTCTGTCTGGTGCTGGAGGACAAGTGGATAGACGCCGAGGAGGGCTGAAAAGAGGTGAAATGCAGCGTGCTCAGTAACTGAAGAAAAGCCGTGGACCAGGGTGGTGTGGAATGGTCTGCTGTGTGCTGTTGGCTATTTTCCAGCTTGAGTGAGATTTTGCTCACTCTGTGGTATGACAGCTCCAGCTATTTGTACAGAGCACACAGCAGGCAAAACCTTTTCAGACAGATGGAGGCCAAGTTTAAGTCTGGTTTCTTCTTTTGTTGTTGGAAATTCTGTGAGAAGGGGAGAGGGAGCCCCAACTCTACACAGCCCCCCTCCTCCTGATCACTTCACTGCTTAGCCATTCCTCAATCCCTTTCTGAAACAAATAGGAGCACATTCTTTATCCACCTTGGTGACAAAGGCTGCAGAGAAGTCCAGGGTAGCTCTTCCTCTGGAAGTGCCGGCTCCCCTTAATTCAGATGGAGTGTGTGAACTACCCCATTCCAGGGATTATTTTTCCTCATCACCTCCTCTCTTCCTTGGCTGGCCACCAACCTGGCCCAGGTGCCTCTTCTGTCAGGTACCTCTTCAGGGGCCTGCCTTCCAAGATGACTAAACTCTGCGTTAAAAGTTAATATTCTCGGTTTGAGTCTTCGTGGTCTTAAAAGACATAAAAAAACCTTTTTTTATTGAAGCATAGTTGATTAACAGTGTTGTGTTTCAGGTGTACAGCAAAGTGATTCTGTTCTGCACATACACGTATCTATTCTTTTTTTTCCCCACTGTACTGCACAGCTTTCAGTATCTTAGTTCCCTGACCAGGGATTGAACCTGGGCCCTTGGCAATGAAAGCTCAGAGTCCGAACCACTGGACCACCAGGGAATTCCCTCTAAAGACATTTTTATTTGGAAAATACATAAAACATATACGAAGACAAAAAAAAAGACATAAGATTTTGATTTTTTAAAATATACTTTTTTTTTTTTTAACTTTTTTTGCCATGCCACATGGCATGTGGCATCTTTATTTCTCTTCCAGGAATAAAGCCCATGCCCCTCGAATTGGGAGCACAGAGTCGTAACCCCTGCACTGCCAGGAAAATCCAAAAATATATTTTTAATGAAGTAAATTTTCTCACCTCTACCCCTCCCAATTCCTCCACCCGGGTAACCATTGGTAATAGTTTGAATATACATCCATCCTTCTGAGTTTTTCTGTGGCTGTGCAGGTTGCTATACTTTATATCCATAAATATAAAATACTTTTTGTTTCACACACACAAGGAAGGCTTATGTAAATATTTTTGGCTAGGCACATTGTATTAGTTTCTAAGTTTGCTGTAACAAAGTACCAAAGGTCAGGTGAATTATGACAACAGAAATGAATCTTCTCACAGTTTTGGAGGCTAGAAATCCAAACATCAAGATGTTTCAGGGCTCTTCTCCTTCTCAAAGGCTCTAGGGACGAATCCTTCTTGGCTTCTTCCAGGTTCTGGTGGTTGCCATCAGTCCTTGGCATCCTTGGCTGTGGCCACATAACCCTGTTTAGCCATCTTCCCTCTGGGAGTCGTCGTGTGGCTTCTCTTCTTCTGATAAGAATGCATGTAGATTGAATTTAGGGCCCACCCCACTTCAGTATCACCTCATCTTAATTAGTCACATCCGCAAGGAACCTATTTCCAAATATGTTCAAATTCTGAGGTTCCAGAAGGACTTAAATTTTAGTGGGGGGACACTATTCAACCCAAAATACACATTTTTCAGGAGTTTATATTATTTCATTGTGTGAGTATTGCTTAATTTAACAGTTTCTAGATTTTTTTGCTGTTATTAAAAAAAAAAGATTTGGGACATTCATATACACATTTTTAAATACATGTACTATTATTTCTATGGGGCTTCCCCAGTGTTTCAGGTGGTAAAGAATCTCCCAGTGATGTGGGAGACCCCAGGTTTGATACCTGAGTAGGGACAATCCCCTGGAGAAGGGAATGGCCACCCACTCTAGTATTCTTACCTGGAGAATCCCATAGACAGAGGAGCCTGGCGGTCTACAGTCCATGGGGTTGCAAAGAGCCAGACATAACTGAAGCGATTGAGCACACACAGACGCAGTATAGGAACACTGCTGATGTTTACGTGTCTAGAGAGCTCTACCTTGTATTCTGCCACCTTAAATTCTCTTTTTAGTATTCTGTTCTTGTTTTCTTTTCCTCTCTGGGTTTTCTTCCTCCACCTGCTGTTTAAGCATCTCTACCTGGAAATCCCAATAATACTTAAAGCTCAGAATAAAACTAAATTAAGTGACAGTTAAAATAATCTTTTGATACTCTTAGGTTCAGAATTGCTGCTACTAGCCCATGAAGCGGGCTTCCCTGGTGGCTCAAATGGTAAAGAATCAGTCTGTGGATCATTTCCCCCTGGGTTGGGAAGATCCCCTAGAAGAGGGCATGGCAACCCACTCCAGTATTCTTGCCTTGAGGATCCCCATGGACAGAGGAGCCTGGCAGGCTACAGTCCATGAGGTCACAAAGAGTCGGGCATGACTGAACGACTAAGCACGAACAAAGCCCACGAAGCACCTTTGTGTACCTTAGAAGAATTTCTCCCAGCACTTCACTCCTGGTACGATTGTCAGAATTAATGGACTCATTTGAAATATGGCATGTTATTGCAGAAAAATGTGATGATAAGTATTTGTAGCCCTCCAATGTCTCCCTTAAATGAGGAGCTCTCGGACCATCTCAGCCTGTATAGATGGTCTCCGCAGTGCTGCTGAGAGCCATGGACTTTGTCATCACTGCCTCTGGAATCACCCCTTTCTTCCCAAGCCCACTGCCTCAGGCTCATTAAATTTCCCCTCTCATCACCATACACCTCCTCCCTCCCCAACAAGAGGACAGAAACAAAGCATAACTGGGTCTGCCTCTTCCCAGCCTCCCTCTTCCGGGACACCCTAATCACGCCGCAGAGTAACCTTCCTAGAAGGAAGCCCTAGAGCCCTCATCACTGTCTTCCTCAGCTGTCTGTGTTGTTCCCGCCCCGCACCCTTGGGTGGTAATTCCTCTTGCCTTCACTCTCAGTTTGCTCATCTGTAAAATCAGAATAGTGATGCCTCCTCAATAAGTACGTGGTAAGGAGTAAACAATATACTACCTGTGAAAACACAACTGACATTGGGCTTGGTGCTGATCACTTTAATTTTCTCTTCCCTTCCTTCCGCCTCCCTCACAAGTACTTTGGAAACTGAAATGCTATATAACTGTAACATAGTATGTTGCCTCAGGGCTCTATTTTGACAGCTTTTCTTCTGTGAGAATTAAGACTTTTCAATTGAATTTGACTCAATATAAGTTGCATTTGGGGTTTCCCAGGTGACTCAGTGGTAAAGAATCTGCCTATCAATGCAGGAGACGCAGGAGATGCGGGTTCGATCCTTGGGTCGGGAAGATCTCCTGTAAGAGGAAATGGCTGCCCATTCCAGTATTCTCGCCTGGAAAATCCCATGGACAGAGGAGCCTGGTGGGCTAGAGTCCACAGGGTCGGTCGCAAAAGAGTCGGACGTGACTGAACAACCAAACACATTCTGAACACATGATTACTTATGCCTCATTGTATGTCCATTACCCAGTTCTTGTGTTTTGGCAAAAGTTCATCATATTTGACCTCTAATAAGGAACATGTGAAAATACTCCAGAAGGGAAAATAAGAGGGTAACTGCAGCCTTAGCGTGCCACTAAAACAGGTGCCACTGAAGGTTTTTCTACTGCCCCTGGAGCCTCGCAGCAATCGCTGTGTGCTGTGGCGTGTGCTCGTCCCAGGGGTGAGAATAGTGGGTGGTGCTGCCTGCGGGGGGTCTGTCTGCAGGAGATGCGGGCTCAGGGAACACGCTGAGCACACGCACCGCCCTCCCCCAGTGAGTGTTCCTTATCCTGCAGACTCCTGCCTTGTGCTCACTACAGAAGATGTTTTGTGTTAAGAGTCAGTTTCCACGTCTGTTTCTTGGCTCAGAGAACTGATTTCCTTTCAGCCACTTTCGATTGTTGTCTTTTGTTCTAGGCTCTCTCCTGATTGGGTTTTCTTTGGGCTTTAATCAGAAACCATCTGGTGAAACATTTTGGATTCAAATTAAAGATCTATCACAAACACATATCTCAGAGAACACAGATGAAACCCAGACTGGACCAGAAAGCAAACAAGACATAATGCAATAATATTATGAACAGAATAGTCTCAGAGGGAAGGAACGCAGAGAAAACCAAGAAGGGCTGCATAGAAACAGAGCCAACCCCTCAAAGAGGGACCCACCAGAGTAGGGTGTGGGGGAGCCAGCGAGCTCTCACATCAGGGCCTGAGTGGGATGTTCTTCTAGTTCTGACCACCCTGCAGTCCTTGGGGCTGGAAGCCACGGTTAGTAGCCCTTTCCCCTCCCCTGAAGTGGGACAGAGCGCTGATGAGCAGAGGCCATTTACTTTACTCCACAGATGGGCCCTGAAAAGTCCCGTCTCTCCTCTCCATCCCTTCTCTCTGCACCCGTTTCTCACTCTTCCTTCCCAGAGCCGTCCTGGCCCCGTCTTGTACTTGTGAGCCCAGGGTCTAGGATATCAGAGAAATGCTGGCGTCACTGGCAGTGGGGCCACCCTGCCTGCCTGCCCCTCCCCCACGTGCTGTAGCCGGTTCAGACCTGTTGGTCACAGGTTAGAAAACCGGGAAGGAACTGCATCTCCAACCCCATGTCACAAATACAGCTCCCCAAACTGTCTGACTTCAGTTGTTGATCTGACTAAGGAGATACTTGTACGTGTTAAAAAATACTTTCCACAAAGCCTGGAAGAGTTTACAGAGAGAAGGACCTCCCCTCTCCACCTCTGTCCCCTAGCTAGGCTGTCTGCTTCCTTCTTGAGGGTTATTTGATATTATTTGATATGTACCTTTTCAGAGGTCACCCATGCTGATCACTGTGAGCTTTTAAAATTATTATGCCTCTCTGTCTCCTGGATTCACCTGCTGTATTTGCTTTCTCCACATGCCTTCCTCTGTCAGACTTTGATCCCTGGTGGACAAATGACTGTGAGCAGAATGAGTCGGACCCCATCCCTGCCAACTGCACTGGCTGCGCCCAGAAATTACCCCTCCAGGTGATGCTCCTGGAAGATACCCCAAGGAAATTTGAGAGGCTGCATCCTCTGGTAATCAAGGTGCGCAGAAAGACTGGTTCTCCCACTGCCTTCATAACCCATTAAAGGGCTAGAAAGCATCAAGCCCTGGGACATTCCTGATAAGTAATTCCGTGTTGTCTTGTTGCACTTTTGTCTTCTGCCTCCCCAAGACGGGACAGTCCCTGTCGACTGAGGGGCTTCAGGACTTTTTGTGCCAGTATCCGGAGGTGACAGAGGGCTTCACCGAAGGGTTCTTCACCAAGTGGTGGCGCTGCTTTCCTGGACGGTGGTTCCCGTTTCCGTACCCATGGTGAGTGCAGAAAGGGGCACCCAGCCGTGTGTGTGTGCGTGTGTGTGTGTGTGTGTGTACAGAAAGAAGGCAGACCAAATGTCAAAATGGTACTAATTACTGCCATGACCCTGCTATGCCCGGCACCGTGTAAACTTTACCACACACCCTCCAAGTCAAGTGATAACTCCAGAGCAGCGTTGAAAACCTGATGGGAGAGAAAGGGGCTGAGTTGAAGAGGTGTGTCAAGAGGGGCGTCACCATGGTGGACACTGAGATTGCCTAATAGAAGCACAGTTTACTTCTAACTGTAGTGTTTGGCATTTGCTTTCATGCTGAGTGGGTCCTGAGTGGTGAGGACTGCAGAGAGAGCACAGAGAAGAGAAGGGAAGGTTATTTCTTGGCATTTGTTGGTGCCAGGCAGCATGCCTTGGTGCTTCGTGTCTGTTCCTCATTGGAGATGCTCATCATAGCGCTGGGAAGTCGAAATTGTCATTGTCGTTTTTCAGTTCAGGAAAAGTGGGAATCAGAGAGGTTAAGTACTTTGCTTAAGGTCACCCAGCCAACACTGAAACCCGCATCTGTCTCCCTGTTCCTTCTTGGGTCTTATAGAGACATGGGCCATTTCTTG
The DNA here is from genome assembly GCF_963930625.1 of Muntiacus reevesi. Classification (NCBI taxonomy): domain Eukaryota; kingdom Metazoa; phylum Chordata; class Mammalia; order Artiodactyla; family Cervidae; genus Muntiacus; species Muntiacus reevesi. The sequence continues at coordinate 12,792,764 of NC_089268.1, forward strand.
GGGGTGAAACTTACTTTCTACAAAGAAAAGGAATGCCAGTTTACTTCTAGAATCATTCCAAAGAGGATTAAAACTGCTTTTTCAGGCTTTTTGTTGGGTAGTTTCTCTGCTTCTACCTTTCTTTAAATTTGCTGTTTATTTGCATGATCAAATACTCGGTTTATGAGTTGATACAGGCTTCCCACGTCATACTGCTCCACTTCAAAAGGGTCATGATTGTTGCCCCCTCCTCCTCCCTTCTCCTTTCTTGCCCTGCCTGCTGTTACTTCAGTCTCTTTGCCAAGAGAGGATGAATGGAGTGTTTCTTTTCTCCCTGTATATGTTGTTTTAGCTGGATTTTATAAACACCCCACCCACACAGACAAATTGTGGCTGTAGAGTGAGTGAGTGTGTGTGAGTGTGTGTGTCTGTGTGTGAGAGAGATGTTTCAGTTAATTGATTCGGCATGACTTTTCTTCATGGACGGAATACTTCAGTTGTTGTCCTGACATCTTTCCCTCTTCACCCACCACCCACAGTTTTCCCACCCTTGCCAAGCTCTCTTTAGCCATGCGTTGGGCTGGCTTGCCCAGTTTAACTACCTTTTTCGTCTTGTACATATTCTACAGGAGAAGACCCCTGAACAGATCACACATTCTACGTGAGCTTTTCCCTGTTTTCACCTATCTGCCGTTTCCAAAAGAAGCCTCCTTGAAAAAATGCTTCCTTCTTCAACCAGAACCTATTGTGGGGAGTAAGGTAGGAAATTCTGAGAAGATTTGGATCTAGAATTTTTCTTGTTTGGTACCTGGGCTGATGTCATAATCAAAGCCTTCCCTGCATGTCAACTTAGAGGGTGAGCTGAAGGGTCATCCACAGAATCTGGAGTTCTCTCTTCCTGCTGCTTGCCAACACACCTGCAGCGGCCTGACTTTTTACTGAAGGCATGCTTCCGGAAAGTCTAGTGACCTTGCAGATCTATTTCCTGCCCTTAACACCTGGGGGCAAGCTACCTTTCTACGTTAAAGGAAGTAGAATCCTCAAATTTAAAGAGTCCTGAGCATGCAGTCAGACTGCTCTACCTCCAAGTCGAGAGCAGGCAAACTGTGACTGAATAGTGTGTAAATGAACAGTCCAGCGTTTCTCATTTTGTAGGTATAAGGAAACTAACCTCCAGACAAATTAAATGATTTGCCCAAGGACACAGCAAGTTACTGAGATCTCACCTCCTTTTCACCTCAAGGTCTCACCACCTTCCACTCTCAGATTGGCTTTCCCCAGAAATAAACACATGAGAAGCTTCAGATGAAGAGAAAAAGGGAGAGCAGAAAGCTTGGGAGCGTGGTTTGGAAACAGAGGGGTTGACAAGCACGTGCCTGAGGCGGTGTATGCAGCACTGCCTCTCCCCTCCGTCCGTGGCCAAGTACCCGGAGCCCACATTTATACTCTGGGGCCAGCGGACTGGCTAGAGCTGTTCTGTACTTGTGTCTGTTTACTTTTCTCTGAATTGCTCTTTTGTTGAGTCTCAACCCTGAGGAAGCTTTTTGAGTCTGGATTGGTTTGGAATAATTAAAAGGATGAATTTTCCCTTGTTAAAAAATTAAATTTGCTGAACTGCGACCCCTACCAACTCTGGATTGTGTCTTTAACCTCCTGACACTATTGTTTGGGTCCAAATGTGCTGAACTGTGTTAAAAGAATTTCAAAGCCTTTAAAAAACAATCATTTTGTCTAGAAGTAAACTTCTGCCTGCCAGCTGTAGGGTGGAGGTGCTGGGCTCTGGCCTCAGGTTTTTAAGAACTTTATTCTGCTGTCTTCGGCTAGAACTCTGGGCCATAGTATGATTTCATCTTCATAATTATGATACATGAAAAAATTCTGGGTGAGGGCCTTTATCACTGTCTTGGATTTTCCCACTTGAATCTTAATTTCATCAGTCTGCCGAACAGGGACACCAGGGAGCCCAGCCAAAGGGGTAAATACAGAGTTCCGCAGACGCCTGTCAGAATCATCTTGTTGTGGTTCTCAAGGATGTTTTTGGAAGGGGAGTGGCCCAAATAGGCAGAAATCCTGAGAGTCTGATTTCTTAGAGCATCTGTTCCCCACCCTGGCCCAGGCTTTCCTTTCTCCACAGCCACGTTACTCCACCCTTGGTCCACATCCCTGGGCCCTGGACTCTGGTAAAGTCATGTGTCTGTGGGCCCAGATTCCAGGAGGCAGCCTTGGGATAGAAGATAAGCAGTGGGGTCCGATTGTTGAGAGACCCTGGGGGAAGAGGTGAGGGGCTCCAGGGCCCACTTTTCCCACCCTAGGATGTTGCCTAGGGCTGGACCACTCCATCCTGTCGTCTGTTTCTCCTGAATGTGGAGGAGCTTGGTCCCAATCCCTCTCAGGCCTATGTGAAATAGAGATATATCTGCTTAGCTTTTGGTCTTCTGGAATTTTTTCAAGACTGCTCATGACAGGGCTTCTGTCAGTCACAGCAGCTCCAGACACTCGTCCTCCTTCTGTCACTACAGCAGCAGTTGCAGTGGCTCGAAGCGTTTCCATGGACACAGAGTCACGGCCAGGGCCTGTGGGGAGCAACAGAGAGACCAGGGTTGGGAGGCAGGAGAAGGTAGGGCCATACTCTCAGGCTCTGGAGGACCCAAATGGTGGGAAAGAAACCAGGACGTGGCCTAAGGAGTCGCACTTCTGACTCCTGCTTTGTAAGGGTGCATAGGGGCTGGCGTTTTCTCTCGCCATCTAGACAGGAAGGGAAGTCTGACTGAGCGCGCCCTGTCCCTTTGTTTATACTCCCTGCCCCTCCCAAGCCCCGGGCACTCAGCAGGTTGCACTTGGTGCCTGCTGGAAGCACGACTGATTCCCCGGCTGTTCAGTGGTAGGGAATCCGCCAGCCAGTGCAGCAGACGCAGGAGATGCCAGCTTGTTCTCTGGGTCAGGAAGATCCCCTGGAGGAGGAAATGGCAACTCACTCCAGTATTCTTGCCTGGAAAACTCCATGGATGGAGGAGCCTGGCAACTACAGTCCATATGCCCTCAGTGTGGCATAGTTACCCGTGAAGTTGTACATCCTTAGCTTTCAAAATCAGAGGCTGATCTTTCTATTACTAGTCCTTAGTCAGTAGCGTCATGTATCTGCTCACCTGGGTCTTGCCAAAAAATTGTAAACTTGAACTTGCTGTTGTCCGATTCTCTTGAAAAGTCTGATAGTAAGAAATAATATTCCACAGACCATTGCCCAGAGGATATGCAGACTGTTTAGATCAAACCAGACCCGCAGAAGATTGCATATTTAGACCACCACATGTTGGCCTCTGCGAGACTTTTCTTAAAATACAATTAGATATTTTGCCTATGACCTACTTGGAAACTATGGCTAGAAATTGTGAATTATGAAGCTTGAGCCATTTCTGCTACAGGGCTGTCATTGCAGATGTTTCCCACAAAACTACACAATGTCTCTTTAAGAAAAACCCTAGAAGAGATCTTACCATGGGACTTCCCTGACAGTCTAGTGGTTAAGACCCTGAGCTTCCATGGCAGAGAATGCAGATTTGAACTCTGATTGGGAGCTAAAATCCCCCATGCCTCCTTGACATGCCCCCCCCCCCCAAAAAAAAGAAATCTTCCCTTAGCCTTAGTACAGGGAGATGCCATGCTTAGCAGAAACTAACTTGTTTTTTGTCTTTCGAACAAAATTGTGAGTTTTCTTCTTGGTTCTGTCTTCCTCTTTGCTTAGGCTGCTAGGAAGTCCAGAGCCACATGTGTAAGAATTTGTGTGTGTTCCTCTCCCATGCCCCAGGATTTGACTTGGTCTTCTTTTCCTTCCTTTCCTTCCCCCGTGTCCTCTCCTCCAGATGCACAGGATGCATGACCTGTTCACCATCGGCAGCGGGGAGGCCATGCTGCAGCTCCTCCCGCCCTTCCAGTGCCGCAGCCACTGCCAGTCCGTGGCGATGCCGCTGGAGCCAGGCGACATCGGTAGGTGGAGCCCCCAGAGGGCAGGGTCAGCCGCAGGGTCTTTCTAGTCTTTAACTCAAAAAGGCATTCTAAAAATTAAATACTGCCTTCACAAAGATTTATTAAAGTCAAAAATAGCTTTTTTTTTTTAAATTAGCAAGGTCGATTATTTATGCTTAGATGTAATGATAAGTAATTACTGAGAAAATGTAGCAAAGAGAAATGGGTCATATGCACATTGAGAATGCATGTGTCCGTTGGCTTTAGAGATTTCAGATTAGGAGGAATTGCTATGGAAAATATTTAGAGCAATACTTTCTTTGCAGATTAGGACATTGAGACCAAGAGAGGAGAGGTGACCATTCCAAGGCCCAACCGTCAGTTAGGCAAAGCATCAGTCTTTAAGTGACTCCTTTTACTCACTCAAGCCAGAGGAGGTACAATTCAGATTCGATGAAACCCTTTCTGTGCCCAGTTTGCTAGTAAAACAATTCAGGCAGTATGTAAGGGCAACAGTCACACAAGGAAATACTACCTTCCTTGTGGAGCCCATAGTCTGGTCACAGCCTCACAGTCATGACCCACCCTTGGCTCCATGATTTCCCGACTGTGACTTGTTCTGTGCCTTACCATCTACGAATCGGTTCTGAAGAAACAGACTTGAATCAATCACTATCAGTTTGACAATAGAACTTTCTTGGCAGAAGCAAAATAAATCAACAAGCATCACCGTTGCCCTTCTTGTTTTTCTTGCTTGTTTTTCTTTCACAAGACCTAGGGGAGCCCTGACTCCCTGACAGAGCCCAGACTGACTTTCCAGTTTATTTCTTTTAATTTTTTTTTATTTGGAAGACTCCAGTCCCTAGAAACCTCTCACCTTGCTTGGAGGTAGGGTGCATACTGAAAACTGCCGAACTTTAATCCAAGTTTCATAACTTTTATCTCAACTTAAAAATGAAAAAAATGCACAAATTAAGCACTTAGCTGATAATGGAGCACAGCTGGCCTGGCCCTTGAGAATTACTGCAAGAAGAGAGGATTCTTGTGTGGAAATTAGTCCAAACCCGTTGTTCTGTAGTGGAGTGACGCTGCACAAGTCTGTGTGGCATTCTGGTTTTGGAATGTGTAGCTGTGCTTGAAAAAGTTTCTGTCTTATGTTCTCCAAATGCCTGACAGTTCAGACAGCTACAGAAACACTTATGTTACCCAAATTCCAGGTTTTCAGCTCCCACAAGCATCCCGAGTGCCAATTATAGAATTTAGGAAAAAAGGGGGGAAAAAAAAGGGTGACTGGCAGTGATCAAAGAAGCTTTGATTCCGTGATCAAAGGCTGGTGTGGCTAGTCCAGAATGGCCCAGAATCCAGAGACTGATCCTTGTCCTTCTGTGACCGGCCAGTCGCTGACCAGAGGGAAAGGAGCCCTGTGCTTGGCAGTGTCTGTGAAGGGCAGAACGTGACAGGAATGTGGAGAAGGGATAGAGGCTGATGAGAACCAGGGGAGAGGGCAAGTCAGGAGAAGGCTGGGGGTGGGGAGGCCTGGGAAGGACAGTGGGCTCGGGAAGCAGTGGCAGAAGTAGAAGCAATGGCTGCAGCTGCTGCAGGGAAAAGTGAGGAATGAATGACAGTGGAAGAGAGTAACTTTAGTGCTGTAAAACAGATGGCCACTCTTGCACCTCAGAGACCCTCAAAAATAGCATCATGTCAAGCAGATTCTGTGTTTTTTGACAAAATAAGGATCATCCCATGATGGCTGGGTTCAGAGGTCAGTGTCCAAGATCACCAGAAAACCCATGATGGATGGCATTTTCAAGAGTTACGTGGGTGTTGAGTGTCAGAGGCTGACGCTGGTAAGCCCATGTTACCTGCCGTGATGATACAGTCACGGCTCATAGTGACCTTTCTTGAGTCACCAAACAGAGGTTACATTCCATTCAATGCTCTCAGTTTAAAGATGAGTGGTGTATATCCTTCTCTAGAAAATTTTTCATCAGGAAGTTACTGAAGTATTAAAAGGTTTTTGATTTTACCTTTCCAACCCATTCCTAGATATCATTGCTCAAATGATACAGGTCATGACCCTAGGGTTCATAAAGCAGCCCCTGGGAAAGACCCTTGGCAAATAGGGCTCTTGAGTCACTGACTTGGGAAATGCCTGTCTTGTTGAAACACAGTACACATTAGTGTACAAAAGGCTCTGAAAAGCCCTGGAGGGATCTAGTGGTTTTCAAACTTACTTGACCGTGGAACCCTTTCTCCCCTGGACTGTATTATAGGGTGCTACTGTTTGCAGAATACAATTTAGGAAGTATTGGTTTGGGTTAATCTGGATGTTCTATGAGACCATGTTGTGTATAACCTCAGGAGAATTGGACAGGGCGCCCTGGCCTCCCCTAGAACCTGTCCTGTTTTTTTGCTGAAAAAAAATGACCCTGAGAATTGATGCTCCATATCAACCTTATCTGGGGCTTCCCTGGTGGCTCATTGCTAAAGAATCTGCCTGCAGTGCAGAAGCCACAGGAGATGCGGATTGGATCCCTGGGTCAGGAACATCCGCTTGAGGATCCCCTGGATGAGTATGGCAACCCACTCCAATATTCTTGCCTGGAGAATCCCATGGACAGAGAAGCCTGGTGGGCTACAGTCCATGGGGTCACAAAGAGTTGGACACGACTGAAGTGACTTAGCACACACACATGCACATTAGCCTTATCTAGGGCTTCCCAGGTGGCGCTAGTGGTAAAGAACCTACCTGCCAATGCAGGAGACATAAGAGCTACGAGTTCGATCCGTGGATTGGGATGATCCCCTGGAGGAGGGCATGGAAACTCACTCCAGTATCCTTACCTGGAGAATCCCATGGACACGGGAGCCTGGGGGACTACAGTCTATAGGGTCGTACAGAGTCGGACACAGATGAAGCCACTTATCACACAGATGCATCAGCCATATCTAGAACATCCTGCTTTCATAAACCTGCTGAACTGTGATTCACGGTTACCCAGATGAGGGGTGACGCTGAAACACTTTGGTTCGTGGTTGGATGAACCCACTGGATGTCAGCTTTCAGAAAGGACTGAGTTTAGCTGGGGACACTTATGCTAGGAGGAGCTCACGGACCTCCAGAGCAGGCATGGCTTGAGTCTGCGGGTGAACCTGAGGGCAGCCCTGCAGACCCACCTAGCTTGTGGCCACAAGTCGGCCCAGTCCCTGCCACTCACACGCTTTCCTTGTTGCTGTCTCCCTTCAAGGCTATGCTGGTGCCACCCACTGGAAGGTCTACGTTATAGCCAGAGGGGTCCAGCCTTTGGTCGTCTGCGATGGAACCACCCTGTCAGAGCTATAGGACACAGATCTAAAGGAACAGCTTTGAGAGCTGAAGACCAAATCGAAAGGGGGAGAATAAAAACAAAAAAACGATGAAACCACTTTCCAGGGGTTGGTTACTTAGTCACCTGCCCCGTGCATGCATGTGTGAGCCAGTTGTATGCTGGAGGCAAAGGCCAGAGCCAGGGCCTCCCAACTCTTCCAGCCCAGCCGCTTGGCCAGGACTCCGCCACCAGTACCGGTCTATGAGAGACGGGCCTCTGCCCGGCCTCTTGGCACCAAAGCCTTGAGGCTGCCTTCAGGCAGGGAGCAGGGTTGATACCGTCCCTCACTTGCATGGCATGATCCCCTCTGCTGGCTCCTGGCCACGAGAGGGTAGTCAGCAGGTCCTGACTTCAGCGCCATCCTCTGCCAGGTGGGCCTGCCTGTCCCATCTCCCTAATAACACCACCCTGTACGTCTTGGAAAGCCACGTATGGTTAAAGAAGTCATGGCAGTTTCTCAAGCAGAGTGGAATCTCGAACCAGTGAAAAGGATCAAATAACCTCAAACTGCACTCGAGAATTGCACTTCCTTCCCAAGTGCACGTGGCTCTCAGAGTCTCCAGTGCTGGGTCAGAGCCTGATTGTAATTGAAGCAGTAATTCCTAAGGTAATACCTTTCTCCATTCTGTCAGGTTCTCAGTCTCTCCTCCCTCGCCTGTCTGGCCGGCGTCTCAGCAGTTGGGCTCCCAGCGCCCCTCCCTTGGCCCGGTCAGAGCCCTTTACTGCTGAGGCAGCACCGCTCTCATCAGCCGTGTTGCTTTTACCAAATGTCTTCAGAGGGGGGTGAGTTAAGAGTGCTGGCCCGGGGAGAGGGCGCCTCCCCGGGTTTGATCTTTAGGGTCCGACTTTCTGCAGAAAAGATGTTTTACAGATGTGTCAAAGTGATGTTGTCATGTGGCTAGGGAAGGAACTCCAGACGCAAAGTGCTGGTCAGTTGGGCGTGCGACTGTGCGACTCTCTGTCTTGAAATGATTTCTCTCTCTGTACTGGGAACCAAAGTGAGGTGTTTTTAATTCTTGTGAAAATACAAAACCGTGTTCCTTTTGATTGGACAATTCGCTCTGCTCATTGTTTTCCCCAAGTGCTTTTTGTATGTCTTAAGTGTACAAATAAGGACACTCTTTTTTTGTTTCCTTTCCCCCTTTAGTAATCCTTTATTGACTTTGTTAAATATCTGGCCTCTGATCATGCCATTGCCAAGCTGAAGGAAAAGAAGCAGATCACGCTACAGCCTCTGGTTCTAAACTGCAGAAATCAGACAGACAGTGGAGGTGTCTGCTGTGTTGAGTTACAGACCAGAGGCAGACAGTGGGGGGGAAGAGGATGGGACTCATTGCGGGGTCCTTGCCATCCTTTGGAGGCACCCCTGTAGCTTGCCCCAGGCCCTCTTTCTCTACACATCTCATGAGCATCAGTGAGGATCACTGTGTGCTGGAATGGCCTGTGTGGGGGCTTGTAAAGGACAGGGAGGGCTCACAGAGCTCAGAGCCTCCTCCACGGACTTGAGTGAAAGTAGGACGAACTGTACCTGAGGGAATTTTTGCTTAAAAGAATCAGTACCATGTGTGAAGTAATAGAGGAAAAACAAAACTTCATGTCCATATAAAAGGCATGCTGCTAAGCAGTTAGAATTTAAAAGGTTTTAAATCAGAGGGACCATTCAGAGGCCAGCTTTGTGCATACTTTTAAAGCCTTTGCAGTGTCCTTGCCCCTGGTGATACGTAAACAAGTTCCTTAGAGGTCTCTCAGAGTTCTCTTAAATTAGGCCCTTTGGGTTAACAAAAGAGAGGGTTCCTTAGGAGCAAAGCAACTGTTTTGATGGTCGAAATTCCCCGTTGTGTTTTTATGAATTACCCCGTGTTCCTTCCCCATTTTATTCTGGTCTGTCACACCTTAAATGATCTTAAAATGCCCTCTTCAACTCAAAACTGAAAGACCCTTGTGTGTGTTGGTGTTCTGGGGTCTCCTGTGGGAGGTCCCCATAGCTATCAGCTGTCTTCAACAAAAAATGGTCTGACAGCAGATAAGTAGAAACCTTCCGTGTGTACACTACTCATTTTACTTAAAATCTGTCCAGTTCAGAATTGAATGTAGATTTATGTTAGGGGTGAAATTCTTCAAAGAAGGTTTTTTAAATAATGTACCTTCTTCTCAAGGTAATTCTGAAAAGCAGAATCTAGCACTGACCAGTCAGTGGTCAGTGAGTAACCAGCTAGTTCCTTTCCAGTTACCCAAGGCTTTGTGTGAGGGTGCCGCAGGGTCACCCCTGCTCACCTAGCTCTCAGCTCCTCCGTGGAAGCAGCAAAAGTTCCTCCACATGACCCAGTGTGGGAAGGAGGCTCATAAAGATGAGGAAGCAGGGTCAGGGGGCTGGTGGGGCCATAGAAATCCCCATGTCTACCACCACCCTAAGAACAAAGCCACAGGGCTTGCTTTAAACAGAGGGCCTTGCTCACAAGTTTGCTGAGTGTTTACCAAGAGGTGACATGGCAGTGAAACTCATGTACTGAGTTTCTCTGGGGAGAAGTCAGCTCTCTGGGGGAGAAAGGCTGCTTTGGCCCCAGTTTGAGGCATTATATCCAGGTGTCCTGAGGTCCCCAAAAGTCAGATGTTGAAAAGAACACTACCCCTGTTCTGGTTCATGAAGAACATAAGTAGAACTTACCCTCTCCCCACTCTCAATTTTTTCAGCAGGGAGAGAGTTTCATAATCATGGTTTATGAAAACAGAATCTGCCTCTTTGGTGAAATACAAAACAGTCCATAAAATAGACAAATTTGGGGTCATTTTCTGAGAGAAAGACATAGTAATGTTTCTTAATAAAGAAATAGTCCATTCCAGCTTCAGATTGTCTGGGTACACATGATTTTCTCCTCTGATCTTTGCCCAGTCCCGTGAAACAGATATGAGAGCCTCATTTACAAGTAAAGAAACTGGGGCTGAGGACAGTTCCTTTGCTGGCGGTCGATGGCTGGTTCCACAGCATGGTGTCTTCCTGCTCCGGTGCAGAGTGCTGCCCAGGAACGAAGCCATGGGTCAAACTGACTCTGGTGTCCCCAGCTGAGTGGGAGAAGCTAGGGGCAAGGTCAGCAAGCCAGGAGCTCTTCGGGGTTTGTTTTTGAAACTGTTTGAGACAGAAATGGAGAGAAGCTAACAGATGACTTTTATAAAAAGCCTTTTCCTTTTTCCATCCCCATCTGAAAGCGCTTTTTAGGAGTGAATGTTCCAGCCATTTTCCCATCTCCACAAGTTTCCAGATGTGTGAGCAGCAGAGGGACTCAGCCCAATTCCAGTTGTGGGTCCCCTTGGAGTTTACATCACTTGTTTTTTTAGTTCGCGGTTTTCTATTCCCTTCTTCCAAAACCCAGCCTAGGCCTCGGTGTAGGAGCAATTTTAAAACAAAATAATTCCTTAGCTGCAGGTGATGGCCTCAATCATTTTATGTTTTTTTATATAGGCAGTGTTCTTTTTTTTTTTTTTGACTGCACCACACAGTGTGTGGGATCTTAGTTGCCCAACCAGGATTGAACCCACACCCCCTGCACTGGGAACACGGAATCTTAACCACTGGAACACCAGGGAAGTCCCTCAGTCATTTTAATACAGTCTGGATGCAGTTTTGCTCATTAGCCAGTGGCTTCCATAGTGAAAATTGAAACCCTCAGAGTAGATGTTTGCTTCTCATGTAATCCTCACCCAGCAGAAGGCCAGGTTGTAGAGGAAAGAGACTAGTGCAGGGAGAGAGTCGATCTTGTCTACCTTTTGAGAATCACTTATTAAACAGGAATATTTTAGACTTTTGAGTTTTCCTATTGCGAGAAGACAAACTCTCCTGACTTACAAGTTCCACACTCCTTAATGTCCCCTTTTCAGCTTTTTCACCCACTAAAATTGGTTGAAGGAAGGGAGTGCCAGAGATGTGCTTTAAAGTAACATTTTGGTCTGAGAATCTCTCCACGTTCGGACCCATGGATATTGGGTCCAGAGCTGACGTATGTCAGGGCCAGGAGACTAGGAAGGTGAGGTGCTTACAGAGCGAGCTCTGTCACAAATGGAAAGTTTGGTTGCCATCAGCCTCTCCATATCCAGCAGCTGCTTCTGCAGAAGCATCTCAGAGAAGATGGACAGGTGGTCTCCCTCGTGCACACATCCGAGTCCACCCGCCCTGGGCGCGGCGTGGCTCTAAGTGCTGTCCCTGGTGAGAAGCCCTCCAGCCAGCTCGTCTGTCGTCCAGGTCTCTTTGCGTCTGGTTTCCCTGCCCTGCATAATTTCAGCATTAGAGCTAACTACATCCGTCAGTTCTCCCTCTCTAGAGACCGTGAGACGTCCAGATCTTTGCAGAATACTGGAGAGATGTTACGAAACTTCCAAGAGGCCTGGAATGGTCCAGACGTGATGGGGCTGCCCAAGGGCCACTCCTGCCTTCTTGCATCTGTCTGTCTGTCTGTCAGCCAGCGTCAATCCAAGAGTGAGCCATAGCTGCAGACACCCGTGCTGAGAAGGGAAACCAGCTTAGTTTTGAGTTTCAGACAGAAATTGGAGAGTCGGGACATCTGCTTCACACCAGGCTTAATTTACCTCTTTATCCCTCTCCACGGCTCTGTGGGGGAGGCGAGGTCAGCCTGCAAAGCCACCTTGACCTACAGCTCAGCAGGGTCCCAGCCTTCAAGCTTCAGCCCCTCAGAACACTTCCAGCCTTTCCAGGAACAAACTCTTACCTGTGAGAATTGGTGACCGGAACTGGGCGGACGCAGGCCATCATTCCCAGAGAAGACGCAGCCTCCGTCATAGATGACCTTCCCTCCAAACTTCTCTCCATAGTCTCATCCTCAGAAAAATTCTGGCCATGGTCTCTTCCCCCTCGTCCTTCCTGCAGGAAGGTCAGTGACAGACCCCTAGGGCAGAGGGGAGAAAACTGGAGAGGCAGAGGTGAGCGGGAACTGGGCGTTCAGCAGAGCCCCTGCCGCCACCAGGGATGAGATCCAGGATGGCTGCAGTTCCTCTCGAGGGAGCCAGGGGTGGCGGGCCCCGTGGCGGGGGGGGGGGGGGGGGGGGGTGTCCCAGTGAGCAGAGGGGTGGACACCTGTCCAGCCATGTGGGCTCCGAGTGGTCTAAGCCGTTACTCTGTTCAGTGTGGAATGTTGATTGTAACTTAATATACCGAAAACTTGTAAAGAATGTATGTACATTAAGGTTTCATGTGACAAAAGTTTTTACTTTTTGCAATAAAAAGTGTGTATGTTGGTTGATAAGAACTCGCCTGTACTTGGTGTCATCTTTTGGTTTCCCATTTTCTCTTCTCCCACAGCTCGGAGACTGATAGTCACATCCTACTCCTGAGGCAGGCCTCTGCTGTGGGCCTCCAGGTCACCTGTCCACCCTGGCCTGGGTTCTGTCTCACATCCACACCAAGCTTTGCACTCACTCACATTCACAGACGCTTCTTTTACCCCCATTCTAACCCTTTGCCTGCCATGGCTTCTGATCTCCTGTTCCCATAAATTCTCAAATCTCAGTCCTCCTGTTAGTACCCTCCCCTGTTCTTGCACTTTGCCCAAAATTCAAATGAGACCCTCAACCCCTTTTTCCTTCTCCCAGCAGGCTGCACGCAGCCCAGGTGCCCTCACAGAGTCGCCCTACCCATAGGTATCCTTGGTCCTTGCAGGAGGACCGCGAGGCCCCGTCGTTGGCTGGCGCCCTCACTCACTCAGCCCCATGCCCCCCAATTGAGGCCGCTCACAGCACTGAGTCAACTCAACTGCAGATTTGATCTAAGTCATTTTTGTGTGTTCATTCTTTTTTGATAATTTCTTTGTGCTATATGCACAATTTTATATAAATGCATAAATATGGCCATTTCCTATATAGTGTTTAGTGTTCTCTTTTTTCTTCATTTTTTTTTTAAAAAAATAATCATTTTTCTTTTTTTTTAACTCTTTTGGCTGTGCTGTACAGCCTGTGGAATCTCAGTTTCTCAACCAATGCAGGCCCTCTGCATCGGCAGCATGAAATCTTAACCACTGGACCTCCGAGGGTGTCCCCTGCTGCACCCTTCTCCCTCCCCCCCACCTCATCCCTCCTCTTCTCTGGTCAGGCGAATGTAATATGTATACAGCCATATCCTGCCATGTATCTTCCCACTCTTTCTTCCATGTTCACTGTAATCATAATCAGAAATGACGAGACTTTTGCCATTGCTTGGCCAAAAGTGGGATCATATTACAGGCATTTGATGTTTCTTGCTTTTCTTAATACCTCACAGAGTTCCCTTCAAGTCAGCTGGCATAGCTCTCTAATCCATTCTTTTTAGTGGATAATATTCTATGGTGTGATATGCCATCATGTATTCAACTCTTCTCTTGCTGGTAAATCACATCCTGTTCAATGATTATCTGGATTATAAGTCAAGGAGTCTAGAGTTAATTTTTTTAATGCTTGTTTTTACAAAATGTATATTCATTCTTGTTTGTGCCAAGTCTAATGTACATTCTTTGAAAATTAGTGCATTCCATAATGCTATTCATTAACCTGCTTGAAAACTGCACTTCAACCAAAAAAAAAAAAAAAAAAAGAGAAGGTAAGTCTTGATTCCATGTAAAAAGGTGGCAGAATCATCAGGCCCCTTCTTTTTCGACCCCTCTACAGCCTTTGACACTGACCTGTGGAAAAACCCCTCCCTTCCCTGGCTTCTGTGTGACCAATGCTCCCCTCTTGGGACTCCTCTTTCCACTCATCTCCTCTATAGGTCCTCCCCCTGTCTCTGAAATGTTAGTCTCCTCTACCAGTCTGCCCCTGGATCCTCCTCTTTGCTTCCTCCCTGGGAGAGATCTCAGCTCTTTGCTTTATCTTCCACTCATGGACAAGTCACCTGTGAGCTCAGGCCAGGCCTGTTCCTCACCTGAGCTCTAGACTTGTCAATCCAGCATTGGGATCTCATCTCCATCAGCTCTCTCCCAAAGCACTTCTGATTCACCGTGTACAAAAGAACTGTGCAGTCTCCGAGGGTTCCTGTCTTTCCCCCCGAGCCTCTACTGCTGGTCAGGACCAAGCTCTGGAGACCTCTGCCTCCTTGTCACATCCCCAGTCCCGGTTTAGAACCTTGCTATTATTCCACTGCTGGACTCAGTAACTGCCTTGTTTGTTTCTCATGTACTCCCTACCATCCCAAATCACCATCCACTTAGCTGCCACGGGGATCTTTCTAAAGCATCTATTCCCTCACTTCCTTGCTCAGCACCCTTCAATAGCTCTCCATTACCCACAAGATAGGAAGTCCTGGCTGGCTCCTCCAACCTCATTCCACTTCTTTCCTTTACTTTCCCTCCTCATCTACTGTGCCCCACCTCTACTGGACTGTCCATAATTCCTAGAAACATCCAGACTGTGGAGTTTGTCCTCTTTTTTTTTTTTTTTTTAAGAGAAGTTTTAGGTTCATAGCAAAATTGAGCAAATAGAAAGTTCTTGTATACCCACTACCCTCACACAGCTTCCCTCAACTATTGACTTCTGCACCACAGTGGTACATGTTAAAATCAATGAACCTACACTGACATAACCACCCAAAGTCCATAGTCCACTTACATTAGGGTTCTCTCGGTGTTTTATATTCTGTGGGTTTGGACAAATGTGTACTGATATGTGGGCTTCCCTTGTAGCTCAGTCGATAAAGAATCTGCCTACAGTGCAGGAGACCTGGGTTTGATCCCTGGGTTGGGAAGATCCCCTGGAGAAGGGAAATGGCCACCCACTCCAGTATCCTTGCCTGGAAAATCTCACGGACAGAGGAGCCTGGTGGGCTGCAGTCCATGGGATCGCAAAAGCGTCGGGCGCGACTGAGCGACTAACACTAACTAACTATACAGATATGTGTCCACTTCCCCGGTGGTGCTGGTGGTGAAGAACCCACCTAGCAATTCAGGAGACATAAAGGGCGCGAGATTGGTCCCTGGGCTAGGAAGACCCCCTGGAGGGGAGGGCATGGCAACTCCAGTATTCTTACCTGGAACATCCCATGGAGAGAGGAGCCTGGCTGGCTACGGCCCATCAGGGTCACAAAGAGTCAAAGAAGACTAAAGCGACTTAGCATGCACCCATACTGACATGTACGCACCACGATCGTGTCATACAGAACATGACGTCATACAGAATAGTTTCACTGCCCTAAAATACTCTGTGCTCTGTCTATTCAACCTTCCCCTCCCTGCTGATCTTTTTACTGTTGCCATAGTTCTGCCTTTTCCAGAATGTCACATAGTTAACATCCATCATGCAATATGTAGCCTTTTCAGACTGGCTTCTTTCATTTAGAAATACGCATCTGAGTTTTCTCCATGTCTTTTCATAGCTTGACAGCTCAGTTCTTTTTAGCACCAAATGATCATTCCTTTGTCTGACTGTATCACAGCTTATCCATTCACCTACTTGGTTGCTTCCAAATTTGGGCAGCAGTTATGAGCAAAGCTGCTATCAATATCCGTGCGCAGCTTTTTGTGGAAACCTGTTTTCAACTCCTTTGGGTAAAAACGCAAAAAGCAGGGTTGCTGGCTTGTATGATAAGGGTAACATTTAGTTTTGTAAGAAACTGCCAGACTTTTACAAAGTGGCTGCACCATTTTGCATTTCCACTTGGAATAACTGAGACTTCCTGTCTCTCTACATCCTTACCAGCGTTAGGTGTTGTCAGTGTTCTGGATTTGGGCCCTTCTCATAGTTGTGATATCTCGCAGTTGTTTTGTTTTGTTTTGTTTTTTGGGGCCGTGCTGAGTGGCTTGTGGGATCTTATTTCCCCAACCGGGGGTTGAATCCAGGCAATGGCAGTGAAAGTGCCGCATCCTAACCACTGAACCACCAGGGAATTCTCTCACCATCCTTTTAAATTGCAATTCCCTACAACATACGATGTTGAGTCTCCTCACATGCCTACTTGCCATCTGTGTATCTTCAGTGAGGTATCTGTTCAGGCCTTTGGCCCATTTTGTAATCAGATAGTTTATTTTTTTACTGTTGAGTTTTAAGACTTCATATATTTTGGATAACAGTCCTGGATGAAACATACATTTTATAAACATTTTCTCCCAGTTGGTGGCTTGTTTTCTCATTCTCTTGACATTATCTTTCACAGTGCAGAAATTCAACATTTTAATAAAAGTCCAGCCTATCAGTTGTTTCTTTCACAGATCATGCCTCTGGTGTTATATCCAGAAATTCACCCGCATACCCAAGGTCACCTTAATTTTCACCTGTGTCATCTTCTAAGAGTTTTATAGTTGTGTGTTTTACATTTAGGTCCATGAACCATTTTGAGTTAATTTCCTATGAAGGGTGTTAGGTCTGAGTTTAGATTCCTTTTTTTTTTTTTTTTGCATGTGGATGTCCACTTGTTTCAGCACCATTTGTTGGAAACACTATCTTTGCTTCATTGTATTGCCTTTGCTCTTTTGTCCAAGGTCAATTTGCCATATTTATGTGGATCTATTTCTGGGCTCTATTCTGCTCTATTGATCTTTGTTCTTTTGCCAATACCAAATTATTTTGATTACTGTAGACTTTGATAAGTGTTGAGGTCCAGTTGCGTCAGTTCTCTGACTTTGTTCTTCTCCAGTATTGACTTGGCTGTTCTGGGTCCTTTGCCTTTCCATGTAAAGCTTAGAATCAGTTTGTCGATATCCACAAAATAACTTGCTGGAATTTTGATTGAAACTGCATTGACTCTACAGATCAGGTTGCATCCAGGTTGTTTTTACTTCCAAGTTATCATTCTTATCCCATGATATTTTAAAACTTCAATATGTCCTTTTTGCTCAGTTTGAATTCCATTGTATTAGTGCACATTCCTTCAACATGACACATGACTTTTAGGCTTTCTCACTAAATCAAGCTGACGAGCCTCTAGATACCATGTTGAAGATAGCTATTTCACCAATCTTAGTTTTTCACAATAATGACTTTATTATTTCTGTAAAAATGATTCATTTTCTTATAAAGTATTGAAGACAGTTTGAATGATGTTATGGAAACCTCCACCCAGACATAACTACTGACAGCATTCTAGGCATCTCGAGGGTTTCCTAGCTAGAAGTTTAGATAGAAATGCTTTTATTAAAATGGGCAGTCATACCAAAAAATAAAAATGCTACATCAATTTTATATGATTATGATAGAAGAAAAAGAAAGTTAAGTAGACATTTCTTTCCCCCACACAAAAAATTAATTCCTTAAAAACCTTTCTGAAGTTAAGATTATGAGAAACATTGAAAAAACTGGAACTGTTCTTAATAAAGTTTCATTTCTAGGTGATACGGTTGAAGGTTCTGAAGGAGAAAAAAATAGCTCATTCTTTCTCCAACCTCATCTCTTCCTCTACTTTTCAATCTGTATGAATTACAGTTACATGGGTATTATCACTGTTGAATTTCCTTCTGCTCTGAAACCATCATTCCCAGAATTATTTAGCCTTCATTTTATATTTAAACTGATTTGTGACTCATCAGCAGTACTTTTACCATCACTCTTCATTCCTGAGTTGTTTTTAAACTCTTGGTTGGCTGAATCATCATTATATTTTTCAGGGAATGGCTCATAAACGCTGTGTTTTCTGCATTTGAGAATGTTTCTGTGGTCTTTATGCTTGAATACAACTTGGCTGAGTACAGTATTCTTGCATCACACTTTCTTTTGCTCAGAACTTTGGAGGCATTTCTTCATTATCATTTGGTAGCTTGACTGTTGGTGGGAACAAGACGGACCACCCTAAGATTTCCCCTTTAAAATAAAAGTGACTTTTTCCCCTTTCTTCTTCTTCCCCTCCTCACCTGCCTCTTTCTTCTTCCTCTCCTTCTCCTCCTCCTCCTTTCCTTCTTCTCCTTTTTCTTCATCTGTGTGCCTGAAGAATTCTTTCTTTCTTATTCTTTATCAGCTTTTCCTGGAACAAAGTGTGCTCTTTTGAGTTGCAATTTCAGTCTTCATCCTGGGGAAGATGTATTTTCCTTAAAATGGATGCTTTTTCATTTGTTAGGTTTTCTGTTTCAGATTCTGTCTTTATTCCTTTGTTTCATTGTCTTGATCTTTTATGAATATTGTTTTGTCTCTCCTTTTTTTTTTTTTTTTGGCTACCTGGTGTGGCATGTGAGATCTTAGTTCCCAGACCAGGAACTGAACCCACACTCCCTGCAGTGGAAGCCATCTTAGTCACTGGACTGCCAGGGAAGTCCTTCTTCTCTCTTTTTAATACCTGTCTTTTTTTTCTCATTTACCATGAATATCTCAAGGGTTCCCTCTGTATCAATTTATTTTTCAGCCACATCTATTTAGTTTCTTGTTATTTTTGATATGCTTGTTTTATAGACGTGCCAACAGTTTGTTCCCTTTCTATTCAGTTCAGTCGCTCAGTCGTGTCCGACTCTTTGCGACCCCATGAACTGCAGCACGCCAGACCTCCCTGTCCATCACCAATGCTGGCGTCTACCCAAATCCATGTCCATTGAGTCAGTGATGCCATCCAACTATCTCGTCCTCTGTTGCCCCCTTCTCCTCCTGCCCTCAATCTTTCCCAGCATCAGGGTCTTCTCAAATGAGTCAGCTCTTCGCATCAGGTGGCCAAAGTATTGCAGTTTCAGCTTCAACATCAATCCTTCCAGTAAACATCCAGACTGATCTCCTTTAGGATGGACTGGTTGGATCTCCTTGCAGTCCAAGGGACTCTCAAGAGTCCTCTCCAACACCACAGTTCAAAAGCATCAATTCTTTGGCACTCAGCTTTCTTTATAGTGCAACTCTCACATCTATACATGACTACTGGAAAACCCCATAGCCTTGACTAGATGGACCTTTGTTGACAAAGTAATGTCTCTGCTTTTTAATATGCTGTCTAGATTGGTCATAACTTTTCTTCCAAGGAGTAAGTGTCTTTTAATTTCATGGCTGCAGTCACCATCTGCAGTGATTTTGGAGACCCCCCCAAAAAAAGTCAGCCACTGTTTCTACTGTTTGCCATTCTATTTGCCATGAAGTGATGGGACCAGGTGCCATGATCTTAGTTTTCTGAATGTTGAACTTTAAGCCAACTTTTTCACTCTCCTCTTTCACTTTCATCAAGAGGCTCTTTAGTTCTTCACTTTATGCCATAAGGGTGGTATCATTTGCATATCTGAGGTTATTAATATTTCTCCCAGCAACCTTGATTCCAGCTTGTGCTTCATCCAGCCCAGCGTTTCTCATGATGTACTCTGCATATAAGTTAAATAAGCAGGGTGACATATACAGCCTTGATGTACTCCTTTTCCTATTTGGAATCAGTCTGTTGTTCCATGTCCAGTTCTAACTGTTGCTTCCTGACCTGCATACAGATTTTTCAAGAGGCAGGTCAGGTGGTCTAGTATTCCCATCTCCTTCAGAATTTTCCACAGTTTATTGTGATCCACATAGTCAAAGGCTTTGGCATAGTCAATAAAGCAGAAATAGATATTTTTCTGAAACTCTTGCTTTTTCGATGATCCAGCAGATGTTGGCAATTTGGCCTCTGGTTCCTCTGCCTTTTCTAAATCCAGCTTGAACATCCGGTTAGTGCAAATGTAATTGCAATTTCAGACTATAAATTTTAAATCATTATAACTAGGCTCAAACACATCTTTATTGATCAAAATAGGAACCATTACAATCAAAACATTTTTGCCAATGAGAAATAAGTTTGTTCATTCCTGTAGCATAAAAACCCATGCTTCGGGATTCGATGAACTCTTGGAAAGCATTTTCTGCCTCCTGCTGGTTGTGGAAGTGTTTTCCCTGCAAAAAGTTGTCGAAATACTTGAAGAAGTGGTAGTCAGTTGGCGAGAGGTCAGGTGAATATGGAAGGTGAGGCAAAACTTTATCGTCCAATTTGTTCAACTTTTGAAGCATTTGTGTGACCTGAGGTCAGGTGTTGTTCATAGAGAAGAATTAGGCCCTTTCTGTTGACCAATACCCGCAGCAGGCATTGCAGTTTTTGGTGCATCTCAATTTACTGAGCATATTTCTCAGATGTAACGGTTTCTTTGGGAGTCAGAAAGCTGTAGTGGATCAGACCCACAGCAGACCACCAAACAGTGACCATGACCTTTCTTTAGTACAAGTTTGGCATTGGGAGGTGCTTTGGGGCTTCTTGGTCCAACCACTGACCTAGTTGTCACATAAAATCCACTTTTTGTCACGTATCACAATCCAATCGAGAAATGGTTTGTTGTTGCATAGAATAAGAAAAGACACTTCACAATGATAATCTTTTTGATTTTTGGTTAGCTCATGAGACACCTACTTATCAAGTTTTCTCACCTTTCCGGTTTGTTTCAAATGCCAGACTTCTCATGTAGGGATAAGAGGATCAGCTTCAATGACTGCTCTCAATTGGTTATTGTCAACTTCCAATGGCTGGCCACTATGCTCCTCAACTTTGAGGCTCTCATCTCCTTTGCAAAATTTCCTGAACCACCACTGCACAGTACGTTCGTTAGCAGTTCCTGGGCCAAATGTGAGTTGTCTCTGCTGCTTTATGACCCATTTTGAACTTGAATAAGAAAATCACTCAAATTTGCTTGTCTAACATCATTTCCATAGTCTAAAATACATATAAAATAAACAGCAAGTAGTAAGTCATTAGCAAAAAAAGTGAGAAATGCATATTAAAGTGATGTATAGCATAACCACACTTATTCAAGAATGTATTCTAGTATCCAATGGAAAATTTCAACAGTGCAAAACTGCAGTTACATCTGCACCAACCTAAATATTGTCATCCCATCTGTGCTTACTTCTTGAATTCATGTTGTTGTTAAATTTTTCTGTAGTTCAAAATGCTATAGGAATTTATTTTTTCTGTTCCTTGGGTTACTTTTTTTTCAGATGTGGTTTTCATTGATCACAGGCATGTTTCTCTTTCATATATTTCTGCAGCTACTCTGTCGTTTCTTTTCAATGTCTCATGCTTAACATGGCAGCTCTGGCCAGATCTTTGTTTCTGTATAATCTGGGTACGTTCTCAGTTCTAACAGTGTCTGTACCCCCCACTAAGATTTTACAAATGCTAACTTTTTACCGTATTAATGATGTGTTGACTTGTGCAGCTCACTTAGCGCTTGCCATGAAAGCCCCGTCTTTGCTTTCTCATCTGAGGACCCTCCCCATCAGGTAGACAGCTGGGACTCTCTCACTCTTCCTCCCTTCCTGACCTCAAGCTGACTTTCTGCTTGTTCACTCTGTCCTGATCAGGAACTCCTATTTTCTCAACTGGTTACCATATTCCATCTTCTCTTGTTTAAAAAAAAAAAAAAATTCCTCATTTCCATCCCCACCAAGTGAAAGTACTGAAGACTAAGTTAATGAAAACCTAGTAAATGTAAGAAAATACATTAAAAGTCAACTCAATAGGCCCTTCCTTTCCAACTACTCTGACACACACCCACACACTGGGCCTCCTCGCCCCTCAGGGACCTCTCCATGAAGTGAACGGCCTGGGGACTCAGGAACCAGAGGCCTTGGTAGGAATCCCACTTCTGACTTGTTAGGACAGTGACCTTGGGGAGTTCCACTGACCTCTCTGCTTTTGGCTTCCTCGTCCCTAGAGCAGTGCAGCTAGTCCTATCTTCAGAGCATCGCTATAAAGATACCTGAGACCAGGTGTGTGAAGGGCCCGGAGCAGGGACTCGGCATGTTCTCCGTTTTCCTCTCACGCTCAGCTGAGTCCTCTCTCACAATCAACTTCTGCTCTTCACTGTGGACGGCCTTCCTCCAGCCTCAAGAGCCATCCTGGAAGTCACACGCAGAGCCAGACCAGACCCCAAAGGTTCTCTAATCCCCTGTCTGCTTTTTGAGGAAGTGAAGCCGAGGCCTGAAGTTGATGGCTGAGTCAGGAGTGGAAGCACCCACCCAGTGCTCCTGACCACTTAGGTTTATGGAAATACTGTCTGTCTGCTCCCTACCCCACTCCACAGTCCTCCCCTTGGCTTCCCTTAGCCCAGTTCCATTCTGAACCCTCAGTAAAAATCACCTGAAGAGAGACTTCCCTGGTGATCCAGTGGTTAAGAATCTCCCTTGCAGGGTACGCGGTTCCCCTGGTCAGGGAACCAAGATCCCACATGCCATGGGGCTACTGAGCCTCCAGGGAGCCTGCCTGATACAACCAAGATCCCACGTGCTGCAACTAAGACCCAATGCAGACAAATAAATGAAAATAAAAATATGTTTCCAAAAATCACCTAAAGATGTCCCCTCACTGCCTCCCACTAAGCTCTTCCCTTGTCCTCTTTTGCTGACTCCCACATTTAACACTTTCTTTCACCCGCCCCATCTGGCCCGTGTCTGTGGGACAAAAAACAAAGCTCGTTCTTCTCATCTGAGCCCATTCCCACCCCAGCTCCCTCCGGAGGTTGGGCCCTTCAGTCTCCCTTCAGAGGCCCCGTGCTTCTCTCCCTCCTGCCCTCTGGTTCCTGAAGGCAGCTCATGTGGAAGAGCCAGCCTCGCTCTCCTTCCACCCACACAGGTCCCTCCCTGGCTGAGGACAAAACTACACAGATGTCCTGCCAGCAGCATACTCAGGAGGCCCCGGAGAGAGCGATCTTGGCCCCGAAGATACCTCTCGGCTCTCAGGTTCCCCAACTCCTGCCCGAGCCCCAGTGCCTGGCAGATCTGTCCTCTGCCAACCTCCAGGCATGTCCAGTTGAGCTGCGCAGAGCACCGAGGGCTGGCTGAACGTGTCAGGTTTTTCCCCCAGATGTCCTCAGGGTTACAGAAAAGAATAAGGTCCCAACCCCTCAAGGTTTAATACAATTTATGTTGTGGAGACACAGGAGCAGGTGTAAAGGGCACTTGAAGGACTAAATACTGGGAAGTAAGATGTTCTCTGAGAATTAAACCGTATCAGTGCAAGATGAATCAGAGCAGATCTGCAGAGCCATATGAAAGAACCGTTTCCACATCTGACTGAAATCGGAGTGGAGATATAATACAAAGAAACAGTAAAGACCGTGCCCATCAGAAAGTGGAGAGAGTGGCCACCAGTGGAAGCCCAGAAAAGGGAGAGCCGTGGAGGCAGACGCTGGCAGTGCCCGTCTGATTGGGAAGACAGTGCTCTCCGGGTGGTTGGTACAACCGACCTTACCCACACCTCTTAGGATTCCGAAGCTTCATCCATGCTAAGTTGCCAGAGGAATGGCAGAAAGCTGGGAGTGGGGAACGGGAGTGGATCGGAGTCATTGGTGAAAGCCAGGCTGTGAGCTCCATGAGGACAGGCTGCTCATGAGTGTTTGCTGAGCAAATGCTGCAGAATAAGAACTACACCAGAGAAGAGAAGGCGAGGCCTGAGCTGGGCCTTCAAAGATGGGAAAGGACTTAAGTGGATGAGGGACAGGAAAACATACATTCCAGAATGGGTGCTTTGCCTGGAAAATGAAGGCTTGATGGAACAGCTCGATGCGCGCAGACGACTGGCAGGATGCTGGCAAACACAGCACGCCCTAGGGTAAGGGCCAGCTTGTGAGATGAGATGCAGTGCAGTGGGAACCATCAAGTTCCTCAGGAAAGACACAGGAGGAAAGCGGTGTCTCAGAATCGTCCTGGCTGGGCGGCTGACGGATGCCTGGGGAGGAATGGGGCTGTGGGGTCCAGAGATGAGCCAGGCAGGCAGCTAGGAGGCCTTGAAATAACTCCAGTCGGGATCATGGGGCTGTCTGCCACAGTGGGCACTGGAAATGAAGTCGGGAAAAACAGGCAGAGATATGCACAGAAACGATTCCCGTGCTATCCTTTGTATTAGTGGGGCTGGGGAGGGGGTGGCAGTGGTGGTGGTGAGGAAAAACCCAAACGTCCGTGAGTAGGAAAACGGACAGGGAGGTAGCTGTGTGTTCATGCAATAGAAAACTGTGCAGCAGGGAAAATGAGCAGGTAGTTCTCCAAGACTTGATGTCAAGGAACCTTGGAAAGAGAGGAAGGAAGGAAGGGAAGGAAGGAGGGAGGAGGAGAAGAAGGGAAAAACAAGTTTCAGAAGGATCTAACCCGTGCTGTCCAGTGTGGTAGCCACGAGCTACATGTGGCTGTGTAAGCTTAAATTAATGAAAATGTAAATACAATTCCTTAACCCCACCAGCCACATTTCAAGTGCTTGAAAACCACACGAAGTTAATGGCTACCATCTGTGATGGCACAGATAAAGAGCACTACCACCATCACAGAGAGCTCCTCTGGACAGTGCTAGCGTTTTCAGAGATACAGAACAATACAACATGTTGTGCCTGGATAAGGAATGCATAGTCAAAGTACAGTGGAGATCGTGCAAATGTCAAACAGCAAAATCTTATAGCGGGATGTCTGGGAAGGTCAGTGTTCAGGATCAGAGAAGAGACACTCGGGGCTTCCATGTTTTATCTCCGAAGCCGTGGCTAAATGAATCCTCGATATACTATCATCTATACTTTTATATACCTTAAGTATTTCGTCATAAAAACAGTATTAAAAGGTGGGCTGGACCTGAAGGACAGTGTGATGGAGACTGAGGACAGGTCAGGCAGGAGACCAAAATGACTTGAATTTCTCACCTGAGAGGTGTCAGGAGGAAGTAGGGAGTGCTGGCTGTGGGGGCATCTGACCATCCTCAGCCTGGTACACACGGTCCCACGTGTGCTCTTCAGCCGCTCCCTTGCTGCCATCACCACCCTCCACCCTCACAGACACGCTTCTCGGTCCTCGTTGCCATGGTTACCTGGCCTCCAGACAGCTATGACGGGGGTCAGGCACAAGCACCTGTAGAGGCTGACCGCCTGCCGGTCACACACGCACCTCCAAGTGGCCCCCCTGCTGGCCCAGACTCAGCCCTCACCATCCTGACCACACACCCCTTCCCACAGGCTCCTCCACCCAGCTCCAAAACCAAGCCCAGCCCACACTGGTAAAAGGGCCACTCACATCCCGTTAAGAGTCCAGCAAGGCCTGGGACAGCTGTGCTCCGTCAGGAATTTGTCTGCAGCAGGAAGCCAGCGGCCCAGGGGAGGTCTGGGCCAGGCGCCCAGCTCTGCTAAGGTCAAGAGGCTCCTGGATGCAGGCTGTGGGCATTGGCCAAGTTTGGCATTTCAGGGGAGGGAGGGAGCCTCTGACCCCACTGTGCTGGGCACCGGGACCCGGTCATGATTCGGGTCTGGCTGGGTCAGCCTCCTCTTTGGAGCAGTTTGTTGTGGCCTCCACTGTGGGGATGACGCCTTCTCCTCGGAGCCCCTCAGTCCCTGTTCCCAGAGCCAAGACACCCTAGACCAAGAGACTAGTTAGCAGATCCCATTCTGCCCCATCAAGGCACCTGGGTACCTCCTGCCTCTTTCTACTGATTCAAAACAGCTACCATTTTTCAAGTGCTACATATGTGACATTAATTTTATTGAATCACCCCTGCAAGTCTCTGAAGAAGGTGGTATTATCCCATTTTACATATGAACAAAGTGAGGTTTATAAGTGATTTGCCCAGCCAGTGAATGACAGCCATGCTTAGAGCCTGGAAGGGTCTGACCTGCTTTCACCTCTGAACTCCCTCGACCCCCTTTTCCTCATCTCCCTTCCTCTGGCACTCACCCGGCCGCCCTGTCCTTCAGTCTGTCTCTCCCTCCCCAACCTTTCTCTGTACCTAGATCTGTGTGATCCCCTCCTCTGTTCCTTTCTCCTTGCCCCAGCACTTCCATCTCCCCTCCTTCCTCTCCATCCCGCACCCAGAAACACAAAGATAATTCACTATACAGTGAACTGTTGTACCAACGAGTGACTGGGCACTGCAAAAGCCAGGACTTTCAGAAGGATTTGGATTCTGTGCCAGTGACCTTTTGTTTCCATGAGAACACAGAATGTGGCACCCAGCAACCTGGCCTGAGTCTGCTATGTCAATGCTAATAAAAGAGCAAGCTGAGCTACAATGATGAGAATGAGAACTAAGAAAATAATACCCACAATATAAGAAAAAACCTGGCACCCAAAGGGAAGTGATTCACCCGATGTGTAACTTTCAGAACTGGTTAAGTGACATCACAGCTACTCTATGATGTAGTTGGAAAATAATTTCACAGTTTTTATTTTGCAAACACTGCAAAGTGGTCATTAGGAAGATATGACCAAGTTACAGAAACCATCTATGATAACTACCTAGGAAAAAAACAGACTCAACCCAACATTGTACATGTGCTATTGCTTCGTTCAGTTCAGTCGCTCAGTCTTATCTGACTCTTTGTAACCCCATGGACTGCAGCACGCCAGGCTTCCCTATCCATCACCAATTCCTGTAGCTTGCGCAAACTCATGTCTATCGAGTTGGTGATGCCATGCAACCATCTCATCCTCTGTCATCCCCTTCTCCTGCCTTCAATCTTTCCCAGCATCAGGGTCTTTTCAAATGAGTCAGTTTTTCACATCAGGTGGCCAAGGTATTGGGATTTCAGCTTCAGCATGAGTCCTTCAAATGAATATTCAGGACTGATTTACTATAGGATTGACTGGTTGGATCTCCTTACAGTCCCAGAAACTCTCAAGAATCTTCTTCAACACCACAGTTCAAAAGTATCAATTGCTTCATTAAGGAAAGAAAAAGGAAAGATACTAGGACTGTGTTTCTCAAACCTAGAAAGGAAAGAAAAAGGAAATAGGACTGTGCTTCTCAAACCTAGTTTGAGAAGATGAAGGACGTGTTTGTGTTTGTAAAATTTCCAGTACATCACAAGTCAGTAGTTTTGTAAAATGCCATGAAAATAAATAATAAACATATATCTATTAAAGCACTAGCATCCAGGGAATTCCCTGGTGGTCCAGTGGTGAGAACTCAGCACTTCCACTGCCAAGGGCACAGGTTCAACCCCTGGTCAGGGAACTAAGATCCCACAAGCCGCATGACCAAAAAATAAATAAAGTAAGTAAATAAAAAAGATAAAAAAGGACTAGTGTCTAAAATATACTTTTAAAAAAACTTGCAAAACTAAACAGTAAAAAAAAAAATCCAATTTTAAATGAGTAAGACATGAACAGACACTTCACCAGAGAGGATGGCAAAGAAGCAGATGAAAAGACATTCACTATCATCATCCACTAAGAAATGAGGAGTAAAATCACAGTGAAATCTCACTGCACACAGATTAGAACGGTCCACCAGTTTCCTAGGGCTGCAAAACAAATTACCACAAACTTGGCAGCTTACAACAGCAGAGATTGATTCTCTCACAGCTCTTGAGACCAGAAATCAACACATCAAGGGTACCATGCTCCTTCCAAAGACTCTAAGAAAGAATCCTTCCTGGCCTCTTTCATCATCTTCTTTTTTTTTTAAGGAAATGGCAGCCCACTTCAGTATTCTTGCCTGGAGAATTCCCGGAGAGAGGAGCCTGACAGGCTACAGTCCATGGGGTCACAAAGAGTCGGACACGACTGAGCAGCTCTCACTCACATTTTAAGATTTTAAAATATATTTATTTGGCTGTGCCAGGTCTTAGTTGCAGAATGTGAATTTTTAGTTGCGATATCTGGGATCTCGTTCCCTGACCCCTGCTTTAAGAGTGCAGAGTCTTAGCCACTGGCCCACCAGGGAAGTCCTCTCTTTCAGGTTCTTGAGGCTGCTAACAATCCCTGTGCTCCTGGGCTTGTAGCCGCATCACCTCTATCTCTGTCCCTTCTTTCGTCATCACATGGCCTTCTTGCCCGTGTGTCTGTACTTTCTCATGGCCTTCTTATAAAGATACGAGTCATTGAATCTAGGGTCCACCCTAATCCAGTGTGACTTCACCTTAGCTTGATGATATCTGTAGAAACCCTATTTCCAAAAAAGATCATATGCATGCATACGTTTTGGGGGTTGGGACTTGATCATATCATTTAAGGGGACACAATTCAACCCACATTAATGGTGTAAATAAAAATAAGAAAGAAGGTGTTAGTTGCTCAGTTGTATCCCACTCTTTTTGATCCCATGAACTGTAGCCTGCCAGGCTCCTGTCTCCATGGAATTTTCCAGGCAAGAATACTGGAGTGGATAACCATTCCCTTCTCCAGGAGATCTTCCCAACCCAGGGATTGAACCTGGGTTTCCCAGATTGCAGGCAGATTCTTTACTGTCTGAGCCACCTAGGATAACCACAAATGCTGACAAGGATGGGGAGGAACTAGATCTCTCAGACACTGCAGCTGGAAAATAATTTCACAGTTTTTATAAAACAAAATATATATTCACCAAATGACCCTGCAATCATATTCTCAGGCATTTATCTCAGAGAAATGAAAACTCATGTTCAGACAAAAATCCATATACCATGTTTATCTTATAATAATCTCAAACCAGAAACAACCTAAATGTCCTTCAAGAGTTGAATGGTTACACAGACGATGGTACATCTATACTGTGGAACACCATTCAGCCATCTAAAGAAATGGGCTATTGATGTTAATACATGCAACAACCTGGATGGATTGCAAGAGCATTTATGCTTAGTGAAAAAGTCAGTCTCGAAAGGTTACATGCTATATGACTGCATAATATTCTTGAATTATAAAACAATAGCAATGGAGAAAAAAATAATGGTTGCCAGGGAACAGGGTTAGGGGTGGGGGTTGAGACTATAAAGAGGTACAAGAGGAAGTTGCTTTAACTTCTGTTTATTAGTTGTCATGACGACTACACAAATCTGAGATCAAACTTCACAGAACCACACATGCACACACATGTGCATATAACACATATGCGTACAACATGGAACAACTGACTTGTTCAAAATTGGGAAAGGAGTACGACAAGGTAAGTGAAATCTGAATAAGGTCTGTAAATTCAGTACAACAGTGCTGTACCAATGTCAATTTCCTTGTTTAGATATTGTACCACAGTTACATAAGATGTCTGGGAAAAGCTAGGTCAAGGGCTCGTGGGACTCTGCTATTTTTGTGACTTTCTGTGAGTCTATAATTATTTCAAAATAGAACATTAAAAAATTATTAGAGGGCTTCCCTGGTGGCTCAGTGGTAAAGAATCTGCTGGCCAATGCAGGAGACACGGGTTCAGTCCTCGGTCCGGGAGGATCCCACATGCCGTGGACGATCCCACATGCCGTGGACGATCCCACATGCCGTGGAGCACTTCTGAGCCTGTGCTCTAGAGCCCAAGAACCACAACTACTGAGCCCACAGGCCTTAGAGCCTGTGCTTCCCTGCAAGAGAAGCCACCGCAATAAGAAACCCACACACCACAACTAGGCAAAAACCCAGGCAGCAGCAGAGACCTAGCACAGTCAAAATAAATCAACTTTTAAAATTATTTTTAAAATTATTAGAAAAACAAAATGAAAAGCAGATACACAAGATGCAAACAAAAAAGGTCTTAACGACCTGTATAATCACGATGGTGTAGTCACCTAGAGCCAGACATCCTGGAGTGTGAAGTCAAGTGGGCCTTAGGAAGCATTACTATGAGCAAAGCTAGTGGAGGTGATGGAATCCCAGCTGAGCTATTTAAAATCCTAAAAGATGATGCTGTTAAAGTGCTGCATTCAATATGTTGGCAAACTTGGAAAAATTTGCTGTGGCCACAGGACTAGAAAAGGTCAGTTTTCATTCTAATCCCAAAGAAGAACAATGCCCAAGAATGTTCAGACTAACCTAGAATTGTGCTCATTTCACATGCTAATAAGGTTACGTTCAAAATCCTTCAAGTTAGGTTTTAGCAATACCTGAACCAAGAACTTTCAGATGTACAAGCTAGGTTTAGAAAAGACAGAGCCAGAGATCAAATTGCCAACATCTGTTGGATCACAGAGAAAGCAAGGGAGTTCCAGAAAAACATTTACTTCTGTTTCACTGACTATGCTAAAGCCTTTTACATGTGGACACCAAACTGGAAAATTCTTAAAGGGATGGAAATACAAGACCACCTTACCTGTCTCCTGACAAACCTGTATGCCGGTCAAGAAGCAACAGCTAGAAGCAGACATGAAACAACTGACTGGTTCAAAATTGGGAAAGGAGTACATCAAGGCTGTATATTGTCATCCTGCTTATTTAACTTACATGCAGAGTGTGTGTGTGCTCAGTCATGCCTGACTCTTTGCAACTCCACCGACTGTACCCACCAGGCTCCTCTGACCATAGGATCTTCCAGTCAAGAATACTGGAGTGGGTTGACATTTCCTTCTCCAGGGGATCTTCCAGACCCAGGAATAGAACCCACATCTCTTGCATCTCTTGCATTGGCAGGAAATTCTTTACCACTAGTGCCACCTAGGATATATCATGTGAAATGCCAGGCTGGATGAATCACAAACTGGAATCAAGACTGCTCAGGGAAATATCAGCAACTTCAGATATGCAGATGATACCATTCTAATGGCAGAAAGTGAAGAGGAACTAAAGAGCCTCTTGATGAGGGTGAAAAAGGAGAGTGAAAAAGCTGACTTGATACTCAACATTAAAAAAACTAAGATCATGGCATCTGGTCGCATCACTTCATGACAAATAGAAGGTAAAAGTGGAAACAGTGACAGATTTTATTTTTTTGGACTCCAAATCACTGCAGACAGTGACTGTAGCCATGAAATTAAAAGACACTCGCTCCTTGAAAGGAAAGTGATGCCCAACTTAGGCAACATATTAAAAAGCAGAGACATCACTTTGCCCACAAAGATCTGTTGGGAGCCACCGGGATGCACCCAGTCTGTGACAAGGTCACGGGACGAGAAAGGAATCTGCAAGGCAGCTCTTCCCCTCGAGGTTGTCCCGGGGGCCCGGTATGTCCCTTTCTCCCTTCTGTCTTACTGTTGTTGGGCTTTCTATTAATTTTTGGAAATATAATATATAGTAATAAGGCCTCACTGGAAAAGTCCAAGCCTTTTGGAAATGCTCATGATTGCTCTGGCTCAGGACACGACCATAAACATCAAGTCAAAAAAGAAAACGCCACAGGTATAGTTTGGCTGCTTGCTTAAAAGATTATAATGTTCTAGAATAGAAAAGAGTAGAGGTATTTAGATTTAAAAGTAGATATACTGCTTTAGTTTACTTGCTCCTTGGTTGAAAGGGTTTTCTTTATTGCTATTTCCTTGTTGCTCTTTGTTCATTGTTTCCCTTTCTTTAAACAACATGGGATATTATGGGTATTTTTGTAAAATTAGAAAATGAGGCATATAGGATTTTAATAGAAGATTTATATTAACCAGCTTCACTGCCATTATCTTACTATTAATAGAGGTGTTTTGCTGCTTTAGAGGTGTTTTTGCTGTTTAATAGTTAATCGTTGTAAATTGAGATTTTGTGGTTTCAGGTAAAGAAAAATATCAGGTTTTTCTCATGGTACTATTCTCAGAAATGTCAAACATGTTACTGTGACCCTTCCCATGTATTGTTTTATTGTCCAAAGAATTTACACTATACCTGAGATTTGTGGAATATTGTTTTTGTTAGAGTGAGAATGTTAGTCCATTGAGGCAAGAAGACTATGTTTGGGACATTTAAGTATAAACCTTGTAATCAGAAACGTTCTAGATGAATGCATGGGGAAAAACATGGGAACAAAATATTGACGGAAGCACAAACCAATATCTGATGTAATATGTGGTGACTTAAGGGGGAGGTAGCATTCATTCTATAAAAACTGAGCTATCCCCCTCCCCCCAAAAAAAGCTACCTCTTCTACGCAACCTTCTGTGTGTCTGTCTGTCTGTCTGTCTTCCTCACCGACGCCACTCATCCCTTGGGTATTCCTGGTCCTGCCGGGGCTGGACCTCGGCAAAGATCCATCCATATAGTCAAAGCTATGGTTTTTCCAGTAGTCATGTGTGGATGTGAGAGTAGGACCATAAAGAAGGCTGAACGCCGAAGAATTGGTGCTTTCAAATTGTGGTGCTGGAGAAGACTCTGGAGAGTCCCTTGGACTGCAAGGAGATCCAACCAGTCACTCTTAAAGGAAATCAGTCCTGAATATTCATTGGAAGGACTGCTGCTGAAGCTGAAGCTCCGATAATTTGGCCACCTGAATTGAAGAGCTGACTTATTGAAAAAGACCCTGATGCTTGGAAAGACTGAAGGCAAAAGGAGAAGTGGGCAACAGAGGATGAGATGGTTAGATAGCATCATCGACTCAATGGACATGAATTTAAGCGAACTCCGGGAGATAGTGGAGGACAGAGGAGCCTGGCATCTGCAGTCCATAAGATTGCAGAGTCTGACACAACTTAGTGACTGAACAACAATGACAGTACAAGATGCCTCAATTTTTGAATCACATGTTCAACAGACATAAAACAATTATGCCAAATTATGTCAAATGGTAACAGTACTTCAGTGCCTGCTCTTGTCTTCTGAACCTGTTGTGCTAAGGAATAGCAGTGAACATCTGGCAGAATGGCACTGGGCCATGGACCATATTTTGAGTAGCACTTACTCAAAGACTAGAAGCGAACACTATAGAGGTGGAATTTTCCCCTCTTTTTGGCTTGATTTTTTGTTGTGGAATTATATTGCTATGCAAAATTTGGGGAATTCCCTGGTGGTCTAGTGGTTAGGACTCACACTTTCACTGCTGGGGCCCCGGTTCAATCCTTGGTCAGGGAACTAAGATCCAGTAAGCCATGCAGCAAAGCCAAAAAAGTGAACGAGAGAAAAGAAACAATTTAAAATACGTACAGATAATAACTCAAAAAATAAATTTCCTCCAAGTCCTGGTTAAAGAGAAAAACGTATTTGACGTAAACCACAGCCAAGCCTGCATGCTTCCTCCCTCTCCTCCTCCCCTGACTTCACCTCCTGACCTCCACCCCTCTGTCCCCAGCCTGCTTGCCCTCAATCTCCCTCTCTGCCTGGTGGGAGGTTCCAGGCTCTGGTGCACCCCTTCCTGGCCCTGAACATTGGGGACATCACTTCATCTCTCTGAGCATCAGTTTTCTCGTGCGTGGTGATTACAGTACCCACCTCAGAGCTGTCGTCTGAGGAATAAATGAGATCACCCACACAGCAAGAGCTCTGAGCCCCTGGGGGGACATGTGCATGTGGAGTAGGGCCCTCTGGCTGCCCATAGCGGTCCCCAAACAGTCAGGCCAGCTCTGGGCAGCCTCCCAGTCTCATTCCCATCTCACCCTCCCCTCTCAGACAAGCCGGCTCCTCCTTCTCTGCCTCCGCAGTCTACCTCCCTTCCAAGTGTACACGTCCTCCCCTTCCAGCTGTGAGCTCCCCCAGTCCAAAGGGGATCCTCCCCAGAGGAAAAGTCAGGCCAGCCTGCTGTATTATTTTTCCCTATTAGAACTGAAGACCCTGTAATTCCTCCCACCTGTAATAATAATAATAACAATACATTCATACTGGCTAATTCAATGAGAGCTTAGTGTGTGCCAGGCACCATCCCAAGCCCTGTCCATGTTTAAATTCATTTAATGCTCACAACCATCCTATGAGGTAGGTTCTCTTCTAAGCCCAATTTACAGTTGAGGAAACTGAGGCCAGCAAGCAAGGAAATAGATTGCCCAAGGCCACCCAGACGATAAGCCCCACACTCTTATCCACAAAACTATACATGCTTCCTGGTGGTTTTCCTCCTTCTTGATGGTTGGGATCAGATCTCTCTTACTCACCCAGCTCAGGGCCTGGCACGATGGAGCGTGTGTGTGTACTAAGTTCTTCAGTCATGTCCAACGCTGTGCGACCCTATGAAATATAGCCGTCCAAGCTCCACTGTCCATGGGATTCTCCAGGCAAGAAATACTGGCAAGGTTTACCATGCCCTCCTCCAGGGGATCTTCGCCACCCAGAGAAGCTCTGTAAAACCTTTGTTGAATGAATGAATGAATGGGTGGATAAATTCTGCCCACTGTGCTATCTTGACTATTCTTATGTGTATAGTTCACCGAGAGTGCAGGCTTCGAGGATCCCAGCTGAACTCTGGAAGTAATGGTTCCAGGACCTCCCTGATTGTCCAATGGTTAAGAATCTGCCTGCCAAAGCAGGGGACATGGGTTAGATCCCTAATCTGGGAAGATTCCATGCGCCACAACTACTGAAGCCTGAGTGCCCTAGAGCCAGCGCTCAGCAACAAGAGGAGCCACGGCAATGAGGAGCCCGCCAACCACTGCTAGAGAGCCTGTGCTCAGCAACAAAGACCCAGGGCAGCCAAAAACTAATTAATTCATTAAAAAGATTACTGACTCCAGCTTCCTACCGCGTGAAGGCCAAGAACTTGGTCCCTGCTCGGTCATTACAATGCAAGGGCTTGACCACTGCAACTGGGCCTGTTTCCCTTCCAACACCCTCCCCTCAGAGTCCTTGCTACAGCAGCTCACTCATGGCTCTGCTTTTCTGCTCTCTCTTGATTAAAAAACAACAACAACAACAAAAACAGATACGTTCTATCTTCTATATATTCAGAGTAGAAAGGGTCCCAGCATCCCACCTCCAAATAAGCACCTCTAGTACATGCATTCACTCAGGGCACATGGAGGCCACAGTTTTGTCCAGAGTGAAAAACCCTATTCCAAGGCAGTGTGGTTGCTGTCTATTGTGAGGGCCTGTTGTTTAGTTGCAAAGTTGCATCTGACTCTCTTGCGACCCCATGGACTATATAGCCCACCAGGCTTCTCTGTCCATGGAATTCTCCAGGCAAAAATACTGGAGTGGGTTGCCATGCCCTCCTCCAGGGGATCTTCCCAACCCAGGGACTGAACCCACATCTCCTGCATCACAGGCAGATTCTTTACCACTGAGCCACCAGGGAAGGCCCATCGAAGGCCTGCAATGTGCCAGGTACCATACTGGGTGCTTTTTGTATATCTGATCTCATTTAATCCTTCCAGCTCCATCAGGTAGGTACTAAGACTGTCACTGGTTCAGTTGAGAAAACTGCCAAAAACACAGCTAGGAAAGGAGCAGAACCAGGATTCAGACTGAGGTAGTTGGCCCAACCTTTACCAAACATACCCTGTCTTCCTCTACCCTTCCACAAGGCACCTGCAGCTTTCTTATCTTGCCCAGTGCTCTGAGCGTGGAGTCCATGTGGCTTCCTTCCTCTTATGTGTCCTTAGCACCCAGTGGGTGTGACCCACGGTGCATGCAGTCATTGCAGAAGTTACTGTGATTCTGTGGACTGGAGGACCTGTCAGGAGGGACCGCAGAACTTACATGGCTCTTGGCCTGAGCCCCCGTTACTGAGAGAAAGGAGGCTCTGGCCAAGGACTCTTGAGGGGGGAGAAATGCTGGGAGTAGACTCAGCTCTGGTCGGGACCCAAGCACCCTGCCCTCCCCGAGACATTGTGTGAGCAGGGCCAGGCCTCCAGATTCAGCCCCTCCCGCCCGCCCCAGCCAGGGTGGTGCTTGTGGAGGAAGGACTTTAAATCCAGCTGCCAGACCCCTGAACGGGAGAGGCAGAGAGGACTGGCCACCATGCAGAGCTCCGGCAGTCTCCTGGTATATCTGCTGCTGCCGCTGCCGCTGCTACTGCTAGGGGCTGCCCCAGGCCCCGCCGGCGCCCTCAGTGAAGATGAGAAACACGTGATGGTGGAGCTGCACAACCTCTACCGAGCCCAGGTGTCCCCGCCAGCCGCCAGCATGCTGCGAATGGTGAGTGCAGCCCAGACCCCCGCCAACCCCTTCCTCCCCACGAGTGGAAGCTCCCTCGGATTCCTCTCTCCGGCCCCATAAGCGGTCTCATTATACAGATGAGCAAACCGAGGCTTAGAGGGGCTCACCGGCCCCTTAGGAGCTTGCAGGTCCCACACCTGGTAGAGCTGGGCTGGAAGCCCTGCTTCCTGACCCAGTGACCCCTTCCCAGCACCTCCTAAAATGCACATGCCCCTGGGAGAGGGAACCCAGGAAGCGCCTAACACCTGGGTGAAATCATCTTTCAAATGCCCTCCAAGGAGAGGAACAGAAAAAACAGGCAGCAGGATGGGAACCAGCACCTAGGGTAGGAGGGATGGACTAAGGAGGTGGGGTGAGAACAGGAACCAGAAGCAGAGAAGGCTCTGGATCACACACATCAAATTCTGCTCGACCACCCAACAGGCCAGTGATTCAGGGTGAGTCCCATAACCTAGTGTGCATGCGCGCGTTCAGTCGCTTCAGATGTGTCTGACTCCCGGCAACCCTGTGGACCATAGCCCACCAGGCTCCTCGGTCCATGGGGTTCTCCAGGCAAGAACACTGGAGTAGGTTGCCTTGCTCTCCTTCAGGGGATCTTCCCAACCCAAAGATCAAACCTGCGTCTCCTGCATTGCCGGCAGATTCTTTACCGCTGAGCCACCAGGGAAGGCCCCTTAACCTAATAAAGATCCTCAGTTTCCCATCTGTAAAATGAGGTCATAATTAGAGCTCCATAAATATCAACATACACGCTTCCTGGTGGTTCAGTGGTAAAGAATCCACCTGCCGATGCAGGAGACGCAAGAGATGCAGGTTCAATCCCTGGGTCGGGAAGATCCCCGGAGGAGGAAATGGGAACCCACTCCAGTATTCTCGCTGGGCCATGGACAGAGAAGCCTGGTGGACTATAGAGTCCATGGGGTCGCAAAGAGTCTGACACAACTTAGCTACTAAAACAACAACTAATATCAACATGACTGAATCTCAAAGATATAATATTGAATAGGGGGAAGTGAAATCTCAAAAAATATATATATATTCATTTTTTAAGTAGAGTAGGGTATATTTGCATGAGGTTTAAAAACATGTAAAAAGTTCTATTGCAAACTGGTGGAGGACATATGCAGATGGACATACCTAAGGATGACAGAAGCCAGATTTGGGGAGGTAGTTACCACTTTCAGAGGGGGAATTTTTTGATGCAGGGTTAGGGGGCAGGATGCTCGGGATTAAAAGAGAGAAAGTGAGCAATTGACCCCTTTCCTCCCCCTCCGCCCCAAGAGCTAGATCGGCCCACCTTCTCCAGTCACCCTTAGGTGGGGAGCGGCGTCCAGGGTCCCTTAGCCGGTGCCGAAGAGCAAGGCTGCACCTGTGGGGTCCAAGCCCAGGGTTCTAACAGCTTTGTCCAACCTGGTTAAGTGACTCTGGGTGACATGCCCTCAAAAGCCTCTGTTTCCTGATCACATGGCACTGGCAACCCCTGCCCTGGGGGTCAGACAGGAAGACCTGTGAGAAAGATCTACAGCTCCGCAGGTGCACGCAGCACCCCCCTTCCCAGTTCTGTTGGCCTTGGCAACCGACAGGAGCTGCAGACAACAAATTGGGAGCCCCCGATGCTGGTACCAGGGCTTCCCTGGTGGCTCAGTTGGTAAAGAATCCACCTGCAATTTGGGAGACCTGGGTTCGATCCCTGGGTTGGGAAGATCCCCTGGAGGAGAGCATGGCAACCCACTCCAGTATTCCTGCCTGGAGAATCCCATGGACAGAGGAGCCTGGTGGGCTACAGTCCGTGGGGTCTCAAAGAGTTGGACGCTACTGAGCAACTAAGCACAGCACAGATGGTGGTACCAGCTCTTCCTCCAGTTCCCTGATTGAGGCCTGGAGCTCACTGTTGGGCCTTGGTTTCCCCATCGGTAGGTTCCTGATGCCCTGCATTCTTGCTGGCTGAGGCTGGGGGCAACACAGGCTGGGAACTGCTTTGCAGTCAGAGGTGGACCTCAGGAGTGGGGCAACACTTTCTGAAGCAGTTCAGGTACTGGTGAGATATGCTGCTGCCTGGTAGGAAGTGATCTGAGGAAGGGGGGATAAGGCTGGATTGGGACATAAGGCTAAATTTGGGACAAGGTTCAGGCTCAGCTTCAGCAGTGATAAATGCGACTCTGGAGTTAGATGGCCTGGGTTCACATTTGACTTTGCCTTTTACTAGCTGTGTGACCTCAGCCAAGTTACTTACCCTCTCTGTGCCCCAGCTGTAAATCAGAGATGACAACACTAGCAATTCTCGTAGGGTGGTTGTAAGGACAAAATGAGTGACTCTGTGTAAAGTACTTAGGACAGTGCCTGGCACACAGTAAGTGCTCAATAAGTGATACAGAAGAGGGAATGGATCCAGGGTGAGGCAGGTGGGTGTTATCATAGACTCTTCTCTCTCCCTCAGCCTCCAAGTCTAATTATCACCACTTTTACCTCCCAGAAGACCCAACTGTTCTTGAATTGCATCTCCTCTCACCTCCCACCATCTCTTTGACACAACCCTGCTTCAGTGTTTCTTTTCCCACAGACTTCTAGAACAGCCTCAACCTGCTTCCCCAGCCTCTGGCCTCTACAACCAGCATGAAGATCCAATACATTGGTCTGACCTTGCTCAAAACCCTTCCTTGGCTCCCACTGGCTCCCTGCTGCCTCCAGCTAAAGCCCCAGCCCCTGATGGGCCCTGCTCTGGATGTCTGGCCCTGCACACCTCTCCAACCTTGCCTCCTGCACACTTTCTCCCTCTAACCCAGCAGCTGTCTTTCCCCCACCAAGACCTTGTTTCCCATCTCCACCTGCTGGCTCATGTTTTGCCTCAGCTCACGCTGCCTTTCCCCTCTCCACATGGCCAGTGCCTTACTTTTTAACACTTAGCTTCACGTTTCCTTCTCCATCCTCGTGCATGCATGCTCCGTTGCTCAGTCATGTACGACTCTTTGCGACCCCATGGGTCCGCCAGGCTTCTCTCTCCATGGAATTCTCCAGGCAAGAATCTCGGTGTAGGTTGCCATGCCTCCTCTAGCCTCCATTCTCAGGTTGGGCTAAATGGCCCTCTCTGGTAAGGGTTAGGCCATTGGATAGCTGCCAGTGACCACATAGTGGCCTAATTAATGGTTTATAACACTGAAATCTTGGGCTTCTTAGTTCTGGCCGTCACCCCAGGGCTGACATAGTGCCCAGGACTGTTGAATGAGTGAAGGAGTGAATGAATGGACTTGCTTTCAGATGGTGACCAACTGGCTACTGTGGGTGGGTGTTGTGACCCTTGAACCTCTCCACAAGTGTCTGTGGACAACTGACAAGCCTTAAGACCCGAGGAGCGACTCTCTAACGGTGGGGCTCAAGGCATCTAATTGGAACAGAAAATACAGCCAAGGTCTGTAGAGGAGCCTGCTTTGAGCAGGGCTGTGTCGCAGTCATTAACAGCGGACAAATGTCTTCTGAGCACCTGCTCTATGCCGGCCACCCTGAAGGAGCTTACGGTCTAGTCTGGAGCCCCGAAGGTCATCCCAGGCTCCCCGAGCCTGGTCCCCAGCACCCTGTCCCTTTCCCCCTCCCTGCTCTCCACCACTCCCCATTTGCGAGAACCTCAGAGACCAGTGACTTGGGACAAAAAGCCCACAGAGGGGAAGGGGATTCACACGAAAGTTATAGCAGTAGAGCTATCCAGCCAGGGTTCCCATTCCTACCCCAGGCAGCTCCTCTTGAGAACCGTGTCGTGTGTTGGGGGAGGAGTGGGTGTGACCACACGGCCCCCTCCCTTCGGGGTCACCCACGCTCTTGGCCCTTTATGGGCCGTCTGGCTCCTGCAGCTGGCGGGTCCCCCAGAGGGTGGAGCAAGAGTTGCTGCCAGGCCATCCATTTCCAGGAGAGGCCAAGGACAAAGTTTAATGGGATCCAGGCTTCCCTCCTCAATCCTTTGGTCAGATGCCTCGTTAATTCCCTCTTCCCACCCACCCTGGGCCTGTCCTCCCTGCCAGGGACACAAAACCTCTGAGGCCCCCTAACCTGAAATGCCCCTTCCTACCATCTCACTGGAGGTCCCCACTGGAGAATCCTGCCTTTGGGACTAGACAGCTCTCTGGGCCACCAAAGCTCTGAAATCCTTCTCTCAGTGAGCATCGCACAGAGATACTTCACTTTCTTGGGGAAAGTGGTTGTCTAGTTGACAAGAGAGCAATTGGGAGGACAGCCTGGAACTAGAAAAGTCATGGAGGCCGGGTCATCCCAAGAGGAGTGCGTGAAAGTGGTAGTCACTCAGTCGTGTCTGACTCTTTGCAACCCCATGGACTGTAGGCTCCTCTGTCCACGAAATTCTCCAGGCAAGAATACTGGTGTGGTTTGCCACGGGAGATTCTTCAGGGGATCCCCTCCTCCAGGGGATCTTCCCGACCCAGGGATCAAACTCAGGTCTCCTGCATTGCAAGCAGATTCTTAACCATCTGAGCCACGGAGAGTGGGAGGTTATAGGGGAGTGCTGGCCCCTCAGTCAGATTTCTGGTGGGTGGGTAGAGGGAACAGAATGGCTGAATAAACCACCCAGCCCCGGAACATCTCACTGGACATCTGGTGTGTCAGAACAGTTCAGGCAGCCCTAGCAGGGCACCAGCACCCACCTTTCATGTAGACAGATATTAGTATTAATTAATTCCACTGTCAAAAACATCATCCCATTTATTCCTCCCGAAGGCCTGTCTGAGTTCAGAATGGTAGGCAATCTGTCTGAAACCACACAGCTGGGGAACAGTCCCAAGTTTGGCTAACTCCTCCTGGGGTGCCACCCTCCCACCTCCCCACAGAAGCCCACCGGGACCAGAGTTCTGCTCCAGATCACAGCCACGGGTCACCCCACAAGGAGGGGAGGGTCTTCCTCCTCCAGAGGGCCCCCCAGGACACCCTCAACCTTTTTTTCTCACCCCCACAGAATCGTGGGCATCCTCCCCTCCCCTCTCCCACCCTCCTCTCTCGCCTCCCCTGAGCCCGAGGCGTCCTCACCTCCCTGATCCCTGACCCTGCCCCTGCAGAGGTGGGACGAGGAGCTGGCCGCCTTCGCCAAGGCCTACGCGCAGCAGTGCGTGTGGGGCCACAACAAGGAGCGAGGGCGACGCGGCGAGAACCTGTTTGCCATCACGGGCGAGGGTCTGGACGTGCCGCTGGCCATGGAGGAGTGGCACCACGAGCGCGAGCACTACAACCTCAGCGCCATCAGCTGCGCTGCGGGCCAGATGTGCGGCCACTACACGCAGGTGAGGGGCTGGCCGGGGGGCGGGGCCCGCGGCAATGGGGCGGGGCCGCACGGCGATGGGCGGGGCCGCACGGCGATGGGCGGGGCCACCTCTCCCCTCAGGGAGATCCCAGGAGGCCCTAAGCCCCGCTTCCATCCTTCATAAAAGTCGTCTCTCCACAGCAATTCGGGTGTTATCCAGGCCCCCAACGAAGTTCCGTTTCTCACAAACCATCTTTAGTTGTTTGTCTCTTTTGAAAACAGGCGCACCCCGTCCCCCGGCCTCCCGGTCCTGAAGAGACCTGAACTAGGTGTTCCTAAACCTCTCTCCCAGAGAAGGCAACAGCACCCCACTCCAGTACTCTTGCCTGGAAAATCCCATGGACGGAGGAGCCTGGTGGGCTGCAGGCCATGGGGTCGCTAAAAGTCAGACAGGACTGAGCGACTTCACTTTCACTTCTCACTTTCATGCACTGGAGAAGGAAATGGCAACCCACTCCAGTGTTCTTGCCTGGAGAATTCCAGGGACGGGGGAGCCTGGTGGGCTGCCGTCTATGGGGTCGCATAGAGTCGGACACGATTGAAGTGACTTAGCAGCAGCAGCAAGCCTCTCTCCTGGAGAATAGTTACTGTGCCAGCCGATCCTGACCAAACTCTAAGCTATCTTGTCCTCTGGTCGAGGTTACACATGGCTGTTGGCCCCAGCAGTAAACACATCCCTCCTTTCTCCTGTCCCTCTCTCACTGTCCTTCTTTTGTCCTTTCTCAGAGTGTCTAGGTTGCTTCTTCTAATCTGCCAGGGACTGATAAAGCAAATACACAATCTTACTCTTGTCTTTAAAAACAACATAAAAAATAAGAGAATCAGTTCAGTCGCTCAGTCGTGTCCGACTCTTTGTGACCCCATGGACTGCAGCACGCCAGGTTTCCCTGTCCATCACCCACTCCCAGAGCTTGTTCAAACTCATGTCCATCGAGTCAGTGATGCCATCTAACTATCTCATCCTCTGTTGTCCACTTCTCCTCCCGCCTTCAATCTTTCCCAGCATCAGGGTCTTTCCCAATATGTCAGTTTTTCCATCAGGTGGCCAAAGTAATTGTAGCTTCAGCCTCAGCATCAGTCCTTCCAGTTAATATTCAGGACTGATTTTCTTTAGGATGGACTGGTTGGATCTCCTTGCAGTCCAAGGGACTCTCAAGAGTCTTCCCCAACACCATAGTTCAAAAGCATCAATTCTTCATGCTCAGCTTTCTTTAAGGTCCAACTCTCACATCCATGCATGACTACTGGAAACACCTTAGCTTTGACTAGACGGCCCTATGTCGGCAAAGTAATGTCTCTGCTTTTTAATATGCTGTCTAGGTTGGTCATAGCTTTTCTTCCAAGGAGCAGTCGTCTTTTAACTTCATGTGTGCAGTCACCATCTGCAGTGATTTTGGAGCCCAAGAAAATAAAGTCTGTCAATGTTTCCATTGTTTCCCCATCTATATGCCATGAAGTGACAGGACCAGATGCCG
This sequence comes from Muntiacus reevesi, assembly GCF_963930625.1. Taxonomy (NCBI): domain Eukaryota; kingdom Metazoa; phylum Chordata; class Mammalia; order Artiodactyla; family Cervidae; genus Muntiacus; species Muntiacus reevesi. The sequence goes on from NC_089268.1 coordinate 12,835,426, forward strand.
TGATCTTAGTTTTTGAATGTTGAGTTTTAAGCTAGCTTCTAATAATTTTAAAATAAGAGAATAATAAATAAATAAATAAAAATTTAGATAAGAGACTACATGGTCACAGAGTGAAGGTTTCAGAGAGCCTTCTGAGAGTATTTCCTGACTCTTGCAGTCACTCATTGCTTTATTGCATTTTGAAAATTTGCATTTGCAGACAAGGGGTGTAGGGGTGTGTGTAGAGGAATTAACATTAGTGTTATTGAATTCTTTCTTTTTCTCCTCCCAATGATCTTTTGTTGTTCAAACAATAACACGACAAATTTTTTTTAAAAGGAAAAGGAAATGAACCAGCCACCTTCCCACCCATATCCACCAGTTCCTCTTTCCAATGTTTCTTTTGGGTGGTATTTTTAGTGCTGATCTTTAGGGAAGGAAATCCCAACATCACCCATCCATATCAGGAAGTTGTGAAACCACAGCACTCCCTGCCCTCTTCCCCCTCTCACACGCCCATACATGTATCCACCTGCAGGAATCGCTGGCAGAAGCCAGCAGGAGAGGCCTGCTCCACCTCCACCCCTGTGTTCTCCTAGGCTGAGTGCATGTGCACTCTAGGGTCATTTCTGCCTGGCAGATGCTCAACAGTGGTACCTAGGGAACTCTTAGCTGAGTCAAGCCACAAGACCCTAATCCTGGGAAGTTGTGCAGAGTTAACAGTGAGAGCCCGATCTTACCACACAAAAAATCCAAACAAAACAAACAAACAAGGAAACTGACTTCAGATTGAGTGACTTCTCGGCAGACTGAAATTAGAAATAGCAAAGGGAGGCTATATTGGCTTGTTTCAGCCAATGGCAGTGCATAAAGGTTGTTTTGATTTGTTGCTAATGTTTAAGATTCTCCCGTTTAAGATTCATTCCTTTGTTACATCCCTCGTTTAAAATGTAAGGGACTCTAGGAAGAGCCCACAGGAAGAATTCATGAGGGTCTGTCAAAGGGGGAGGTTTTCAGAGGGATAGAGTCCTGGTGAAACAGTGTGTGTGGTTGGTTAAGAGTAGAACTGCTTGGGACAGTTTTGTCCTGAAGTTGTGCATCCTTAGGAATTTGGCTCTTACATACAGGGTTTCTCCTCTCTCACGCACGGAAGGCTGATGTAGAGAGGTGCTAGCTAGGAGCCATCTTGCCCAGGCTAAACTGTTGGATTTGCCTTCCTTCAGGTGGTCTGGGCCAAGACAGAGAGGATTGGTTGTGGTTCCCACTTCTGTGAGAAGCTCCAGGGCGTTGAGGAGACCAACATCCACTTGCTGGTTTGCAACTATGAGCCCCCGTGAGTGGGGTAGGGAGCCCTGGGGGAAGGGGGTGGGCAGGAACCAAGGGGAGGGCTGGGCTGGACACAGTCTCAGGAAGAGGAAGCGGGCCGATCTGGGCCCCGTCTCCTGGGGAGCTATGAGGGCACCGGTGGAGTCTGATCTCATCGGTCCAGCAAGTTAGTTCTGGGTGAGTAAGACCCAGGGAGCACTTCCAGACAAGGCTTGTGTATGAGGGATAGGGTCAGCTGTTGGCCGGGACCCTGCCCCCAGCATTCTTCTCGCCTCCTGCAGGGGGAACGTGAAGGGCCAGAGGCCCTACCAAGAGGGGACTCCATGCTCCCAATGTCCCTTGGGCTACCACTGCAAAAACTCCCTTTGTGGTGAGTCTGGTTGGTTGGGGGGGGCGTGGCACTGGGGGAGGAAGGTGAGGCAGGGGGACACCTACTGGATGGTCTAGAGCCTCCTGAGGCTCCAGAGCAGCTGTGTGGGCCGCGGGAGGAACCCCCAGCAGCCCCAATGCATCCAGGTTCCCAAGCCCACTTGGCCCGCTTTGCCCTCCTTGCATACCCACTTCAGCACCCTGGCATTCCAAGTGACCAACTTCCTACCCTCCAAGCAGAGGGTGGAGGAGTCCGGGGCTCCTCGAGCAAGTGCAGGGGTGGGGGTGGGGGTGTGTGGACAGATGGGTGATCAGAGGGACCAGGGCCTGAGATGCAATGGGTGTGCTAGGAACAGTAATCCAGCTGAAGTCCCCTATAAAAGTGGAAGTGTGAGTGTGGGGAGAGGAAGACTTGGGCAAGGCGGTGGATGGAGGGGCAAATGTCAATCACAAGAAACAACAATGAGGGACATATTCACTGGAGAGGGTGCGTGCGTGCGTGCGTGCGTGCGTGCGTGCGTGCGTGTGTGTGTGTGTGTGTGTGTGTGTTCACAGTACATTTGGTCTCCTCACCTTGATTGTGGTGGGGTGAGAAATGCAGGATCCTGTTTGCAGCACTAATGCCAGACCTTGCCTCTCTTCTCAGAACCCATCAGAGGCCAGGAAGAGGCTCAGGATTTGTCTTCCCTGGTAACTGAGGCCCCATCTCCCCTAGCAACAGAAGCCTCAAGCTCTAGGAAAGAGGGGATCGATTCTTCCTTAGCAACAGAACCTCCACCCCTCTTGATAACAGAGGTCTCAAGCTCCCTGGCAACAAAGGTTCTATCGTCTGTAGAAACCAAGGCCCCATCTTCCTTAGTAACAGAAGACTCCCCTTCCACGGCAACAAAGACTCCACTTTCCTTAGCAACTAAGGTCCCTTCCGTTTTGGCCACTCACAGCCCGCTCTCCTTGGATAAGAGGCCAGCTACCCTCCTCCCCAAATCAACCCATGATCCCACCCCCAAATCGGCAGACAAAGAGGCCAGCAGTACAAGAATGCCTTCCAGGATCCCGGAGAGTTCTCTGCACCCCAAGATATCCTTGATGGGGACACGGGAGCTGCTACCCCTCTCCCAGGAGGAGGGTGAGGCTGAGGCCGAGTTGCTTCATTCCAGTGAGATCTTGGCCTCAGTCTTTCCAGCCCAGGACAAGCCAGGTGAGCCACAGACCACATCACAGCACAAAGGGCACTCCTCCTCCAAGTCCCTGTCCAACTCCCCCAGCGCCTCTGCCACCGCCAACGCCATGGGTGGGCGTACCCTGGCCTTGCAGTCCTCCTTGCCAGGTAAGGCCTGTAGCGCCCATCCTACCTCCCCTCCGAGCTGCAGAATGTCAGTACCCCACTCGAGCATAGGCAGTGTGGGCAAGGTGGGGTGTGCACCCCCCAAGTAAGAGCTTCCTCCCTGGCTGCTGGGTCCCCCCATGTGTGCCAGGTAGGGTGGGCGGGAGGGCAGGGAGAGACGTCCAGGCTGAGGCCAAGCCTCTCCCTTCCTGCAGATGCGGAGGGCTCTGGAAAGCATGGCTTCAGGTCAGGGTCAAATGCAAGCCCTGGGCACGTCGGGGGCCTCCTCCTGGGACTGCTGCTACTGCTTCCCCTGGTGTTGGCTGGAATCTTCTGAAGGGGTCACCACTCAAAGGCAAGGCCTCACGTGGGGATCCCTCGCCTCTGGATTGTTTTCCTCCAATAAGAGACCACAGTTTCCAGGGAGGTCCTCTCTGGGATCCAGCAACCCTCCTTCACCCCAGCCAGACCCCAGGCCAGAGGCCTTGTGCCCACAGGAGGCCTCTACAGGGCCGACCCATGGCGCTGCCCGAGTGCCTCTGCCTCTGGGGAGGTGCACCCCTTAGCCAGCTGCAGGGGGCTCTGAGCACATTCCCGTGGCGTCAGGGACCAGCTCTCCAGGTGTCTTGTGGGCACAGTCCCGCTCTTCCGGGAACAGAAGGTCTCAGGGCTTCCCAGGGGCCCCCTCGGCCCCTTCCAGTCCCCTGGCCTCTCCTTTGGGCCACTGGAGCCTTGACCTGTTCCCAGGGGTGCTTCCTGCTTCTCAGGGTGAAGAGGTCAGCCGTCCTCCAGCCATCTCCCCTACCCTGGCCCCAGCCCGTCCCAAACGAGACACTTCATGGCCGAAGTCCCTCTGGAAGGGAAAGGCTGTGGGGCGTCTGCCTGATCCACACCTCTCTGGGGGCACAGGGCCTGGCCTCCGTGAGCTGATTGCTGCCTGCTGACTGCACACATCACCTGGGCCCCTCCGGTTCCTCCCTTCTCAGTCTGGGGGTGGGGTGGGGGTGAGGATTCTGGGGAGGTCTCTGCCTGCCTCGGCCTTGGGTTGTCTGCCGAGGCAAGATAAGGGTTCTCCCTGAGTGTCCCCCTCCCTGAACTTGCCTGTATAGCTGGCAGGGGGTGCTGAGAGGCAGATGAAGGACAAGCCCCATCTGAGAGGGGTTCTACAGGAGGGCGGGGAGCAGGGACTGGGGAAGGGAGGCGGCCCCTGACTCCCGAATAAAAGCCTGTGTATGAGCGCTGGTCTCCGTGCTTGTGAAGGGTGGGGGGCAGGGGAGGGCTCGCTAGGGGCCCTGGGAGACTCACCTCTTCTGCTGCTGACTCACAACAACCGTTCCCTCTTCTTCACACCCCGTCTCCCCCAAACACTCCACTGAGTTCTTTGAAGCACCTTTCCAACTGCACACCCCTTCCAACAAAAAAAATCTTCAGGTAGCTGGCGGGAGGCAGACTCGTTGGGCTGACTCTCCCAGGAGTGGTGGAGCCCAGCTGGGCTCGTGACCCAAGATGGGAGCAGCACACAACCTCTTCTCGGGGGTGCTGCCGCCCAGGCCTGTCCTGGACATAAGATCAGCAACATACCTCAGGGATGGCTGGGCCAACCCCTGGGACGTGGAGGAGTCCTGAGAAAAGGCTCTGGATTCCCAGACACCTGTCTCCCCCTGACACTGCCTCAAGGAAGCAGGAGACAAGTGTGTGTGCGTAGAGCTCACAACGGTAGGTGACGAGGGCAGCTCGGGACCCAACTGGGGCTGGTGGGGAGGGGCAGGCAACCGTCTCCAGGCAAAGCGGGCTGTGAAACAGTTAAATAGGAAATCTGTCCAGAGCTGCACACTGCATGTGTGTATGTATGTGTATGTATACATACATATATTTATATATCTATATACATACACACATATGTGATATATACATATTAAGCAGTAACTCATAGAACATAAAATTCACCGATTTATAGTTATCACTCAGTGGTTTTTAGTATATTCACAGGGTTATGCAACTGTCACAATTTTTGAACATTTTTATCACCCCAAACAAAAACTCCATACCTGTCAACAGTCCCTTTCTCCTTTCTTCCACCCGCCAGCCCCTGCCCTAAACAACCACTCATCTATTGTCTCTATGGATTTGTCTATTCTGAGATTTTGTATAAAGAGAATCATAGAATATGTGGGCTTTTGTATCTGGCTCCTTTCACTTAGCATATGTTCAAGGTTCATCCATGTAGCATGAAATAGTACTGTATGCCTTCTGATTACCAAGTAATATTCCTTTATGTGAAATATAACTTCATCCATCCGTCAATTGGTAGACACTGGGTGTGTTCTACAATTTGGCTATTGTAAATGCTGCTGCTGTAAACATTCATGTAAAAATCTTTGTATGGTCATACGTCTTCATTTCTCTTGGGTACATGCTAGGAGTGGTATCATATGGTTAACTGGTCATGGAGTAACTCTATGTTTCATTCTTTCAGGTACTGCCAAAGACTACTTTCCACAGTGACTGCACCATTTTACAATCCCACCAGCAATGTACAAGGGTTTCAGTTTCTCCACATTGCCAACACTTGTCTTTTTTGATTATAGTCATTGTAGCAAGCATGAAGTAGCATCCTGCTGTGGTTTTGATTCTCTTCTCCCTGATGGCTACTGATGTTGAGCATCCTTCCACGTGCTTAGTGGCCATCTGGGTATTTTTCTTTGGAGAAATGTCTACTCAAGTCTTCTGCCCATTTTTTAACTGGGGTATTTGTCTTTTGAGTTGTAGCAATTCCTTATATATTCTAGATACAAATCCCCTATCAGATAAATGATTTGCAAACATTTTTTCATATTCTGAGGGTTGTCTTTTCTTGATGGTATCCTTCAAAGTTGCTCATTTTGATGGCTTCTGACATCAATGGTTTTCCTTTGTTATTTGTGCTTTTGGTGTTATATCTAGGAAACTCTTGCTATCTAGGTCATGGAGATTTATGCCTATTTTTAAGAGTTTTATAGTTAATTGTGTGAATTAAAATGTAAACATTTCTAAACTGTCAATCATATTCCATTGATTTATGTCTCTTTATGCTATTACCTACCATACCATCTTCATTACTATAGTATTGCAGTTAAGTTTTGAAATTGGTAAATGTAAGTCCTCCAACTTTGATTTTTTTTTTTCCCAAGATTGTTTAGGTTTTCTACGTCCCTTGAATTTCCGTAACTTTTAGGACCAGCTTGTCAAATTTCTGCAAATTTTTATAGGGATTATGCAATACATCATTTTGGCAATATGAAGGCTTCCAATCCAAGAACATGCGCTGTCTCACCATTTATTTAGGTTTTTCTTTACTTTCTTTCAACAATGTTTTATAGTTTTCAAAATAAAAATTTTATAATTCTTTTGTTAAATTTGTTTATAAGTATTTTATTTTTATGCTATTGTAAATGAGACTGTTTCATTAATTTCATTTCATTCTGATTACAAGCATATAGAAATACAATCAACTTTATATACCACAACCTTGTTGAATTCATTTATTACTTGTAACAGCATTTTTAGTGGCTTCCTTAGGATTTCCTATATACATGATCGTGTCATCTGCAGTTTTACTTCTGCCTTCTAACCCAGATAACTTTTCATTTTCTTGCCTAACTGCCCTGGCTAGACCCTCCAGCACAATGTCAAGTAATGGTAAGAGCAGTTTTTTCCTATTCCTGATCTTAACGGGGAAAACATTCCACCATCTGGTAAAATATTGACTATGGGTTTTTTCATAGATGCCGTTTATCAGGTCAGGGAAGCTCTCTTTTTAGGTTTTTGAATGTTTTCATCATGAACGGATGTTGACTTTTGTTACACACTGTGCCTATTGAGATGATCATGTGGTTTTGTTCCTTCTGTGGTGAGAATGTGACACTAATTGATTTTCAGAGGCTGACCCTGCTTGCCTTCCTGAGGTGGGAAGGGTACCTCTGCCTTCGTGAGCCTGTTTTCTCAAGCAAGTCCAAAGTCTTGTGAGGTGCTCAGCTGAGGCAGCCTCAGGGCAGAGCCAGCGGGTGGAGGCCTAAGCCATCCTCCTCCATTTTGGGGTGGGATCTGCTGGCGTCCCCCCAGTAAACGGCGCCTGTGTCCACAGCCTTCAGGAAACCTGTCATGTCAGGGACCTCTTTGGAAATTTTTGGGAAATAACTGAAGCCAAGAGATGGCATCCCAGAGTAGACAGGCAGGGCTGTGACAGCTGGCCAGGAGCAGGGGTGGCTGGGAGAGAACGGGAGGCACGTTCAAAAGGAGGGGGAACGGGGTCTTGCACCCTGAGCCCTCGGGGACCAGAGCGGGGTGGGTCTGCTCCCGTGCACTGCTGCATGCCGCCCAGACATCTGCGCACAGCCACAGGCTCCAGTGGGGCCCCACACACACCACCACCGCCTTTACACGTGATGTGGGCTTCATCACAAGGGGACCCGGAAGGCCTGTCAGGGGACAGTCCAGCTGTGTCCACTGGAATTAGGTTTTCTAGGAGGGGAGGGAGGTGTCCACAGGATATCCCCACTCCCATCACCCCTCCTTTTGCAGACAGCTCCGCCCCTCTCCCACTCTAGTTCAATCCACTCTTTTCTCAGATCAGGACCCTGTCACTCTAGTTTTCAGGACTGGGAGCAAACATGCCAGGTGCTATGGGGGGTTAGGGGAGCGGGTGGCAGGGGTGGATTCAATCCTCAAAGAATGAAAGGTCCAGAAAACAAAGAGAGCATTTAACATATATAATACACGCACCTGAATACTGAACTGAAAATGGTTAGGCATAAGAAAACCTTTGCTCAACTAAAAACTGAGATGGAGCCTGAAATTCAGAAATCCCAGGGTATTACCTGGGAATGGCACTGCCTCTCCTCAAAGTGACTCACCAGGCTCACCCAGGCTGGCTCTTCACCTCGGTGGCTTCTCCAAACACCTGGGAGGAGGCGGCTGTCAGAGGGAGGGGTTCTTAGGACTAGCTCAGCTCTGACTCTTGAATCTGGGGTCCCACAGGAAGCAATTAATGCAAGAACAGGACCTGAGGGTGGAGCAACGGGAAGAACAGCTACCCCAGGGCAGTGGTCAGTGCCAGGGGAGACCACGCTGAGCTAGAGAAAGGTCACGCGCTGTGTGGCAGAGCCGCCTCTGAAGGGTACTCCTTCTCTACAGAATCCACGCCAGCGAGCCCTGGCCCACTCGCCTTGCCGTGTGCTTTCCCTCCCGGGCACTTCGGTTGTCTGAGGTGGAGTGTAAGATCTTAGTGACTCCCCACCAATGTACATTTACAGGACACCTGCACGGGCAGGCTCCCGTGTTCCTGGGGAACAAGGATATGCGAGGTTAACCAGGGCAAAAGCATTCCAGGGCCGTTCCTGGGCAGGACCCAGCCACACTCTGAGGAAGTATGACCTAAGTCCCAAACCCCAACTCCCAATGCCCGCTCCCCTAGAGCAAGGGCAGAGAACACTTGGGGAACCCAGCTGGCCCTCAACTGGTATTACCACCCCATCAGCTGGAAATCTACAGTCTCCAGGGACCAGCATGTTTGATCTCTAAGTTTTGCCTGTTTATAGGCCCTGGTGTTCGGCAGAAGCAAACGGAGGGAGCTTTGCCTTTTCTAGAGAAGGCCTAGCTCGGTGCTACAGCTGGGCCACCTACCCCTTCTGCTGTACCCACGTGACTGCTACCCAATCAACTTGGTAAAACCCGACAATATTATCTGCAAATGGTGCTGAGGATACCTGGACTTTTGCATGGAACATTTTCTGATGCTGGCAGGACTTTTCAAGGGCCTGTCTCCCTGGGAAGAGGCCTGTGCACTACCTGTTGCTCTGTGAACTGGCATCTCGGCCTGTCTAATTCAGAAAACCGTCCAACAACCGGAGCCCCCACCCTCCCCCTGCCCCCGCCCACTGATCTATGCCAAGTCCGGGCTGCCCCCAGTCCTGTCACTTTATAGCCCCTTCTCATACAACAGGGCTTCTCTTGTGGCTCAGCTGGTAAAGAATCCGCCTGCAATGTGGGAGACCTGGTTCGATCTCTAGATTGGGAAGATCCTCTGGAGAAAGGAACAGCTACCCACTCCAGTATTCTGGCCTGGCGAATTCGATGGACTGTAAAGTCCATGGGGTTGCAGAGAGGTGGACACGACTTTCACTTCATTTCACTTCTCATACAACCACAAAGGACTGAGAAACACCCTGCAGACAGTTAAGCTCATAAAAATAAGAGACTCCCCACAAAGTTCCAAATCACCACCGATGCATTTATTTGCGGGAGAAAGGGTCAGATCTTATTAGGAACTTTAAACTGGATATGACTAGAGACACTGATCTGCCTAACATCTGGGTGTTCACAACTGCACAGATAACCATACCCTGCACGTGAGGAGTCACCATTAAACCGACGAGCCTTTAACTTGACGGGGAGGGGAACACATTCTGAGCAGACACATGATTTCCCATTTAGAAGGTGCTGCCGTGATCAGACAAGTAGTGTTGAGAAAAACAAAGACAGCTGCCTAGCTGGACGTGACGGCAGCCTCCTGAAAGGGGATCACCCCCTATTTACAGAGCAAGAGCACGAAGCCCCCAGCTGAGCTGCAGGATGACGGCTGGGGCTGACGTGAGGGGTGTGAGTGGGCAGCGCCACCTGACCTCAGGAGCCTGTGGCCTCCGCAAGCCCGTCTCTGGCCCCCTGCGCGAGGCCGACTGGGGAAATCTGCAGAGTAAGTGGATTGGGCCCCCACCCCCCAGCCCCACCCTACCTTCCCCGGGTCCAACAATGCCCAGGCCACTGGACACAGCCTCACCCCCACCAGGCCCTGCTTCTGGAGAGACACATGGGAAACATGGAAACTGAAGCCCAGCGTGCTAGAGCACATCTAGGTGATGCTGGGGTGGTTGTCTGACAGGTGCCCCGAGATGATCAGGCCTCACCCGCGGTGGCCAGGCTGAGACAGCATGGTTTGTTTTGTTTTTTAGGTGATTCAGGTTACTCCAGGGCAAAGCACGATCCTGATGACACCCGGCGGAAAAGCAGGCTGGAGCCTCGGAAGAGCTGGCCCTGGATTGGAAAGAGCAGTCAGGTCAGTTGAGAGGGGAGGCCAGGCTCCTCAACCCACGCAGAGCCAGGCCAGCGTGTAACCAACAAAGGGCCAGGAGCTGTGGGCCCCCAGGGTGGGAGGCAGCCGGTCTGGGTTTGCATTCCTCGGTGGCAATGTCAGAATCTGCTCTGAGCTGAAGCACAGAGTGTCCAGTGCCGACGGGACTCCTGAGTAGGACACCACCAGAGGATATTCACTGCCCTCTGGCATCAGAGCCAAGTGGCCTAGGGCTCCTCCCATACACAGGCCGCGATGCACGTGGAACCACCAGAGACACTGAAGGCCTGCGTCTGTCTCACGCCTCCCTGCTTCCCTCCCATCCATCATCCTTTTCTCAAGCCAGAGGCCAGTCAGTGTGCTGGTTCCTCCTGCCCAGGCCCCTGCCTCATCCTACTGAGGCCAACCAGGGCCGGGGAGCCAAGGATCTGCCCTGGGCCAGCCACCTGGACCTCTGACCCAGAGCTCCAGCCAGCAGGAGTGTGCATCGGCACAGAACACAAAGACTTCAAGACTGGCACTCTCACCAAGCTCAGGCTCTCCTGGGCACCCGGGGCATCCTGCGGGAAGAAGGGGCCAGCCTCCGACAGGCCAGGAGTGTCTTCAGCCCAGGTTACTCACGGTTATAAGGAGTTCTTGGGCTTCACCTCCTACCCTATGTGCTCGCCCATACCTGTTCTAAGAGTCTTTAAGAGGTGAAGAAAAGACCTAGTCTGATGTCTAATTCTTAAGGAAATTCAGATCCAAGCACCTCAAACCCCTTCTAAATATAGAGTAAAATTTACTTTTAAAAGGTATGGATTCCATGACAAGCCCTTAACTTCCCATGTAATGAAAGGTATACAAAAATCTTTCCATCTGATCACTGTTGTAGAGAAATGAGGAGAAAACTCCCTGGAGTGCATGCTTACCTGCACACTCAGGTACTTCCAGCAGTGGATCCAGGATTTGAACACTGGGGAGTAAGGAGGGAGCCCAGCCTGCAGCCTGCCCGGGAAGGAGAGCGTGTCAGACCCAGAAGACGGCGAGAGGAGCCAGAGCTGCCACCACCCACATACCGACCCACATATTCCTCCCAAAGGGGTTCAAGAACCCCAGAGGAAGCCGGAGTGCCAGGTGGGCGGAGGCCACACACAGAGCGGACGGGAGGGGCTCAGCCAGGTGCCCCCAGCACCCCTGGCAGGGTGCCTGGGGGAGGGGCACACACTTACCCGCAGTTGTTCACGGCCATGAGATCGCCAACCAGCAGGAAGGGGTAGGTCAGCATGCTCACCGCAATCTGCAGGGAGACCCGAGGGTCAGTGACCCCACCCACCGCCACCCCGGCCCCGGGTTCAGGGGGCAGGGACACCCTGTGCCAGCAGCCTTCACTGAGGCCTGCCTCCAACCACCGGAGCTGGCCTCCCAGCCGCCACCCAGGCCCCCAGCACCATGGAAAGGGCCGCGAGGCCCGACTTACCCCCATCACAAATTTGGTGTAGCTCCGGATGGCCAGCGCCTGGCTGAACTGGAGAGACACAAAGGGAGACGGGTTTGCCTTGGGAGCTCAGGAAGCAGACTTCAGACGTGCAGGTCCCGTCCTCACTGCCTGCTCTGTGGCCCCCTTCACCCTGCCGTCCACACTGGCCTCGCACCCCGCTAGCACTCAGCTCCTCACACGCCCGCCACACCCGCAGCACCCACTTTCAGGGCCTGCCCGCGGCTCCTACAGCCTGGGAGTCAGAGCCGCGATCATCTGGGGGGCGGAATTGGGTTATCCGGACTGAAGGGGCCTCTGTGACCCCACCAGGGGTGGTGAGAGGTGAGGGGCAGGAAGGTGGGCTTCTGGCCTGCAGCCTAAGTCCTGAGGACTAGACCTTTGTTTGACCAGTGCCCAGGGCTCGGCACATGCGAGTGCTGACTGAGCGGAAAGCCAGGTGCCCGTCTGAACCACCCAGACAGGACCCTGGGTCCCGCAGTGAAAGGTGAGGGGCAACCCTGGGTTTTCTGTCCCCTACCTCACCAAACTCTCACTCCCTTTAGGCCCAACTCCTGAATTCAACTTTGCCCACAAAACAGCCCCAAACCACGAAGCGTGACGACCTATCCCTCAGCCTCTGGTGGGGCCGCCCCACCAGATGGACGCCTTGCAACCCTGGGCGGAGGTCTGCTGGGCCCTCTGCTTGAGCGGCAGCCTCACCCTAGCCTTAAGCACTTGAAAAGTACTTTCAGTCAAGCGCTGACAGCTGCTGTCAGAGTTTAAGCGAAGCAGCCCCTGGCCAAACACCTGCCCACCTGGACCGGAGGACGCCGTCAGCCGTGGGATGACCGCCCCACCGACACCCCAGCTCTCCCAAGCTTGTTCTCTGTGTGACGGTAGGGCCATGGGTGTGCTACTGTAATTACTGTGACTTGCATTTGCTTACATTAAAAGGCCAGTAAGACTCCACTTACTCAATTCAAATGGCCCGTTTCCCTCTGCCCTAGCTACGAGTTCTGAGGCACTCTTCACCATGAACTCTTTCCCAGACCACCCTCACCCCGCAACTGCCATTCTGGGGCCCAGACACAGACACAAGACGATGAGCCCCCCACCCCCAACAAGGCGATTCTGGCAGACAAGTCCCCAGGCCCTCGTCAACCATCCTAGGGTGGGCGATCCCTGCTGTTGGGATGTCTGGCTACCAGGAGCCCTGGCCCATCACGGCCCCCCCCAACTCGTATCTTGGTTCAGGCAGAACGAGTCAACCTATCAAGTCCCCAACTTTCTTAACCAGTGCCTTTTAGAAGGATCAAGGCCTCCCCAAGACTGACTCAATCAGCTGAGAGGTCTGTGCAGACTCCTGCTAACAAGAGTGGGCTGCGCCTGCGTGGCACATGTCCCAGCTGACTGGAGCACCCTCAGCTGGGCCCAGGGAGACAGACTTAGCCCCAGCCCTGTCGACTCACAGCCAAGGGCCTCAGGAGAGCCCTTCAATCTCTGGGGCTCATCTGTCTGTAAAACATGGTGTCACCCCCACTCTGCTCCTTTCACAACTGGGGTGCTGTCAGGATCAGACACCCACGTTCACAAAACGGCCTGAGCGAGCCCCAAACAGTGAAGGCTGACAAGTTATCACGAGCTGGTCTATCTCCTGACTTCCTAGGGACCCCTAGCTGGGTCACTGTCTCAAACCAGCCTTGGATAAAGTCCGCATCCATGTTATCAGTGAAGCTGCCCAGGGGTGGGCATCCCGTAAGCCCCTCTAGGTCTCCTTAGCGATCTCATCTCCTCGGAGACAAAGTTCACCCAGGGACCGTCAGAGGTCTTCTGCTCAGACCCCTCCCCGCCAGGGACCCTCTCCAGCCCCCGAGCCCAGTGCTCAGAATCCCAGAGTCCTCGAGTCTGCCCCAGACCCTGGGCATCAGCAGTACATGGAAAGATGGACAAGTCCTTGTTCCAACCAACCTGGGAACCTGGATTCTGGTCGTTCCCCAGCCCCCCTGGGGTGTCACTCACGCTGTCATCCACCAGGTAGGCATTGATGAAGTGGGCCAGCAGGTTACAGCCCCACAAGAAAACGACATCGCCCAGGAGGTGAGGGATTAAGCCGCTAAAAAAACAAGGTGAGCAGAGATGAGCAGGAGAGGGAAGGGAGCAATTCCCTGGGGCTCTGCACCCAGGAAGCAGGCAAGGACGTTCCAAGCTCTAAACTTTAGCGTTATCTACCAGCACCACCTCAGGAAGGGAGCCTGCAGGGGCCGCGTGGGCCAGCGGCTATCCACACCAAGGAGGCAGTGTTCCTTTCTTCGCTGGGTGTGGGGAGGTGGGGGTGTGCGCTACATGCCACATATGATAGCACAAGTTAAGCCTATGATCTCAGAAGTGGTTTTTAAACTACAGAAGCTGGCCTTGGGATATGAATGTTGCAAAATCTGGGATTTTCAAATGCAGATAAGGAAAAAGTACCTACACCTTTGGCATTTTTCCTTTTGCCTATTTATCTAATCAACTCTCACAAAACTGCTCAGGGCGTCTGTCTTCACCCCTGGAATGTTCCACCAAAAACACTCCATACAAGCTTCTGTAAGGAGGGCTGTCTTTTGAAGTGATGGCCTTTAGAATAAGCATCTCTACACAGTAATATGAAGTTTTCCTAAGATACAGTGCTGAAGGTGAAAAGTCAGACTGGTATCAGTTGGTCCTGTGTGATCCTTGTGGTCTTTTTGTTTTTTTAAAAAAATGTGTTTATTTGCTTGTTTAGATATGAAGTGATGTGGAAAGAGCTTCAGGAGAATGGCTGTATCTTTGGGAGAGGATGCAGAATTAGGATTTTTGAATTTTTAAAAATATTTCAAAATATCTGAAAAGTTTAAAAAAAAACACACCTATTAATATGATATGAGGAATATTAATAAAATGAACCTTCATGAATGCAATTTCCAAGCCTATTGGTTCCATCTGTGTTCAGACTGACTTTTCACATATACACTCAGGGATTTCTGAGCACATACATCATGTTCTACAAATATGCAACAGAAAAAAACAATCCAATGGGTAAGCAGCTGTTGTGTGGGAGTCCTATTCACACATCAGAATAGAATGTATATATACAGTAAGAGTGAAAAATACCAGAAGTGGTGATATGCAGTGTTTTAAGGTCTGACGTACTAGTCATACAAGCAAATATTTATTCACATACACACACACACATATATAGATATACATAGATATGAACGTACATTTGAATAAGTGTGTGTATATAAATCAAAGTTTGTCAACCTTGGCACTGTCGACCTTTAGGGCTGAGTAAATTCTTTGTCATGGGAGCCGACCTCTGCATTTCGAGATGTTTAGCAACAACCCACGAGATCCCAGCTGTGACAACCAGAAGGTGTCTCCGGACACTACTCATGTCCCCTGTGGCAAATCCACCTCCTGCTGAGAACCACATACACCCGCACACACACCTACACACAGAACACCTGGCCAACTGTGACACCTCAACATGAGTTAACACAGAGCCCCACGTCTAGCATACTATGCTCATGACAGCATGTATGTCAGTGTTTAGACCTAAAGAAAGCAAAACAAAAATATCTGTAAGGCCTGGCTTTTGGGTTCTGTTCATAGTTTAGTGTCTTTTTATACAGTGTGAGTTTTCTTTACAGGTGGAACAAGGTGGGTGTGAGACACAAGTAGGGTGGAGGGTCTGGGACCCTCAGGAGATGGTGTGCCCCGCCGACAGCTGCCCTGCAGAAATGCAGGCCCGGCACGGCTAGGTCTTAACTTTTTAAGAGAAGCCAGAGACAGGGACTGTGCGAAACAATCAGTTTTATCTGATTCTTTATAACCCCATGGACTATAGCCTGCCAGGATCCTCTGTCCATGGGATTTCCCAGGCAAAAATATTGGAGTGGGTTGCCATTCCCTTCTCCAGGGGATCTTCCCAACCCAGGGATCAAACCTGTTTCTCTTACATCTCCTGCACCGGCAGACGGGTGACAGGTTCTTTACCACTAGCACCACCTAGGAAGCCCAAATGTTGAATATGAAGAACTACTTTGTCAAACGGGATTCGTCAGTTTACGAGCTGCCCAGGGCTTGACCTTCAGCCCAAGTCACAGACTTCCAGCTGTTTTTCTGCAGTGAAACCAATGACGATGGACGAGCTGAAGGCCTCCTGAAGGCCAGCCTTGTGTCCACCCCCAGCCCTGGAGCGAACGGACGGAGGCAGTGGGGTTGGGGTGGGGGGATGTTCCCCGCACGCCCGGTGTGCTGGACGGACAGTACCATCGCTCTGTGAGCCGGGTCGCGGAGGGGGCTGGGCAGCTCTGGTTCTGCCGGTCCGCAGCGCACATGCTGTGGAGCTCTATGGGCCGAGCCGAGGCGCAGCAGTTAATCTGAGGCTAGCAGCCGCGGCCTGAGGGTTGAGAACGCGCCTGTTAGTAGACCCTGCTCCGTGGCAGTTACGGGGAGTATAAAACTCACGTACACGAAGAATCCCAGCAGGCCCTCCTCTTTGAAAATCTTCCCAATGGAGCTCAACACACCGCTGTGGAGAACATAGGGAACACGAGGTCACCGGGCACCTGTGAGAAGCCCGTACCCGGGTGGGGAGCACAGCCCCCCACCCCTGCTCAGAGCCATCCGGTCCTGGCCAGGACGGGGAGGGGACATCCTCTGTCACCAGGCAGAGCCCAAGTGGAGACGGCCACAGCCCTTGTTTGGGGGTGAGGGGCGCAGCGACATAGTTCACTGAGACTCAGGAAACCCACCCCACCGGGGGCAGAACCCCAGTTCTCTATGGCTATCTTGCGTGGATCTGGAATGTAGGAATGAACCTTCCGGCCTGGGCTGCTACAAGGCGATGGGCCCTTCTCCCGGCAGGCTGTGTGCTCAGCTCTGGCTGAACAACCTTCTGGAGCCTGCGTGCCTGACAGAGAGAGAGAGGAGGTGGGTGGAGAGAGGCTCCTTCCCAGAGGGCAGGAAGGAAGAGAAGGCCCTGCAGCTGACCGCTCAGATCACCCAGCCTGGGAAAAGACACCTGGCCTACCCCAGCAGGGAGCTGGGAACGTGTGCCCCGCCCGCTCCAGCGCTGAGTCATCAGAGGGCAGGCTGGGACGTCTTAGGTGTGAAATGCAAAGGAGGCTCAACTGCAACCTCTGGGGCCGGGACAATGCAGGGAGGCTCTGCAAAGCTGAGGGGGCCGGGGTGGCCAAAGTGAGAGGTGGTGGGAGCCAGAGCCCTGCCGGGCCCCAGTACCCTGCTTCGCAGGACTGTGGCTTGGCCCACTGGGTTCTGAGCCCACTGGGTTCTGAGCCCACTGGGGGAATGGGCCAATTTCCCATTAGCGAACTCAAAAGGAGGGCAGTGGCCCCAAGGACAGCTGCAGGAAGCCACCGAGCCCAGGAACTGGGAAGCTGAGAGGGTGACAAGTGCGTGACTCCTGCACTGTGTCTCCAGGACCCCCTCCTGTCCTGCACCCAGAGGGGAGGGAGGGCACAAGTGCCCCGGAGAAGGGCGGGGTCAGCACACCAATGACCCCATAGCACCCAGCTCAGCGCCGGGCATGGCAGGTAAACAATGAGGGACAAGCGCTGAGCCCACGGGGTGGATGGCGGCTTAGCAGAGGAGGGAACCAACTATAGGCCCGCTCCTCTGACAGCTGGAGACAGAGTCAGGACATAACCCAGCTGTCAGGAGGGAACCCCGGTAGGACCCCTAATCAAATGGACTCCAATCCCACCCACCCCTCTGCAGGGTGTCCAAGCTCATCCAGGGACGCCCTAGATGAGTGAGAAAATGCCCTGGACTCAGACTACAGAAGTCACCAGCCCACTCCTCTGAAGTTGTGAGAAACAGGGCAGAGACGGGGCGGGAGCTGACCCCAGTCTGGCCTGTCCCGGCAGACTCTGAGTAGTGACAGGGCCCTCCTGCGCATCCTGAGAAGCGTTACCCACCTGTACTTGGCCTCCCGTCCCACAAACTGGACCATGCAGCGCATTGAGATGACTGAGGAGAAAGGAAACACACACAGAGGTGACACAACCGCCAAAGCCCACAGCTCCCTGGCCGCAGTGCCCGGCGCGGTGGCCATCGCACCACGGGGCCTGTGTCCGAGCCCAGGAGGGGAGGCAGCCTCTGGGATTCCTGTCATCACGTCCCACTTCTTCTGCCTGGGAAGTGCCCCAGCTCCTCTGGACTGGACGCCCGGCCGATCCCTGTAACACTACTTCCCAGGCACTCTATTGCTCCCTGTCTACCATCCACGAGGGCTCATCCCACGGCTGGGATGCAGTCTCCAGCGGGGCGGCTCACCATGCAGGGGGTGGGCCAGCATGCGCGACACGCACTGCATCATCATCTCGTAGGAGGTCTGTAAGAGAGCAGAGGCGGGGACTCGGTCTGGCCTGTCTCTGGAACTGACACTCACGGGGAACGATGAGCACTTAACGGGGAGAAACAGGATCCCGAGGCTCCCACACGGGTCGATCTACCTCGGATGGGCCCCGGTGTCACCGCGCACAACCCTGTCCTCCGCCCCCCACTGAGCACGCAGGAGGCCCCAGTTTTGACTCTTCACCGACTGGCCCGACTTGGCAGTGAGAGATAATGATCAGGCTCTTCTCCAGTTCCGGGTACCCACCTCCTTCACCACCTTCTTCAGAGAAGTCTTCATGTCATCCTTGTTGGAAACCTGCTCGATCTCGTCTGGAGGGAAAACCTGAGATGCAAAGAACAGAGGTGGATCAGAAGCAAAGTATGAGCGCGCCTCTGAGCTGGGACTGGGAGGGGATGCAGAGGGCAGGAAGCGGCTCCGGCTGCTTTTCCTGGCCATGTCCGTTAGCGGGGCCCAGCGTGGGAAATCCCCCCCAGGGCTGGAGTTAGGCGGGGAAAGCCCCCATCGAGTGTCACAGGGAGCACCGGGGGGCAGGAGTGTTTCCAACTGAGGGGACTCAGCACCGGACCACCCAGCCTTGGAGTCTGGCTATGGTGCTGGGGGGGCGGCGGGGAGCCCCGACCAACCCAGTCACTAAGAAGCAGTAGGGGTGCCCACAGTGGCCTGCAGGGGGGCCAGGGAGCTCGGGGGGCGCCGGGCAGCCGGTCCTGGCTTCGCCCCAGGCTCACCTTCTTCATGCTGCCCCGGGTCACAGTGGAGAGGGCGTTGGACATCAGCCGGGGGCTCAGGCCTCGGAACAGCCCTATCTTCCCATCCACCTGCACGATGTACTTGGCTGCGGGAGAGCAGACGGGGCAGTGTCACGCCCGGCCCCGGCGCACCCACTCCTGGGTCACACTTCACACCCAAACCAGACGTGGCCTTGTCCCTCGGTACCTGCCGGATTCCATCACGGGAGGGAGCACCAGCCACAACCCTGGGAGCACTTGGGCCCCACTCCCAAACGTCTTCTCTAGCCCATTTCCTTTTGCAAAACCTTCAAAACATATTTTTTTTTTTTGACAAACAGGTTTATGTTTTTGTTTTTTTAAGCTGTGAAAAATCTCCTTGGCAAATTGAGTGATGGGTTTTCAACTTGGTAGCTTCAGTGCTACAACCTAGGAACCAACTCTGCTGCTGATGAAAAATGGTTTCCTCTGGAAAAAGAAAAAAAAAAAGGAAAAAGACTGCCCCCAGGGAACAATGAAGTTTGCAACCTAAGGGAGGGAAAAGGAAAAGGAAGGGCTCCCGGGAGAAAGGCTCGAGAGGGCCCCATGGGCACGTCATGGAGAGGGGCACGTCACGGAGAGGGGCATGCCCACTTTGTCACTGTGCTGCACCCAGGACCCCACCGGGCACCTCCTGGCGTTTATTTATTACGGGGGTTGGCGTGGCGGGGTGGGGGGGGAACCAATGGAGAAGAAACTAAAATAGAGGCACCAATGAACTACTCTACAGAAAAAACTTAAGTGGTCAGGGAAGCTGGACCTTATCTAAGTCAGTGGTTTTCGTGAGGGTCTCTAAAAGGATACTTTCTTAACGTTTTGTTGCTTTATTTCATTAAATATCAACTTTTAGACAATGTTCAAAAAGGCAACAAGGCAAATTTTTATAAACCTGAGAGCCTGGAAGCTAGCAGAACATTCCCTCCCTGGAAGCCCTGACCTCGGCTCTCCAGCTCCGCACAGTGGCAGGAACCTGCAAGGTGCCTGTCCTCCCCTCACGGCGTCCGCCAGCAGCCATTCTGCGTGGCAGCTCCGCGGACTTGCCCGGCCCCAGGGCACCTGGTACCTGCTGGTTTGGCTTCCGGAGCCAGGGGTGGGGCTGGAAAGAGACAGGAGGAGAGGAGGCTGGGCCACCGGGAGGACGCGCCGCCTCAGAGCAGAGGGAACAGGCAGCAGGAAGGTTTGTTTTGGGGGAAGGGAGCTCCAGGCAGCCGGAAGGAGAGCTGGTGGGATAAAGCCTGAGCATTGAGTTCCAGAAAGAGAGGACACTTAGCCTCTTTCTATTTCCGCCCAGTTTCCGAGCCAGAAGAAAAGGAGGAAGCACGCCTACCTCTACACATCTCAGAGCTGAATTATGAACCAGGGCAGAGCAAGGTAGGCAGAAACGCCTGGAGAGGCCTCTGTGTGACCAATGGGCCCCCTGGCTGGCCGGGGGCTCCATCACTCCACGTTTTCTCTATAGTCCCCCAAAAAACTGGAAAGGAGGTCCTTCCCACAAGAAGGCTGGAAGACTGTCAGGCTTTTCACCGTGATGGGGAGGAAGAGATCCTGTCCAGACAGTGTCTAGACAGACAGACAGCTGGGCCCCATCCCCAACTCGAGTGCAGGTATGGTGTCCAGAAATGCCCATCGGGCATCTGATTCCACCATCTGCACTGATACCACATTTATATAAACGGGGTGGGGGGCACCTCAGGACTTGGCTCGTCTTCACAAGGGGCTGTAAGATGACTGTCAAGACCCTTCACCCTGCATCCTTTCGAGAATGGCTGTGGGACATCAACAGAGACGGTCTGGGTTCCCGTCTCTCTAGGCCTAGAGCCCGGCACAGCCATGTACAGACAGACGGCGGCGCAGGGCTGGCAGCCCGGCACCCGGCCTCCCGCAGGGCGAGTGTTCACCGTGTACACTGGCTTCATTGTGCGACGGGGGTGGGGAGGGCTTCCTAAACCCGTGACGTCCTCCTCCCCAACACTGACGATTTTTAAATGAAACAAATATGAACAGACTCCCCCCCCCAAAACGACATCTTCCACCTGGCCCATGCTGTACTCAACAAGGTGGCAAAACTGGAAGAAAAACGGGAGACCAGGTTCAGCCAAGAGTGTGTGACATGGAAAAAAGGTGGGGGGGGGGGGGCGCTAGGGCCTAAGTTACTCAGCAGAAGGAAAGCTTTTCAGAGGACTGTTCTGGACTGACTACACAGATAAGACGAGCAGGGATGGATGGGGCATGTGGGGATCAGCCCGGCTCTGAGAGCAAAGGCACCTTTAAAGAAGCTCGGGGAGGATGGGCACTGGGAGGCGGGCAGGGATGGTAGATGTGAAATGGGCCGGGGGACGAACAGTGTGGGCAGCTGGTGGGTTTTGCTGGCATCGGGCAAGCCCCACCCACCGCGGTGGGCTTCTTGATGGAGAGACCCGCAGGCAGGCTGAGCTGCTGAGCTTGTATGAAGGACCAGGGTGGGCAGCAGCTGACAAGGAGGTAGGGCCGGAGCAGCTCTGAGCTGCAGCAGGTCATCAGGGCCAGAGGTGACGCCGAGACCCACCTGAGTGGGTCTCTCCCCAGGGGATGGGAGTGCTTGAGTGAGAGGGCACTCCTGCCTGGGAAACAGGGCAGGAAAGGAACCCAGGAGGCCCAACAAGCCTCCTGCTGGAGGAGCAGGAAGGCCAAGGAACTGGTAACAGGACAGTCAGACTGCTCAGGAGGGAAACAAAGGAAAACCACCGCCGCCCTCGCTCCCAGGCACAGTCCAGGGTGGCAGAGATGATGGGAACCGCTATCCCGGACAGCCCTCTCTCGGGCACCCGTCTGCTCTCCCGCTGACCGCGGGCAGCCCAGGCAGAGGGACTGGCCCACAGTCGTGCTGATCACCGGCTCCCATCCCAACACCCCACTGTCCCTGACCCCACTCCCACGCCGGTTCTGACGCTGGGTACCCCATGTGGCCCCAAGCATGTTCCCCAGGCCAGCTAGACCTGCTCCCTGCTTGACGCTTCTTTCATGTCTCTCTGGGCATGGGCTTTCCTGCCTGGGGAGCACACTCACCGTAGGTGAAAAAGCTCGGCAGGTAGAGGACCTTCCTCCCCAGCACATTGGTCCCAATGGTGGGGGGCATCGGCTCATGGCCCACCTTCAGAATCAACAAAGGGGCAGAGTCAGATTCTCCTGCTGATTCGATCTCCCTTCTCATCTTTCCCAGGCCTCAAACTCTCCTCCCACAGAGTCCAGTGCTGTTCCTGATGATGCTTTCCCCATCAAAACACACCCGGATTTTCATTTCTGTCTGCTAAACTATCAGCATCATGTAATCACTCAAGGCACAGAAGTGTTCAGTTCCAGATTCCACTCACCACAATCCAAGCCACCCATCCCCCAACGTTATTACCTCCCAATTCCAGATATTTCCAGTGCAGGGACTCTCCCCTCACCCCATGTTCAGGTACTTCAAACCCCGTGCTCATCTCAGAAAAAAATCTCAGTTAATTCTCATCTCTAGGGGAAAAAAACGTCACTCCAGTCTCAGTCCCAAGGTGGCAACAGAAAAACCCATCACACCCAGATCTCAGCCCCAGACTTCAGATGGTCCTGCACCCCCTCAAATTTCCTCCTGCATGCCCTGGAGATGTCATAGATCCGTCCCTCTCACTCCCCAGCAGAGCACACTGTCACCTCAAACAATTCCTCACAGGTGATCTAACCTTGATCACCCCACATCCCTGGGACAGAATAACCCCCTCATTTCTGTAGGGTTATAATTCTTGCTGTACGGATGATGATTATAATTAAGGTGTCTGCTAAAGTCATGGGCAAGTGAAGGACCAAGCCACCCCAACCTCTATGAGGAGGAGAGGGCTTCTCCTGAGGGGTGAAGCCATTTGTTATGCTGCCGATTAATGAGAGAATTCTCTGCTTCCCGGTTAGAGGCAAGGTGTCCAAGAGACCAGCACCTCAGTGGGGTGTGAGAGGGCCCCTCCCTGGCAGGGAACCTTCAGAGCAGCCCAGATGAACCAGAGGAGCTCCGCTAGGACGTGAAAAAGAGTGAAAACAGCAGGATTGGGAAGTGCTGCCTTATCAGTAGAACTATGCACGCTTCCAGCTTCTTCTGGGCTTAATGTTTCTGCTTCTTCACCTTAGTCAAGTGTTTCTGGAAGTTGAGGTTGTCTCCTGCAGATGGGATTCTGAGCCGCATGACAGATTACTGATTATGACTTAAGAAACTCCCTCCAGGACGGAGAACTTCTTACAAGAAAAAATCTAGTCCAGGGGAGTTGGAGGGAAGGGCTGGGCCAGGTGACCTAAGCAGTGAGCCCTCCCCCTCTCAGACCTTTCTCCTTCGGGGCTAAAAGCGCAGACGTTCTGAGGTTAGGTTTGTTCTGGTCTTGCTCTTATACAGGCCGTATTTCTTTATACCCTCAACTCCAAGTCGGAGCCGCTGCCCTTCTGCTGCTTTATCCACTTCAGTCATGACAAATCGATGGGCAGCCCCATAGATTTCACCCTTAAACCTGCTCAGTTCCTTCATCCATATTCCCAAATCTGTGGAGTCTATTTTCTTAACTTCCACCTGTGTTATCGTAAGCCTGCTGATCATATCTCAATCCTATTCCCTTCACTCTCAAAGTTTTTGGGTCTTCACTGCTGCAAGCGGGCTTCCTCTGGTTGCAGGCTACTCTCTAGTTGCAGTGCTCAGGCCTCTCAATGCAGTGGCCATCCATCTCCTGTTAGCTGCCCCAAGGTGTGTGGGATCTTCCCCAACCAGGGATGGAACCCGTGTCCCCTGCAGGGCGATTCTTAACCACTGAACCACCAGGGATGTTCTTCACTCTCAAAGTTTTAATTATTTGTTCCCAAGTCTATTCACCCAGTTTCATCCCCAAATCTGTTAACCCAGTCCTAACCACTGCCAAAGCTGTGGCTCTATACCAGATACTGACAGAGCCAGTCCCTCAAATCCCTAACACCCATGAACCCTGATCTCAGGCACCGCATTCTTTTCACTTAACGGGTTGTTGTGTTGTATCAGTCATGTCCAACTCTTTGCAACTCCACGGACTGTAGCCCACCAGGATCCTCAGTCCATGGAATTCTCCAGGCAAGAATACTGGACTTGGGTTGCCATTCCCTTGTCCAAGGGATCTTCCCGACCCAGGACTGAACTCAGATCTCCCGCATTGCAGGCAGATTCTCTATCATTACTCACTTTTCTGGGACAACCCCCAAATCTGCCACTCCAATCCTGCCACCCAACCCCAAACTGGAATCTTCCTTTTTGCAAAATGTTATCTTTAATTCCCAAACTATATCCATTTAAGATTTCACCCTCAAATATGTTACACTCAGCACCAGCTGCGTTCAAACAGGACAGACCACCTCAGTCACCCCAACTGGGCTCACTCATCCTTATCACCCACAGACTGCCTCACTCTCTCGCCTCCCTCATTCCCTAATTCCCTGTTCTCCCTCATTCCCTATTCACTCTCATTCCTCAATTGCTTTTCCTAGTGACCCTTATTTCAATTTTCTTCTCCTACAAGAGAGAAGGGAGGACCTTCTCCTACCAAGGTCCAAATGATGAAGCCACTTCAGTTTTCTTCTGCCCAATTCTTTGTATTCCAGCAGCATCCACTCCACAGACACTCCTAATGGCCACCCTGAAGTCGCAGTCCTCGCCCAATCTCATTCCGTCATCCTTGCTTCTCATCTCAGGTACCACTGGTTCCAAAGCCTCAGGTCCTCTCCCAAACCTGTGATCTCTATTGGTGCAGATACAACCTGAATTTTTATAAGAAAAGCAGCCCTTACTCCCAAATCACAACCAGACACCAGTCTCAACCTTTACCCTGTCAGTCACTTCCAAGACTGAATGTCCTCATTCTTTGTCATGTTCCTTGTCACACTCCAAAATCCACTGGCCTGGGTTCCTCAGACCCCAGATTGCAATTACTCCTATTCTCAAGTCCCTCTCTTTCCAACTGTATCTCCTACTCTCAGTCCGTTATCAGAACAGTAAATCTGATACCCATTTGCCTCAACTCAAATCAAACCTCAAGATTTGGTTAGGTTTCCATCTCAATTTTTAACCCCTCCTGCTGCTTAGCTAAAAATTCTAGGCTGAATCTTCAGGTATCAGTCCAGGCCTGAACCACCCCATGTAGGCTGCGCTCCTCTCGGTCACGCCCACCTAATTCTGCCAAAGGCACTCCCTCCACCCCTGCACCCCACCTCCTTCCAGCTCCGTCTCTCCCTTTCTCAAGCAGCCCAGTTCATCTGTAAAGGCACTGCTGCTCCGACCAAATGCGCCCAGTGCCCCTGCATGCCTCGACTGCAGAGACAGCCTACCTTGGCCTCAGCCTGCGCCAGTCCCTACATACCCTCCCACCTTGTGTTAACAACCGGCCCCTCTGGCCAATTTCAAAACGCCCAGACCACTCCGGCCCCCAACCGTGATTTCAATGTTCTCCAAATGCGTCATCCCTTTCCCCCCTACAAAGCCTCCGCCTCGCTCCCCTTTCCAGACGGATCGCTACTCCTCCCCTCACCGCGTCTCCCTATCTGCTCCCCTCCTCCAAAGCACGTCATCCTGTCCCCTCCTCCCATCAAATCTGTCGTCGCCATCAAATCCAGAGCCCCCATCTCCTGTAAACCGATAGCTTTCCTGTGCTAAATTCTTCGCCTCCGCCAAATTCCATCAACACTGAATCCTATGCCTCTGTCCCCTCCTCTCCAGAAGCTGATGCCGCTTTTTCTTTCCTAAATTTCTGGCCATGAACCCAGTCCTTTGTCCCGCTCCCCCCATCCATCCTCCTAAATCGCTTTAAATCCATCTCTATCACATCCAGAGCTTTGGCTCTCCTTCACCCTAAACAAGTGTTCATCATCTGAATACTGTGCCTTGGCCCCCAATCCTCCTCTCCACCCTATCGCCAAAAACTTCCCACCCCTCCCCCAATTCTGTTGCTTCTTTCACCCCAAAATACGGCCCCTCCCCTCCAAGTCCAAGTCCATTGCCTCCGTTCTTTCATCTCCTAAACTTATCTCTTCGTTTCATCGCCCCCTCCCCTGTATCCCGAAATTCCTCATTCCTTCTATCTTCTCCCAAATTTGTCGCTGACCCTTTTGCCCTCGTCTCCTGCACCCCCAAACTATGCCCGCTGCATCCCTAAAACCCTCACCGCTTTAGTCTTCTCCCGCTCCTGCGCACCACTCCGCCTTCTCCGCCCCCCTCCTCAAATCCATCGCCTTCCGCGCCCCCCGCCCCCATCCCCTTCCAGACCGCGGCCGGTCACCTTCACATCGGCCCCCCATCTCCCCGTGGCACCCCTGGCCCCCACACCTGGATGAGCAGCTTCACGTAGAGCAGCGGGTGGCTGAGCGCCGTCACTCCTGCACCAAGCGCCACGAAAAGAGCCTCGGTGGTCGGGGCGTTGTCCCCGGAGCCCAAGCCCCCGGACGCACCGTCCATCCTGCGGGCCGAGGGCTGCGCCGCCGGCCGAGGGTGGCGCGGATGCGCGCGGTGTGCGGGCGGCGGGTCGCGAGCCCTGGCCTCGACCCCCGCCGCCGCCCCGCCGCGAGCTCCGGCTCCAGCTCCGGCTCCCGCCATCCCCGCGGCACCGCCGGGAGCCCAGGACGCCACTTCCGGGTCCGAAGCCCCCATGGCGCGGGGCGGCGAGGTCACTCCCCCGTCACGTGACGGGGCGGGCGCCACGCCCCCTCTGCGTCATGCGTCAGGGGCGGGCCCGGGCCGCACCACTCCTGGCTGCGGGGGAAGCGGGAGTGTGGCGTGGGGGCTGTTGGATGTGGGTCCCCCCCCCAACACACACACCGGGCAGGGTTGGGGCCTAGCTCAGCGCCGAGCCGTGGGCTGGGGGTCAGTGGTCGTGGACGGCCGGGGCCGTGGCCTCGGAGACTCTGAAGGCCGCCGCAGGCCTGGGCGCGCCTCCAGAGCGGCGGGGGCGGAGCTCGGCGGTTCTGGAAACCAGGCGCCCCCAATATGGTCTGAGGCTCTCCCAAGCTCCCCCCATCCCTGGCTTCAGGAGTCTTCTCCGCGGTTCTGGGCCCGCCCCTTTGCGGCCCGCATCCCGGGCCCCGCGGCCTGCGAGGACTCCTGTGGCAGGCTGAGTCCCTTTGGTCTCCCCAGACTTGTCTCACACCGCTGCCCTCCTCACTCGTCCAGACCCAGTTGCCCTCTCGGCGGTTGTGATCTTTCTCCTTGGCAGCTGAGCCTTCGTCAACCTGCCTTCGAGTTGGCGGTTATACTATGTATTCTGCGCTAGAGTACGTGGAATTTCCTTCGTCGGCTCGGAAGGTTTTATTAGTCCTTCAGTGTGAGCACTGCAACCATTCTCCTAGGAGCCGATAGTCTCACCTTTAGTTGATAAAAACAAGTCATAGGTGACTCTTAAATCGTACTTATTGTGCCACTTTTTGAAATGCTTTGAACAAGTTGACTCAAGTATGGCCTCTTGACAGTCCTGTGAGGAAGGTATTTATTCTAAGTGCCCTGTTCATGTTGTAAGTGTGCACATTCCCTGCAGCAACACGTAGAACCTGCTAGTTGTGGGGGTGCTCAAAAAAAGCTTCTGCTTAAAGGGAATGAATCGAGGATCCTAGAGTCGGCAGGGACACAGCAATGGGTGACCTGATCCCTTTGTACTTATCCTGTCTTCGTTGTGAGAAAGTTCTTGAGAATAGTCTGCCTTCTGAACTCTTAGTCCGGGTTTCCTGGAATCTGCTCTTCCTAACTCCCTTCCTGCCCTCTAAAAAGCCACATTTCCGCTGGCTGCTCCTGACAATAAAGACTCCATACACTTTCCACGTCCTCCACGCTGACGTCAGCCCAGGCTTGCTCTGGTCTAACTCACTGTAAAGCCTCCTTGTCCTCTCAGGTTACAGTGTTTTCATCGAACCTACCTTCCACCCCCAGGAGCACTTTAAAAGACTTCCTTTGGTCTGGTTTCTGACTTAACTTTGTTAACAGGGACCTTAAAGTCAGCTTCATTTAACGTTACAGCGCCTTAATAACTCCACCCAGAAGGGGGGTTTCCTTCCGTTTTTAGAAGGAACCCTTCACCTTCCTTCTGAAACTTCCTCACAAATCTCCTCCTTTGGGCTTTTCCTCTCCGTGTTTCTCCAGTTCTCTGTTTTTCCTTCCTTTCTGATAGGAAAGGCCATTAGCCTTTTATCTGCCTTGGGTAGTCACCTTACTTTTTGTGTATGATTGGTCCTTTCAAACTGGTTCCCTGTAAGGCAGCTTTATTTTGTTGTCTTGCTTTGTTCTGTATCTTCCACAGGAAGTGTTCAGTGAATTGTTTTTAAGTAATTGAATAATTTCCCCGAAGAAATTGAAGTAAAAATAGGTCAGTGACAGCCTTTATACCCCTAGGGAACAGAGCGGAAGCAAATGTAAAACTGCCCTGTAGCTAAATTACCACAACTTGGGGCTCCTGGGAACACCAAGAGGAAGAGAAAAAAAAAAAAAAAGAAAACTTGACAATAAAAATACTATAAGTCACTCGAAAAAAGGTCCATATAGTCAAAGCTGTGTTGTTTCCAATAGTCACGTATGGATGTGAGAGTTGGATCATAAAGAAGGCTGAGCACTGAAGAATTGATGCTTTTGGACTGTGGTGTTGGAGAAAACTCTTAAGAGTCCCTTGGACTGCAAGAAGGTCAAACCAGTCAAACATAAAAGAAATCAATCCTGGATATTTATTGGAGGGACTGATGCTAAAGCTCCAATACTTTGGCCACCTGATGTGAAGAACCAACTCATTAGAAAAGACCCTGATGCTGGGAAAGATTGAAGGCAGGAGGAGGGTATGACAGGATGAAATGCTTGGATAGCATCACTGACTCAATGGACCTGAGTTTGAGGAAGCTGTGGGAGGTGGTGATGGACAGGGAAGCCTGGTGTGCTGCAGTCCATGGGGTTGAAAAGGGTCGGACTCTACTGAGTGACTGAACAACAACAACTCTCGAAAACACATTCATTCCAACATGAAAATGAATGGGCAAAATAGGAGGATTAATACTCCCTGGAACTTGATGTAATAGATCTATCTGAAAGAAACTTTAAGGGGAAAACGGCAGTTTTCAAATTAAGGGAAAGGATGAAAAGTACTGAAAGAAAGAAAAAAAAAGGACATGACGTGAGAGAAGAAGAGGTATATTCGAAAAGGAATCAAATCATCTAGAAATAAAGAATATACTCACTGAAATGACTGAGTGAAAGAAAATCTTGCTCAGCATTCACTCAACTGAGCAACCTGTCAGTATGTACTTCCAGCTCAGCTGGTTAGTACCCGCCTGTGGTCCCTTGCCCTCCGTGACTGCCCCCTCACAGGGCTTACCACACTGCCCTATAGCTGCCTCTTTCCTCCCCTGTTAGACTATATAAGTTCTCTGAGCCCACTGGACTGTCCTCTTCATGGTTGGCACAGTGCCTGGCACATGGTAAGAACCTAGTGAATATTCACTAGAAAATGAATGAATGAGCAAAAGTACTTTTAATCATTACAAAGTTACTTATGCTAGCACCACTTAAAGAATGAAAACTTTAGGAAGACCCATATGCCCCCAAAACAGGATCAAATAAACAGCAGAAAATTAACAAGAAATACTGGGACTTCCCTGGCGGTCCATCGGTCAAGACTCCATGCTTCCACTGCAGGGGGCTCGGGTTTGACCCCTGGTCAGGAAACTAAGATCCGGCATGCCATGTCATATGGCCCAAAAAAGAGAAATAATACGTAATACTCTTGTAGACCTTGAGAGTGGTCAGGTATGTAGATTAGCAGTCCCTGGGATCATGTGGGGAACTACTATTAGAATGAAAAGGCAATACAAAATAGCAATTTCTCATTATTGCAACCAAGTTGATGTCACCCTAACCGGGTCAGGAAGCAACTTGAGGTGATGCCAAGGCCAGAGTGAGAATTCAGGCCTCACCCGGGGCGGGGTGAGTTATACCAAGTGTCAGAATTCATCCTGGTGTAAAGAAGATGGGTTTGTCTGGATGCTTCGTGTTTATTACTTTGGGGTGAAAACGTTCTGGCGGCTGCCTCTATTCACCTGCTTGCATGGAATAGGGATGGGGAGCACTGGCCTTCCTTCTGTCCTGAATCCCTGGGGTTCCATGCCTGCCTTAACTCGGGAAACACCTCTTGTCCTAATTAGGCTCAAAGAAGGTATGTTGTAACTGGCACTGTCTCAGGAATTCTGGCATATCATGCACTCACTGGGCATGTTGTCATGTGAGATCACTAAGCTTTCCAGGAGAAACCCGCAGACAGCTATGAAACTAATAGGTCCCAAGGCCTTGGGATGAAGCCTACGAGAGTGAAGAGGGGAAATGGGGCCTCTTCACTCAAGGGAGAGTGGGCATGTCACAGTGAGCGCAGTAATCGCCCCAGAGTCAGAAAGGGCCAGATGCCTAGTTGGTGTTCTGTTCTATTATTCTCCTCTTGGTGGAGAAAGGTGAGTCTTTTGTGCCCAATGTCTGTTTGTCCTGAAAGGTGGGAATAAGTTTTCTTCTCCTGCAGTAAAAGTCAAACATTAATGGACCCTTGCCCCGAGTCTGGGTGAGTCTGGAGATTAAGACATCAGGACTTTTCATTCAATGGAAGGATACTCAGCACTGAAAAGACATTGATATGGGCAATGAAATGGATGAGTCTCAAAAATATTATTCTAAGTGAAATAATCCAGACACACAGAGCACATATATAATTCAATTTAAATGAAGTTGTACAACAGGCAAAATGAATCTATGGGGTTAAAAATCAAAACAGTGGTTGCTTATGGAGGAATGACTGAAAAGAGGCAGGAGGACGTTTTGACGGGGGGAATAAAAGCATTCTTCATCTTGATTGGGGTGGTGGTTACATGAGTGGGTACACTAGTAAGAGCTCACCAAATTGTATTCTTAAAATCTGGGCATTTTCTTGTAAGATCATTATTCCTTAATTAAGGAAGAATTATTGGAGTAGGAGATGACAAGCCACTCCAATATTCTTGCCTGGAAAATTCCATGGACAGAGAAGCCTGGCGGGCTATGGTCCATGGCTCACAAAGTGTCAGAGATGACTGAACATGCATGCATACAAGGGAAAAGTATTTTAGAACTAAGATTCTTATCGCTTCCTTTTAGTAAGTATTTAAGGGTTTTAAAGGGAAGGTGCTGTCACAACGTCTATTGCACACATTCATGTGAATTCTTATGTAGCTAGAGAAACAAAACCATTCTTTTCTCCCTTGCTTCCCTACCAGCCCATGTCAGAGTCTGAATCCTTCTGTGCAGGGCTGTCCTGATAAGTGTTTAAGAACTAGCTTTCTAGGAAAAGAAAAACCCTGATTCATAGCACTTGCTGATAAATGTGGTATAAATACTCTCACCAGGGCTGATTTCATTGCTGCTGATGTAATGTCAACGAGCGTGGACTTGGGAAGAAATGGGTACAATTGGATTTCGCAAGCCAGCAGGAGCCAGCTCCAGCACACCCCTGCGACAAGCCTTTATTGCAAAACTTCAGAAGAGTCTTGGCAGAGCTGAGGGAGCAGCTGTTAAAAGTGGTGTGAGGCTCTGGGGCAAGCAGTCATTGCCTGTTAGCTTGAATGTGAAGGGTGTCAGGAGGAAGGGACACTGCACTAAAGTGGTGGTGTGAAAGACCACCCACTTGTAAGAGCGGTCAGCCTTGCTAGATATGGTGGTTTAGCAGCCATGTAACTGGGGTTAGCAACCTGTTGGCAGCATCAGGATTTTTAAGTGAAAATATGGATTAATAGATAGCATCACTGACTCAGTGGACATGAATTTGAGCAAACTCCAGGAGATCATGAAGGACAAGGAAGCCTGGTGTGCTGCAGTCCATTGAGTCCCAAAGAGTCGGACATGACTGAGCAACTGAACAGCAACAACATCCGTTAGTTCATTTAAAGTTCCTGAATTCTGATTTCTCTTTGGAAGAACAGAGAGGAAAATCTGGCACCATGGGGCCTGCATTCCCTCCTGAAAAGAACAGGTCATAACAGGGTGAAAAGCTGCATCTCAGCAACACACCTACTGCAATCCAGGGTTTGCCTGCATGGCTCTGATTGGCATGTGAGTTTGTAAATCCTGCTTTAGGTTGTGCCGCCTCTGAGAATTGGTTTGGTTTCTGGTAAAACTGTGCGTGTGTAGATAGTTACCTACTGGATGAACAAGAATACCCATGCACAGCCACAATTCTCCAGTTGGAGGATCTAGACTTGATGTCTTAGGGCACCCATGTTCACTCTGGGCACTCTTGGGACCCTAAGGGACAGCAGCATCTGGCCAGGGCATTGCCTGGACCCCTCATTCTCTTTTCTGGCAGAACATTAGGATCACTGAAGTGAAGTGAAGTCACTCAGTCGTGTCAGATTTATTGCGACCCCATGGACTGTAACCTACCAGGCTATTATTGGATGGAGAATCACTGAAGGAGTTTTAAAAAGAAAAACTCAGCTCTCAGCCCAGACAGTTGCCTAAGAATCTCTGGGGATAGTCTGGAAATTTAAATGTTTGAGAGAAGCTCTGCAGACGATCATAATATGTTTTTTCTTTGTTTTGTTTTTAAGGAAGGCACCACTTAAAGGTGCTTTTTCCTTGGACCAAAGGAAGAATCCCATGTAGCCTCCAGCTTACATTCTCTTTCCTCCCTCAAAGAGAGGGACAGGGCAGTAAGGGAGGTCTGGCTGGCTCACCCCACCGCTGCAGGGAACCAGGTAGAAGTTGTATCCTGTACAGAAGAGTAGGGCCAGGGTTCCAGCAGGACCCAGAGGCAGAATGAACTTTGGCTCACAGTGAAGCCAGGTGAGAGTTCAGGAGGGACAGAAGGTAAAAATGTCCCTTGAGTCCTTCAGCCAGTATGCAGAGAACACATCCTATACGCCAAGCACTGTTGCAGATGCTGGAGATACAGCAGAAAGCAAAACAGGCAAAAATGCCTGCCTTCACGGAACTGGCATTCTTATTTAGTTTTAATTTTGGCTGTGCTGGGTGTTTGTTGCAGGGCACAAAAGCCTGCTCACAGGCTTTCTGTAGTTGTGACGAGCAGGGGCTACTCTCTAGTTGCAGTGCATGGTCTTCTTGTGGCAGTAGCTTCTTTTCTTTTGTGGAGCATAAAAATTAAAAGATGCTTGCTCCTTGGAAGAAAAGTTATGACCAACCTAGACACCATATTAAAAAGCAGAGACATTACTTTGCCAATAAAGGTCCATCTGGTCAAAGCTATGGTTTTTCCAGTGGTCATGCATGGATGTGAGAGTTGGACCATAAAAAAAGCTAAGCACTGAAGAATTGATGCTTTTGAACTATGGTGTTGGAGAAGACTCTTGAGAGTCCCTTTCACTGCAAGGAGACCAAACCACTCAATCCTAAAGGAAATCAGTCCTGAATATTCATTGGAAGGATTGATGCTGAAGTTCTAATACTTTGGCCACCTGATGTGAAGAATTAACTCATTGGAAAAGACCCTGATGCTGGGAAAGATTGAATGCAGGAGGAGAAGGGGATGACAGAGGATGAGATGGTTGGATGGCATCACCAACCCAATGGACATGAGTCTGAGCAAGCTCCAGGAGTTAGTGATGGACAGGGAGGTCTGACATGCTGCAGTCCATGGGGTTGCAAAGAGTCAAACACGACTGACTGACGGGCTCTAGAGTACTTGGGCTCAGTCATTGTGGCACAGAATGCAGTTTCAGTAGTTGTGGCACATGGGCTTAGTTGCTCCACAACATGTGGGATCTTCTTGGGCCAGGACTCAAGCCTGTGTCCCCTGTATTGGTAAATGGATTTTTTTTCATTTATTTTTATTAGTTGGAGGCTAATTACTACAATATTGTAGTGGTTTTTGCCATACATTGACATGAATCAGCCATGGATTTACGGTAGATGGATTTTTAACCACTGGACCACCAGGGAAATCCCAGAGCTGGCATTCTAATGCAGGGGGGTGGGGGTGGCAATAAACATGATTAGAAAATCAGTGTAACAGAAAGCAGTAAGTGAGAAAAATAAAGCAAGGGAGGGAGACTGTGAACATGTTGTGGTATTGCACTTTGGGGAGTATGCAGGAGTGAGGAAAGGACATGGTGAAAAGGTAACACATAAGCAAATACGTGAAGGAGGTGAGAGGGTGAGCCAGATAGGTATATGGCAGAAGAAAGTTCTAGATAGGAAGAACAGTCCGGCAGGTTAGAGGGGAAAGAGGTCAGATGCCTCGAGCAGAGGGAGAGGAGGGAAAACGGTGGAAAGGAGGTCAGGGAGTTGAGCCTTGTAGGCTATTGGCTGTGGGCTTGGCTATGACACCCCAGGTGGTGCAGGCGTAAAGAATTTGCTTGTCAATGTAGGAGACTCAAGATCCCTGGGTCAGGAAGATCCCCTGGAGAAGGAAAAGGCAACCCACTCCAGTATTCTTGCCTGGAGAGTCCCATGGACAGAGGAGCCTGTGGGCTACAGTTCATGGGGTCGCAGAGCTGGATGTGACTGAGCCCAGCACAGCAGCAGCAGAGATATACACTGGATATATCCCTAATGTAGACCAGACAAAAGGTGGCCCTTGAAAAGAGTGGGGAAATTGAGGCTAGAGTCATGGGCGTTCAGCTGGCTTTCTTTCTGATTTGCCCTATCGCAATCAGAAGGGTCAGCTGGGACAATATTGGGGGCCGGGACTGTGGTGGTGGCTTGCTGAGCCCTGAGATGGGTGGAAAACTGCAGGGTGCATGTATGTGTAACCCCGAAGGGTGGGGCCTGACAGAGGAGGCTGGACAGGGCTGGGGCTTGTTGGAATTCGGTCAAGGAGGAAAAAGGACCCTCTACTGTCCCCCAAGTGCTTCCTACGCACTCCGAGCATCCTGCTCCCTATTCAGGAAAGATTTGTGGAGGGCCTGCTCTGTGGCGGGAACTGTGCTACCTTCTGGGGACACAGAGACACAGAAGCCAAGATCCTGTCCCTCAGGGTTTTGTAAAGACTAAAGCCTCTGGCAAGATTTAACAATGTCATTTGTGGGACTTCTCCAGTGGGCCAGAGGTTAAGAATCTGCATGCCGGTGCAAGGCATATGGGTTTGATTCCTGGTTCAGGAAGATCCCACATGCTGCAGAGCCACTAAGCCCATGTGCCACAACTACTGAGTCTGCGCTCTAGAGCCCCATGCTCGGCAACAAGAGAAGCGATTGCAATGAGAAGCCTGCACATCACAGCTAGAGAGTAGCCCCTTCTCTTGGCAACTAGAGAAAGCCCAAATGCAGCAGCAAACACCAGCGTAGCCAAAAAGATTTTTTATTGGCGTCATTTGTTGCATTTCCTCACATTCCTAGCACCGTGCCTATTTGTTAAAAGAAAAGAAGGAAGAGAGAATCCTGGTGGGAAGAAAGAAGAAATCACACAGCTCTTTGATGGAAGGAGTGGATTTTAGTGGTTTGTTATGTAACTCTCCCAGAGTTACAGCTCTCCCAGAAAGATGTAAAACAGGAGCTCTGTGCTGGAGAAGATGCACTGATGATATATCTCAGATGGAGAATCACTGCTTCTTGGATGGAGGCTGGCGTGGGGTTGTTGCAGGGAGGAAGTCAATTCTGACTCCATGTTGGAAACTGTTTCTTTGACTTGCTTTTCATCGCTTTTATTACTATAATCATACTCTGGCTTGCTTGGAGGACCCTGCCCCTTTGCTTGACTGTAAACTAAAATGTCTTTGTTCAGTTCATGGAGAGATGGTTTGTCCCTGCCCACCAGTGAATAGAAGAGATTAGCCTACCCCTTCCAAAGGCTGGCCATTCCTTTGGAGATGTTTTGCAAGACTGAAGACCCTTTCACTTTACTTCCCCACTGCCTTTTGACTTTGGTTCCTCATTGCTTCTTCCTCTCTGATCTATAAAAGAATCTGGCATCCAGACCCCATTAAGATCGTTATTTTGAGGCACTAGTCTGCCATCTTCTTGGTCTGTCGGCTCCCCGTTTAAAGTCTCTTCCTTGCCTCAACACCTGTCTCTCGGATTCATCGGCCCATTGTGCAGCAAGCTGAGCAAGCTTGGACTTGGTGAACAGGAGGAGACAGCAGAGTAGCTCAGGCTGGGAAGTGCTCACGGGAGAAAGGTCACTGGGACAGGCAGGGCAGCTGGCTGCTTGGAAACAATCTGTCCTTTCTCCACTTGGAAACCTCCAAGCTGCTCATGTTTCTCCATGAGCTGCTGTGGAGGGCCCTTTGGGCCTCAAGAAAGGCCCAGAGCTGTTTGGAGATAAAAGAGAGCCCGACCTGGGGTGTGAGGCCCCACCTGCTGGCCATGTGCTCGCCCTCTGGGCGCCTGGGAAGGAGCCTCCTGGCACCGTTCCAGGGCTCAGACCCTGCGTTGCTGGCTCCCATCTGGCGCCTCTCTGCCCAGACCCCTGCCTTGGCTCTGAGGGTGAGGGGTGGGGGGGCTCTCCTCCCCAAGAAACATGATCCCTCCTTCTGCCCCAGCCGGCCCCCCTCTCCTGGGGGCTTGGGGCGCAGCTCAGCCTCCTGCTTGTTCCCTGTTAGGCCAGGCGCCGCCCCCCCCACCCCGCTGCTGTTTCATGCAAGGGCCTCCGTCCTCATTCCCAGGACGCCTCCCTGGGCCCCCTTCCATCCCCAGGCCAGCCTCTGGTGACCTTGAGACCTTCTGGAATAAAGAAGGGGCGGGGCCCGAGCCTTGCACAAGCCTGGCCCAGTCCCCGAGAACACCAGCTTTGAAACTAGATCGTTCACACGCCAAAGAAGAGCTGTTTACGGTCCTCACTGACGTCCTCCGGGCCACCCGCGTCAGGACGTGACACGTCTGCTGTCTTGTCTTTCAGAGGGATTCTCCCCTGCGGAGGGCAGGTGGTTTGCCGCCCTGGGTCCCTCCAGGCGCCAGTCGGCTCTGGGAATAATCACATCCCGCCGACTGACAAGTTAGGAGCACCCGAGGCAGAAAGGGGCCAGGGCGCACAGAAGGGGAAATGTGGGGGGCTTCCTGGGACGGCGAAGGGCAAAAGCAGGGCTGCCTGAGCCTGGCAATCACGTCCGCTGACAGGCAGCTGGCAGCACCAAGCCCTCCCAGGAGATGGGAGGATCAATACTGGAGGGACAGGATGGGGACATCCTGGCTGTTTGGAGGAGGGAACAGGAGAGACTGGTCTGCGAGGGAGGCGAGCTTTCTTCATCCCTCCTCCTCCAAAGCCAGGGGCTGGCGGGGAAGGCCCACCCCTCCACTGGCACTGGCGGTTGGCCTCTGCCCACCACATGACTACTAGACAGCCCACCCACTCACCCCGTCTGGGCCCGGTCGGGGGGGCTAGAAGACTGCAGGGGGGCGGGGAGGCTGTGAGGGGAGGAGGGGGAAGGGCAGCGTCCGCCGCAGGAGCAGGTTTCAGCCAGCTGCCCAAATCTCCTCTGGAGCCTCGTCAGCCCTCACTCCCAGGCCTGACGGTCACAGCAGACTAAGCTCTTGGCAGGTGCTGTGCTGACTGAGGCTGCAGGCCGGGTTGAGGGGCAAGGGGGGTCCCGGGGAACATGCCAGCCTGTCCCCTCCGGGCCGTGGCTCACTGAGGATAAATGCTTCTCCGGAGAGTCCTCACTCACCCCTGAAAACCCCCCTCACAAACCCCTCAGATCTCACGGGTATTTCTCTCTCTTGCTCTCTCACACACACACATACACACCATCCAGGTCCCAAATGTTGACGTTTCCTCCCTAGCAGCCCCCAAATGCCCTCTGATGCTCCAGGACTGCCCATGAGGAGCCCTTTGGGTGCCCCTGATCTGCATACAAAGCTGCCTTTGCATCCCAGGGCAGAGCTTTTTTGCCAGAAAGCCAGTCTGCCTGTCATGTGACTGCTCAGCCCTGCAGTGCCTGCTTGGGCACCCCTCCTTCCCTCTTTTCCGCTGTGTGGGCTACAGGGAACTAAGTTCTTCCATCTTTCTTACGGCTTGAAAGCAGAACTAAGAAGAGGAAAAAATAATGAAGATTATCCATGCCAAGGACCCCCAAAAGCCCTAAATGGATGCCCCAGCACTCAGAGGGAGATGTGTTCATGACCATTGGATAAATAAAATTCTGTATCCACTTCCCTTTGTTTGAAAGAAACGCCTTAGCTCAGCAGACAAAGCCTGCCAGGGCCAGGCTCCTGTGGCCCCCTCCTCCCAGGTCCCGCCATTCCCCAGGCCCTAGACACCAAACTGTGCGGGACTCCCTGCTCTTTTTCCTGGTCTTGCCCTGGTTTCTCAAGTCCATGTCTTTTCTGCTTTTAATGCCTTTTCCCACCTTGTCAACCTGGGGAGTATACTCATCTTTCAGGCTGCCTCTGCTGGAAGCCTTCCTTGAAGGCACCCTCTGCTCTCTTCAGGCCTCAGTGCCCCTTCTCTGAATGTTCACAGGCCCCTGTTCAAAGCATTTCCTACATTATATTTCAGTGGTTAATAGGCCCATCTTCCTCATCAGGCTATGAGCTAAGTGGCAGTTTAATTCATAAACTCTACCTTAGGGCTGACGCACATAGCATATACCGCCAACTGAATGCATGAATTTAATGAATGGGGCAGAAGAGATCAAAGTGAACAGAGGAGCACCGGGTCTGTGAGGAGGGAAGGGTATTCCAGCCGTGGATATTAAGGAAGACTTCTTGGAGGAAGTAAACAAGTTATTGACTGGGTGGAGACATTCCAGGCAAAAGGAACAGATTAATCAAGAGTAGGGGAGTGGGGTGGAGAAGGCAATGGCAACTCCCTCCAGTACTCTTGCCTGGAAAATCCCACGGATGGAGGAGCCTGGTAGGCTGCAGTCCATGGGGTCTCAAAGAGTTGGACACACCTGAGTGACTTCACTTTCACTTTTCACTTTCATGCTTTGGAGAAGGAAATGACAACCCACTCCAGTGTCCTTGCCTGGAGAATCCCAGGGACGGCGGAGCCTAGTGGGCTGCCATCAATGGGGTCGCACAGAGTCGGGCACGACTGAAGTGACTTAGCAGTAGCAGTAGCAGCAGGGGAGTGGGGAAGCCATAGAAGAGGTCTTCTGTCAGGAATAACATTCACTGAGCACCTTCTCTGTACCAGGCCTTACTCTTAAACCCTTACACCTGGTATTATCTTATTTAATAGTCACAAACAACCACAGGAGATTGGTACTATAAATATCCCCATTTCACAGATGAGGAAAGTGAAGTTTAACTACTGGCCCAAGATGCTGAAGTCAGATTTGATGAAAGAAGTAGATCAACCATAAGTGATCAACAGAATATGGAATTTGACTTTAAACAAGGGATCAGCTACTTAAATCACTGATGCTGGGTCTTCCCTGGTGGTCTAGTGGTTAAGACTTCATGTTCCCAATAGAGGTTGCTCTGGTTTGATCCCTGGTCAGGGAACTAGATCCCCTTAGCTGTGGCTAAGACCCGGCTCAGCCAAATAAATAATTTAAAAAAGAAGAAGAAGAATTGATGCTTCTGAGTCCAAAATCCTCAGGACAGTAGTGGGGAAGGGAAGATGGATGTGAAGTTGCAGGGAACAAGAAGGAAGAACCAGTGAGAAAGGGCTGAGACTCTAGAGGATGAACAGGCAGCCACGCCAAGACAGCAACTTCAGGGACACAGGTGACCTAAAGGAGAAGTTGGCATCCTTTGTCCTGGAGTTAAACACACACACCCGGGTCCGGACTAGACAAGCTGAAGGAGGTTCATAGAGAACCCCCAGATCTCCATCAACATGCATGAGCTGCAGCAGTGCTGGAGCCCTGCGCCAACCACAGGAGTGAGCAAGGTTCTCGTGTCCCGTCCTGCCTCCATGGTCAGCTTACAGGAAAGGCAATCTTGTGACCGTGGTTCAGCTTAGTTCAGCTGGCACAGCCCAGAGCTGCCACTCAGGGTCCCGACCCAGACCTGTGTATAAGGAAGAAATGACTGGGAAGTCAACCAGAGCCAAACCAGGAGGGTCTTGGCAGCACACCAAGGAGTCTGGGATTTCTTCCATGTGATTTCTTCCGTGTGATCACCATGCTGGTTTTCGAGATTGTGTGTTGAATTAGAAGCGAAGGTGGGACGAGCCCTTGGTGATGTCCTGAAGGTGTTGGGCATACTCGGGCTGGGGTGGGAGGCAAGAAGAGATGCCCATGGATCCCTGGAATAGATTCTAAATTGGGTGGTAGAGGCTGCGTGTAAATGAGGGGACCAGAAGCTGAGCCTCGGGTGGTGCCCGAGGGCAAGAAGCAAGTCAGGCAGAAAGCCTGGGAGAGTGGTATGGGCCGAGGTCAGGGAGGTAGGAGGACCAGGGAAGCAGAGCACTGGAAAATCTGGGGGAGGCAGGGGTGTGTGGGCATCTTGGATCCTCCTTCTTGGGCAGCTCAGATGGTGCCTGGCCCCGGTTTGGAGTTGGGCCAATTTAGTGTGGCCTCCTGTCAGTGCCCTGGCCCACTCAGCCCCTCCACGCCCACCCTGGTGTGAAGGGCAAGTTCAGATGTTCAGCCACTGCTCTGGAAGCCCAAGGCTCTGGCAGCTGAAGGGTGAGATAAGCCTCTGGGCTCAGGGTGTGACGTTTGTCCTTCCTGCATGCCTCCCAAGGTTCCACTGTGTGCAAGACACTGGGCTTTGCTGGGGACGGGGCCCTGCCTGTCAGAAGCCTGCAAACAGTCTGGTGGGAGGCGGAGGAGGAAACTGGGCCCCGCTGTGGAGGGGAGAGGAGCACCAAGGAGGGAGGCCTCCCCAGATGTGGGAGGAATCCAGGAAAAAGTGATATTTACATATGTTTCCCATCAAGCCCCTAGATCTAACCACGGGGACAGGAGATTCAGGGGCCAGCTCTGCAGTCAGCAGACCGTGGGAGCTGTAGGCTCAGCGACCCAGCATCTTCCTAGTCCAATGGTGTGAGAAAACAGAAAGAACGAGGTGAACCTGTGCATGAAAAGAAAGCTGATAGACACAACAGCCCATTGTAACATATGGACCTTATTAGGATCCTGGTTTTTTTTTTTTTTTTTTTTTTTAATGATGATCAGTTAGTCTGCTCAGGCTACCATAACAAAATACCACAGACTGAGAAGCTTAAAAACAACAGGAATGTATTTCTCACAGTTCTGGAGGCTTGAAGTCCCAGATCAAGGTCTGGCAGTGTTCTGTTTCTGGTGAGGATTGTTTTTCTAGCTTCAAGACGACCACTTAGTCTCAGGTGGCCTTTCCTCGGAGTGTGCAGGGGTGTGTGTGGGAGTGGGTGTGTGTGTGTGGGAGTGGGGGAGTGGGGGGTGGGGAGAGAGAGCACTCCTCCCCTTCTTAAAAGGCCACCAGTCCCATCAGATCCCAACCTCACTCTTAGGACCTCCTTTAAACTTTGGCGTGTGCTAAGTCGCTTCAGTCATGTCTGACTCTGCGACCGTATGGACTATAGCCTGCCAGTCTCCTCTGTCCATGGGATTCTCCAGGCAAGAATACTGGAGTGGGTTGCCATGCCGTCCTCTAGGGGATCTTCCCAACCAGGGATCAAACCTGAGTCTCCTGTGTCTCTTGCATTGGCAGGCATGTTCTTTACTGCTGAGCCACTGGGGAAGCCCCATTTAACCTTAAGTACCGGGTAATGGCCCTCTTTCCAATTTCAGCCACCCGGGAAGTTAGGACTTCAATATGTGAATTTAGGGCGGACACAAGTCAGTTCACAGCAGGTGACATTTGTGAGGCATTGGCACTTTGCTGACTAGGCATTTGATTATATTGAGGAATTACTGCAAATTGTCTTCTGGGATGGGCTTCCCAGGTGGCGCTAGCGGTAAAGAACTCAGCTGCCAATACAGGACACATGAGAGACACGGGTTCAGTCCCTGGGTCGGGAAGATCCCTGGAGGAGGGCATGGCAACCCACTCCAATATTCTTGCTTGGAGAATCCCATGGACAGAGGAGCCTGGCGGGCTACAGTCCATGGGGTCACAAAGGGTCAGACATGATGGAAGTGACTTAGCATGCACACATCTCTTGAGATATGATAATGGTATTAGTGTTTCCTATGTATACATATGCATATACATAAGCATGAAGTGAAGTGAAGTTGCTCAGTCATGTCCGACTCCTTGTGACCCCATGAACTGTAGCCCGCCAGGCTCCTTCATCCATGGGATTCTCCAGGCAAGAACACTGGAGAGGGTTACCATTTCCCTCTCCAGGGATATGTGTGCATAACATGCATAAAATATATGTAAGTGCGTGTGCATGTATAGTGTAATATTCCCAGTGTATATATTGTGTATGAGTATATATATTTCCTTACTTTTTATCATAGAAGCACACCAAAATATTTGTGGGTGAAATCACCTGATTGACTTCAACCTGGTCTGGAAAGGGACAGGGTGAATGTGGCTGTAGATGGAATAAGGCTGACCATGAGTTGACGGTTGCTAGGTCCAAGTTATGAGTTCATGGGGGTGTGTTATATTATTCTGTCTCCTTTTGCATATGTTCCAAATTCTCCATAACAGAAAGTGAGGAGAGTTAGTGAGGTTTAGGCATGAGAGGAGAAGGCATCTGCTAGAAGAAATTGCTCAGGCAAAACTCTGAGGGAGGGAAGCTGTTGGGCATGGGGGGCCCCAGTGTTTCACAGGCGCTGGAGCATGAAACTGCCAGGCGCTTCGGGTACCAGAATGACTGAGGCTCAGTCCCCACCCTCCAGGACAAAAAACAGTCTCAGTGGAGGGCCCTGGCTCAGGGCAAGTGAGACCAGAACCCAGTGGGAGAGCCCTGAAGGGCCTGTGAGACTTGAATAAGGGGAAGAGAAGCAGAGATCATTGTTCTGGAAGGGCTGGGAGACCAAGTCATAAAGGAGGGAGGCAGAGACAACCCAGTGAGTTGGGAGCAGGGAAGCCCGAGGATGGAGCAGCAAAAATTGGTCATCCAGGCTCCCAACCGAATCTGCTGAAATTGTAGGACACTGACCTCTGCTTTAGAAATCTGACTTCTTTTTTTGTGTGTTTCTTACTGGGTGACTTTGGGCAAGTTACTTAACCTCTCTGAGCCTCAGTTTTT
The DNA here is from genome assembly GCF_963930625.1 of Muntiacus reevesi. NCBI lineage: Eukaryota > Metazoa > Chordata > Mammalia > Artiodactyla > Cervidae > Muntiacus > Muntiacus reevesi. The sequence goes on from NC_089268.1 coordinate 12,878,177, forward strand.
TCTTCTGTAAAATGGAGGTCATAATAGGGCCCACCTCATAAGATTGTTGTGGTGTTAAATGAGAAAATACTTGTATGGCACTAAGAAAGAATGTGTGTTCGTTATTATTAACATCAGAGTTTCAGGGAGGAAGTTGCCTTCCCCTGGGGCAAGAAAGTGGAGACAGCAGTTATTAAAATGAGAGAAGCCCAGGGAGGCAGGGGGAAGGAACAGCACATTACTTCTCTCTGCCAGCCCCTAATAGGCTTGTGATTTGTTTTTACTTAAAGAAGCTGTTTTCTTACAGCAGTAAACAAGGTCAGACGCAGGGAAGTTGTGGAGAAAGGACCAAATAAAACCCCCCGGGAACCTTGTGAGAGGCAAAGTGTGGCTGGCCAGAGTGGTGAGCGTCTCAGGCCAGGAGCCCTGTTCCGGAAGCCACCTCTAGCCCCTCGTTGCCCCCTTGGAGTGGCTTCTGGAACCAGGGGTCTACAGGAGTCAAAGGTCAGCATCCGTGGTGGGAAGGAAGGGGCCCAAGCAGGCTCCTCCCTCTGCGGGAGCCCTGGCCTTTCCCCTTCAGGGCTGTGGCTCTGGGACCACTTCCTCTTTCTTCTCTCTGAAGCAGGGAGCAGGTCTGCTGAGCCCTCGGGAGAGACGGGACTCCAAGGATGCTGGAGCCCCCCTGTGACCCCAGGTGGGGGTGACTGAGTGTGCTGGCTGGCGACCTCCCGCCCTGCTTCAGGGGGAGCTGAGGGCTGCCCTGGAGGTCTGCAGGATGGAGGGGGCGAGTGAGGAAACTCTGGCATCTGTATCCAGTCTGGTGACTGTGTTTGAGAAGAGCAGGTATGGGCTAGTAGAGGTGGGGAGGGTCATCAGGGCTGTCTGGCATCCCTTGGGCCCTGGGGAAACCCAGGTCCTCCCCGTCTCCTGGCTGAGGAGCAGGCTTGGGGCCGCCTTGAACCCTGACAGTGAGCAGTGTCCTTGTCCTGGACCCCACCTCCTGTCTGGACAGTGCCCACATCACAGGCTTCTCAGGGTCTGGAAGAGTGTCTGGGGCACCAGGTCTGGGCAGGGATGAGTGTGTGTGTTGGTGTGTTGGAGAGAGTCCAGATGTGTGTGATTAGATGTGTGAGTGTGGGTGGACCGGATGCCCTGTTTGGGCTGCAGAACTCCACCTATTATCCCTCCAGCAGAAATAGTAGCTAATACTTATCAAGAGCTTACTCCCTATGAGGAGGAGGATAACCATACCATTTGTCATTCAAACCAGGACACAACTGAAACTGAAAGAGGATGCCATTACATCTTTTTGGTAGGAGGGAGGCGACCATAGGAGAGGTTGAGACCATCGCAGGCAAAGCAGATTGTGTGGTCAGCCTATCTATGGCACAGTGTTCTGAGTGTGTTTGCTACTTATTTCATTTAATCATCTATCAGCCTATTGGGGGTAGGTTCCATCTCTGTTCCTTTATTATAGATGAGAAAGGGGAGGCACAGAGAGGTGGGGGGGGGGCGGTTTAAGTGTTTTAAGTTAATGGGCAAGGGGCAAAGCAGGGGTTTCCTTCTGAAAGGAACAGGCTGGAAGTCATTGCGTGTGCCTGATGCTGCTACTGCTAAGTCGCTTCAGTCGTGTCCGACTCTGTGCGACCCCATAGACAGCAGCCCACCAGGCTCCCCCGTCCCTGGGATTCTCCAGGCAAGAACACTGGAGTGGGTTGCCATTTCCTTCTCCAGTGCATAAAAGTGAAAAGTGAAAGTGAAGTCGCTCAATCGTGTCCGACTCTTAGCAACCCCATGGACTGCACCCCACCAGGCTCCTCCGTCCATGGAATTTTCCAGGCAAGAGGACTGGAGTAGGGTGCCACTGCCTTCTCCAGCGTGTGTCTGTGTGTGACATTAATCCACTCTGCAGGCATTTCTTAAGCCCGGGATTGTGTTAGAGGTTGTGACTGTTGTAGGTGGGGTTCTCTGGAAATAGACTCTGGGATAAGAGATTTGCTTCAGGAGGTTTACTGGGGAGGATTTGGGGTCAAGGGAGGCAGCCCTGGGCACAGGTAAAAGTTGAACTGCCATGCACTTGCCCGAGGACGTAGCCTGTTCCAGGGAGTTCTGGAGTTGGAGGCCCCTCTGGCTGTTGCAGTCAAGGCACAGGGCTAGGTCTTTGTACCCCCACATGGACTAGTCATTGGATGTGGACTTGACCTTATATGAGGCCGCTCTCTTGCAGAGAGGGCAGTTCCCAGGGAGGGACCCAGTCAGCAACCTCTCAGCCACCGTGCCCCTAACAGCTAGGGGAAGAGTGCCTCCGTCCTGAGGGGAGTGGGTGGCACAGCAGAGCATCGCACGGGACCTGTAGCAGACGCAGGAGCCTAGAGAATGATCTATCTGTCTTTGGTGCTAAGCTCATGGAATGACCATGATGCCAGGTCATGACCAACAGATATCCTGAGAGGGGCCTAGACACTCTGCCGAGGGCACTCAGAGTAGACAAAGCCTCCTGTGTGGGTTTCGTGGTGGAGGCAGCATCATGCGGACCTAGAATGGCCCTTCAGCTTCCGCAGCAGGTGACCTGACCCCGCCTCTCCCAGAGGCCTCAGCCAGCACGTTCTGCTCAGCACCAAGGACAGCTCTAGGTGCCACCTGCCAGGACCACCATCCCCTGGGGTGTGCAGAGATCGCACCAACCCCACTCACACACTAGGCATGCCCAGTGGAGACCCTCAGCACCTGTGCTCTGCCTCCGAAGCACCCCTTGCAGGAGGAGGCAGCCCTTGACCACAGTGGGATCAGAGGAGGTCTTGTCAGCAGGGTGAGAGTCACCCCTCACTCTCACGAGAGGGGCTGAGGCCAGCTGCCTTGGCCTGGGCTTTCTTGTGAGGTCTTTCAGTGCCCTAACTGATCTGAAACTGAGGGAGTGAAGAGGAAACAGAAAGTGGTCTGGGGCGCTGGGGGAGAAATGCAGAAGCTGAAACCAAACATAGAACAGAAAGCCTGAGATTCAGCTAACTCTTTAAGCTGCAGGCCCAGGGGCTGAGGAACTGGCTGTTGGGGTGCAAGAGCCAGTGAGGAACCCACAGTGACTGGGTCACAATCTTCTCTCTGCCACCAGCCAGTGTGTGATGTGGGGCAAGTCACATGACTCTCTGCACCTATTTCTCCCTGACTCACTTGGGGAAGGGCAGTTTAGGGCTCAGGCTCAGTAGCCAGCCAGCCTGGTCTGAATCCCACCTCTGCCCACTCCTGCTGCAAGATCCTCTCTTTCTCTAGTTGCAGAATGCGGGTAATGAAAAGCTTTGTCGCAGAGCTTGGAAGAGTTTGTACCTGTCTAGTCCTCCGTTTCCCTGTCTGCCTTTCTTATAAGGGTGCCCACCCACCCTGTACTGTCACCACAAGCCATTCCACACCAAAGGGAATGGGGCACAATGTATGTCATTGGATATATCCGTTGCTGCTGGCCTCTGTTATCTGGAGAATTTAACTGGTCTGCAGATCCAATAGGTAGGATCAGAAAGCTACACTATTAAAGCTTGTGCCTGGAGGGAGAAGGAAACTGACCCTTGACTGGCTTTTTATCACCGACTCGATAGACACGAGTTTGAGCAAGCTCTGGGAGTTGGTGATGGACAGGGAGGCCTGGGTGCTATAGTCCATGGGGTCACAAAGAGTCGGACATGACTGAGTGACTGAACTGAACTAAACTGACAGGTGTGGAGGGCATAGTTCCCATTGAAAGATAAGTTCAGTTGCTCAGTCGTGTCCAACTCTTTGCGACCCCATGGACTGCAGCACACCAGGCCTCCCTGTCCATCACCAGCTTCTGGAGTTTACTCAAACTCATGTCCATTAAGTCGGTGATGCCATCCAACCATCTGATCCTCTGTTGCCCCCTTCTCCTCTTGCCTTCAATCTTTCCCAGCATCAGAGTCCTCAGATGAGTCAGTTCTTCACATCAGGTGGTCAAAGTATTGGAGTTTCAGCTTCAACATCAGTCTTTCCAATGAACATTCAGGACTGATTTCCTTTAGGATGGACTGATTGTTGTCCTTGAAGTTCAAGGGACTCACAAGAGTCTTCTCCAACACCACAGTTCAAAAGCATCAATTCTTTGGCGATCAGCTTTCTTTATAGTCCAACTCATATCCCTACATGACTACTGGAAAAACCATAGCCCTGACTAGATGGACCTTTGTTGGCAAACTAATGTCTCTGCTTTTTTTTTTTTATGTCTCTGCTTTTTAATATGCTGTCTAGATTGGTCATAACTTTTCTTCTAAGGAGTAAGCGTATTTTTATTTCATGGCTGCAATCACCATCTGCAGTGATTTTGGAGCCCACAAAAATAAAGTCTGCCATTGTTTCCACTGTTTCTCAATCTATTTTCCGTGAAGTGATGGGACCGGATGCCATGAACTTTGTTTTCTGAATGTTAAGCTTTAAGACAACCTTTTTACTCTCCTCTTTCACTTTCATCAAGAGACTCTTTAGTTCTTCTTCACTTTCTGCTATAAGGATTGTGTCATCTGCATATCTGATGTTATTGATATTTCTCCCAGCAATCTTGATTCCAGTTTGTGCTTCATCCAGGCCAGCTTTTCTCATGATGTACTCTGCACATAAGTTAAATAAGCATGGTGACAATATACGGCCTTGACATAATCTTTTTCCTCTTTGGAAGCAGTCTGTTGTTTCATGTCCAGTTCTAACTGTTGCTTCCTGACCTGCATACAGATTTCTCAAGAGGCAGGTCAGGTGGTCTGGTATTCCCATCTCTTTCACAATTTTCCACAGTTTATTGTGATCCACACAGTCAAAGGCTTTGGCATAGTCAATAAAGCAGAAATAGATGTTTTTCTGGAACTCTCTTGCTTTTTCTATGATCCAGTGGATGTTGGCAATTTGATCTCTGGTTCTTCTGCCTTTTCTAAAACCAGCTTGAACATCTGGAAGTTCATGGTTCACATATTGTTAAAGCCTGACTTGGAGAATTTTGAGCATTACTTTGCTAGCGTGTGAGATGAGTGCAATTGTGCAGTAGTTTGAGCATTCTTTGGCATTGCCTTTCTTAGGGATTGGAATGAAAACTGACCTTTTCCAGTCCTGTGGCCACTGCTGAGTTTTCCAAATTTGCTGGCATATTGAGTGCAGCACCTTCATAGCATCGTCTTTTAGGATCCCACTGAAAAGTCCCAGCTTTATCAGCTCTACCCTCCCTTTAGAGTGTTCCATGGCTCCTACTCTTCCCTCAATAGATCAGTTACTAGGGTTTTAGGGGATTTCCTGCTATAGAGAGACTAAAACCTGGGGTGAGCCTCAGGGTGATCTGGGAGGGTACATAAAATCTTCTATGTGCAACTAAGTGAAGTAAGTCAGACAGAGAAGGAGATATGTTGTATGACACCCCTTATATGCAAAATCTGAAAAGAAATGATACAAATGAACTTATCTACAAAACAGAAACAGATTCACAGAGAATGAATTTATCGTTGCCGGGGGGAAGGGGGGCGGAGAGAGAGTTAGGAAGTTTGGGATGGAAATGTACACACCGCTATATTTAAAATAGATAACCAACAAAGACCTACTGCATAGCACAAGGAACTCTGCTCAATGTTATGTGGCAGCCTGGATGGGAGGGGAGTTTTGCGGTGAATGGATACATGTCTATGTATGGCTGAGTCCCTTTGCTGTCTACCTGAAATTATCACAACATTGTTCATCGGCTATACGCCAATACAAAATAAAAGGTTAAAAAAAATCCTCTATGTGCAGAAAGAAGGGTTCCTCACTGCATTTTAACAGGGAAGTGTGTAGTTCCCCGGAAAACAAGACACAGTCTTCACTGACTCATTTTGAAGACTGGAGTTCCCTCCAAGAAATGTGTTCAGGAGAGAAGTAGACATCTCTGTCAATTCCTTCTGTGTGCCAGACACTCAGAGGCCAGTGAACATCTCTGATTTGCATTGTTGTTTTTCAGCCACTAAGTCATTTCCGACTCTGCGACTCCATAGAGTGCAGCACGACAAGCTTTCCTGTCCTTCACTATCACCCAGAGTTTGGTCCAACTCCTGTCCATTGAGTTGGTGATGATATCCAACCATCTCACCGTCTGTCACCCCTTTCTCCTCCTGCCCTCAATCTTCCCCAGCATCAGGGTCTTTTCCAATGAGTTGGCTCTTCGCATTTGCTTTAATTGCCCCCAAATCCCCACCAGAGAGGTGCAGCTCTTCTCCCTACTCTTGACTGTTCTCTTCTCCTCAGGACGACAGGAGCAGTGCCCAGAGTCCACGGCCTGGAGGCCGGGCAGCAGCAGCCTGCGTGCAGGCCTCCTACACCCACAGGGCCCTGGGAGAGGCCCACCGTGGAGGAGGCCCTGGAGTCCGGGTCCAGGACGGTCAGCAGGAGGTATCTGAGCTCCCTAAAGAACAAGCTGTCCAGTGGGGCCTGGAGGAAGTCTTACCAGCCCGGGACCTGCCCCGGCTCAGGGACACAGGTGCTGGGGGGTTGGGGAAGAAGTGGGGTGCTGGGGGGCCATCCTCTGATCTCCTCCCCACGCATTCTCTCCCAACCGGAGCCAAGTCTTCCCCTGGGTGGGTGGGGTCTTCTGTGTCCAGAGATCAGCTGAAAGCTAGATTCACACCGCACCCCCACCCTTAATGGCCTTTGATTAAGTGCCTACTGGGCAACCTGCTGTTGACATTATTTCTCATACCCCTCACTGAGGGAGTTTTTTTAAATTTTTAATTATTTATATATTTATTTTTATGATGCATTTGTTTACTTTTGGCTGTGCTGGGCTCTTGTTGCCATGCACAGGCTTTCTCTAGTTGTGGAGAAATTAGCACTCTGTTGTGGAGCTCAGGCTCCAGGCACATGGGCTTCAGTAGTTGTGGTGCACAGGCTTAGTTGCTCCAGGCATGTGGAATCTTCCCGGATCAGGGATTGAACCTATGTGCCCTGCATTGGCAGGCGGATTCTTAACCGCCTGGGAAGTCCTGTAGGAGTCTTTAAGGCATGGAGATTGAAATTCAGACAGCTAAAGGAACTTGTCCAAGACCACTCAACTCGGGACCTGGTCCCCTCTCAGGTGTGGCCTCGGGTTACCCACTGAAGGAGGCAACACTGCCAACTAAAAATAGAGGTCAGCACTGATTCCCACCCTGAGGCTGGTTCTGGGTAGCTCACCTCCCTTTTCTGGGCTTCAGTTTTCTTGTCTATGGGGTTGAAGTGTTCAGCTGCAGCACGCTCTGCACCCTGGAGCCAGACCACCAGGGTTCACGTCCCAGCCCTTCGGCTCGCTGTGTGACCTTGGGCAAGTCTCTGCAACCCTGCTATACTTGTTTCCTCATTGAGAAAGTGGAGATGTGATCACAGGGGTACATACTATGTATACTGGTTATAATTTGCTATGTAACAAACTACCCCAAAATGTAGTGGCCAAACAGCTTGCTGTTTCTGACAGTTTTGTGGGTTGATTGGAATGTTACTGGATAGTTCTTCTATTGGTCTCACTTGGGATTGGTTTCACTTAGCTCGGGCTGCCGTAACAAAATAGAACAGCCTAGGTGACTTCAGGGCTTCCCTGGTAGCTCAGTTGGTAAAGAATCCACCTGTAATGCAAGAGACCCTGGTTTGATTCCTGGGTTGAGAAGATCCCCTGAAGAAGGGATAGGCTACCCACTCCAGTATTCTTGGTGGCTGAAACGGTAAAGAATGCACCTGCAATGAGGGAGACCTGGGTTCAATCCCTGGGTTGGGAAGATCCCCAGAGTAGGGCATGGCAACCCACTCTAGTATTCTTGCCTGGAGAATTCCCATGGACAGAGGAGCCTGGCAGGCTATAGTCCATGCGGTCACAGAGTCGTACACGACTTAGCAAGTAAGCATAGCACATAGGTGACTTAAAGAGCTTCCCAGGCGGTGCTGGTGGTAAAGAACCCACCTGCCAATGCAGGAGACGTAAGAGATGTGGGTTCGATCCCTAAGGTCAGGAAGATCCCCTGGAGAAGGAAATGGCAACCCTTCTCCAATATTCTTGCCTGGAGAATCCCATGGACAGAGGAGCCTGGTGGGCTACAGTCCATGGGGTCACAAAGAGTTGGACACGACTGAAGCAACTTAGCATGCACAGGTGACTTAAACAACAGAAATACATTTTCCCACAGCTCTGAAGACTGGACATCCAAGGTCAAGGTGCTGGCAGGGTTGATTTCTGGCAAGGCTCCCTTCCTGGCTTGTAGATGGCCATCTCACTGTGTCCTCACATGACCTTTTCTCCTACACATGCGTTCCTGGTGTCCCTCCCTCTTCTTATAGGGGCACCAGTCCTGATGGGTTAGGGCCCCACCCTCTGCATCAGTTAACTTAATTACTAAATATAGTCACATGGGAGGTTAGGGCTTCAACATATTAACTTGGGGACACAATTTAGTCCATAACAAGGGCTCCCACATGGCTGAAGTCAGATCTTGGCTGAAGCAGGAATGCCCATGATAGTTCATCTCCCAAGCCTAGTGCCTGGGCAGGGACAGCTGGAAAGCTTGCTCATCTGGGATGTTGACATGGCTGGGCCCCTGGCTTCCTGTCCATGAGGTTCCAGGGCCTCTCCTCTCCCTGTGGCCTCTCCCTCAGGGCAGCTAGGCCTCTAGATATGGTAGTTCATGGCTGCCAAGAGAGCACAGGTGGAAGCTTCCAGGCCTCTTAAAGCTTAGGCACAGCCTCACTCTGTCCCATTCTCTCAATCCCAGCACCAACCCAGATGCACCTGCAGCATGGGATGAGTCTTGGGAGCTATGCTCACTGGGGTATCTTTGGATACTGCTCCCATCAGAGGAGATCAAAACTCTCCTTCTCCTTCTCCCCCCAACTTCCCTGCAGGAGCCTGAGGAGAAGAAGATTGTCCGGGAGCTGCTGGAGACTGAGCAGGCCTACGTGGCACGCCTCCACCTGCTGGACCAGGCCAGTGGCCGGGACACCCCCCTCCCACTCCTTGGCACCTGGGTGTCCGCACCCTACCCCTGCTCTCCCTTCTGGCCCACCTCATAAGAGCTGAGAGTTAGGACCTCAGGTCTGATTCTAGGAAGCCTTAGTCCTTTAACTGATGACTGAAGTTTGGGCAGAAACCAGGATACAGCTCATTAGCACTGCTCCTGATTCCACCCTTGGTACCTAGGCTGGTCTCACAGGAGCGGAGATGCCAGCAGGTCCTTCCAGGCCCCACACAGCATCCTCATCTATCACCCCAGCTCCCAGCATCCTCACCATTCTTAGCCCTTCACACTGTCTTCAGGAGCTCTAAGGCAAGAAGGTTAAATCACTGAAGTGGGATCTTGAGCCTGGTGAAGTGCAAGGCCTTGACAGACACAAGATGGGCCCATTCCTGGCATTCATCAGCTACCAGCTTCTGGCCAAGTCATTTGGTTTGCCCATCTGTTAAGTGGCCAGAATAATCCTTGTCTCTCTTCCCAGGGTTTTTTGAGGATGATGGGAGGTTAAGGAGGCGGAAGTGTTCTGAAAGCTGGGTGGGGAGGGACCCCGAAGTCCCCAGGACTATGCTCGTCACCCCCGAGCTGGTGTCAGGGGTGGGGGGCTCCTTTTCTACCACAGGCTCAGTGACCCAGTGGCGGCTACAGGTCTTCTTCCAGGAGTTGCTGAAGGAGGCCCGCGGCAGCAAGGCCTTCCCTGAGGATGTGGTCAGGCTCATCTTCTCCAACATCTCCTCCATCTACCAGTTCCACTCGCAGTTCTTCCTCCCAGAGCTGCAGCGGCGGCTGGATGACTGGTAAGGTCCAGCAGGAGCCCCTGGGGCCCCCTGACTACAGCCCTGGCCAAGTCGGGGTGCAGCTTCCAGGACACTGGGTTTGGCCTGTTAGGTCTCTGCCCTTGCTATGTGGCCATGACTCTGCTCCTCTGGGCTTGCTCTGTCTGCACAGTGAAGGGCTTGAATGAGTCGTGTGCATGTGTGTGTGTGTGTGTGTGTGCGTGTGTGTTCTGGAGAAGGGGATGGATCAGGTCCTCACTAGGCTGAGTGACTTAGGAGGCAGTGGAAGCCACCAGCACTAACTGGAGATTTCCTACTTGCCTTGCATTGGGTTTCACACCTATTAACTTGCTTAGTCTTCACTTTAGCTCACTGTGTGCTAATGGCCTTGTGGTTAGGCATAAAAACCCTCTATGCTTTCAGATATACCCACGAAAGTATTTAGTGGTGAAATTAGTATCTTGCCAAAGAAATGCCATGATGTCTGGCATGTCCTTTAAAATTTCTTGGCAAAAAAGAATCAGTTCAGTTCAGCTCAGTCGTTCAGTCGTTCCAATGCTTTGCGACCCCATGGACTGCAGCACGCCAGGCCTCCCTGTCCATCACCTACTTCTGGAGTTTACTCAAACTCATGTCCATTGCGTCAGTGATGCCATGCAACCATCTCATCCTCTGTCGTCCCCTTCTCCTCCCACCTTCAATCTTTCCCAGCATCAGGGTCTTTTCAAATGAGTCAGTCCTTCGCATCAGGTGGCCAAAGTATTGGAGTTTCAGCTTCAGAATCTTAGTAATTGTTAAATCCTGTGATGTATCTATAGTTAGCATTAGATGCTCAGTCGTGTCTGACTCTTTGCAACCCCATGGACTGTCATCCACCAGACTCTTCTGTCCTTGGACTTCTCCAGGCAAGAATACTGGAGTGGGCAGCCATCCTCTTCTCTAGGGGATCTTCCTGACCCAGGGATCGAACCCAGATCTCTCAAACTGCAGGCAGATTCTTTACCATCTGAGTCACCAGGGAACCTGATGGATCTATAAGGGTTCATTATTATATTCTTTTTACTTTATGATTGATCAAGATTTTTTTCAATAATTTTATCCCAAAAAGATAACCCTGTAAGGTTGCCTACCATCATGCCCAGTTTTTTCAGATGGGAAAGCTGAGGTATAGTTGAGGCTAGGTGATTGGCCCAAGAACATATAGCTAGAGTAAGTGGTGCGGTTGGAAATCAGACTCAGGCAGGCCAGATCCAGATCACTGATGCTCTACTGTAACAATTCCAGGGTTGAATGATCTTTTCTTACCTCTCTTAGCCTGGATTTCCTCCTCTCTAAGATGGGCCACTGACTGTCTGTCCTTCCTGCCCCATGCAGGGTCGTAAGAATTAAATGAGATGAGGCATGCAGCATGTCACGGGCAGTGCTAGGCATGTGGCCCTTGTTATTGTTATGAGAACAAGCATCAGGTGGTTATTGAACACCTGTTGTGGGCCTGAGCCTGTGCTGGGCCTTTAGGGGAATTCCGTCCATAGGAGAGGTCAGCATCTGCCCTCTGGGGGCCCACAGTCTAAGGAAGAGTGAACCACACCTGTGCCCAGGTGTGCCCACCCCACCCATACCTGCGCCCAGGAGTGCCGCAGAAAGGCTGCGTTGCGGGGGGGTTGAAGGGAGCCTCACCTCTCCTGACCCTGTGTGGAGTCAAGAGAAGAGGTCCCCAGGCCAAGGGCAGTACCTGGTGCCCCTCCGGCAGGACCACCACCCCCCGCATCGGTGATGTGATCCAGAAGCTGGCACCCTTCCTGAAGATGTACAGTGAGTATGTCAAGAACTTCGAGCGAGCCATCGAGCTGCTGGCCACCTGGACAGACAAATCCCCAGCCTTCCAGGAGGTTATCACCCGCATCCAGGTGAGGCTGGGGTGGGCGTGGGGCAGAGCCCTGCACGGCCGCTCCCAGCCTGCAGTGGCTCCAGTTCCCCAAGCGATTTGGGGCACTTTGCCAGCTCAGCGGCTTCCACAGCCCTGCCCGCTCCCCTGATCCTCAGGGGCAGCCTGACCCGCCCCTTCCCCCTTTGACATCCCCTCTTCTCCCCCCTTCTCTTCCCAAGAGCAGCGAGGCCTCAGCTAGCCTGACCCTGCAGCACCACATGCTGGAACCTGTGCAGAGAATCCCACGCTACGAGCTGTTGCTCAAGGAGTATGTCCAGAAGCTGCCAGGCCAGGCCCCAGACCTGGCTGATGCCCAGAGTGAGGACACCCCCAGTGAATCGGGGTGGGGGGGGCAGGGGGGCTCTGGGAAGGCTGGAGCCACTCCCCTAATTTATGGAGCACCTGCTAAAGATGGTTTTGATGACTGTCAACCATCAGCGTTGACTGTTGTACTTCATAGACATTGTCTATAGCATTAGTCATTTTTTTTCCTACAGACACTAAGGCTCAGAGAGGTTAAGTGACTTGCTCAAAGTCACACAGCCAAAAAGAAGCAGAGCTAGGATTTGAAACCGTGCCCTCACTCCTGGATACGGCAGGCAGTGAAAATCACAGAGACCAGCCACCTCGGCCCTGCCTTTCAGAGGCCTCTATTCTCTTCATCCTGGGTGGGAATCGGCCCCCATCATCCAGACACTGGATGCGCCAGGCTACAGGGGAAGGGCTGCCCCTGGGGTGCTCAGGGCAGGCTGTGAGGCCACTGAGTTGAGCCTCAGGGGCCTCCTGCCTCAGCCACCAGCCCCATACTTTCAGGGGGTAACTCCAACCCTGCCCCCTTTTCAGAAGCCCTTGACATGATCTTCTCCGCTGCTCAGCACTCCAACACAGCCATCACTGAAATGGTGAGCGCCCCAGTCCTCTGAGAAGGAGCTGTGGGCATCCCCGGGGCCCTATCACCTCCTCCTGCAGCTCTCAGCCCCTGCCAGTCCACCCAGATCTCTGTGTCTGCCTCTCCTCTGACCCTGCCCATGACACCCAGCCCCCTGCCGCCCTCCTCCCCACTGCCCATCTCCGCCCACGCGAGGCCAGCCTTCCAGGAGCAGGCAGGGTCTTGCTTGACCTTGACTGAGGGTGGCCCTCCCGCCCCCAGGAGCGGCTGCAGGAGCTGTGGGAAGTGTACCAGCGCCTGGGCCTGGAGGACGACATAGTCGACCCCTCCAACACCCTGCTCCGTGAGGGCCCCGTCCTCAAGATCTCCTTCCGCCGCAGCGGCCCCATGGAGCGCTACCTTTTCTTGGTAGGGGGATGCTGGGGGGCTGGCTCACTCCACACTGGGGAGGGGCGTCCATAGGCATGGGCCGTCTGCCCCAGGCCCTGCCTGCCTGGCACTTTCCTGGCCAGCACTGCAGGGGAGCAGCGACAAGCCTGCTTCCCTGTCTTTATGGCTTTGGCGCCCTGGTGACTTGGGACAAATCACAGGCTGCCTCCAAGCCTCAGGGATTTCCAGCTGAGGGGGTTCCCAGGCATGTCCTAGGAAGCCACAGAGCCAGAAGCTGAACCCAGTCTGTTTGGCTCCAAAACCTCTGGTATCAACCTGTGCTCTAGAGCGGGCAGGCTGTCGTTGCTGTTGAGTTGTTAAGTCGTGTCCAGCTGTTTCGTGACCTCGTGGACTGTTTACCCACCAGGCTCCTCTGTCCATGGGATCTTCCAGGCAAGAATACTGGAGTGGGTTGCCATGTCCTTCTCCAGGGGATCTTCCTGACCCAGTGATTGAACTCGCGTCTCCTGTGTTGGCAGGCAGATTCTTTACCACTGTGCCACCAGGGAAGCCTGAGAGCGTGCACATCAGGAGGGCATTAGGTTAGCTGCTAGGAAGAACTGCCCCGGTTTGCAGTGAGGAAGCCAAGGGGTCTCCTGGAGATCTGGAAACTGGTCCCACCTGGAAGTTTGGGGGAGGGAGCTACAATCTCTCATAAGCCTCTGCCACCATTGACTCCCGTGAGAAAGGCCCCGTAGGTCTCCAAAGTCCGCCGTGGTCCGCTGAAGTCCACAGGTCGGGCAGCCCCTCGGTGAGCACCCCAGGTGGAGTGGGGCTAGAGCGCCCCTCCTTCATCACACTCGTGTTGTCCTGTGAGCCGGCCCAGCGCATGGCGAGAGGGGAGGGAGGTCCGGGGGCTCAGCCCACGTGCGGCGAAGCCCGCCCGGCTGTCCTTGCCACTGTGCACACACGCCCGCTCGTGTCTCCCGCAGTTCAACAACATGCTGCTGTACTGCGTGCCCAGGGTCATCCAGGTGGGCGCCCACTTCCAGGTCAGGACCCGCATCGATGTGGCCGGCATGAAGGTGAGAGGGCTTCACCCCCAGGGTCGGACCGAGGGTGGGGAGCAGCAGGAGCCGCCGACCGGCGACTCAGTCCAGGAACCCAGGTGCAGCAGGTCTGGGGCAATGTGAAGGCAGAAAAGATGGGGCTTAGATCTTTCCCACCTGGGCTCCCAGCCTTCCTGTCCAGAGTCCTTCCCAGCGCCCAACTTCACTTTGCTTTCCCTACCATCTACACCAGGGCTTTGAAACCTTTATGACTGCGTGAATCCCCTGGGAGTCTTGTTAAAATAATGAGTTCTGATTCAGTAGGTCTGGTGTGGGGTCAGAGATTCTGCATTTCTGAGCAGCTCCTGGCAGATGCCAGTACTGCAGCTTTGAATAGGAAGGGTCTCCACAGCTCAGTGGCCAACTTGGATGTGTCCACATTGAGAGATGTCCACAAATGAGCAGGGATAGCAGCCCGTAATCGTGCCTGCTGACTGAGTGGTCCCCGTGGGTTAGGCCCTGCATCATCCCATTTGACCCTCATAACAGCCCTGGGATGTAGGGGCTGTTATTATCCCCTGCATTTCTTTAGTTTTTAAAAAATCTTAAAAAAATAATTTTATTACCTAAAAAATGTAAATAATACACATTCCAAAATCAAACTATATAAAAAATATATTCAATGTGTATTGCACTCCATCCCCAAGTTCCCTTTCCTGGAGGCAGCCTTTGCTCCTTATGAGGCCTTCCAGAGGTAGTCTATTCATTATGGCATCCTTACTTGTGTTTCACGTAAACAGTGAGACTGTCTTTCACATACACTATTCTGTGCTGGACTTTTTAAACTAGCTACTTATTCTGGAGATGGTTAGAAGTCAGTTCGTTTGGAGCTTCCTCATCCTTTTACATAGACGCATAGTGTCCTAGTGTGTGTGGATGTACCATAATTTGTTCAACCAGTCCACTACTGATGGATGTTTAGATTGTTCTCAGCTGTCAGTGTCTGCGAATGAGACTGCAGTAAATAACTGTGTGCAGTCTGAGGGTATCTGTAGTTAATCCCATTTTCAAAAATAAGGAAAGTGATACATCCAGACAGTGAAATATTATTCAGTGATAAGAAGGAGTGAGCTATAAAGCCATGAAAAGACATGGAGGAAACTTAAATTCATGTTACTAAGTGAAAGAAGCCAATCTAAAAAGGCTACATGTATACATACGGTGTACATCTACTGTATGATTCCAACGGTATGACATCCTGGAAAAGGCATTCTGTCTCTGGGTGGAGACAGTGAGAGGATCAGTGGTTATTAGGGGTTAGGGGAAGGGAGGGATGAACACAGAGGATTTTAAAGGCAGTGAAACTACTTTGTAGGTGCTATAATGGTTGTTGTTGTTTAGTTGCTAAGTCGTGTCCGGCTCTTTGCGACCCCGTGGACTTCTCTGTCTATGTAATTAATGGTAGATATCAGTTATTATACATTTATCCAAACCCACAGAATGCACAACACCAAGAGTGAAGCCTGATATAAACTATGAACCTTGGGTAATAATGATAGGTTCATTGATTCTAACAAATGTGCCATTCTGGTGGGGAAGTGTTATTAATGGAGGAGGTTGTGTGTGTATGGGCACAGGGGGTATATGGGAAATCTCTGTACCTTCCTCTCAGTTTGGCTGTGAACCTAAAAACTTGATTTAAAGAAACAACAACACAAGGCGCAGAAAGGTTAGGGTTTCCCTGATAGCTCAGTTGGTAAACAATCTGCCTGCAATGCAGGAGACCCTGGTTCGATTCCTGGGTCAGGAAGTTCTGCTGGAGAAGGGATAGGCTACCCACTCTAGTATTCTTGGGCTTCTTTGTGGCTCAGCTGGTAAAGAGCTGGCTCAGTGGTAAAGGCTTACCCACTCCAGTATTCTGGCCTGAAGAATCCCATGGACTGTATAGTCCATAGGGTCGCAAGAGTTGGACACGACTGAGCGACTTTCACTTTCAGAAAGGTTAAGTAACTTGTTTGGGGGTCACACAGCAAATCCTCATTTGCATGATCAAGCCTGGGCTTGATATAACAGAGTCCGAACCTCTGTATCTAACCAGCATACTATACTGTCTCCTATTAAGGCTTCAACCCAGAGGGATAAAGCATAGGGTGGAATTGCAGGCATAGTAGAGAAAATGGGAAGAAAACCCTCTAGGCCACCCCTTCTCTGATGCCTCCTAAGTCCCGGTGGCCGGGGCTGGAAGAAACAGAAGTCAGATCTGGCCCATCTCAGTACCTTTCCATCTCCCCTTCCCCCTCCTTACCCCCACACGACATCTCCCAGGATTTTCCCCAGGAGGGAGCTGAAGGCAGGACACTTCTGCCCCTGGAGACCTCCTGAGCTCTGAGAGCCCCTGAAGGAGGGCCTTGCCCCTGCTCCTGACTCGGCTTGCCTGGCATTTGGGGTGGGGTGTAGCCTGAGGGTGATGGCAGGACATGGATAGCTTCTGGGGGTTCCCAGCCCATCCCTCATGCCTCAGCGGACTGAGGTCTTTTGGGAACGCAGCCCCCGACTCTGCCTTATCCAGCTTCTCTTACTGCAGTGGCCAGAATGTCCCAGAGGCCAGAGCGGGCATGAGCTTGAACATCTGGGAGCTGCGGTGGGTGAGCCTGAGAAAGGCAGGTTATGGAGAGTTACAGACAGAGAAATTGGAGACTGGCAGCCCTGTCTTAGGACTGGCAGAGACCCAGGTGTAGAAAAAGAGGCAAAGGTTGACAATAAAGCCAAGAAATACAGAGACCAAAACAGAGTCATAAAGAGGAAATCCATAAATATGTTCCCTGGAGTGTCTGAGCTCAGGATGTGTGCACGGGGTTCCTGGCGTCTGCTAGTCTGGGCGAACACAATCACTGCAGGGCGTGTCTGGGGCTCCGGCGGTCACACAGCGCCCCCTCCTGGGTGGCACGGGGCTGGCGGGTGCAGAGCTATCCACCCAGCCGCGTTTGTACAGGAATCATTTTCTGAGTCTGAGGTTTGGAGGCAGGTCTGGTCTTTGACCACCATGATGGCTGCCACTGGCCCATACCCCCCTGGCCCCCTCCTTCCTGAGTGTCAGGGAGCCCTAGATCTCAGTAGCTGATTCCCACCCCCCAGGGTCTCAGCTCAGTTCAGTTGCTCAGTCGTGTGTCCAACTCTTTGCGACCCCATGGACCCCAGCACACCAGGCCTCCCTGTCCATCACCAACTCCTGGAGTTTACTCAGACTCATGTCCATCGAGTCGGTGATGCCATCCAACCATCTCATCCTCTGTCGTCCCCTTCTCTTTCCAGTCTGCCTGGGTCCTATCTTTGTGCCATTCTGCACAGGGCCAGCCTGGGAAGAAGGAAGGGGTATGGGCCCTTGGGTACTCATAGACCCAAGATAACTGCGTCTCCATGGACAGCTGTGCAGGTTGTGCACTGCACAAGCACCCCCCAGCGGAGGTGAGCACTCTGCGGCCACAGCAGACAGCACAAGTTGTATATGGACGGTTCTCATTGTCCGGCAGATGGCAGTCAAGTCTCTGGTTCAACAAACCAGGCTCTTGACTATTTCACCAGTTTGCCAACAGATGTCAGTAAAGTGTTTTGAGCAAGGGGTGTCTTTTTCTAATTAGCACAAAGGCGCTGCATGGGCTGGCAGGGACCTGACAGCCAAGTCTGGTGGTTGAGCCTGGGCATAGCCCAGCTCAGGGAACTGTCCTCCAGAAACCTGCATCCTACAACCCTGCAGAGGTGGTCCCTCAGGTCAGAGATCTCCCTAGTTCCCCTTTTCTATGAAAAGCATCATGTTCCTTCCTAGCTCTAGCCTCCAAACCTTAGATTTCTCCCTTCTTGTCCCTCTCCCCTCTCTCTCCCCGAGTCAGGCATGGAGTCTTGCCAGATTCATGATATAGACCCTTTGAGCCTCCGCATTGTCAAGGGTATCAAGAGCAGATCACATCCAGCCCCTTTTGAGGGAACGGACCGGTTCTGTGGGCCCAACGAGTAGACCAGGCCTCACGTGAGCAAGTCATGCTCTTGCGGGTGTGGTGGGCCGCCTGAAAGGGTGCCAAGGCTTGCTCACCTCGCGGCGGGGAGCTGGCAGAGGGGCCAAGTGTCAGAGGGGTTCACGCTCCTCCATGCTAGGCCCTTGGGCTCCAGGTCTGCGTCTTCACTTCCTTTCATGACCCCATCTTCACACGGCCTGGGAGACATCTGTGCTTACTGGACTCTGGGGTAGGGTAGAAAGAGACGTGTTTCTACCTTAGCCGTGAGGACCAAACCCCTGAGTTTGAATCTCCAATCTGCTCTTTAGATGCTGTGTGACCTCAAGCGGGTCTCTTGATCTCCCAAATGAGGCTGATAATGTCTGCCTCTCAAGATTGCTGTGAAGATTTTCTTTCACTGTTTATGATGGACACTTTTAAGGGGAGAAAATGGTACCTCCTATACTCATCACCTGATTATGATGATTGTCAACTCAAGACTGGTTTCTTCAGCAACCCCCCTTCTGGTCCTCTTTTCCAATGGATTATTTAAGAGCAAATCTCAGACACATAATCATTTCACCTATAAATACTTCAGTATATCTCTGTAAAAGACAGCAACTCTTTTTTTAAAAAGTTATTTTATTTTATTTTTTGGCCATTCCATGCTGCATGTGGGATATTAGTTCCCCAGCCAAGGATCAAACCCTTGCCCCCTGCAGTGGAAACTCAGACTGTACCACCAGTGAAGGCCCAAGAACTCTTTTCTTTTTTTTTTTGTTTTGCCCTAAAAGATGCCAACAGTACCATGATTCCATCTAACAAATTAATGATACTTATTTAATAACAGTAAGATCCCTTGGTTTTCCTTGGCTCTCTCATAATTGCCTTCTCATAGCTGATCTGTGTGAATCATTTGTGATATGCTTCTTACATGCCCTTTTATCTATCATACTTCCCTCTCCTACTTTTCTCTGATTTACTAATTGGAAATCAGATCGTTTCTCTGGCAGAGTGGCTCTCAGTCTGGATTTTGCTGACTGCACCCCAGTGGTATCGTTCAGTGAGTCCCACAGTCCCCCGTGTTTCCTGGAAACTGGTAGATGACCACGGGTTCGGCTGTGCCCGAGGACTGCGGCCGGTGACAGACAGTGCCCTCAGGGACACGTGGTGGCCGTTAAGTGTTAGAACTGATCAGTGGGTTCAGCGGTTGTGCCCATTAAATGAGAACACATGTGGGTGCTCAGCAAAGTGCTCTGTGACCGCCAGCCTTCACAGTGGCCTCGGAACCTGCGGAGTTCTGGGATGAGCATGGTAGAAGACAGGAGGTGGGGATCTGTCGGATCTGTCGAGCTGGTTGATCAAGTCCTTCGTTCACGATATGGGGCAGAGGGTCTCATCCTAGGCCCTACATCTGCTCTTGGAAAAGCCATGTTCCCAAACCCAGCGTGTGAGCCAGTTTCCATCTTGGTGACCCCTTTGTCGGGAGCTGTCACCCCTGCCTCCCCCGGACAGGCTTATCTGCTGAAGTTCCAGGAGCATCAGGTCCCATCTCCTCTGTAGATCGAGGCCAGCTCCGGGCACCTTTGCTGGGCTGGACGGAATGGGGAGCCACTGAACAAGCTCCCTATCCTTGTCTCTCTGTTGAATTGTCCCTGGGGCGCGATTCTCCTCCCTCCCCACTACAGTGCCTGGGGGCACGGGCGGGAGTCTGAGCCTCTCCCTCGGATTCCGAGCAGGTGCGGGAGCTGACTGACGCAGAGTTCCCCCACTCCTTCCTGGTGTCCGGGAAGCAGCGAACCCTGGAGCTTCGAGCCCGGTAGGCAGGGGGCCCGGGGGCGGGGAGAGACGGGAAACCTGGGAGGGGCCGCTCCCCTCAACACCTGTGTTCTCTTTCTGAGCAGGTCTCAGGAGGAAATGATCTCCTGGTTGCAGGTATCAGAACAAAAGCTCCAGGGCCCCTAGGGTTGTGACTGGGGGGGAGGGAGGGTGCTGAGTGTGTGTGTGTGTGTGTGTGGGCGTGGGAGCACACACGCACCCACCTGCTCTTCCTCAGCTCTGTAGTAGTTGTAGGTGTCAAACAGGTTCAAATCTTGCCGCTGAATGGCCTGGGATAAGTCGTTTATCATCTCTGAGCCTCAGTTTTCACATCTGTTGTATGCTCAGCTGCTCAGTCGTGTCCGACTCTTTGCAACCCCATGGACTGCTGCACACCAGGCCTCCCTGTCCCTCACTATCTCCCGGAGTTTACTCAAACTCATGTCCAATGGGTCAGTGATGCCATCCAACCATCTAATCCTCTATCATCCCCTTCTCCTTCTGTCTTCAATCTTTCCCAGCATCAGAGTCTTTTCCAGAGTTGGCTCTTTGCATCAGGTGACCAAATAGTTTCTCCTCCCTTTAATCAGACACTGTATGCTTGGAATATTGTGCCCAGCACCCAACAGGCTTTTAGCAGTGCTTGTTGAATGTGTGGATGGATTCACTTGAGCAAGGCCCTTCTGCCTCCTCCTCCTTTTGCCCTGCACCCCCCACCCCGGCCCTGCACCAGGCCTGCCAAGCTGCCATTGACCAAATTGAGAAGCGGAATGAAACCTTCAAGGCTGCAGTCCAGAGCCCTGAGGGAGACCCCCAGGAGCAGGAGGTAAATGCAGACTCTGTATTTCTAACCACCCCCACCACCCCACTTGGAGCTGCCAGCCTCACATAGGACTAACTCCCTCTCTTGGCTCTACCTAGGCAGCTTGGAGGGCGGGGACATGTCACCCATCACAAATGATTCGGAGGGATCAGGGGAAGCCCCACACCCCAGCATCGCCCTACTCATAGAAACTCAGTGCCAAAGACTCCCTCATTAGCAAGAAAGTCCTATGGGAGCCTCTTTGTGCAGCTGCTCCCAGGAAGGATTTCAGGTCTATAAGTATAACTCTGGCTGTGGAGGGTGGGGTATGTGTGTGTGTGTGTGTGCGCACGCACGCATGCAGGTTGGGGTTTTGAAAGTGCCTGAAAAACGCTAGACCAAGAGAAAGTGGGAGGCAGGTGGGGTGGCAGTTATGGAGAGTGTCTCTGACTATTTCAGCTCTGAGCTCTGAAAGTGGCCTGATGGGTGTCTTTACTGGGTCCCTTGACCTCTCTGGCCTCAGTTTCCTCACTTGTAACGCAGGACGTGGAGAGACTGATTTCCCCCAAGTGTGGTCTTTATCTGTTTGTTCCCCTTCATGTGGGAGCCGCTGGGAGGCATAGCCTGCAGGCAGACGCTCTGCCGCAAGTCAGTGGGCAGAGGGCCCAGGGCCACGGGGAGTGGGCAGGGGGTCCTGAAGTGCCCACCCTGCTGCCCCACAGCTGCAGTCCGTGGAGCTGGGCCTCCGGGCGCCCCAGTGGGTGCGGGACAAGATGGTGACCATGTGCATGCGCTGCCAGGAGCCCTTTAATGCCCTGACACGCCGCCGCCACCACTGCCGGGCCTGTGGCTACGTGAGTATCCCCCGGGCCCCATCTGCCAGCCCGGGCCCTGCCCTGCCGTCCCTGCCCACTCTGCCCGCTTCAGCCGGTGCAGAAGCGCTGGGCGCTAACCTGGCCAGACGTGTGCATTACCTCGTTCGGACCTCACGGTGTCCATGTGTGAAGCAGGCCTCCTCTGACCCCTAATCCCCTTTCTGCAGTTGCGACCTGAGGCTCAGGCAGGTTAAAGCCACCAATTCAAGACATTCCCCAGAGCCGACCCTATTCATTCACCTGCTTCCTTACCACGGTTTCCCAAGACCCCAGGGCCCAAGACTAGGGAACAGTCTCCAGTGTCAGACTCTTCAGTCCCTTACAGGCCTTGAACCCACCTCCTCATCAGCCCCAGGCCTGTTACACCCCCCCCCCCCCAATCCACTCTTCTTGACCGACCTCAGCTAACTGTCCCCTCCTCTTCTTGGGTGGATCCTCAGCACTCGCTCCAGCACCTACTCATTCTGGAGCTAACTCTGCCTGCCATGTTCAGGCCTCAGTTTCCTCACCTGTAGAATAGGAATCAAGAACACCTGGGCGGTAGTGAGACCTCAGCAAAGGAAGGTTCACCCCTTCCCTCTCCTGGTCCTCCTTCTCTTCCCCTTCCTCAGTCGGGGCAGCACCATTCAGAGGAGCAGCTGCCAGCTGATGGAGGAAGAAACCAGGCCACTCCTCCGTCTTCTCATCAGCTCAGGCCGTTATCAGAGGCAGATCTTGCTTTGCTTTTTAAGCACCTGCTGCACTTGAGCTGTTCTCTGTTGACATTACAACCTTCTCCATTCACTCCGCAAACACGGGGAGCCCTTTAATGACCTTGGGGGGAGGGGGAAACAGGAGGAGAACAGCTGGGCAGGTTAGGGCCAGTCAGGGAGGTGTCCCCAGAATGTGTTAAGCTGCAATGAGGACAAAAGTAAATTTCCAGGACTGGGACACACCTGTGTTCAGATGTGAGTTCCATCCCAGAGCCAAACAGACAGGATCTGGGGGATGAACTTCCCTTCTGGGTGAGTCACATCAGTAAATGAGTCAAGTCCGCTCTCACTTGTAACTTTGTAAGTCGTTTCTTAAAAGCTATTTACAATAGTTAAGAAATACTGAGAGGCCCAAAGAACGACATAGCGACACCCGTGTACCTGCCTTCCGGGTATAAGGAAGAAATAAAGTATTCTGAGAACTGAATGAAATAGATGATCCTTGATCGAATCCTGGATGGGAAAAGACAGAATCCGATACAGGAATCATTGTTGGGGTCATTGAGGGATATTTGCTTATGAAGCACATGTTGTTAATAAGACTGTGTTGATATTAAATTTCCTGAGTATGATCATGATGTTGTGGGTAGGGAGAATGTCCTTGTTCTTAGGAGCTACAAGCTACATATTTAAGAGTGACAAGACACACGATGATTGTAACCTCAATGGTTCAGAAAAAAATATAGAGCAAGGGAGAGAGAGAGAGAGGGAGGGAGGGAGACATCAAACGTGGCATTACATGTTCACAGCCCCTGAATCTGGTGGTGGGGGTATTCGTTGTATTATTCTTTCAACTTGTCTTCAGGTTTGAAATTTTTGAAAATAAAAAGTTGGTAGAGGAGACAGAAGAAAATAAAAAGTTTCTAATAATGTTTTAAAAAATTAAATCTCAATTAAAAAAAAAAATCAAGTTAAATATTCCCAAGGCAGCTGAAGCCCTGTGTGTAGAGCTTTGTGAGACACCCTTGGCCCGGTTCTGGGGTTTCTCGTGCCCGTGCAAACTTTGTACTCTGTGAGTCATCCTTTCGGTGGTTGGGTGCCCAGTTTCTGCCTCCCTGCCTGCCAGACGGGAATCCTGGTGAGGGTGGGGCAAGCCCAGGCCCTCTCCTACGGGTCCCTCCCAGGCCACGTGCAGTGCTGGGCGCCCAGGCGGGCTCCCTGAGGAGTTACCCTTCCTCCTAGGCTCGCTCTCTTGCCCCCATTTCCAGTCCCACTTCCTGGACTCACTGTGACACCCCAGTCTTCCTGGAAGTTGCATCCTGCCATGCCTGTGTTTCTCCCCAGGTTTTCCCATGCCTCTTTCACATGGTCACCCCAGATCTGCTGCGGCCTTCTTGGGGGCGACTCAGTGGTGGGTGGGCTGGGGGACGGGCCCCCCTCCACAGACTTCACATGGCAGGTCTTCCTGGCAAAAACTGCCTGCCCACCATTTTTGTATCAGAACATGCTTGACTCTAAGATTGAGTGGATTGCAAAACCTGGATGACTTAACACTCAACCGTAGGACTGCAAAGGCATGTTCCGCATGAGGAGGGCTGGCTGCTACCCGTGAGCGGTGTGGGCCTGGCCAAGTCACTGCCCCCTCATTGCAAAGTGAGGGTAAAAGTCCCAAGGCTGGTCCCTTGCTGGGGGCACAGGAAGTCAGGTGGGATGGCAGAAGGGAAAGAGAGAGAGTATTCTGAGAAGTGATGAGACGCAAGGGGTGAGTGCTGGTCAAGCCCCCAGGATCAGGAGCTTCCCCCACAAATGGGACCATGCGGAGGGAGACTGAGCTCCTTCAGAGGGGCCCATGTCCCAAGCCCCCCAGCTGGGGGCCCTGGAGCCTGAGCACCACCCCACCTTCCCCCGCCAGGTGGTTGTGAGGACAGGGGAGGCCCCGCTCTGTCTCCATCTTTCTCCTGAAGCCTGTTCTTCCCTGATCCCTGGGGCTCTCACGTCCCCAGCTCCCGAGCCAAGACACAAACCGCGTCTAAGCCCCTCCTGCCTGTCCTCCCCAGGTGGTGTGTGCCAGGTGCTCGGACTACCGGGCGGAGCTCAAGTACGATGCCAACAGGCCCAACCGAGTCTGCTTGGACTGCTACACCTTCCTCACGGGAAACGTGCTCCCTGAGGAAAAGGAGGACAAGAGACGGGGCATCCTGGAGGTGAGGGTTGGCTGCCTCCACTCAGCAAACGTGCAGGGCCTCCCCAGAGCTGGCGCTGCCCTCGGCGCTGAAGAACTAGCCCCCTCCTTCTCTCTGCCCAGGGACACCCCCCGCCCGCTAACATCCCCTACCCCTGCCAAATAAAGCAGAGCCGGGCCTGTCACCAAATGAAAGCAACTTCTGCTCCAGGCTGTCACCCAGGCTCCCTGCCTCCCCATCCAGTGTGCCCACAGCCCCCCTGGAGCACTTCTGTTCTTGTCCCCATGCCCCAGCAGTCCCAGGAGGTGAAGAGAGCTGGTGCCGCTGATCCCATTTTACAGATGGGGAGATTGAGGCTCAGGGTCCCACTGCAGGGAAGAGGCAGACTGGAGACCCCATTCTAGTTGGAAGGGACTTCAGCGACCGGCTGGTTCTACCCCAGGGAGACCCAGGCCCAGAGAAGTGACTCACCCAAGGTCACATGGTGACTTAGGAACCAGGTCTCTGATCTGTGCCACGGGTAGTGTCTGCTGCCTTTGGGGCTCCCCAGGCTGCTCCCACCTCTGGGGCACTAGCTGTATCCAGCTTCATGCTACACATACAGTGGTACCCAGCTCAGCCACTGGTCACCACCACCGCCCTCTGCACCGCCCCACCTCATTAAAGCCAGGTTGACATCCCATTGTCCTTGAGAGGTGGGAGAAGACCCCAGCCTATTCCACCTGAATTCAGCTCCCAGGTTCAAGTGATCCTTTCCACTACATCTGCCTGCTTTCTGACCCTCCCCCATTCTTTTAGGCCCAGACCTTGCCCACACCTTCCCTGACTGCTGGTCCACATAGCTTGCTCCTGGAAAAGAAGAATGCTCTCTGCCCCTTGCCAGGCTCCTGTTCTGCTTCCTGGGGGTGACTTGCAGGGGATACGCCCTCCCAGCCCCTGCCCCAAGCTCAGGCTGGCTGGGGTTTGACTGCAGCTCTGCCACTGGTCAGCCGTGTGACTACAAGTCGCTGATGGGGCCTCTCGGAGCCTCAGGGACAAATAGCATCTCCTTTGGTGGGGTTACCGTTAAGGTTTAGAAGGAGTGCTTTCTGATGGCCGACATCGGGTAGTGGGAGCCGTGCTCCCTGACGGTCCCTCTCTCTGGTTTCAGAAAGGAGCCGTGGCGGGGTCTGAGCAGAGCCTCATATGCAGCTTTCTGCAGCTCCTGGGGGACAAGTGGGGCAAGAGTGGGTCCCGGGGCTGGTGTGCCATCCCCCGGGATGACCCCCTCGTGCTCTACATCTATGCTGCCCCTCAGGTAATGCCACTCCTTGCCCCTCCTCACAGCATGTGTGTCTGTTGGCAGGGGGGTGGGGGTGAGTCCTGCTGGCCCCATAAGTCAGATGAGGAAACTGAGGCTCCGTGAGGCCCTGGTTCCCTCGAAACATAGGGTCAGCAGCTTTCAGAGCTGGGCCCAGACTCCAAACCATGGTGGTTTTGGCTCAGGGGGATGACCAGTCTTCTTTGAGACCCCTCCTGCCAGCCCACCCCACTGCGTGGGTGTTTGAGGGGGCAAGAGGCGGGCGTGTGGCTGGAACCCTCCAAAGAGCTGTCTGAGGCAGCGGCCACAGCTCCCCTTTCTCCCTCGTCTCCACCCCCAGGACATGCGGGCCCACACCTCCATCCCCCTGCTGGGCTACCAGGTGACCGCTGGGCCCCAGGCGGACGCCCGGGTCTTCCAACTGCAGCAGTCAGGCCAACTCTACACCTTCAAAGCCGAAAGCGAGGAGCTGAAGGGCCGCTGGGTGAAGGCTATGGAGCGGGCGGCCAGCGGCTGGAGCCCCGGGGAGTCCGGTGACAAGGACCTGTCTGACTGAGCCACGTGCCAGCCCCTCTCCTCTACAGAGCCCCACTCCTGCCTGCAGGCTGAGGCTGCGGCTGACCCGCCACCCCCAGCTGAGCTTTCAAAGAATCAATCTGCAGTCTTCTGTCTTCAGCCCGTGTGTTCCAATTTGAGATTCCGAAAACATGGGTTCGTTCCTCTGGGGAGGGGGTGAAGAAGCATATCCCAGCTTAACCAGGGCCGAGGGGGTTCCTGGGATGTGGGACTTTCAGTTCTAAAACTAGGAAAGTCCCAGGTAACCCATGACTTGTTGGTCACCAAGGTGATTCTCAGCCCGGGCTACGCATGAACGGACAGAAAAATAAAGATAAAAATAAGTTAAAAATTCAAAAAATACCAGTGCCAGTATCCTTCGCCAAAGATTTCTAACTTGACTGGTCTGGGATGGGGAGGCATGTGGATGTTTTAGGAAGTCCCCCACGAGTCTGATGGATGTACAGCCTGGGGTTACCTGGATAAAGGAGAAAGCTAGCGAACTGCTGAGTGCCAGGCATGAGAGTAATAATGCTGATGAATATCAAACACCTACTGAGGCAGGTACCGTTCTCGTTGCTTTATGTGGATCATCTCACTTTACCCTCAGGACTTATAATCCCCATTTTCCAGATGCATCTTAGAGAAGGTTAGTCATTGCTCAAGGTCCCCCCAGCTGGTGGATGTAGGAGCCAGGTTTTAACACAGTGCACTAAGGTGAAAGCTCCATTCATCAGGTAGCAGAGCAGTTGGCTGAGCAGAGAAGGGGGGAAGAGAGTGAAGAAAATGGGGGGAGACAGTAATAGGAGCTGGAGGGGAAGTCAGGGGAGCATCTCCAGCCCTCTAGAGGGTGGATTAGGCTGCTTTTTCATAAGAGACCACCATGGGGTGGCAGTGACCAGCAGCCCGCATCCAGGGGCCCCAGCCTGGGCCCTGACATGCAAAGCAGACCAGTCATAGACCTTTGCCCAGCAGTTTGCTCCGGCATCCCTCCACATTCTCAGGCCCCTTCCCTTCTGTAGGATATTTTTAACTTTTCTTGGTTGAGTCACATGGCATGTGGGATCTTAGTTCCCCAACCAGGACTCAAACTCACGGCCCCTGTTGTGGAAGCATGGAATCTTAACTCCTGGACTACCAGGGAAGTCTCTTTAGGGTATTTTTTAAAGCCCAAGAAAACCTACTTGGCACCATCTCTCTGGGGACCAGCCTGGCCTGGCTGTAAGTTTATTCCTTCATTCAGCAAGTATTTGTTGAACATCTTTTTGAGCCAAATGCATTCCTATACCAGGGTACAGCAATGAAGGAGACAAAATTTCTGCCTTCATGGAGTTTATGTTCTTATTCAACAAAATAAGTACATATTAATAAAATGTAGAACATATTAGATGTAACAAGTGACAAACCATCCAGACTTGCCTAGTTTTAAAACTGAAAACCTTAAGTCTCAGGAAACCTCTCAGTTCCAGGCAAACCAGGACAGTTAGTCATTCTGGTGAGAGAATAAAAGGAGTGAGAAAAGGAGCAGGGGGGACCGGGATGCGTGTGTGTCCATTTTTAAAGGAAAATCAAGGAAGGCTTCACTGAGAAGTCAGTGTCTGAAAAACACTCAAGGAAAGAAGAAAGGGTGAGCAGCACACAGGTAGCGGGGGGAGAGCATTCCAGGCGGAGGGAACAGCAAGTGCAAAGGTCCTGTGGTGAGCGCCTGCCTGGTGCTTGCAGAGAACAGTGGGGAGGTCAGTGTGGCCGGAGCGGAGTGGGCAGGAAGGCGATCAGAGCAGAAGGCGTCAGATCATCACTAAACTGAGGGTCAGGTCGGGGAGCAGGGCTGAATAAGATGAGGAGTCTTGAGGGGAATCTGATTTGTTTTAACGGACTCTGTCCTGCTGCTCGCTGAAATGGATGAAGGCAGAAGCAGGTGAGAGGCAGTCACAGCTGTATCAGTGAGAGGGGACGTGGCTTATGTTAGGGTTGGAGCAGGAAAAGTGGGGAGAAGGGATCTAATTCTGGGTTCATTTTGAAGGTAGAGTGGAAAGTCCCCAACACAGTGACCATGGTGGGAGAGAGAGGGAGCCAGAGGTGACTCTACGGCCTCTGACCTCAGAACAAGCGGGTGGGGTGGAGTGACCACTAACTGAGATGAGGAGGCCTCGGGAGGGGCAGGTTGGGGCGTGCACAAGTTACCGCTGAGGTGACCGCTCACAGCCTCGGCCAGCAGTCAGGCATCTGAGCCCAGGCACTGGGTCTGAGCTGGGGGTGTAACATGAGAGCGGTCATCCACAGATGGGATTTAAAGTGTGTGTGAAACAGAAGGAAGGGGTCCACAGACTGAGCCCCGGGCACCCCAGATGTTAGCACCCTGACGTCCTGACTGCACACACATTCTAACCCTTTTACCTGCAGTGGCAATTCTGAGAATTTACCCCAAGGAGGCAGATCAGTGCCATAAGACTCAAGCATGTTGTGTATGGTGGTTCCCCAAACTGGAAACTATGTAAATATCCATCCAAAGGAGACTCAGCAAATAAACCTATGCCCATGGAGAGGGGACTTCTGGCAAAGTGCTGTGTCCACACAGTGGAGAACTGTGTGGCTCTTCAGTGAGAAGCTTCCATCTTAACAAGCTCATCTGGAAAGATGCCTGCGAGGTGTTAAGTGGACAATAGTTAGAGAAGGACCTAACATCTTAAAGCACTCACTGTATGTCGGGCACTGAGTTAAGGCCTTGGTGGAGATTATTGTGCTTAATTCTTTATTTAAAAAAATTATTTTTTTTAATCTGGATTTTTTAAAAATAAATTTATTTCTTGGTTTCACTGGGTTTCACTGCACACACTTTCTCTAGTTGCAAAGGGTGGGGTCTACTCTTGAGTTGTGATGTGCAGGCTTCTCGCTGCGGTGGCTTCTCCCGCAGAGCACAGGCTCTAGGTGTGGGCTCAGTACTTGTAGCACACAGGCTTACTTGCTCCACGGCTTACGGGATTTTCCTGGACCAGGGATCAAACCTGTGTCCCCTGCATTGTTAGGCGGATTCCTGTCCATTGTGCCACCAAGAAGTCCTGCAGCTTCTATTGTGAAGGTAGCTTTATGAGTATATAAAAGGCCTTTGAACATATTTGCTGTAAAAATATCAAAGGTAATAGTAGCTCATTAAGTGGAAGGAAAGTGAAAGTGTCCATCGCTCAGTCATGTCTGACTCTGCAACCCCATGGACCGTAGCCCACCAGGCTCCTCTATCCATGGGATTTCCCAGGCAAGAATACTGGAGTGGGTTGCCATTTCCTTCTCCAATTAAAAAATTATTATTATTATTATTATTTTGGCTGCTGGGTTTTCATTGCTGTGTGCAGTCTTTCTCCAGTTTTGGCAAGTGAGGACTGTTCTTCGTAGCAGCGCTTGGACTTCTCATGGCGCGAGGTGGCTTCCTCCTCTCGTTGCCGGGCACGGGCTCTGGGACACATGGGCTCGGGAGCTGAGGCTCGGGCTCTCAGGCACAGGCTCAATAGTTGTGCAGCGGTTTAGCTGTTCCTCAGATGTGGGATCTTCCTGGATCAGGGATCAAACTGATGTCCATGCAACAGCAGGCAGATTCTTATCCAGTGTACCACTAGGGAAGTCCCACTTAATTCTTAATAACCTTAGAAGTAGATACTATATCCAAATCCTCATTTTACAGGTGAGGAAACTGAAGCATCAGTGGTTGAGTAGAACTTGCTTGTGGTCACATAACAGTGGGTGGAAGCGGCAACTTTCCAAATCACTCACTGTGGAATGTTCCGGTCCTGCTTGGGTGAAGATATTTTACATCTGCACCGACTGAAGGGTACACAACGCACTTTACAAGTGATTGTTCTGCTGTCTTTTTCAGCTGCGTCTGTGGTGTTTGAATTTTTCTTTCAACTTGAGATATTATTCTATAATCACAAGAACAAAAGTGACTTTCCTGTGTTAAGGGGAAAATAAAGGAAGGACTAAAAGAAGACTCGCCCGCCCTGCCCTCCTTGCTGGGAGGGTACCTGATCTGCCACCGCTTGGGGTTACTTGGCATCAGTGCCAGAACCCAGAGGCTGTGTGCCCCCATTGCGTGCTCCAGTGGCCCCAGTAGCCATTAGGAAGTGCAAGCTGGAAGCACCCGGTTGGAATGGAGTCACTCATTATTCCATGAATGAGTGTGAAGATGTGGAAATGTGCAGTGATCAGGAAGTAGGAGAGAGCTGGGAGCTGGGAGAACTGAATCCCTTCAGAAAGCCAGGGACACCAAGGCTCATCTCCTGAGAGCTCAGAGAAGCCCTTATGACGTAGGGGGAGCCCCTGACCTTCCCGGGATGACCTCACTCTGGTTTCTGTCACCCGTTGACCCTCTTTGTCCCAGACTCACGAGCTTCGTCAGGCAGGGATGACTCTAAGGAATTCAGATTTTCACCTTGAAGCTTCCTGCTTCTAAAAGGCTGGAGGCTTGCCTAGCAGTCTGGTGGCTCAAAGTACTCATGCGCCCTGACATGGGGAGGGGATCTAGGGTGGAAGGGGTGGGAAGGCTGGCAGAGGCCAGGGCAGGGGCATCTCTGGGGGGCCTAGGGGGCCCCGAGTCAATGAAGACATTGTCTCTCCCTGCCTTCCCTCCTGGGGAATCCTCCTTCCTCTAGCACCTGGGGCTGACTCCAGGGCTCTGGGAATGGCATCCACTCATTCATTCACCCATTGCTTCTCACATTCATTATTGCTCAACTTACTATTTACTATACAGTGAGCCCTATGCACACATCATTTCATTCATTCAGGAACAGCCTTTTGGCATCAGTTCAGCTGTCCACATTTTACAGATGAGGACGGCGGCCAAGGCTCAATAACTTGTCCGTGGTCACCCGCCGGCCTGTAAGTAATGAACTCAGACTCAAAGTCTCCTCCTAGCCAACACTGGGGGGCAGTATGCCCCGTGGTTAGTGGGCCCAGGCCTCCACACAACTCTGCCACTTATTGGCTGGCTGTCTTGTCTTGGGTGAGACTTCATTACTCTGGGCTGGGTAAGCGGGGGTGACCATGATCCTACCTCCCTGGGGAGCTCGGGGGAGTCAGCTGAATGACTATGTTTCCAACACTCAGAGCAGTGGTGGCCACACGTGGTTATTACAGGCTCTCACGGTGTCACACTCTGCTGTCTGCTTCTATGTGCTGCAGTGCACATATTTATGGAGAATCTGGGAATACAAAGTTGAATAACTCATATCCCTACTCTTAGGGAGCTCAGTGTCTAGGTCATTTAAATCACATGGGAAGCTTTTTGAAAAACTCCCAGTGCCCAGACTGCACCCCAAGGCTGTTAAATGAGAATCCCCTGGTTTAGACTGGGCTGTGACATCAGCATTTTAAAGTTCATCAGTGGTTCTGATGAAGAGTCCCTTCAGAAAGGGCAGGACCGGTTCTCGAGCTTGGGAGCCCTGACTCTGGTCCCCAAGGGTTCACAGCAATGGTGAATCTGAGTGGGGTGTGTGGGAAGTGGTCCTACTGTGGCACTACGTGAGTTAGGACATATTGAACTGTAATTTACATGCAGTAAATCCACCCTGTACAAAACAGTTCTATGAGTTTTGGCAAAAGGTACAGTCATGAAACCACTACCACAATCAAGACTTATTAATAGGATAGGGACTTCCCTGACAGTTCAGTGGTTACGATGCCACACTCCCAGTGCAGGGAGTGTGGGTTTGATCCCTGGCTGGGGAACTAAGATCCCTCAAGCCACACGACATGGCCTTTAAAAAAATGACATTAAAAAAAAAAAAACATTAAAAAAAATGACATAGAGCAACTCTATCTCCCTGAGAAGTTTCCCTGTGCTCCGCCTTTGTAGTCACCCCCTCCCCTCACCCTCTGGCCCCTGGCAACCACTGTTCTGTTCCCTGACCTATAGTTTTGCCTTTTCCAGAAAGTCATATAGATGGAATCACACAGTATGGAGACTTTTGAGTCTGGCTTCTTTTACTCAGCCTCATGCATCTGAGACTCACCCATGTTGTTCATGGACCAGGACTTTGTTCCTTTCCATTGCTGAGTAGAATCTCCCGTATGGATATATACAGTTTGTTTACCTTTACCAGCTGAAGGAAATTTGGGTTATTTTCAGTTTGGGGCAATTATGAATAGTGTTGCTGTGAACTATAAACATTCATGTTCTTTTTTTGTGACCATGCATTTTCATTTCTCTAGGGTAAATACCTAGAATTGGATCACGGGGTCATATGGTAAGTGTATGATTAACTCTCAGAAACTGCTAAGCTGGGACTTCCCTGGTGGTCCAGCGATTAAGAATCCACCTGCCAGTGCAGGGGACCCAGGTTCAAGCCCTGCTCTGGGAAGATTCCACATACTGCAGAGCAGCTAAGCAGCAACTACTGAAGCCTGGGGGCCTGGGGGCCTGTGCTCTGGGACAAGAGATGCCACCACAATAAGAAGCCCGCGCACTGCAATGAATAGCCTCCAATCGCTACAGCTAGAGAAAGCCCACACACAGCAAGAAAGACCCAGTGTGGCCAAAAAATTAATTAATTTTAAAAATATATTTTTAAAAAAGAGTATTAAAAGGAAGAAAGAAATTTCCAAGCTGTCTTCCAGGGTGGCTGTACCATTTTGCACTCCCATGATGAATAACGAGACTTCCATTGCTCACATTTTCACCAGTTCTTGGCACAGTCAGGGCTTTTGTTTTTGTTTGTTTATAATTTTTTTTGTTGTTGTTTATAATTTTAATCATTCTGGTGGGTGTGTAGTGTTTACAACTCTTTTTTAAGTTTATGAATGTATCAAAAACATTATGTTGTACATCTTTGATCTATACAATTTTTTATTTGTCAATTATACCTCAATAAAGCTGGCGGAAGTTTATAAATGTAATGAAACAAGGGCCTGTAATAGTAAATATTTTGCAAACATAATCATTTAAGTGTCTATTATGTGCCAGACAGTATTCTAATCCTTCCAAAGTCCTAGGGGCAGCTGGTATGTTGGGAAGGGCACCATGACAGTCTAAAAGGCTCAGATACCAGCTCTGTGGTGGGTTTGCTGTGGGACTTTGGGCACATCACTCTCTGAGCTTCCATTATTTACATAAATAGGTTGAGAAATGCCCCCTTGCCGGCTTGGTGTGAAAACCAAAGATGATGCAGGAAACCCCTGGTCCACAGGAGGAGTTCAATAGATGGGAGTTGCTATTAAACTTCCCTGGTGGCTCAGATGGTAAAGCGTCTGCCTACAATGCGGGAGACCTGGGTTCAGTCCCTCGCTTGGGAAGATCTCCTGGGGAAGGAAATGGCAACCCACTCCAGTACTCTTGCCTGGAAAATCCCATGGATGGAGGAGCCTGGTAGGCTACAGTCCATGGGGTCCCAAAGAGTCGGACACGACTGAGTGACTTCACTTTCACTTTTCACTTTCATGCTCTTTGTGTGGGCTTCCCAGGTGGCAGAGCAATGAAGAATCCATCTGCTAATGCACGTGACGTGGGTTTGACCCCTGGGCCGGGAAGATCCCCTGGAGGAGGAAACGGCAACCCATTCCAGTAGTCTTGCTGGGTAAATCCCATGGGCAGAGGAGCCTAGCGGGCTACAGTTCATGGGGTCGAAAAGAGTCAGACACGACTGAGTAAACATGCCCGCTCAGTATCTACATTCCTGGGAGAATCTGTTCTGTTCACAAGTCTAGTTACTTCTGCCTTCAGTGTTAGTCGCTCAGTCATGTCCAACTCTTTTCGACCCCATGGACTGTAGCCTACCAGGCTCCTCTGTCCATGGGATTTTCCTAGCAAGAACACTGGAGTGGGTTGCTATTTCCTCCCCCAGGGGATCTTCCCAACCCAGGCATCGAACCTGCATCCGTTACGTCTCCAGCATTGGCAGGAGGGTTCGTTACCACTAGTGCCGCCTGGGAAGCGCCTTGGTGGTCGTGCTCCTACCACCAGACATAGGAGTTCTTTCCCACCTGAAACTCCAGTCCAGGGTCCTGGTCCCAAGCCTCCAGAGATGGCGTCATGATTAGAAGTCCATGTGATGCCTCCCTCCTACAGTCCCCCCGGCCTTCTGTGATCTGGGCCCTGGCTACCTCTCAGAGCTCGTTCATTCATCTCTGTATCCCAGAACTTAGCACATAGTAAATGCCCAAGAAATACCTTCTGGCCACGATTCACTAGTGCTGTCAAGTCACTAACATGGTTTATTTAGCCGTTTAGAGGTGTGATTCCTCTTCCACTGAGGTGAGTGGAGGTCAGAGAGGTGCAATGGGTGTGTGCAAGATCATGTGGCACTTCTGCGGACGCTCCCAGGGACCAGGACGAGGTCTCCTAACCCTGACCGTGGCCTCCCACCTTTGTCTGTTCTTCCTGGCTGCCTGTCCCTTCCCCGTGACTGGACCCCAAGGCCCCACTCCTTCTTACAATCGACCATGGTGGGAGTGTTCACACCATGGAAATTGGCAAATCAGTCCCTCTCTTACTCCTCATCTCTCAGCAAAGATCTGGTTGCTACTTTTTGCCAGCACACCACTGTCCACAGGGTCTGGCATCCTGAAGTGACTGAACGAAGCCACCTTGCTCACCTGCCCAAGCCTCAAGGTGGCCCAGATGCCATCTCTTCTCTCCTCTGGCCTCACGCTCTGTCCTGGGCCAGTTGCTAGCTGGCCTTAGACCTATACAAACAATGAGCTTCTGCACGTCGAAGGCCAAGGTAGAGGTGAGGGCACCTAGCTACTGATGCTCCCGGCCTGACCCTGACCTCCACCTGGTCTCGCCCTTCCTGTTCTTACTGCCTGAGTCACTGACACGCTGGAGCCATTTGTCACTGTCATACTGGAGCCATTTCTGCCTCTGACTTTTTTCTCCTCACCCTCTTCTCTCCGTGATTCTCTTATTTCTCATTTTTGGCACTTTAATTGTGTCTCTCTTTATCTCCAGGAACAAAAACAAGGGCTAAATTTTAATGAACGCTTGTTATATGATTTCAGGGTGCCAGTGCATTTAATCTGCAAACCTGCTCCATTGTACAGATGGGAATAGGGAGGTGCAGATTCAGCAGTTCACCCCAAATCACACTGCCGGTAAGTGGGGGAAGCCGGAACTGACTCCGGATGCTCTGTGACCTTTCTGGGAAGCGGCAGTATGTCACATCGGACTTAGAATTGTAAAAACACGGGTTTGAGTTCTGACTCTGTTGCCTCCATGTGACTTCACTTTCTGTGCCTTGGCTTCCTTCCTCCTTCATAAAACGGGATGACCAACATGTGCCCTGTCCATTCATAGAGCTGTTTCGGGGTCAAATGAAATAATGGGTGTCAAAGGACTTTGCAAATGTTAACATGCTGAGCGCATGGGTGGATTATTCATATGTGGTTTTGTTTTCCAGTTTTTATTTTCTCTCTTGCCTCTCAGAAGAGGTCTTTGTCTGCCTTGGTTGTGCTAGGGCGTGTAGGGCCCAGAATGCAGAGGCACTCGGTTAATAACCTTTTCCTCTGCCCTCTGCTGGGCTCCTGTTTCTCAGGCCTTTCAGAGAGACTCATTACCTGTCCCTCTCTCACAATCATCAAGCCCAGACTCAGAGGGTGGGGAATTTACCGCAGCAGGATTCCAATGCTCAGATCAAGCCAGCACCACAGTACGTCCACAAACACATCTCAGACATTATCATGGAAGCTGACTGGAATTTATGCTTCACTTTATAGAAACGGGCTTAAGTAAATTTTCAGAAACATACCTACTTTTGAGGAGAAAGGCAAGGTCTGACTTTATTTTTTGGCAGCCTGCCTGGTCTGGCTTTATTTTTCTTCTTAAAAAATTATTTTGGGGCCTTCCCTGGTGGTCCACTGGTTAAGACTCGGTGCCTCCATTGCCGGGGGTGTGGGTTTGACCCTTGGTTGGAGAACTAAGATCCCACATGCCATGTCATGTGCCTTGCCAAAAAACACAAAGTAAGAAATTATTTGTAATATATTTAATTTTTTTCGTTGATAGACATCGCTTTCTTGGAAGTATAACATAATAAGTGTACAGATTGACAACTTTTTGTGTGTGTTCATCCATATAGCCACCACTCACATCAAGAACCAGAATATTTCCAGGACCCCGGAGAACTCCCTTGTGTCCCCTCCCAGGTGATATCTGCTCCCACTGTTTTGGTTTAATTTGGTACAAAATTCAAAAGGAACAAAGATAAATCGAAAAATCTTCCTTCTACCCTGCTGTCACACACCCAGTTTTTTTCTCTGAAGAGTCAATATTGCTGGTTTCTTATAGACATTTCCAAAGAAAGGAGATACACACATACTATATTGTTTTATGTTTTGTTGTATAGTTTCTCCCCCTTTTTACAATAAATGTACCTTTTTTCACTAAAGTTGCAATTGTTGTACACCTTGTTTCTTTGAAACACTAAAATCATTTTAACAACCAGCAAATTAATATCTTTACCAAAAGGCTTCCCCTTACAAAAATTCTAAACTTTGATTACTAAATAATTCTATGCTCTGTCTTACAGCCCTCTGAGGGTCCTTAGGCAACAAGTCCAGCTACTACATCAAAAAGTATGACTCAATTAGGAAAATGTGATTCATGTTAACTTCTTGGTCCAACCAATAAACCATTTTGTGAGAGTCTATCTTATTGGTATTATCTTTTCCTTTTATAGCTCTTATCAAATAACATCATGGGTTTATATTCTCAGTAACTCATGAGTTCTAAAGGACAAAAAAAAAGATTAAAATGTGGAGCATAAAGCATGGAATTTCTCAATGGTCTGAATTACTGGAGCTTATTTGGCTGGGGCGAATGAAAGGGTGAATGAAAGACACATACTGTACTTGCAGATGTATTAAGCAGTTTTCTCGGGAAATTGGTCAAGAAGAATCCACTGGAGGTATATGAACTTTCCCGGCGGGGAGGCAGACCAGACCCTGCCAGAGGACAGCTGATGGGGTGGGGTTGTGAGTTCCAGGAAGCAGAGTGGAGGCCAGGCTGAGCGGGAAGGCTGGCAGGTAACCTGAATCAAAGTCCGCACATGCATGAGCAAGGCCAAAGGGCATAAACAGGGCCCCAAGCCAGAGACACAGTCTATATTCATGCAGATCGTCTGAGCTGGACTGGCTGAGAAGGGAGTGAGAAGTAAGCTGGGAGGCAGCAGGTTGTTGCCAAGAGTGAGGCCAAAGTTCGCAGATCTCTGGGTGCATGCGTGGGGTGTGCTGACCCAGTGTATGAACTTTGTGCACCATCCCTAGGGAGTATTGTTACAATAATGGCCCCCCAGAGAATTACCCCCACCTCTGTGTTCATGCCTCTTTGCAACTGGACTTTGCTGCTTCTGCTACCACAAGATGGAATCTATTTCACCTCTTCTTTCTTTTCTTTTTTTTGGCTTGCAGGATCTTAGGTCCCCAGCCGGTGATTGAACCTGTGCCCCTTACAAACAGTGAGCATGTAGAGTCTTAATCACTGGACGGAATTTCCAATTTCACCTCCTCTTGAATCCAGGTTGACCTGGTGACTTGCTTCAACCAACAAGACACGGCAGCAGTGATGTTCTGATATCTTTGTGGAGACGTCCATGTGGAGAGGCACTGAGGCACCCAGCCTACAGATGACACTAACTTGCCAGCTATACAACTGAGTAAACTTAGGAAGGATCTTCCAGTCCCAGGTGAGTCAGCTGACGACTTCGGCCTCAGTCAACACCTGACTATAGCCTCCTGGGAGACCCCAAGTGTGAAGTGTCCACCTGAGTCCTTCACAAATTTCTGCCAGAAAGAAACCATAAGAGAAAATAAATTTTTATTGTAGTTTTATGTCAATATATTTTGGGGGTAATTTGTTATAATATATATATAATTCATATATAATTAGTAAATAATATATATAATTAGTAAATAATCTATATGTCCATCAATAGGGAATTATTTAAATATATTACAGTACATACATATAATGACATACTATACAGCTGCTCAAAACAATGAGGAAGTTCTTTATGTTCTGATATGGGACAGCTCTCCAAGATGATTCAAGTGAGAAATGCAAAGTGCAAAATAGTATACAGAGGATATTACCATTTGTGAAAAAAATTACACATATACATACATGTACATGTAGAGAGGGCTTCCTTGGTGGCTCAGACAGTAAAGAATCTGCCTGCAATGCAGGAGACCTGGGTTTGATACATATGCATATTATTTTATGTGTGTGTATACACATAAACACATACTGCATACATGTGTATGTATATATATATGTAAAATATCTCTGGAAAGAACATAAGACATTGGTAACAGCAATTGCTTCTTAGCAGGGGAACTGGTTGACTTCGGAATAGAGATGGGGATATACCTTTTAAATTTGGATATAATACTATATCCTTGTGAATATACTATCTATTAAAAAATAAAGTTGAAATTTTTAAACAGTGCTCTCTCTTTGACTCAAAAATTTTACCTCTAGGAATTTATTCATAGTTGATAATCATGGCAAAGATTTTAACTATGAAGATGTTGTTGCAGCTTCATTCAATATCATAAAAATGGTAAAATAACCCAATTATTCAACAATAGGAAATTTTTTCAGTAGCTTATGGCGTGTATCTGCCAGCATAGAAAATATTTAGAAAACAATTCAATGCCTAGTGAGGTGATCATGATACAGTAATGGATAAGAAGTTATGAAATGGCACAGCTCACTCTTATCTTTAAAGTAAATTCAGCTATATAAATGTAGATGAAGATAGAGATTAATAAGACACATCAATAGATACAGATAGATATAGAAACCCAAATGTTAACGGTGATTATCTCTGGGAGGCCCGATTACTGATTATCGTTGATTTTTCCTTTTTTTTTTTTGTCCGTTTTTAATGATAAACATGTACTACTTATATAAAAGGGCTTCCCAGGTGGCTCAGTGGTAAAGAATCCACCAAAGCAGGAGACTTGGGTTCATTCCTTCCCTGGGTGGGGGAGATACCCTGGAGAAAGAAATGGCAACTTACTCCTGTATTCTTGCCTGGGAAATCCCATGGACAGAGGAGCCTGGTTGGCCACAGTCCATGGGGTCACAAAGGCTCAGATATGACTTAGCCATTAAAAAACAACTTTTGTGAAAACACAAGCACTAAGAGTTCCTCTCTTTTTTTGAGAGACTCTTGAATGATCCTATAAATAGCAGCTTGGGGTAGAGAGTTTGAAACTTTGTTTTTAAAGACCACATCTGTTCAAGCAGGATGATTACCAGACCTTTATCACAGAGTCAGAGCTGCTCACCCTATTCTAAGTCCCAGCATTGTGGTTGCAACACTGACCCCTCCCAGTCCACTGGCCAGTGGGGGCCACATCCAGAAGCTGCATCTCCAAATACCAGGATCAAAACTGTGTAGGCTTGCAAACAACATCAACAACAACAACAAAACAGCTGGGCAGGCAGGGGAGGCTCCAGAATGTCTAAGGAAAGCTGGTCATCTCTGAGGACTGGTCTTGGTGCCAATATCCAACCTGCATTTCCAAAGCCAGCACACTGTCTTCACTTCCAATTTTAGTTAGAAATCACCAAGTGTTGTTGGCTGAATTGTGTCCTCCCCCAAACTTGCATGTTGAAGTTCTTCTGATCTCCAGTTCCTCAGACTGACTGTATTTGGATATTGGGTCTGTAAAGAGATAATTAGTGTAAAATGGGGACTTCCCAGGTGGTGCTAGTGGTAAAGAACCCACCTGCCAATGCAGGAGACACAGAGATGTACAGGAGTTTGATTCTTGGTTTGGGAAGATCCCCTGGAGGAGGAAATGGCAATCCACTCCAGCATTCTTCCCTGGAAAATTCCACGGGGAGAGGAGCCTGGTGGGCTACAGTCCAGGGGGCCTTGAAGAATCGGACATGATGGAGCAACTGAACAAAACACAGGGTAAAATGAAGTCAACAGGTGAGCCCTACTCTTACATGACTGGTGTCCTTATCAGAAGAAGAGATTAGAAAGACAGAGAAAGCCCTTTGTCTAGGGAATTCCCTGGCGGTCCTGTGGTTAGGACTCCACGCTTTTGACTGCTGAGGGCGCAGGTTCAGTTCCTGGTTGGGGAACTAAGATCCC
The DNA here is from genome assembly GCF_963930625.1 of Muntiacus reevesi. NCBI lineage: Eukaryota > Metazoa > Chordata > Mammalia > Artiodactyla > Cervidae > Muntiacus > Muntiacus reevesi. Next base: position 12,918,454 of record NC_089268.1, read on the forward strand.
GAAAGCTATGGAGTGATCAAAAACACAAAAAGCCAAAAGAAAGAAAGAAGAGGAGACTAGGACCTAGGCAGGGGGAAGGCCACATGAAGACAAAGAGGAAAGGGGGGACTTTAAAAGAAATCAACCCTGCTGACACTTTGATTCCAGATGTCTAACCTCCAGGATTGTGAGAAAATTAATTTCTGTTGTTGAAGCCTCTCCAGCAGGAGTCCTGTGCTTCGGTGGCCTGAACAAACTAATTCACCAAGTTTCCCAAAGATACACTTTTAGGCAAGACTGAGAAAACATGCATTGTCCACAGCAAAGACTATTACCTTCTGGTGGTGGCTCTGAGAGATGGAGCTGATGGTGACGAGGGGGCCTGGGGTAACCCCAGCCTTTAGGTGCCACCACGGCAGGCTACATGTGAGCATCCCTGGCCTTTCTGGCAGGCAAAGGTCAGGAAGTAATTCCAGCGCTCACCCCCCTGGGAAGCACCCAGGGCTTGCCCCAAGATGTGACCTCCAGTTCCCCAGCAAGACTGTAGCCCTACTGGGAGCTGTAGCCTGGCCCCGAGGCCCCTGCTGGGTCTCAGCAATCCCCTATCAGGGACCGGTGTGACCCTCTCTGAAGGGGTTTCCCCAACTCCCAGACCTGCCCTTCCCTCATCTCTATCTACAAAGAGTCACCTTTACACTGCCATCAGACCCTGGAATATAGTTGGTGGTCTGGAGGAATTTGCTGTCTCCACATCTCTGGAACGGCTCTATGTGGAGCTTCAAAGCCCTGGGCATCTTACTCTCAGAGGTTACATCGCTGGCAGACTCTTGAGAGTCCCTTGGCCAGCAAGGAGATCAAACCAGTCAATCCTAAAGGAAATCAGCCCTGAATATTCATTGGAAGGACTGATGCGGAAGCTGAAACTCCAATACTTTGGCCACCTGATAAGAAGAACTGACTCACTGGAAAAGACCCCGATGCTGGGAAGGATTAAAGGCAGGGGGAGAAGGGGGCGACAGAGGATGAGATGGTTAGATAGCACTACTGGCTAAATGGATATGAATTTGAGCAAACTCTGGGAGATAGTGAAGGACAGGGAAGCCTGGAGTGCTGTAGTCCACAGAGTCGCAAGGAGTCGGACACGGCTGAGCAACTGAACAAGAACAACATCCCTCAACTGTATTCAAATGGACCCACGTGCCACAGCACGTATACTTTACATAAAGTACAGGAGCTGAGTTACAATCGAGCCGTTAACATTTTGTAGACCATTTAGCCATCCTTACAATATACTTTTCTAATTTGGGAGCTAGCAATGATCCCAGACACCTGTGGCTCAGGTGTTGCCATGAGTGTTTGAAAAGCTGGGTGGCCTGACCCCAGAGAATCCCTCCAGGCACCCAGGCTCCAGTCCCAGCGCCCCAGTCTCCTTGGAGGAACAGTACTTTTCCAAGCAGAGCTGTCTCTTCCTTGTCTCTAAACCTGCTCTTTGGCTACTTCCCACCTCTTCTTGCTTCTAGCAGATTTTAAATGAGGCCAGAGAAGCCAAGGCCTAGGAGGTCCTTGGGGTTTCCAAGGTGGTGCCAGTGTTAAAAAAACAAACAAACAAACGAAAAAACCCTGCCTGCCACTGCAGGAGATGTAAGAGACACTTGTTCAGTCCCTGGTTTGGGTTACAATCCATGGGGTCGCAAAGAGTCAGACTCGACTGAGCAACTAACACACACTTTCATTTCAGATAAACAACAGTTTTTGGTTTTTTTTTTTAGTATCAGGGCATCCCAAATGTTGTAGTTGATCTGAAACTCATATGTAACTGGGTGTCCTGTATCTTTATTTACCGAGCTGCTCACCCTCTGAGAGCCCCCTTCCGTTTGGGTCCGGCCCCTCCGCCCTGCAGCTGTGAGTTTTCTTGACATCTCACCAGCGTGAGTCACACAGTTGTGGACTTCTAGGCAAATGTTTTTGAGCAGAACAGCATCACGGTTTGGGGGAATCCCCACACTGTCCCCATAACGCATGTGTTGGCAAAGCAGAAACCCTAACACGATGCCTGTAAGAGGAAAATAGAAGAGGAAACAGGAGTTTGTGACGTCCCGGGAAGACCCCCACCCGTGGCCGTGCTGCGAAGCCGGCGGTAACTAGATCGCTGGCTCGTCACCACTCAGAGCTTGCTTTGAGGATCGGTGATATTGGAGATCACACCTTCCCAGCCAGCTCCTTTGAGGGCCTGATAGTCTTTCTTCTCCGCCTTTCTGAGAAGAGGTCTACTGGGAAGAACGGGCTTCTGGGCCGGGTGAATGGGCAGGTTGCTTGACTTCAGGAGTAACGATGGTTTCTTCGTCATGGGATTGCCCCCGGCAGAGGGGATGGTTACTGGAAGATATTCATGTAAAATGCTGGCACACGGTAGGTGCTTAGCCTTAACGGTGGCTCTTGTTTATAATCACATCAGGACTTCTGCTTTGCCACCAAGCCAGGCCTTCTTAAAAAAAAAGGCAGGCTCTCAGTTCTTGGGGCTCCCACAGTGTGTCCTCAAAGAAGTTTGGAGGTCTTCCGTGGCCCAGCATCGGCAAGAAGCAGGTGTCACCTGTTGGGCCTTGGTCTGGGTCAGATGTTGAGTCGCCCAGCACAGCCGCGAGGAAGCAGGGCTCCCAGGACGTTGGCTGGGAGGGCTGAGGAAATAAATTTCCACCTGGTGGGTCCTTGACAGAAGGCAGGCCACATTCTGTGCACATGTTCCACGTGTTGGTGGGGGCAGGGAGGGGTGCAGGGGGGTGTGCCCGGAGGGGAAGAAAGGAGGGGGGCTCAGGAAAGGACCTGCAAAACCCGGGCCCGCTTTCCTCTTCTGGAAGGTCCACCCGTGGACCCGAGGTGGGAAAGCCCCTGACGTGGGACCTCCCTGCCCTTAACACCTGGCTCTGCACTGCGGGGTTGGGACCCTCCAGCTTCTTAGAAAGAAACTGAAAGCCCTTAGGAGAAACTCCCCCACTTCCCCTTCCTGAAGAGGAACTTGGAGTTGCCCTGACAGGAAAGTCTTGGTGGGGTTTCTCGGAAGCTGCCGCCGCTGCTCTACTGAGGAAAACCGCAGGCCCGGGGCCAGGCCAGGGGCCCGGCCGGTGGAGAGCCGGCCATTGACAAAGCCGTGGCCCAGCTGAACTGGGACGCCGCCAAGGTTTTCTCTTCGGCTCCACCTGCCTCCTCCTCTCTGGGGAGTCCTCACGCTGCTCCCCTCTCCTCAGCCGCCCCGGGGTCCCCTTCCGGCTGCCCTCCGGCTCTCTACCCCAGACCCCTGCTTGTGTCAGAGCACCAGCGTCCCCCACTGTAAATGTGTCCTCCACCCGTCACGATGCAGCCATCCAGCTAGCATCCGTGCAGAGAGGCGCTGACCCTCTAGTAGGGGGAGCTGGGGGCGCCCAAGGGGGCGCAGGGAGATATGTTGTAGAATAGCGCTCACCCTCTGAGCTGTCTCGAGTGGCCTGGTGAGTGGAAAATGGGCATCTTCTGGGCACATAGGGCTGCCTGCCTTAACGTTGGCTGCTGTTTGGTTCATTTCTAGAGTGGACACAGGCTTCTCTCTGGAGACTGCGGTGGGACGGGGGGGTCTCCCCTTCCCAGACACATCCAAGGGCTAGTGCTGCAGAGAGAAGAGGCGGTACCCAGGGACAAAGCTCATGCAAGGCCTCCAGCCCTAGGAGGGGCTGAGAGACCCTCAGGGCCTATGCTTTGGTACAGACGTGTCAGTAGCTATGGCGCCGGAATCTGGCCGGGCCATTCCCCGGCTGGAAGCTTTCCATGGCTCCCCACTGCCTGCGGAGACAAAGTCCAGACTCTGTGGCCTGTGTGTAAGGCCCTGTGGCCAGGGTCTCAGCTCTCCCCTCCAGCTCCTCCTCTGGGCTTTGCTCTATTTGACCTCCGCCTCCTTCACCCAGCCATCTCCCGCTCACACACTGTGACCCAGCAGGGCCTGGATCTCTTGGGCAACTTGTCCCTGCCCCCAGTTCCAGTCTAGATGGGTTAGGGGCTGCCTCTGTGACCTCACTGGGCGCATCTCTCCTGGGACCCTTACCTACATCTTCTAGTTACCGCCTGGTCTCTTGATCATCACCCAGCCAGGGACAGCAACTGTGGGCTTGGCACATCTGAAAGAATGTTTGGTAAAGGAAGAAATGAGTACATGAGTGAATTCAGTGCTATCTGCCAGGCTGTGTGTCAGAGAGCCCCACATGCCCACAGGCCCAGACATCCACGTGTGGCTGTGTCCGCCCCCACGCAGTGGGAAGAGACACGTGCTTGCTTGTCATGGTGTCCCTGTTGTGCGTGTGTGTGGGTCCCTGCGTTAAATCAGCCAGCATCGCTGCTGATGTCCCTCTGGCCAGCAGGTGGCAATGCGCCCCTCCACGGCAGCGTGTGTCCACCCTGAATGCCGCTGGCTGTCATCACCGGAGGGAGCCTGCCTCCCTCATCCTACAGGGAGCCAGGCCCACTGGGTCTCCTGGGGAATCAGTCTTGGTCTTCCGATTGAGCAGCCGGGGCTCTGATGCCACCGTGTGCAAACTCTGGTTCAACCCACGTCTGTGGCATGCTGAACGCCCAGTGCCAACCTGGACCCCACAGGAGAGCCTGAAGTCCAGGCAGCTGTGGAGCACAAAGGTTGAAATAAAAGTATGAGCTCAAAAAAGTAAATAAATAAAGTCTAGTCTCAGAGTCCCAGCTCTTAAGTGGAAATCATGGCAATGTGTAAAGATGACATAATTGAGGTAAACCAAGGACCACGGCGGGGCTGTGTCATACTCTCAAACCGTAGCCCTGGAGGGCTTGTTAAAACACGGATTCCTGGGCTTCACCTGCCAGAGTCTCAGATTCAGAGGGTCTGGGGCGGGGCCTGTGAATCTGTATTTCTAACAAGATCCTGGGCGGGTACTGATGCCGCTGGAATGGGGACCACATTTTGAGGACCCCTGGGTACATACTTAGGGGAGACACAAGGTTATAAATGCAGCAGGCTTCTGGTGAGATGTGATGGAAGCAGAGGTGACAGAGGGGCAAACTCCAGGTGCTGCAGGATCAAGGAAAGGGGATGGACCCCCCCTGGCCTGGGCAGTAGGAAGGGGTGTGGACCCGGCTGTGCTCACTCCCACCACCGTTTTCAGCTCTATCCTGGGCAGTCGTGCTGGAGGAAGTGAGCCCAGCGGACGGCTGTCCGGCTGGCGGGGCACCAGGCTTGCTTCACTCCACGTGGCTGCTGCCTTTCCCCGAAAGGGATGGGCCAGTTGGTTCTCTGCTCCGGGCCTGGCCTCTGCTGTGCTTCCTCAGCTTCTGGGAACTCACGTTTCCTTTCTGTTTCTTTTTTTAATACTGCTTTCAAATCCAGTTATCATGAAGGCAATTATCATGTCCACCTTACAACATCCATACAAAGCAGAAAAGTGTAAAGAAGAAAGCAAAGTTTCTTCTTCAATGGAAGTTCCAGTCACTCAGAGGCAATCAACGTCTACTTCCTTCCTTGCACAGGTGTCTCCTGCACAGTGTTCTGTCCGCTTGATATGGTAGCGTGAGTGTTGTCCTTTGACGTGGACATCCTTGCTACTGCTAAGTCACTTCAGTCATGTCCAACTCTGTGCGACCCCATCCCTGGGATTCTCCAGGCAGGAACACTAGAGTGGGTTGCCATTTCCTTCTCCAATGCATAAAAGTGAAAAGTGAAAGTGAAGTCGCTCAGTTGTGTCCGACTCTTCGCGACCCCATGCACTGCAGCCTACCAGGTTCCTCCGTCCATGGGATTTTCCAGGCAAGAGTACTGGAGTGGGGTGCCATTGCCTTCTGCGGTGAACCTCCTTAGGAAACATGAATTTAAGGGCAGCACAAGTGCACAGGTGAAGCTCTTGATGTAGTAACCGCGGCCAGCATTTCAGATGACTTCTCCACGGGAACCTCCCAGAAAGGGACTCGTTGGGTCAAAGGGCATGAAAATTTTAAGACTCTTGATACATATGAACCACGTGCTTCCCAAAAACATTGTGCAGGTTGGTGGCCCGGCCCCGGGAGGAAGGGGAATGATAGCTGCTGGGCCCAGTTCACAATGTTTGAAATGAAATGAGGAGACCCATGTGGCCACATGGTGGGACGGAAGAAGGGCCTGGCACTGTTCAGCCTCCACAGCTGCCTGGGTGGTTCCATGCCCCATGCCATGCTTCCGGTGGACGGTGTGGCACCTCTGATGGGACCTGGCCTGGGCAGAGCTGCCCTCCTGTCCTGGAGCCAGTGTGGGACTAGTTTCAGAATATCAGAAATGACCACTTCTGGGACTTGCTTGTTGGTCCAGGAGTTAAGACTCTGCTCCCAGTGCATGGGGCCCAGGTTCAATCACTGGTCAGGGAGCTAGATCCCACATGCTGCACGGCTTGACCTAAAAACAGAAACAAACGACCACTTCTTCCCACTTCACCACCACCAACCTGGCCCATCTCCGCCCAGATGGTCTCCGTAGCCCGTCATTGTCTCCCTGTCCCTATCCGTCCCTTGCCGCGTTAGTCTGTCTCCATAGCAGCCAGAGAGATCCTTGTAAAACCTAAGTCAAGTTGGGTCACTCTTCAGCTCAAAGCCCTCCAATGGCTCCCATCTCACACAGGGTTAAAAGCAAAGACCTCACTATGACCTCCAAGGCCTTTAGGATCGGTGCCTCCCCTACTCCCATTAGCTCTCTGACCTTGCTTCCCACCGCTCCCTCCCTAACCTGCTCAGCTGCCCGATGCTCCTCAGAACCCAGCACACTCCTGCCTCAGGGCCTTTGCACTGCCGTTCCCCCTGCCTCAGCTAGCCACACTTCCTCAGCTATCCACAGGCCTCCTCCGCTCAAATGTCATTTCAGAAACAGCCACAGGCAAGTATGACCTATTCTGGAAAGCCCCTCCCTACCCAGTTCCCTCACCCTGTGTGACGCTCCTTCAGGGCACTGCTCACTTACCTGACTCTGCCTTCCTACCGAAGGGAGACATCTATGAGGACTGTCCTCTTTGCCCATTTTGTTCTGTCTGGTTTTCTGTGAACCTGTTGAACGGACTTTTTTTTTTTAAGTGGGAAGGCGTGGGAAACTCGCCCAACCAGGGATGAACCCGTGCTCCCTGCAGTGGAAGCATGGAACCTTAACCACTGGATCACCAGAGCAATCCTAAATGGACAACTGACTGAAAGGTTTCAGCAGCTGGGTACGTGTGTGGTTTCTCCCCTAGATGGTACCCTGCCACTTCTAAGTCACCAGCTTGTGGACAGCACCCGGCCCATACCAAGCACCCGTGTAGTGTTTATGTACAGATGAACTCATGATGGAGGAGAGCTCGAGGCAAGACACAGGAGACCACTGCACCGAGACTGGAAAACTGGGACTCCAGATGAGCCCCTGCCACTCATAATCACACAGGCCTTGGGCAAGTCCCCTCACCTCTTTGAACCTTGGTTTTGTCATCCATAAAATGGGTATGATGATACCTGTGCTGCCAGCATCACAGGGCTGTGCTGAGGATTAAATGGCAAATGTAGGTCAGCAAAGCCCAAGGACAGCCCTACTCAAGCTGCAGCTCCTCTCCGAGGCTCTGCCCAACACTCCCTCACCCCACCAGCCACTCCCTGCTCCGAGTGCCTGCGGAGCCCTGTGTGGGTATGTGGGTGTCCGAGTGCCCTGCTGGTGTGTTTACTAAGACTGTGCAGCCTTGAGACGGGGCCAGGCCTCACCATCTCTGCATCCATCGGCAAGGCACTGGCAGCTGGGCGCTGACCCTTGGACATCTGATGGCTGGCCAATAAATATATTCATTGAAAGCAATAGACAAGTTACTGTGATATGAATAAATAAGGGTGGGGATTTCAGACCCAGACAGAGGGCTGGGGTGAGGCCACCCGGCTAGGGGCTCTCTGGGTTCTGGGCAGAGGGCCCACAGGGACACCAAGTGCCCCGACTGCAGAGGAAATGTGGGAGGGACCAGACTCGGTGACACTGGGAGACGGCCTGGCCAGCATCCTCCCCAGACATCTGCCTCATCGAGCGCATCTTCTGGGCTTCAGGGCAGAGGCCTGGCTACCCACCTGCATTCCTTGCTCTGTGTACCCATGATCTCATGCTGGCCTTGCGGGCTGCCCACGGGCTAGAAGGCTTTGCCCAACTCTGCAGATGAAGAAACCGAGGCTCATGGAACTCAATGCCCCGACTCGGGGCAGGGAGTCATCTCACCTGGGTTCAGGCAGGCACCCTGAATTCGGTCAGGGAGACCACACTACACTATTCAGTCAGGTTTTAAAAGCCACATTGATCCTATGCCCCGACTCAATGAACTCTGGTCAACTGACTCTCCCTAGGGCTGCCCAGGGGGGGTCCTGGGGTTTTCCAGGCCCAGCTGCCTTCCTTCGGCAGACTGGATGACCCAGACAGACTTAGCTGACAAACAGGCCCTACCCGGGAGGGGCGTGGGATGCAGCGAGCGAAACTCCTTTTAGGAAGGAAATCTCAAAGCCAAGGTTGAGAAACCAGTGTCTCGCCAAGGCCTGGGGGTGGGGGGGGAGCCCAGGTGAGCCGACTCAGTCCTCTGGAATGGGTGGGGTCTCGAGGGGTGGCAGGCACTTCCTCCCGCCCCAGCCCAGGGTCTTGTTCAATCCTTATTGAGGAGTTTCCTGGCGACAGGTAGTGACCTGTCGGCCGCCCGTGTGGGAAGCAGCTTGGCGTGGCCCTCACCATCTCATTAGCCGTGATTCACCCAGGACTCACCTGCTGTCAGGGACCTGTCCCACTGCCCGCCAGAACCAGCCTGGCCGGCACCCTTGGAGAAGCCCAGATCCCGTTCCTGCAGCAGTCCAGCCTCCATGGCAGCTGGGGCCAAGCCTACCTGGCACACAGTCACAACTCAGAATTCATTTATTCAACCAACAAATATTTACTTATTTGCACACCTACTGTATGCCAGGCACTGTTGCTAGTGCTGAGGATACTGAGTGAACCAGGCAGACACAAATCCTTGCCCTCCTGGAGCTCACTTCTCATGGGAAAAGACAGACAGTAAACAAATAAGTGAATCATACAAGCTCTTGAAGATGGTGAGTGCTGCGGAGAAAAAGGAGGGAAGAGCGTGATACGAGTTGCAGTTTTAAATAGTGAATTAGGATGTACCACTCAGAGGCGATATCTGAGCAAAATCTGGTGAAGATGAAGATGTTCAAATAAGGAAGGGGAAAGCTGTACTAGAAACAGCAAGTGCAAAGGACGTGGGGCAGGGATGCAGGATGGGGGTCGTGTTTGAGGACCGGCAAGGAGACAGGGGTAGCTGAAACAGAGCTGGCAAAGAGAAAACAGTGGAAGACGGGGTCCAAGGCTTGGGGTGGGGGTGGGGGGCGGGTCGTCCAATCTGTGCAGGGTCTCACAGGCCTTTGTAAGAGCTTTGGCTTTTACTCAGCTGAATTCTGTTAAAAATTCTCCAAAATCCACCCACCGCCCCCCTCCCTTTGAGCCCAAGACAAGTTTTCCAGGCTTCTGCCTGGCTCAAGAGGCCAGAGAGCTAAGTCAAGGGTCAGGGTTATTTTCACCAGGGAGGGTCTGGAAGGACGAGTTTGCTGATCAGAATGTCACTGCCTATGGAGGATGGAGGAAGAGGAAGATGCCTGTCTGGGAATCGAGTACCTACTGCAGAGAGATACGTGGGGAGAGGAGGAGAAGGGCACAGAGGCTGCAAAGGAAAGGTGTTGGCAGTTAGAGACAGCCTTGCCCAGCCACTCCAAGACTAACCCTCTAGACTCACCTGGGACACACCCCACTGATACTCTGCTCCAGCCTCTGTCGGCTCTGGCCCACTGTACCTGCTGTTCCCTCTGCCAGGGAATCCTCGCTGCTCTTTGCCTGGTGAACTCCCACTCAACCTCCACGTGGGGGTCGCTGAGCCCCCAGAGCAGGTGCTCCTCCCACCAGCCCAGCACGTCACTCCCACCCCTGGACGCATTTTCACACGGAGTCATACCAGCCCACTGAGGAGTCTCGCTTCTCCGTGAGACTGTGGCTGCCGACCACGCTGTGGGTTGCTCACCTTTCCATCCTCTGAGCCAGGCACAGAGTAGGTGCTGAAACAGCTAAATGAGTGAGGAATCGTTTCTAGGATGTGGATCTCGCCGAGGTTTTGGAACAGCAACAAGACCAGATTCACATTTTAAGAAGATGACTGTCTCAGTGTGTGTGTCTGTGTGTGTGGAGGTGTGGGGGAAAGATCGGAGGAGGGTGACAGCTAAGAGGCTGCTGCAGAAGTCCAAGCAGGGGCAAGAGAGAGGCAAGGAAGGACAGAACCAGGGAGCCAGCTGCTGGGAGTGAGAGGAGGAGCAGTTTTTAGAAGGGGCATCAACACTGGCCCTGGGGGCGATGAGGAAGAGGGAGCAGAGGGTGGGGTCCAACTTTCCCTCTTGTGTTTTTTGCCCTTCCTTCTGTCCTGCCGGGGGATAGACAGAAACCACTTCTCAGACACAATGCAACACGGGGTGGTTAGGGGCCCAGGTTTTGAAGCCTGAATCTGGGTTCGTATCCCATTTGCACCACACAGTCGCTCTGTGGCATCAGGCAGGTTTACTTAGCTTCTCTGTTCCTCGCTAAGGCTGTAAGGCAAGGATGACAACTGAGAATCGGTTACTGCATTTCATTGATTTCAACGCTCCTGTTTTAACATTTCTGAAAGCCAAGGGAGTCTTTTTTTTTTTTTTTTTCCAAGGGAGTCTTAAAATCAATGGCATGCCATGGGTTAATTGGCAGTATTCTTTAGTGGTACATCATACATGGCATATCTGAAGACTGATGGAGCCTCAGATTTGATGAACCACAAAAATTACACAGAGAGATGGGTACCTGGCATGCCATAAGGGCTGAATAAATGTTAGCTATTATTACTGTCATTACTTGCTTTCGGGAGTACTGTTCGTCATACAAGGTAACAGATGCCACATCAGAATAAAGAGACAAATATAATCTGGAGCTAAAAGAGAAGAGGAGCTAATTCACAAATAGCTACAAAGGTGAAAGAAATCTTAGTAATTTCCCCTCCAGAAAAACACCCAAAGCGTAATGCTTCCTCTGAAAGATCCCACAGGATTCTGCCAAAGTTCCAGAGAAAACTTCAGAAATTCCTCCTTTACAATGGGAGACCAGAAGTCCTGGCTCCCTGACCGGCAGGGGGAACCAGGGCCTATCCCCAGATGACTTCGGGGGTGTTCCCTGTGTCCTTTCGAATTTCCCTGAGTCACCATTACTCACTGCCCACAATCAGGGCTCTGCCACCTTCCGACCAGGGGGCTGATGCCCTGGGATCAAGGGGCACCCTCAGACAGAAGTGTGATTGTGGAATGCTCAGCACGGGCCGTCACTCGTGCCCGGCTCAGAAGAGCAGGGTGACCCTCGCCGCCGTCTTATTTTTGGCCTCTCGAGTTGTGTTCCTGCCTACTGACTTGGCAAATCCTGGGCGACTCGCCTTGTTTTCTCTCCTCACTTAAATACATGTCTGGAAAAAGCCTCCGCCCCCACAGACCCTGCTGTGTGTGGAAATGGTGACAGGCCCAGAGGAGGAGGAGGAGACGCTGGGCGGCTGGTTCACGGAGCCTCCCCCTGGATGAGGCGGGGAAGCGGGGGGAAAAGAGTTGGCCCAGGCGGGCGCCCTGAGGCCCAGCTGCTCAGGTCAGCGACGCTCCCAGGGACGGTCCCATGTCCCTTTAGGCTCAGCCAGGGCCCCCACCCACCCCAGCTCTAATCCTCTCTCCTGCTCTGTCTGTAATGACAAGAGACCATCTCAGCCCCCTTCCCCAGTGTGAGGCTCACTCAAAAGTCCCCGGTGACAGGGACTGGTTTGCACCTGGGGTTGGGAAGCAGTGGGCATGAAGACTCAGGAATCTGGCCACAGGCAGGCGGTGTGCACGTGCTAGATGGCGAGGGGGTGCTGGGTGGAGGTAGCTCTGTAGCCCGCAGCCGGGGCCAGCTCTCAGCCAGCAGGCAGGCAAGGACAAAGGTGGCCAGGACACTCTATCAGGGGGAATGAGGGACTGAGCACTCAGCAGTGGGTTCATTGGGAGACCCGCCCCTTTAAACAGGACAGCTGTCCTTGCTCCTGGCCCCCGGACATCAGGTCAGCATTCTTGCAGTGTCACAGTCTGATGGCATCTTCATTCCAGAACATGCAATCTCCTGCAGATCTTTCCAATCACGAGTTCCACCGAGTCTCTTCTCTGGGCTGGAGTAAACACTGGGACGGTTTCAAAGCCTCAGGACACCCCATCCCAACCCCTCCCATTTGCACCGGGAGGATGGAACTGACAAAGGCATGTTGTTGAATAAAGGCACTGTGTGATACCTGGGGAGACAAGCGTTGTCATTCCCATTTATCATCCCCATTTTAAAGATGAACAGGGCGAGGCCCTGGGAGGTTAACAGTCTTGCCTGGGTTCCCACAGTTAGCAAGTAGCAGGTTTGGGCTTTTAACCAAGCTCTATCAGTTCCCAAGAGCCTTCACCCTTGACCTCTATATCACACTGCGTGCTTAAAAGTTGCTTGACAAAGCCCCTGGCACAAAGTGGTAGTGGGATCAGGGGCTTAATAAACAGTAGCTACTGGGACAAATAATATGGATCTCATAATAACTCACTGAGATCCTTTCTTGTTTCCATTTTACAGATGAAACTGAGGCTCAGAGAGGCTTCATAACTTGCTCAAGACCACACAGTATGTGGTGGAGCCAAGTTGAGTTCAAACAAGAGGCTCCTCTGACTTCACAAGCCATGGTCTAGCCAGTGCACTCACTGTCTCTTGGGGAAGCACCAGCATCCTTGCTTAACTGCACCCCTCATAGACTGAGGTTCTCTCTCTTCAGGGAACCGTGGCTGGAATCTCCTCTTGGTCATCTCCCTCTCCTGCGCCTCACCTGGGCTTCTGATGTAGCTTCCCAAGTGCGGGCACCTCTTTCATCTGCGCAGCTCCCCATGTAAGCTACCTCTCTACTTGTCTCTGTAAGTAACTCAAGGCACTGCCCCCGAAGCTCATCAGATAGAGCCAGAAAGCCCTGGCTTTGAACTTCTCAACAAGAATGTCTCCATTAAAGGGAATCTCGGAAGACATGTCAGGAGCAAGATAACAGTGGTGAGAGGTCACTGAGAAGGATGACAAGGGCCACACAAAGGGATCTGGCCCCTGGGAGGGTCACTTGTTTCCTTGATGGCATCTTTGGAACCAAAACAAACACAGTAGTAGAGTTAGCCAGCCTTCGCAGCATGTGTGTGCACACATTACCCGCCCCCCCTGGCCACCGACCCCACCCAAGTCACAGGCTACGGTGGACAGCTCTCAGCAGGTTGAAAGTAATGGCATTCCTGCCCCGCTTGGCTTGCTTCTACGAGAGAAACCACACTCCTTTGACCAAGCGCTGGGTCAACCCTGCAATCAGACTCATTTGCAGAACTGCTGGATCGATGAGAAGAAATGATAATTTTGCAAAGAGCGACCCTGTTTACTTCATACCCATTAGGATGGCTACTTAAAATATATATATATATATACACACACACATATATATATAAAAGACAACAGGTATTGGCAAGGATGTGAAGAAATTGGAAGCATTGTATACCATTGTTGGGATTTTGAAATGATACATCTGCTATGGAAAGTAGTATGTAACTTCCTCAAAAAATAAAATCACCTTATGATCCAGCAATCCCACTTTGGGTGTATACACATCCAAAAGAATTGAATGCAGGGTCTCAAAGAGATATTTGCACAGCCTCGTTCATTGTAGTGTTGTCCACAATTCCACCAAGGGGTGGAAGCAACCCAATGTCCCTTGAGGATAAATGGATCAAACAAAACGTGGTATATACTTACCATGGAATATTACTCAGCTTTCAAAAGGTAGGAACTCCTGTCACATGCCACAACATGGATGACACACAAAGACATTATGAGAAATAAAATAAGCCAGACACAAAAGGACAAAAAGTCCGTTATTCCACTCCTGGGAGGTATTTAAAGTGGTTAAGTTCATAGAAACAGAAAGTAGAATGGTGATTACAAGGCAAAGGGGGAAATGGGGAATTGTTGTTTAATGGGTATGGAGTTTCAGTTTTGGGAGGTTAAAAAGTTCTAGAACTTGCACACACAGCAACGTGGGTATAGTTCTCCCCACTGAACTGTAGGATTAAAAATGGTTAAGATGATATGTGCCTTTTTACAAGAATTAAAAACAAATTTTAGAAGGAAGGGATGGACTTCCTCAGCCGTCCAGTGGTTAGGACCCCACGCTTTCACGCTTCAGGCCCTGGTCGGGGAACTGAGAATCCACAAAGTTGGCAGCGCAGCCAAATAAACAAACAAATAAAAGGAGGGGGGACCTTGCTGATTTCCTCACTTTGGAGGGATTTGTAACATTGACCAAGATAAGCGCTTTATGCCTATCGCTTTCTTTGGCTCTCACCACAACTTAACAGGGGTAGACATCACTACTCCTTGTTTACAGCCTGGGAAATTGATGCCCAGTGAAGGAAACTGAGTCACCCACAGTCTCAGGGAACTCAGGGAGGGCAGGAGCCCCCGTCTGCACTCAGACTCGTCTCCCTCCAAACTGGGGGTCTTGCCCTTGCCCTCCTCTCCCTGCGGGCTGGCTGTTCTCCTAATTCGAGCTCCCAGTCATTGACAGAAAGAAAGCAAACCTAACATTCAGCGTTCCATTGCCCCAAACCAAGCACAAGGTTCCTCAGTGAGGAGCCTGACGCATCTTCTATTTCTTGACTTGCCAGGTGGATTAAGCCGAGTGCTAAGCACACCTAGTTAATGGGGGAATAAAACACTTGAGAACGAGTGGATTTTGTTAAACTTCTCCAAGGGCTAGATAAATGGACAAGGAACACGCTGAGCCGTTAGTGAGAGACCGTTAGCACAAAACGTAGCGGACGACCGTTAGTACTCGCGGCGACCGTTAGCACAAGTGACGGTTAGTTCGTGACCATTAGCATGGCGGTTAGGGGCCCTGATCGGTCGGTGGTAAGCCTCAATGTGGTCCTCTGGGCAGAGAGTGCAGTAAAAGGTGGACGGTGACCTTCTCCCCAGGGCCCTCGAGGCCCGCCGTCCTCGGGCTGGCTGGTGAGCCAGGGGGCTGCAGGCTGTGTCCTGCTGAGCTCCGGGGCCCTCGCCACGGCCGCCCACTGGCCCGGCCTGGGCCTTGAAGCAGCAGTGAACCCTTTTTCTCACCCGCAGCACGAGGCTGTGTGGAGCAGAGAAACATCCAGAGCTGTGGTCACATCCAGTGTCACTCGGGGTGAGTCACTCTAGCTTGCTTGGGCTGGGAATTCTCTCCACTCCCATTGGGTTGCTTCCCTTGTGAGCAGTAGACCACTTTGGGCCCATTCTCTTCTGAAAGCCAGGCCACTTGGTGTGGAGGTCTCTGTTTGGGAGTGAAAGTGAAATTGTAGACTACACTTCCTCTGACTGTCTGTCAGTGTGGCCTGTAGTATCTGTTGTGTTTTGAGTGCATGATTTGGGGGTAAGCTTTTAAAAAAAATTTTTTTTTAATGTTTATTTATTTGACTGTATTGGGTCTTAGTTGCAGTATGCAGGATCTTCCTTGGATCATGAAGGATCTCTCCACGGGCTCTCTCGTTGTGGCTCTTGGGCTCAGTAGTTGCAGGCTTAGTTGCCCCCCACCATGTGGGATCTTGGTTCCCTAACCAAGGATCAAATACCCATCCCCTGCTTTGCAAGGTGGATTCTTAACCACAGGAGCATCAGGGAAGTCCCTGGGGTGAGCTTGTGACCCCACAGGTTTATGCTTCTGTCTGTGGGACTAGGCTAGTTATCTGTATGTTGTATGTGTGTAGATCAGTACTTGCATTGGCTAGCTGAGACATCTTTGGTGGAAAATGGGGTTTGAGCTCACCAGGTATTCTTCCCTATTTGTGTCAGGTTTCACCTGTGCTAGAGCGCTGGTTAGGATTTTTCCTCTGCAATGGTTCCCTTTGCAAAGCTCCCTTTTTGGTGCTAGGGAAATGTGATCCTTCGAGACACTTTTTGTGCATTTGTTTGGTTGGTATTTGATGACACCTGCCATGATAATCAGACCTCTTTCCATCTGATAGTTCTTCTAGTATGTATTTTGCAAAACTAGATCTTTAGTGTGATCCTAGAGAGAGAGAGGTTTTTTTTTTTTTAATGGAGAAAGGAAGAAGATTTTTTTTTTTAATGTGGATCATTTTTTTGTTTGTTTAAGGTCTTTATTGAATTTGTTACAATATTGCTTCAGTTTTATGTTTTGGTTTTTCAACAGTGAGGCGTGTGGGATCTCAACTCCCCGACCAGGGCTTGAACCCATACTCTCTGCATTGGAAGGTGATATCCCAACCACTGGACCACCAGGGGAGTCGCCAGGAAGATTTGTTGAGATATTGCTTGGTTGCTATATTCTTTAGACTCTGGAGGAAAATTAGTTAAGATGAAACTCCTTCAAAATTCCCAAACTGGTTCTTTTCGCATATGCAGTTAGAGAAAGCTGACTTGATGGAATACTTTTTTCAGAATTCTGACCCTGAGAAAATAGAAATATTTCTAGGAGAAATCTTGAAATTAGCTAAGTAAATTTAACTTATTTCAACTGTTATTTTTGGTTTTGCATTTGCCAGGTGAATGGCCATGACACATGCAGTCATGATTCCCTATCTTTCCATTTGCGTGTTGTTTGTTGTTTAAAAAGAAGGATACTTGTTTGAAAAAGCTGACAAAATTGTTAGACTTCACCTTTCCCTTTTTTGTCCTGCAGGAATTAGATTCTGTTCTTTGTGTGTATGTCTGCATTTGTCTTATCTGCAAGTGTGTTGGGCTATGGGAAGCTCAAATTTGTTTTCCGAGTGCAGCCCCTTGAGGTCCTTTCTTCAAACTGGACTACTTACAGTTGCAATATTGCTGAGTTAACTTGTAAATGAGCTCTATTTGATTGACTTAAAAGTACGCACTTACAAATCAAAGACTTCCTGATATTTACAAAATGGGCCAAAATGAATTTCAGGTCCTCATGATTCTGGAAATATTCAGTACTGAATTGATACCTGCTTTTGGAGTTAGCTTAAGCTTGTTGGTTTGTTAGTGTAATACTTCTGCTGTACGTAGGTATTAGTTCAGTCACTCAGTCCTGTCTGACTCTTTGCGACCCCATGGACTGCAACACACCAGGCCTCCCTGTCCATCACCAACTCCCAGAGCTTACTCAGATTCGTGTCTATCGAGTAGGTGATGCTATCCAACCATTGCATCTTCTGTTGCTGCCTTCTTCTCCTGCTCTCAATCTTTTCAAATGAATCAGCTCTTCCCATCAGGTGGCCAAAGTATTGGAGTTTCAGCTTCAGCATCAGTCCTTCCGATGAATATTCAGGACTGATTTCCTTTAGGATTGACTGGTTGGATCTCCTTGTTGTCCAAGGGATTTTCAAGAGTATTCTCCAACACCATAGTTCAAAAGCATCAATTCTTTGGCACTTAACTTTCTTTATAGTTCAACTCTCACATCCATACGTGACTACTGGAAAAATCATAGCTTTGACTAGATGGACTTCTGTCAGTAAAGTAATGTCTCTGCTTTTTAATATGCTATCTAGGGTGGTCATAGCTTTTCTTCCAAGGAGCAAGCGTCTTTTAATTTCATAGCTGCAGTCACCACCTGCAATGATTTTAGAGCTCAAGAAAATAAAGTCTGTTACTGTTTCCATTGTTTTCTCATCTATTTGCCATGAAGTGATAGGACCGGATGCCATGATCTTAGTTTTTTGAATGATGAGTTTTAAGCCAGTTTTTTCACTCTCCTCTTTCACCTTCATCAAGAGGCTCTTTAGTTCCTCTTTACTTTCTGCCATAAGGGTGGTGGCATCTGCATATCTGAGGGTATTGATATTTCTCCCGGCAGTCTTGTATATTAGAGATCAACTCAGACTTCATATGTGTTGCAAATTAGTCAGCAAGGAAAAATAACTTGATATGATAAAACTTTATATTTACCTAAAATAGCCTGTCCAGATTTTGGTAACTTGAAACTGAACTAAGTTAAATGGCAGGAATTCAGTGACTATCTGGATCATTTCAAATAGAATAAGGGAATTCCCCGACAGTCCAGGGGTTAGGACTCTGCTCTTCCAGGGCAGGGAGCACAAGTTTGATCTCTGCTCAAAAAATTAAGATCCTTCATGTTTTGCATGGCACAGCAAAAAAAAAAAAAATCAAATAGGACAAAATATTGGAACATTGGTTGCTAGGCAAATCTAAGTTTACCTACCTTTGCATTTTGAGGAGAGAAAAACTAAAGTATAAGTTTCCAAGCAGAAAATGCTGGTATGACAAACAGTTATTTATATGTTTTGAGTTTAAAAAAGAGTTTTATGTATGCTCAGGCTGAGATTAGATTAAATTTTGGTAAATGGATTTTGTTATTAAAACTAGGTAGTAAAGGCTAGATTTGGTTCCTCTCTGCTAAGAGAACAAGTTTACTTAGAATGCTACATTTGATAACAGATTATATGAACTTCCTTACCTTTAAGTATTCTGTATTTGTTTTTGAAATCTCTTCTCACTTTGAATAAGAAATAAATAGTCTTACAGTGACCTATGATCTTATTTGACCAAGTGTTTTGAAACTTTTTGACAACTGTTCCAAATATCAAATTTTAATTATATTTCTTTTAACTTCCAGCTGACTTTGGGATGCTTTAAAGGACCCCTGAGGCATCTCAGAGAGGAATATTTAACTTGTATTATATGGTATGGTGAATTACATGGGAAGCATTGTCAAATGAGTGATAAATCTCAAATAATATGCCATGGATAAATTCTACTACTATAGATATTCTAGAAATTACATAAAGTTTCTGAAATACAGATATGTCATGGTATAATCTATCAGCCATAATTCTGGTTAAATCACAGGTACTTGATTAAGCTTCTTTGTCAACACATTGTAATCTTTAATTTGCCTTTTTAGGTCTTTGTGCATGTGTGCATGCTGTTGCTTTAGTCGTATCCGACTCTGTGGGAACCTATGGACTGTAGCCTGCCAGGCTCCTCTGTCCATGGGATTCTCCAGGCAAAAATTACTGCAGAGGGTTGCCATTCCCTTCCCTAGGGAATCTTCCCAACCCAGGGATGGAACCCACGTCTGTTAGTCTCCTGCACCGGCAGGTGGTTTCTTTACCACCTGGAAAGCCTTTTTAAGTCTTTAATAGACAGTCAGTCTGATGCTTTGCAAAAATACTTCATCTTTAAGAAGTTTCATAGGAAGGACTTTTTGTCAAGTACAGGTCTCTAATAAATTTCAGACTATACCATTGAACTGGGTAAGAAATTTTAATTCCTAATGGAAAACCTAATGACTTTGTAAAACGTTGACAAAAGGATTGGTTACTGAGTAAACTGTTGAATATGGTTATAATGTTGATGAACTTTGTCTGGAGTGTCACTGATTTTGATCTATGTTTTCCAGAGATAGGGAAGCCCTTCCCCTCAAGTTACTCATGACTTACAGCAATTTGGTAAATTATACCTCTGTGAGTAAAATGAAAATATTTTTTCTTTTCTCTCCGGCTGCTCCCTCCAGAAACTGGAGACTCCTGGGCTCTGAGCAGCTTTATCAGGTGAATTGGAGAGACTGTCTCCTAGCATGTGCAGGAATCTTGATTTTTGGGGAGCAAGAATTCCACTAAGACAGAATCTGATGGCAGGCCTTTGGCATGGATTTCCTGGCCTTAAGAAGCCTTTGGGGAATTGTCTGAGACTCCTGAGGTGTTTCACTGAAACCATTTTGGAGGGGTCTAGTGATCAATTGACCAGGCTTACTTTACAAGCAAATTAGTCTTTATTTGGCGTATATGTGAAGAACACATCCTGCTTTAACTATCTTGCTAAAAGCACATGATTGTGTTACAGTTGGGAATAAGTGACAAAATGTATGACATACGAAATGTTTCCCCATTAGCATAGCTCTGAGCCTGTTCACAATATCTGATCAGTTTTTCCCGATGTGAATATCTGGGCAAATATCAATATAAAGGAGGCCTAGCACCAAGGGACATGATCTAGACCCTTAGCTGGGCAAGCAACTAAGTCACCCCAACATCTAGGGACATGTTTTGGTCTATTGAAGAATTTGCAATTAAAAATGAAGATGGCAGGGAATTCCCTGGTAGTCCAGTGGTTAGGACTTGACCCTTTCATTGCCAGGGTCCAGATTTACTCCCTAGTGGGAGAACTAAGGTCCCCCAAGCCATGTGGCACAGCCAAAAAAAAAAAAAAAAGATATAGGGAAATGATGGAAAAATCTGCATATATTTTGAGGTATAGAAAGTCGTTCTGGCTGATACATGATCTAACTTGAACTTTACTGACCAGAGCAACCTGTTTATGGCCTTTTGGACATGCATTGTACATCTGCCTTAGCCATTGAGGAGGGGAGTACATTTGAAAGTCAAAAATGGAATAGCTGTGGTTCAGACATCCAAGGTAAAACTGGGGAGCCATAGTGGATGTGATTTTAGACTCATGCCCATATTGCTGAGAACCTGAATTTCCCAAGTTATATCATGCTTGGGATGCTACCAACCATTCGCAAAGCAGTATCTGCTGGCAAATGGGAGGTGCAACCTTATGACCACAAGGTCTCCTCTGGTAACATTAGCAGGAAAAAGGAGACATGTGTAGTGGCCAATAGCTCCCTTTATGTACACCTTAATACCACATGAGAGGCTAAAATCACTCCAAAATCACTGTGGATGGTTATTGCAGCCATGAAATTAAAAGATGCTTGTTCCTTGAAAGAAAAGCTATAACAAACCTAGACAGTATATTAACAAGCAGAGACATTACTTTGCCAACAAAGGTCTGTGTAGTCAAACCTATGGTTTTTCCAGTAGTCATGTAGGGATGTGCCAAGGTTGAGTGTTGAAGAATTGATGCTTTCAAATTGGAATGCTGTAGAAGACTCTCGAGAGTCCCTTGGACTGCAAGGACATCAAACCAGTCCATCCTGGAGGAAATCAAGCCTGAATATTCATTGGAAGGACTGATGTTGAAGCTGAAGCTCCAATACTTTGGCCAACTGATGTAAAGAGTCAACTCACTGGAAAATACCCTGATGCTGGGAAAGAGCAAGGGCAGGAGAAGGTGGCAACAGAGGATGAGATGGTTAGATAGCATCACCAACTCAATGGACACGAGCTTGAGCAAGCTCTGGGAAATAGAGGACAGGGAAGCCTGGCGTGTTGCAGTCCACGGGGTTGCAAAGAGTAGAATATGACTTAGTGGCTGAACAATAACAAGAGGTTTAAAACCTCCTTAGATAAAAGTGTTATACAAGGCTCGGATCAGGACTTGGAACTCAGGAATATTTCCAACTAGGTATCCATTCCCCTAATCAAGGTAAGAGAGCACCCCATTTCAGTAGGAAGCAGCCAGAGCGGTCATCACACCATTTCTTGAGAGACTTGTGGAAGGATGAAACAGGATTGGAGGTTGAAACTGAGTCTCCCTAAACCCAAGTTCCTCTTCTAAGTTTATGATTAACCTCTCTATCCAAAACATTATACTCATGTGTTCTCCTCAAGATTGAGGAATATCAAAGAAAAGGGGGGAATTGTAATAGGGGTGGGGCAGGTGCATGACTGCTGGCATGGGGCCGTTAGTGCAAGACCTTTAGCGTGAGGCTGTCAGCGAGGAGGTTAGAGATCCCACTGCAGCCACAGGCAGCCTCACAGCGGTGCTCACAGCAGAGAATGAGGCGAAGTAACATCTTCATAGAAAGTACCATTGGAGGACTTCCCTGGTGGTCCAGTGGTTAAGAATCTGCTTGACAATGCAGGCCACACACGTTCAATCCCTGGTCCGGGAAGATTCCACATGCTTCTCGGGGTCACTGAGCCCATAAACCATAACTACTGAGCCCACGGGCCCTAGAGCCTGCGCTCCGCAACAAGAGAGTAGCCCCTACTCGCCGCAGCTAGAGAAAGCCTGCACACAGCAGTGAAGACCCAGCACAGCCAAAAATAAATAAATAAACAGTAAAAATATAAAGTTGTAAAAAAAAATAAAGTTGTTGTTGCTTTTTTTAAATACCATTTAAGCACTTTCGGCTCACAAAGCATTTTCATATACATTAAGGTATTTGCTCCTGATGGAATCCCTGGATAAAAGAGATCATTATCATTTGCATTTCAGACAGGGAGGCACAACTCAAAGATATGTTCAAAGTCCCCCAGCTGGGATTACAATCACTGGAGGCACGACTGGTCGACTGGTCGTGTGTCTCAGGCCCCCACATCCTGCAATGCTTTTGCAGGTGGCCTCATGAATTACAGCCAGTCTCCCCGTCTCACTCAGCCCTCTCTGTCCGTCTTGTGCTATGCTCACCTGCTGACCGAGAGGGTGAGCCTTGATCTCCAAGGCCAAATAAATTGCAGTCTTCGTGAAGGCCGGAGATGCCTTTCTTGAGACTGTAGTTTTAGCATCGAATACCCAGCCAAGCACTGTAACCCTGTGCCAGTGAGTGAAACGCTGGGGCATTCCCAGGCCCGGGAAAGGGCTGGTCAGAAGGGGCTGGGCTGGAGTCCAGCTAAGCAGGGAGGCCTGGCAGCTGGCACAGGGCAGGGAGGCACAGACAGGGTCAGGCTTGGGGCCGTAGCTAAGGCTGTGACGTTGATATGAGCCGACCTGGTCTGCTGCCCAGGGGTCAGAGGCTTGCTCAGACAGGTCAGAGGGGGCAGAGGGGAGGAAAACAAGGCTGCTTGCTCTCTGACCCATCTCCCACCCCCCAACCCTGCCCCACCCCTGCCAAGGGTGGGCAGCTGCAAGCCTGAGGATGCTGGCCCTAGAGTGAGTGAGGGTGGTCGCGGCCTGCAGGTGGGATCAGCAGGATGCCCACCCAGCGGCCAACCACATCTGTTCGGTCCTTTCATTATAACATTTTTTCCTCTGATTACTAAAGTACCTTGTGTTCACAATAAAAAAAAAATTGAAGCCTACCAAAAAAAAAACCCCACATAAGCACAAAATAAAAAGCACCCATAATGCTCTTTTTTTTAACTGTATAAAGGACAAAAGGTAAAAAGTAAATGCCCTCATCTCCCTGCTCCTAACTGTCCCCTCCCCCACACACCCAGGGGTCATCACTGATGGCAGGTTGATAATGTTTGGCAAGGCTCCTTCTCTTCTCTTTCTTTTGGAAAGAAGCGGGTAGCGATTTTCCCAAGAAGTGAAACAAAAACTTAGTTACTGTTTTGACCGACAACATAAACATTTGATTTTAATTCCTTTGAAATATGTTGGTGATAAGGGCCTCTTTCTGGGAAGTGTCCTGGCTCCGTCCACTCTGGACACCTGCACCCCCTGCTCACCTCTGGCCGCCTCTACCACCTGCCTGCGAGGAAAACCAGGAAAGAAGGCCTCTGGGGGCGGATTTCAAGGCAACTAGGAGTCTTCCTGCCTCCAAACAGTTCTCTATTAAGTCACTGATACTCGAAATTCCACCATTAGGACGTTATACCTTTAACAGAAAGCTTCATTTTCCCTGAAAATACAACTCCCTCATGAGAACTGCGAATCCTTTAAGAGTAAGGAATACAAAATGAGTTTTAAATTTCTTTCCTGAGGACAGAGTTTTGCTTTTGTTTTTAGTTTTAAAGATATTAACATTTCTTCCCCCACTCCTTGATAATAAAAGTAACACATTTGTTGTGGAAAATGTGCAAAAAGAGAAAAGCGTAAATGAGAAAACAAAACAAAATTTGCTCTAGAATATCACACAGAGATAACAAAGCTAACATTTTTATATAAAAATCTTCTGTTCTTTTAAAATTTTATTTTTGGCCGCATCACAAGGCTTGTGGGGTTTAGTTCCCCAACCAGGGATCGAACCAGCTCCCCTTGCAGTGGAAGCATGGAGTCCTAACCACTGGACTGCCAGGGTCTTTTTTCTATGTGACTTATACATGTGTAGATAAACGTACACAAACACATTCCCACACACACATACAAATAATACCAGATGGGCACTTTCTTTTAATATTACACCACGTCATTAAATTTTCTTTGATACCGTAATCTAACATATACAGGCACACTGATACTGTCATATCAATATACCCAAATAGGGAACTAGTTCCCCCACTGCTAGACAATAAACTGGGGCTAATTTTTTCTCTGTGCTATCCAACACCGCAGTGACCATTCTTGTGCAGAAATGCTGCAGGCAGTTTTTAATCATGGGATTAGGGCGTACACAGACATGCCCGTGTCTGGGGGAAGAGGCCGCTGAGAAGAGAGTGTCGTCCACTGAAAACCTGTGGAAGGTGGAGACCGAGGACACCACAGCCTCCCACAGGCTGCGTGGTGTGTCCTGAGGCTGGCCCTCCCCGAGGGGCCCACGAGATGTGGGCAGGAAGGTGCTGCTTGCTGGCCGGATTAACAGCCTCAGCGCTGTGCTCTCGCCATAAAAATAGCTCGCATCCTGCGATGGACAGTCCTCGCTACCCTCTCTGAGGGCAAGCCGCGCCCACAGCCCCCACAGGCTCTACCTGGCACCGCTGGGGTATAGCAGCCCACACCCCGGCCACAGCGGCCCAGGCCAAGGTTCGGCCTGACACAAAGGCAGCCCTTCACAGGCTGGGTGTGCAGGAGGGCCGGATCAGAGGGCCCTCCCAGCACTAAAACTCTGCCCAGTGGGGACCGTCTCTGTTGGATAGTGGCTCACCAAGCCAGCTTGCTCACCAGGATGCTTGGAAACCAGACCAGCTAAGTGGTCAGAAGGTGAGGGATCTGTGGGGAGAAGGGAGGGGGCAGGGACCAGGAGACAGAGACGAGGAGGCAGCAGAGGACATGAGGCAGAGAGAGTTCATAATCGGGTTTGGCACATAGGCACCCGAGGACTCCAGAATGAGGACTCCATTGTCCCCGAGGGCTGCTGTTTGTCTGGTGAGACCCCTCCTGGGCTACCACACAGCCTGACCGTCAAGGCTGGAAGTAACCAGAGTTGGTCTGTGTCCCCTGCAGGCTGCAGGAGTCTTACCCCACCCATATGGGTGGTATTCTACAGCTTACAGGACGCTTCCCTAGGCTTTCTCTTGTCACAACAACTGTGGGAGGGAGAGTAGCGTATTCCCATTTTATAGATGAGGAAACTGATATTCAGAGAGGATCTGAGTCTCATGGCAGGTTAGGGAGCTCAGAGAGAGCTCTGCTGACTCCATATCCACGCTGTTCTCTCCACTCCAAGTGGCCTCCAGTTCCCTCCCCAGGGATGGCCTCACTGCGCTGCAGTGCTGCTGTCTCGAGTCCTCTCTCTGAAGGTGAACGAGCCTGAGTTAGTGCCTGTGTTTCAACTTGTCTATTCAACTCATTGTAATGCATGACGACTGGGTTTGCAGGTTTTCTTGTCCATAGTGCTCAGCACTTGCGAGGATACAGTAGGTGCTCAATAAGTGCTGATGGTTCCAAATGCAGTTTTTCAAAATGCAGAGGCCCACATCCCTCCTCAGGGTACAAAACAGGACTCTGGGCAGCTCTTAAAGTTCCCCTGGAAGTCTGATCACATTCCAGGTTGAAAATCAGGTATAGAGGATGTTTAATCAGTCCCCTTAACCCTCAGAAAAACAACCATGACCCAGGTAATATGCAAAAATATGTAAGTGAGCAACCAAACTGAAACTCATAAATGTTATGCACAAAAGATGAAACATATTTATCTTAAAAAAAACCTGTTCTAGCCTCACTCTGCACCTCCAGACCCTTACTTTACACATTCTTCTAACAAGATTGGTCACTTGGTTTCTCAGCCCACGGTTTATTGGAAGCACACACAGAAATAGCTGTGAGAAATAAAGCTGTGGCAAACATCAGTAATTCTAACAGTGGTCTTGAGTTATCAAGAAAAGGTCAACTTACAGCAGGAAGATGTACAATCCATTTTAGAAAGATCTGAAGAAAATCAGTTTCAATGTTTAAAGGGGAGGGTTTCAGTTACCCGGAAAACTGACCATGTGCCAAAAAGGAGCCTGACCCTCCCCTCTCATATTGCCAATCCTGCCTGCAATGATTGTCTCATCACACCGCACTGACAGGGTCCAGCTCTCCTGGTTGTACGTTGTGTAGGAGATAACAGCGTGAACTCTGGAGACAGGATCACTGGGTTCAAATTCTGACTCTGCAACTTAGGAGCTGTGTGACCTTAGGCAAGTTGCCTAATCTCTCCATGTTTGTTTCTTCACCTGTCAAACAAGGATAATTATAGCACCCACCTCCGGATCAGGTACTTAGAGAACTCTTCTACAATGGGAGCAATAACAGCAGCAATTGAATCTCTTTTTTTAAATCAATTCACTTATTATTTACTTATTTATTTGGCCGCATCGGGTCTCAGGTGCAGCACTCGAGATCTTCGTTGCGTCATGCGGATTTTCTGTTATGGCATGCGGGTTCTCTAGTCGCAGTTCGTGGGCTTAGGTGCTCTGTGGCATGTGGAATCTTAGTTCCCCGACCAGGGATCGAACTTGAGCCCCCTGCTTTGCAAGACAGATCCTTAAGCACTGGACCACCAGGGAAGTCCTGCTGGGATTGCATATTATTCAACTCTGTGTCCCCACCTCTCCCTAAGCCCCCTACTCTTCAAAGTGGGCTCTGACAGCAACTGGGAGCTGGATAGGAATGTAGACTATCGCATGCGGACCTATTCAGAGTCAGCATCTTAAGATTTCGTGTGCACATCAAAATATGAGAAGCCCTGGATGAATACTGGCAGATGAGTGAAACTAGGCATTAGTATATACAGAAATTCCAGGAGCGTCAGAAAGACAGAAACAGGGAGCGGAGGCAGGGGTCGGGGGACTAGCTCCTGAGGAAACCACTCTCCCAGCTGGATGACCTTGGGTCTCAGTACCCTCATGCGGGAGACAGAGGACCGCCCGCCTTACAGGGCTCTGACCAGGATGAGAGATGGACACATAGGTAAAGAGCTTGCGTGCAGCGGGTTGTCATTACTGCAGGCTCACGGCTCCTCACCCGAAGCCCTGGGACCAGACGCCTGTGGGTTTTCAGAGCTTACCGGATTTCAGAAAGGTCACATGACATGGGCGCTGACGCTACAGAACACCCAGCAGGGTCTGGACAGCACCCTCAATTAAACACGGCAAAGCTTTTGCGGCAAGATGTATGAGCAGTAAGAGACATAATAAAGACTTTAAATAGCCTCACATCAGGGCAGACCAGCTTCGTAGCCAAATCAGTTTATATCAAACGTATTTTTTTTTTAAGGTCTGATTTTCAGAGCTTTTGGATTCCAGAATTGTAGACAAGGGAGTGTGAGCCGGAATGACAGATAAGGGGAGCAGTCCTGGGCCAGGCTCAGAGGGGCATGCAGGAGAAGGGCTGAGTGGCTGTTTAATGCAGCAGTGAGCCCACAGGCAGAAGGAGAGGGCAGAAAGCAAGACTTCAAAGGTCTTGGAGACAAGAGGGACCCTGACACATGGATGGTAGAAAGTCGCCAAGGTTAGGGCCTGAGCAGGAGTGTGACTTAAATCAAAGACAGAGCAACAAGTTGGTCAGGCTTGCAAGCAGATGGGAACAGGGCATCTTGGCTCCAGGGAACTTCCCAGCACAGAAGCAAGAGTGGGCTCACCCCTACTCCCCATCCACCACGCTCTCCCAACCACCCAAAAACACAGAGGAAAGGTTTTCATAATTCTATCACACTGTCAGGGCAGCCCGTAGGGTCTTATCAATTACATAGGCACAATTAAAATGATCACCATATGAACAAAAGTAAACATAATAAGAGCCCCAATGTGTCGCTTGCCACGAACCTATTGTCTCCAGTTCTTACAGTAGCTTTCTAAGGTATTAGTTATTGTTCCATTTTACAGAGGAGAACACTGAGGCTCAGGTAGCTCTAGAAAGTCCAGGGTCACATGGTTGGTTCATCTAATACCAGTACCTGAGTGGCTTCTACTACACCACATGCTCACAGGATGACTGAGGCCACCGCAAGAAAGGGACCAGCTGGGAGGCTGAAATCTGGGAGAGAGGGCAGTTGCTACAGCCTCAGAGGTCTTTGATGTAGACTTAGGCTCTGCCCTCTACCTTTCTGAACCCTTATTTATGCCTTGGATGTATCTCTTGTAAACCCCAGAGAGTCAGGCTCTGTCCTCTATCCACTCTGACAACCTTTATCTTTTAACAGGAACATTTCATCCATTTGTATTTAATGTAATTGTAAATAGGTGTTCATATGTGTGTGCTCAGTCATTCAGTTGTGTCCGACTCTTTTCAACCCTATGGACTGTAGCCTGCCAGGCTCCTCTGTCCATGGGATTCTCCAAGCAAGAAAACTAGAGAGGGTTGCCATTTCCTCCTCCGGGGGATCTTCCCAACCCAGGGATCAAACGCACATATCCTGTGTCTCCTGCATTGGTAGGTAGATTCTTTACCACTGCACTACCTGGCAAGACCCAGTTGTGAATATATTTAGGATTAAATCTATTTTTCTATTGGTTCCATCTGTCCTGTATTCTTTTTTCCCTCTTTATATATATTGCCATTGAATGCTTCCCTTCTATTATTTTGGAAGTTATTCTACTTTCTCAGTTTGGCCCTCCTTTCAATATTTCAAGGGTTACATGATATATGCATATTGTGTACCATTAGTCCAATAGCTTGAGATGATCTTCTAAAAACAAGACAGGACTTAGGCCTGGGTTAGAATCCTGGCTTTAGAACTTTTTAACTGTGTGCTCATTTCCAGCTGCTTTTCCGTAAATCTCAGTTTGTGAAATACGGGTTGATGGAACTCATCATTCAGCTTATTGCATCACTTCAGTGAGCTGAGGGGTGCCAAGGGCCCTCCCCAGGGCTTGACACAGAGAAAGGGCCCAGTGTTCCGCTCTCCACTCTGGACTTTGCCTCTCTGCATCCCAGAAGAACTGGCCCCAGATGGAGGCTGCTCAAGAGCCTGGTTGCACAGCTGGGCTTGACCGTAGAAAGCCTTCCCGGAAGGAATCCCTCTGGAATAAGATGTTCCCAGGGTGCAGCCAGTCTGCAGCATCATCAGTGGACAGCACCACCTCAGTCTGGGAAGTGAGAGGCTGTTGGGAAATTCTGCCAAAAGATTGCCCTGATCAGCGTCCCAGGGGAGCCCAGCGAAGGGAGGGGGGCTCCCCAACAGTGTGTGTGTCTCTAATCTGGCCAGGGAAGCGGGGGGCCGACCGGCAAGCAGCAGCTTCCCCTCCTGGGAGGCAGGTGTGTCCTCTCAGAGAGCAGAGCCATGACTCACCAGACTGCCACGGCTTGTTATAAATATCCCCCGAGACACCTAACTCCCTCGGCCCTATTCTATATTAGCACAAGTGTCGCTCCATAATTCCATAATTAATTAGGTTTCCTAGGCACCTCGAGACTGGGAGAGGGTGTCCCAATCTGTGGACACAAATATTAAGAACCACAATGGCAGGTCCCCTGCCCAAAATGTGAATTGAAAAATAAGTCTTTTTCTATTGTATCTATTTCTTTGTTGAACAATTAGCAGTGGGTGAATTTTGAGAAGTGAGGGCGGCCACATGTCGCCTGCACAAATAATTTTTTGTTGTTGTTTTTTGGCAGTACCGCATGGCTCGTGGAATCTTAGTTCCCCAACCAGGCGTTGCACCCAGGCTCTAGGCAGTGAGAGCACAGAGTCCTAAGTAGTGGACCATCAGGGAATCCCCTGAAATAATTCTAAAATGTTCTAGGTGGATCCAGTAACCCAAACCAACCTCCCTCTCATTTACTTAACCCATCTGGGGAAACTGAGGCCCAGAGAGGAAAATGAGCAGCCAGATCTGGAAACGAAGGGAGGAGGAGCTGGGCGGGAACTCAGGGCTCCTCTTTTGAGTCAACCCGCACAATCTTGATTTCCTCACGTGTGAACATAGCTATCACTACCTAGTACCTACTCTGAAGACTGTCAGGAGCACTGAACATAAGACGGGTGATGGGGCTAGTGTGCAAGAACCCAGAACACTGAGGGGGGATGGGGTCCCTCTACCTGGTCCCTCTATCTCTCTCTGCTTCCTTGAATTACACTCGGCAGATGGACACATGGTCTTGATGACATGATTAGAAGTTGGATTTTAGTGGCTTCCCTGGTGGTCCAGTGGTTAAGAGTCTGCCTTGCAATGCAAAGGACACCAGTTCAATCCCTGGTCTGGGAAGATCCCACATGCTGTCGAGCAACTAAACTCGTGGGCCACAACTACTAAGCCTGAGCTCTAGAAACCACCACAGTGAGAAGCCCTAAGACCACAGCAAAGAGCAGTCCCTGCTCTCTGCACCTAGAAAAAGCCCAAGTGCAGCAACAAAGATCCACCGCAGTCAAAAAACAAATAAATAAATCTTTTAAAAAATTGGATTTTACCTTTAGACAATCTAGGTAAAATCCAATATAATAGCAAAGACACTATTTACTAAATACCTACTATGTGCTAGACACCAGTCTTCATATATTATCATTTTATTTCTTTAAATCTGAGCTGTCCAGCATTGAAGTCACTAGCCATACATGAGTATTGAGCACTTGAAAAGTGGCTAGCACAATTAAGGAATTAAATTTTTATTTTAACTCAGTTTTAATTCAGTTATCAGAAAACTTTCAAGTATGTTTAGAGCAACTTTGGTATGTGAACATACTGTTTCAACTATATGTTTTGTGGAAGTCTTACTACACAGCAAGCAAAAAAATTTTCTCTAAATTGAAATGTGCTATAAGATCCACACATTTCAAAGATTTAGTATTTTTAAAATGTCAACTATCTCATTCATAATGTCTTTTATATTGATTAATGCTGCTATGACAATATTTTGGATACGCTGGCCTAAAATACATTATTAAAATTAACTTTACCTGCTTTTTTAATTTAATTTTTTAATTTGAATTTTTATTTATTGATTAATTTTTGATCTTGACATGAGGCTTGCAGGAACCCAGATCCCCTGCAGTGGAGGCGAGCAGCCCTAACCACTGTACCACCAGAGAATTCCCTTACTTTTTTTTTTTAATGTAGCTAGTATAAAGTGTAAAACTACATTTGATTGAGAAAACTAGTACAATCTGAATAAAGTTGATATGCCATTGTTAATTTCTTAGTTTTGGCAAATGTACCATGGTTATGCAAGATGTTGACCTTAGGAGAAGCTGGGTGAAGAGTTTACTGGAACTCCCTGTATAATTTTTGCAACTTTCCTATAAATCTAGAATGCTTCCAAAATGAAAGTGTAAAATACCCTCTCCCATTACATGTGTGTTGACGTTATATTTCTATTGGAGAAATACATAATAGAATTATATTTCTATCACAGAGCTTAAAACATTTCTCAGGGCTTCTCTGGTGGCTTAGTGGTAAAGAATCCGCCTGCAAATGCGGAAGACATGGGTTCAACCCCTGATCTGGGAAGATCCCACATACTGTGGAGCACCTGAGCCTGTGCACCACAACTATTGAGCCTGTATTCTAGAACCCGGGAGCTGCAACTACTGAGCCCACGCACCCAGAGCCCGCGCTCCGCAATGAGAAGCCCCCGCAGTGAGAAGCCCACACACTGCAGCTAAAGAGTAGTCCCCACTCACGGCAGCTAGAGAAAAGCTTGAGGGGCAAAGAAAGCCCAGCACAGACAAAAATAAATAAATAAATAAAATTTAAGACAAACAGTTCTCTAAAAGATACTATCCTCATCCCACGGCTGGAAAAAAAAAAGCGCTCAGAGGGGTTAGTCAGCAGGATCTGGGGCCGTGTCTGTTGGGTTTGAAGCCCTTGAACTTTCTGCTGTACTCCTTGGCTTCCACTCCTACAACTGGCACCCACTAGGGCTTTCTGAGGATTCCTCCGAGGGTACGCGTGCGGGCATGCGGACCCGTGGGTAAGCCCCTCTCTGCGGTGGGCAGGGGCTGGTGGGTGAGAGGCGGCGGAGAGAGGGAGAGCAGAAGGAGCATTTGGGAGTTCCTGGGGCGAAGGGACTGTCCAGGTGGGAGCCAAGATCCAGGGCCCTAGGACAAAGGGGAGGAGTTGCAACTGAGCTGATAGATCTTCTGTTTCATTGACTGGCTGTTTTCTTTGATCTCTGCTTTGCTTTGGAAAGGACACCAGGAGTCTCTGCCTGTCTCAAGGAAAGAACCAGCAAGGCTGCTCAAGACTTGGCTAAGCCGGCCCCAAAGAGGCAAATAATGGCACACAGGGGCAGAGCCAGGTACCTGGGCGTGTCCTGGACAAGGCAATGAGGATGCTGTTTCCATCTTGTCTCCTTGCACCCCCCTCCCTTCTCATACAGTCCTGATGTAGGAGACCCTGCCTCCGGACCTGCGACCCCAGGGCTCAGCCACTGAGAGCCTGGGCAGTCCCCATTCCTATCCATTTCTGCTTTGCAGTGGGGTCTGAAGCTGCCCTGGAAAGCTCCCCTGGGGAACTCAGCCCCAGGCCGCCCAAGGGCAAGAGCACCCTGCCTGGATTAGAGCCCCCGCCTCTCCTCTAGGCCTGTGCGGCTCAGTCTGGGAGGTCACAGGGCCCCCCTGGCTCTACCAGCGCCGAGGGAGCGTCTCGGCCCGGCGGGGGCGGGGCGGGGCGCGGGCCACCAGCCCGCAGAGTACTGTACTGTCTGCGGCCAGCCGCCCACCACCTTCCCACGTCCAGATGCGCTCCGGGCGGCCCTGTCCTGA
This sequence comes from Muntiacus reevesi, assembly GCF_963930625.1. Classification (NCBI taxonomy): domain Eukaryota; kingdom Metazoa; phylum Chordata; class Mammalia; order Artiodactyla; family Cervidae; genus Muntiacus; species Muntiacus reevesi. The sequence continues at coordinate 12,951,177 of NC_089268.1, forward strand.
CGCGCCCCTTCCCCTCTGCTGCCCTGACGCGCACTCCGCCGCGCGGCGGCCAGATGTGCGGGCTTTGGTGCCGGCGGCTCCTAATGAGGTCCAGATGTTTGGCCTGGCCCGGGCCGGCGGCGGCGGCGGCTACCAAAGGCGAGGGAGGCCCTGGGAGGGAGGAGCCGGGCTGCAGCTGGACGCGCGGTGCTGGAGGAGGAATGCGCCGGGAAGAATCCCCGCTGGAATGCGAGCTCGGGTGGCTCTGCCTAAATAAGGACCTGGCCTCGCCGCCAGCCGCCAGCCAAGCTGGAGGCTCAGCTCCTCCAGGTGGGGCAGCGCCCTGCACGGACCTTCAGCCATCACTTCGTCTTCTTAACAATTTTTTTTTTCTTTTGTAACTCATTATAAAAACGACACACATTAGTGATATGTCTAATGTGTTTTCCTTAATTGATTTTTTCACTTTATTGTTTGAGGTTTTTATAATAAGTATGCTGTATCATTTCAAAAATAATAAAGTTAGTCTCAAAAAAAAAAAAAACAAAAAAAAAACTACACACAGCAAAGAAAGGCAGTTTAGAAAACCCAAATCAATGAACAGATGAAGATTGAAATCACCAATAATCTTGCCACCCCAACCACCCTTGCCTTTCTGGGATCTGTCCAGCTAGACTTTTTCTATCTGTATATAGACCATCAGTTGGTTTGTGAGATTGAATCACCCTGCAGAAGCTCTCAGAACCTGCATTTTTCAGCCAGCTCTTCCCATGCGAGTCTGCTATAACCAGCGTTCCCCAAACTCGTCTCACAGAGCACCATGGCCATTTTGCTTTTCATGGGTGTGTCTTTCCCTGACTGTTTGGGACGCACTGGCTCACGCCAGTTTAAATGGGCTTCTTTCCTGGAGGACTTCTCAAGAGTCTTTAATTTACTAATGTGTATTCTGAATCATCAGGAGGAGACTGGCGTTTCTTAGACATATTTCACTGTGAAGTCCCTTGAGGAATTCTCCTGGGGCTCGGGTCTGTGGAGCCTCAGGTAGGAAGTGCTGTTCTGTGACATTCTTCGTCATGGCTGCACGGAAGCCAGCTTCGCGTGGACACCATCATTTATCCCAGCATCTGTCACGGGGTGGGCATTATGGTTGCTGTCAATTGCTATTAAAAATAACTCCGTGATGACCATCTTTGTACTTTCCCACTTTGTTGTAAAGAAACATTCCAAAAAGCAGGACTGTTGTCCATGGGAAAGACCATTTCTAACTCTCAGGTTCTAGGGTGCTGGTGGCTCTTGCCCAAGCCCCTCATCCAGCCCTTATATGGTGGGGAAGGGTTTTACCCCACTCCCACAACAGCAGGTATCTGAGAGGATGAGGGTGGGATCTGCAAATCTTATTTATTTGACTGCCCTGGATCTTAATTGTGGCATGCTGGATCTAGTTCCCTGACCAGGGATTGAACCCTGGGCCCCCTGCATTGGCAGCACAGTCTTAGCCACTGGACCACCTGGGAAGTCCCTGTAAATCTTTAGCTTAAGCTAAAGCACTTGTAGGCATTTAGCCTTGGGGACTATAATGAAAAATAACTTTTCTTGGGCTATTATCAACATCTGTTAACAAGCAACTATTTTCCAAAGAACTATTGCAACCAGAGAGTAAAACCACATTTAGGGGTGCAGAGAACACGTTAGTGGGTCACCCATGAGGCCATACAGCCCCGGAGCACCCCTGGGTGCCTAGCAGGTAGAAGGACAACCCCTAACATACTGCTACTTAAGGTGCTGAGTGCGGGCTGCCTGTGAGATGGGGAACACAGTACGCACGTTGTGAGCATAATCCAGACCTGTGCAAGCCTGGCCATTGACGTCTTCCTCCATACTATTCCCTTTAATCCTCACAACATCCTGTAAAGTAGGGAGTAGGAGACCTAGTGAGTCATTCTACAAATGAGGAAGCTGAGACTTGGGGCAGAGCACTGGTCCAAGGTCACACAACTAAGTGGTGGGGGAGATGGGACTTCCCTGGTGGCCCAGTGGTTACAACTCTGAGCTTCCACTGTGGGGGGCACAGGTTCAGGCCCCGGCCAGGGAACTAAGATTCCCCCCTGCCACATGGCATGGCCAAAAAAAGGGGGGAGATATTGGAAAGGAACTAAAACACCAGCAATGCCACTCCACACCTCTGAGCAACACATCACCTTAGTGGCTGCACGCCACTGTCAGCCAAGAAAGCCTTCCTTCCTTTTGATTGGTCTTTATCAACATGGGACCTAGGACTCGAGCATCCTGATAGGAGGGTAGGGGAAAACCCAAAAGGTTTAGAGCCTGAGGCCTGCATTATGAGGTTACTCCTGGGGTATGTGTGTGTGTTTCCTTTAGTGGTGGAGAGGGGAGGAATGGGGAACCCCTCAGTACAGTGTAGCTCCCACAGGCTTACAGGCAGGGAGAAGTTCTTACTCCTCTTTGCACACTCAGCCCTGGACAGAAAGTAAATGTTCCATGTAGGCTCCTAAACTCAAGACATAACCCCCAACCCCAGGGAGAAATTCTCCTGGGCTCAGACCCACACAGTATACACAGGGGGCGGGAGGGATCCTGTGTGTATTTTCTTCTTGGCTCCCCTCACACTCATCCCTAACTCCAACCCTAAATTCTCCTCCTTCCCCTTCCTTCTCCGCACCTTAACCTCTGTGTATGTTTGCGCCCTCTCACACCTCACCTGATAGTCACTGAGAGCCTGTCATCAGAGATGCAGTCTGTTAGACAGCCAGCTCCAAGCAGAGGAGCTCTAACTAAGCATCACTTTGACCCTCAAGGGCACCCTCTAACTGAGCTCTAAGCCTTATTTGTGTAGATTTCTTTTGAAAATCTAAGCAAAGACAGAGATCTCAGAAAAATACCCAAGGCACACGCTTCTTCAGCGTCGGAAGCTCATGTGTGGACACTCCAACAGCCCTAGCCAAGAAAGTCTGCTCCTGATGGGCCCGGCTTGGTGCACACTTCCAGGGGGCTGGGGGAGGCTGCTTTCTGTAACCTTCTATCAGCCCTGGAACTGGGTGCTTGCCTCCCACAGAGCCAATGGCTCATCGGGAACTAACAGGTTCACTATTCTTTTTTTCTGTTCAAAAATCCCAAACCTCTGAAAACATTTTATCATAAGGCATTTGACTGCAAAGCCTGACCCCATGTGAACTTCTTTGGCTGAAAAACCAACCTCAACCAAGGTGGGGGCCTATTTACAGCCTTTATTTACACTACTTAGTGTGTGAATATTCATAGACTTTGCTCAGAAATGTTTGTATGTTGACCCAGTGCTGCCTTAGAGCCTGCTGGGGACATTTTATAATATATACAGTGTAAGTGATCTCATCAAGTCACCTTTCTAAACTATGAAAAATCCCGCATTTCCGAAACCTATCAGGCCCCAGTGGTGTTAGACAAAGGATTGTGGATCTGTATTCATAAAATTTTCTTAAAAAGTTCATCGACTCATGAGTGAAAGAAGCCAGACATGGACCATATGTACTATATGATCCCATTCGTATGAAGTTCAGGAACAGACTAGGACTTCCCTGGTGGGGCAGTAGATAAGAATCTGCCTGCCAATATGAGAGACATGAGTTTCCATCCCTGGTCTGGGAAGACTCCACATGCCGAGGAGCAACCAAGCCCGAGAGCCACAACTACGGAGTCTGTGTGCTGACACTACTGAATCCCGTGTGCCTAGAGCCTGTGCTCTGAAACCAAGAGTATCCCCCTGCTAGCCGCAACTAGAGAAAGCCCGAGTGCAGCAACAAAGCCCTAGTGCAGCCCAAAATAATAAATAAAGAACAGGCTAAACTGACCACTGTAGAAATCAGAATAGAAATTACCTCTGGGAAGGGGAATTGACCAGGAGGAAGCGTGAGAGAACTCTCTAGGGTATTGGAAATGTTCTGAATCTTATTCTGGGTGGAGGCTACACAGGTACATACATATGCAGAAATTCACCAAGCTCTACATTAAAGATGAGTGCTTTTTGCTGTAAGTCTGTTACACCTCAAAATAAAAGTAAAAATTAAATCTATGGGAATATATTATCTCAAATTAAGCAGTAAGAAGCTGCTTGCCTTGGCACCCCATCTCGCCCTGTGATGTCTTTGAACTTTCCAACAAAGCTTAAATTAAAATCATCTTAATATATGTTTGGCTTGTCTTAATCCCAAGAAATGAGTTTAACACAAAAGTCAAATCGAACGAACATTTTTTTTTTCCTTGAGCTCTTGATTTGCCCTCAAAAAGAATCCATCCCCCTAAAGGGTGTCTTTGCTTTGAAAGTGCCACAGGAAAACACTCAGGGCCTGGCCCCCTTGCGCGAGAACCTTCCACTCACATCACTCCGAGAAGGATGTCTCCGGGCCCTGCCGCCTCTGGGACTGCTACTCCAACACAACAGCCGGGCGGTGAGCACGAATTCAGGCATCCTACCCAGCGTACTGCCAGTCAGAACTTGCACCCAGCCAGCCATATCCTGTAATTGCCTCTGATTAGCTGGAATTTGGAATTTGCATCTGAGAACAGAAGGGCATCGGGGACTCCTTGATTAAACAAGTGAGATAACCATATATTGCTAAGAGGAACAGAGATCTTTCCCCTCGCTCTCACATTGCTCAACATCTGACTGCTCACGGCCTTGTCCTTTGACACTCACTCCCATAACATCCCCACCTCCGCCTTCCCTCCCACTTCCGATCTGGGCCCCGGAGCTCAGCTCACGGGGGCCTCTTCTCTTTGCTACTCCACTCGTGACCCAGTTCAGCCCACACGCCAGCCTTCCCTTCTCCAGCCAGAGGGCACTAGGCTCAGGGCCACAGGCCGTCCTCAGCTGCTTCAGATCCTTTTAGGAACCTGTCAGGGTATAAACAAACAGATCAACCTACACTTGGGCTTTTCCCTCATCTTTCTAGAGCAGGAGGCTCAATGGAAAAGTCCGTGGTGTTGGAAGTACTCTCTGCTACGTGGTCCAGAGTGGTAGTCACTAAGCTGCGTGTGGCTATTGAATGCCTCTTGTACTTGACTTAGGAACTGAGTTTTTTAAACTTTTTTTGAAATTTAAATTTAAATGCAACGTGTGACAGGTAGCCACCATACTGGTCAGTGCAGCTCTAAAGAGGAGGGAGGGTTTGGGGGCCTACCATTCCTTTGACCTCACCTAGTGGCCTGGAATCTCAGGAAATCTCTGCTCTTTGAAAATATCCAGCCCTTGTCTCTTCAACTCTCAGGTCTGTCTTCTCCCAAAATAACTGGGAGCATTTGTGGAACCCCCTACAATGCACTGGGTGTTTTGCAAATGTAAACCAGATATAATGAGTCACCTCAAGTCCTAGAACAGTGTTCAAAAGAAGCTCAGAGGGGCTTCCTTGGTGGTTCAGGGGTTAAGACTCTGTGCTCCCAATGTAGGGGACCCAGGTTCTATCCCTAGTCAGGGAACTAAGACTCTGCATGCTACACAGTGTGGCCCCTCAAATTTTTTAAATTAAATTAAATTTTAAAAATAAAATGTCTTAAAAGAAGCTCAGAATTTCAAAACAGCTTAAAAATTAACACAGTATGTCTTTTATGAAAACCCCCCGAGGAAGCATATGCACCATGGGGAAAGTATATCTACGAAACAGGGGTCTTCTTATCTCCCCAAGTGCCACTCCTGAGCCCATCACCTCTGCCTCTCTCTTCCCACAGGCCCAAACGAGGAATGGTTCTGTGAGTCTCTACTTCCTCCCTCCCCCTTCATTCTTACTTATTGATGAATGGCCCCACGGACTGTAGTCGGCCAGGTTCCTCTGTCCATGGGAGTCTCCAGGCAAGAATACTGGAGTGGGTAGCCATTGCCTCCTCAGGGGTATCTTACCGAACTAGGGATCGAACCCAGGTCTCCTTCATTGCAGTCAGATTCTTTACCATCTGAGCCACCAGGGAAGCCCCATTCTTACTTATTTAAAGAAATTTGACCCACTCTGGGCTGTGCCCTGTCTCCCTTCCTCTGAAATAGCATGCCAACAGGCCAGCCTTCTTCCTTGGAAGGAGAAGACAAAAGTGGCAGACTCTTCACATGGACCTTTTTTCTTTTTATTCCTGACCCACGAGGTTACATTGTCCCCAGTTTACAGATTAGGAAACTGAGGCACAGAACAGTTAACAGCACATTCCTCCTACCCTGAATGGAGGGATTGCAATATAAGCCCAGAGCTATGACAGTCCTGGACAATGAGGGGGTGTCTTTCTGCTCAAGACTTGCCCATCGAGAGGACTGCACAACCTGTCCCCACTTTGACCATAAACCCACCACTAGTGGCTGGCTTGCAAACCCATCTGCTTTAACTTGATAGGCCCCTGTTAGAGTCCCTGGGTTAACTCACCCCCAGGAAAGTGTTCATTTTAACCAGGAGGCAAAGGTTTGACTCCAAGGAGTGACTCAGTGAGGATTTCAAGTCCCAGTTCCTCAGCTGGACTTCAGGGTTCACCAGGGCATGCTGACCTCCTCTCCCGTCTCCTCCCAGTTCTGGCCAGGCCAACCCCCACTCCAGCTCATCCCAACTCTGCTGTCTCTCCAGCTCATGGGCCAGGCTTTCCCCACCACTGAACAGCCTGCTACTCCACTTTGTTTTTAAATTGTGGTAAAATAAGGACTTCCCTGGTGATCTAGTGGTTAAGACTTTGAGCTTCCACAGCATGGAGTGTGGGTTTGGTCCCTAGTTGTGGAACTAAGATCCCACATGCCTCACTGCATGGCCAAAAATGAGAAAGAAAATAAATAACAAGAAAAAAGGTGGAAAAATAAATGTAACATAAAATTTACTGTTTTAACCAGTTCCAGATACACAGTTTTGTAGCATTACGTACTTTCATATTGTTGTGCAACCATCAGTCCCTAGAACTCTCTCATTTTCTCAACTTGAATGGTACCCATTAGATGATAACTTCTTCTTCCTCACTCCTCAGCCCCTACCAACCAACCCTTTTACTTTCTATCTCTATGAGTTTGACTGCTCCACAGACCCCATATAAGTAGAACCATACAATGTTTTCCTCTTATGTCTGGCTTATGTCGCTTAGCATGTCTTTAGGGTTCATCCATGTTGCAGCATGCAGAACTTCATTCTTTCTATGACTTAATAATACTCCACTATAGGTTTAAGTCATCTTTTCCTTATCCATTCATCTGTCAGTAGACACTTGGGCTTCTCCCACCTTTTGGCTACTGTGATTTTTGGCTACGAACTTGGACGTACATACATCTGTTAGATTCCCTGCTTTCAATTCACTCAGGTATATGCCCAAAAGTGGGATTGTTAGATTTTATGACAATTCTATATTTGATTTTTGAGTAGCTTCGATTCTATTTTATGCCGCTCTACTTTGACTTTCATGCCATGCTCCTCTAACAGCTCCTACATCAGCCAGCATATTAGCCACCACACTTTAAAATGTAGGGCTACCCTCATCACTTCCAACCCAAGGAGTGCAGATCAGTCTGGAGAAACTCAGTGGTGGTATGTCATGAGGCTGGTTTTGACCTGGCCCATTTCAATGTTCATATTAGAAAGTCTGATAAAGGTGTGTGCATGCTAAGTCGCTTCATTTGTGTCCAGCTCTTTGTGACCCTATGGACTGTAGCTCACCAGGCTCCTCTGTCCACGGGATTCTCCAGGCAAGAATACTGGAGTGGGTTGCCATGCCGTCCTCCGGGGGATCTTCCTGAGCCAGGGATCAAACCCACATCTCTTACGTCTTCTGCATTGGCAGGTGGGTTCTTCATCACTAGTGCCTCCTGGAAGGCCCTTAAAGGTGTGTAGGTCAGCTAATTAGATACCGAGATGTTACAAAGGTGATAAGTCTGACATACACAGAATGAAGATTTAAAAATACTATGATGGGCAGGGTGATGAAGCTATAACGGGCCTTGAACCCACAGTCTGCCAGCTAAAACTGCTCACCTGGCCTCAGGACTTAAGAAAGCTCAGGTTCTTTCTGTCTCAGTGCAGAAGGAATTCAGTGAAAGTCAGAGTGACACATAAGAAGTAGGTTTATTTAGGGAGCTACACATTCCATAGGCAGAACACCGTCTGTCCCAAAAGGCGAGAGTGCCTCTTGGAGATGCACGCTCTACAGAGAGAGTGTGAGCCATCTCAGAAGGTGAGGAGCCCTGAAATATGGGGTGGTTCATTTTTATGGCTGGGTAATATCGCAGGATAATGAGTAGAAGGGTTATTCCAACTATTTTGGGGAAGAGGCAAGTATTTCCAGGAATTGGACCACCACTCACTTTTTGGTCTTTTATGGCCCACCTGGGAACTGTCCCGGCACCTGGGGGGGTGTGATTTAGCTAATGTATTACAATGGGTGTATGATGCTCAAGGTCTACTGAAAGGCCAGTCTTCTGCCATTTGAACCTAGTCTGTTCTAGTCAGTTTTTGCCCTAACTTCAATGACTGTTTTCATTCTTTTGAAGGTTGTGCGCTGCCCCCTTCCCTGCTATCTCAAAGCTATAGAATTAGCTTCTCTTCACTGAGTGCCCTGATGGACCAAGTACTAAGTTCATTTCCTTCAGAGGTGTCCTTTGATCGTCACACCTCTGCGAGATCACAAATATTGACTCACTTTACAAATAAGGACACTGAGTCTCAGAGAAGCTCAGTAACATATCCACCCTGAACATCTCATCAAAGGAATCTGACCCCAACGTCCATATTATACTTTCCACTGTTCCATCTCTTGTTCTACTAGAAAAAAAAAAAATGAAATGAACATCAAATGGGATAATTGACACAATTCATATTAAAATTGGCGGAGACCATATGTAAAATAGATAGGCAAAGGGAATTTGCTGTGTGGCTCAGGAAACTCAAACAGGGGCTCTGTAAAAACCTAGAGGGGTGGGACAGGGAGAGAGATGGGAGGGAGGTCCAAAAGGGAGGGGATATATGTATGGCTGATTCATGCTGAGGTTTGACAGAAACAGCAAAATTCTGTAAAGCAATTATCCTTCAATAAAAAATAAATTAATTTAAAAAATTGGAGGAGAGTTGGCTTGTCAGCATTGACGATGTCAATGTCTTATAAGTTTTTCTGAACTTAAAGGACAGTGATAGCACTCCTAAAACTCACATATGGACTTCCCTGGTGGCCCAGTGGTTAAGAATCCACCTGTCAATGCAGAGAACATGGGTTCGATCCCTGGTCCGGGAAGATTCCACATGCCGAGGGGCAACAAAGGCTGTGGATCACAGCTACTGAGCCCGTACCGTACAGCTGCTGAGTCTGAGTGCTGCAACTGCTGAAGCCTGCGAGACCTAGAGCCCATGGTCTGCAATAAGAGAAGCCACCACAATGAAAAAACTAAGTACCCAGACAAGAGAGTAGCCCCTGCTCGCTGCACCTAGAGAGAGCCCCCACCCAGCAGTGAAGACCCAGTGCAGCCATAAATAAAAAAAATTTGAAAAAAAAACTCACATAAACTTGGGCTTCATCAACAGAATATAGTGACAAAATCAAAGGAGCTAGCTGTCCTACTGTGCACCACATCAAGCAGTGTCAATGAGGGGATGTGGCCAATTCCAGACATTAATTTTCGGTTGCACTACAGGGCTCATGGAATCTTAATGTCTCAGCCAGGGACTGAAGCAGCAGATCACTGCAGTGAAAGCATCAAGTCCAAACCACTGGACCACCAGGGGATTCCTTAGGCTTTTTTTTTTTAAACAGCGTTCTCGAGGTATCATTGAATTACAATAAACTGCACATGTTTAAAATATACAATCTGATAATTTTGACAGGTGTATAAACCATCACTAGAATCAAGTAAACATAACCATCACTACACAGAGTTTCCTTGTGCCCTTCATAATCCTTCCTCTTGCTCCTCCCCACCTCCACATCCCCGAGCAACCACTAAGGTGCTTTCTATCACTATCAGTTTGCATTTTTTAGAATTTTAAATAAATGAAGTCACCTAGCACTCACTCTTGTTATTTTTCATCTAGCTTATTTTACTCAGTATAATTATTCTGAGATTCATCGCTGTTGTTAAGTATGTCAATCTATTTGCTTTTTAATTTAGTCTTTTTGTTGAGTAGTATTCTACCCCGTGGACAGAGGAGCCTGGTGGGCGTGGGCTACAGTCCAAAGGTTCACAAAGAGTTAGACACACACTCTATCATAGGCTTCCCCAGTGGCTCAGTGGTAAAGAATCTGCCTGCCAAAGGAGGAGACTCGGGCTTGATCCCTGGGTTGGGAAGATCTGCTGAAGAAGTAAATGGCAACCCACTCCAGTGTTCTTGCCTGGGAAATTCCATGGACAGAAGAGCCTGGAGGGCTATAATCCATGGGGTCGCAAAAGAGTTGGACACACTTAATGACTAAATAACAACAACAAATTCTAATAAGTGGGTAGTGATCACACATCATTTTTTTTAAGAGTTATATTATAAGCCCAAAAATGTATGGAAGAAATTACTGGAAGGAGAAGGGTTTGGAAACAGGACCCACAGAGAAGGTGAGTGGTTTGGAGAAAGATCTTAAATATATCTGGAAGAACCATTAAATTTCTGTGTTGTATTATTAAGAGAAGAAACATACTTTGCTTCTGATACAGTCTCTCAAAGGCAGAATGTACTTTTGAGGAAGCGAGATCTCTGTCACTAGAGGTATTCAAGAAGCAGAATGTGGAGGGTTTCCCTATCAGGGATGATCAGTTCAATTTCATTCACATCCATTGAGCACCTACTCTGTTGGAACACAGGGTGAGAGAATACAAAAGGAAATGTTATGCCTTTCCCTTAATAATATCACGTGATTAGAGTTCTGGCAAAGGTACGTGCCAGGATGATGGGAGAAGGAGGTGGATCTCCCCAGAGGAGGCAACACTGACCTGTCTCAGAAGTGGAGTAGGATTCTATGATAGAATTTCTAAGCTAGGACTGAATAACCTCCCAGGTTCTAAGACTCTAAGATTAAGCTACATTAAAACAAAAGTGCTCAAAGTACATCGGTGGGGCATGGCAATATAAACGAAGGTTCAAGTGATAAAAGAACCTGCCTGCCAGTACAGGAGAAGTAAGAGACATGGGTTCAGTCCCTGGATCGGGAAGATCCCCTGGAGGAGGGTATGGCAACCCATTCCAATATTCTTGCCTGGAGAACTCCCATGGACTGAGAAGCCTGGTGGGCTTATAGTTCATAGGGTCGCAAAGAGTTGGACACGATTGAAGCGACTTAGCACGTATCCTTAGAGTAGAAAAATATTCAGCTGAAATATAATCTAGGATGTTCTTTACATATTGATATAGAATGAGCTCCAAAATATATTAAGTACGGGAATTCACTGGTGGTCTAGTGGTTAGGATTCAGCATTTTCAATGCCTTGGCCAGATTCAATCCCTGGTTGGGGAACTGAGATCCTGCAAGCCAGATGGAGCAGCCAAAATTCTTTTAAAAGATTAAAAAAATTTTAAAAAGATATACTGGGACTTCCTTGGCAGTCCATTGGTTAAGACTCCATGCTTCCGAGGCAGGGTGCGAGGGCTAGATACCTGGTAGGGGAACTAAGATCCCTCACACTACGTCGTAAGGCCAAAAAATAAAAATAAATACATAAAAATTTTTTTAAAGATAACTTTAGAAAGCAAGGTCTAGGCACTATTGTCATCTACCATTTGAATTTTTTTAAAAAAGGATCTGATGATTAAGAACACACACATACACATGCACAAGTGCGCACATGTGCTTCTATTGCATAATATCTCATATCTCTAGACTAGTAACAGAGGTTACCTTTGAGGGGAAGTGGCTGGGACTTAAGTGTGGGAAAGAAACTGTCTGTCATACCCTTCTGCACCTTAGAATTTTAACTGTGTAAGTGAATTGCCTAGTAAAAATGAAGTTGAAACCAAAAATCATTAAGGCAACTACCCATTTCTGTGTGTTTTCCTAGAGGGCCTTTCTTAGCCTTTTGCTGGGTCCAACCCTCATTGAACAGATCTGAGAGGGTATCTGCCCCTCAGAGGAGGTCTCCCCAGGGAGTGTCTACTTCCTTCTCTTCTTCCTGCCTCCTCAAGACATGCAGCATCTAGAACAAGGCTTCCCAAACACTCACATGCCATCTTGGTATCTTGTAACACTTCACCTTCGGATTCAGTATCCTAGGGTGGGTCCTGAGATGCTACCTTTCCAACCAGCTCCTAAGTGAGGCCAGGACTGCTAGTCACAGACCCCAAGTTAAGCAGGGAGGGCCTGGAGTTCTGTTGTCCATGTGAGGCTCATGGGTTAAACATCAACAGGGCTTGAGACACTGCCCTGCTCAGAGAAGAGGAAGGGATGTGGAGGTGAGGGTTTGACGGAGAGCGAGGGACGTCCACCCCGGGGACCTGGTCCGGACCTCTCGGCGCTGCCAAGAGAGTGGGGCCACTGACCAGCGTCCCTGGTTTCCATCCCCACCTACCGCAGCCTTGGCTGGAGCACAGACTGACTCCCCCAGCTGTTTCCACTGCCTGGAGCCCCAGACAGCGGGTGGGGACTCAGTGGCACTCTTGAGGGGACTGGAAGGCAGATGCGCTGGGCTAACGCACTATACACTGTGCTCAGCCAGCTGGCCTCGACTTCTGAGAAACGCTTCTCTTATTTCTGATGGGCTTGTGGTGGCTACGGCCCACCCCCTCTCTCACACCCTCCCTGAAAATTCAGAAGCCAAACCAAACCTCCTTACAGAAAATGAAACCAGACAGCGTTTGGCATCTTCTTTCTCCCTGGGCGAAAAGCAGATGTCTCGGATCCAGGTGTGGAGGGACCACCTGCTCAGGCAGAATGTGGACGGCGCACTCCCCCGGGGATGGGAACTGACCTGCGAACCTGGAAGTCAAGCTGCTAAACGCCCCCCATCCCCGCCCGCTGCACCCCCTGCCCCAGGGGATAGGGTAGCTTTCCAGGCCACACACGAGGGCTTCCCTGATGAAGCGTTTTTCTGTATGACAAAATCCTACTCTTGGCCAGTGCCAGACAGAGACAAGTGTGATGTGAGTTCTGGAGGGAAAGCAAAGGGCACGTCCGTCCCCTCAGGGCCGACACCGCTGCCCCGGCCGGAGCAGCCCCCGCCCAAAACCAGTGACCACTGGAGGAATGCCAGGAAAGGTGCCCCTCCCCTCCCGATAGCTTCCCCCCTCACCTGTGACCATGCCTGAAGTTGCAACAGGCACATTCATTCTTTGGGGATGAGAAATCACATCTCTTAAAATTGTCCCACCCACAGGAGAGGTAATACATTACATTAAGCTGTTATCAGTCATCTACACCTCAGTGTGAATTAGTTGAACAGTCCTGGAAGATTACACCTGAAATGGGGGCCTAGACCAATCCTTCCTTTTTTTAAAAAAAAAGAAAGAAAGAAAATTAATTTATTTAATTGGAGGCTAATTACAATGTTGTGCTTGTTTTTCCTTACATTGACATGAATCAGCCACGGGTGGACACGTTTCCTCCCCCGTCCTGAATCCCCCTCCCACCTCCCTCCCCATCTCATCCCTCTGGGTTGACCCAGTGCACCGGCTTTAAGTGCCCGGGTTCATGCATCAGACTTGGACTGGTCATCCATTTCACATATGGTAATATATATGTTTGGAGAAGGAAATGGCAACGCACTCCAGTATTCTTGCCTGGAGAATCCTATGGACAGAGGAGCCTACAGTCCATAGGGTCCCAAGAGTCTGACACGACTTAGCAACTAAACCACCAATATACAGGTTTCAATGCTATTCCCTCAGATCAATCCACCCTCAGGGAAAACTGCAGCCCAGGGCAGAGGCGACTGCCTCAGGGTCAGACAGCAAGGTGGTGGCCAAGTGCGAAGGATTGCAAACAGGTGACTGGGGTGATGTGGAAAGCCCCAGTACAATCAAAGGGAGCAGGGGGCATCCTCAGGTTTTCATTTTATAGACTAACTCAGAGTTGTACCAAGTTTCTCCCCCAGAACAGGTGGGGGCAGAGCCGGAAGCAGCTCCCCACTCCACCCCACCCTTGAGCATGTCTTTGAAGTCTCCAGTTTTATCTTCGAGTTCATTCAAATACAACATTCTACTACAATACATTCCAGTTTGTTTTCACATAAATACAACAGTGAGATTTATTTAGTGAGACACCACTTTCCACTTACCAGAGAGGCTGAGATCAAAGTCTGTGTTTCTGGGGAGCCAACTCAGGTGGGTGTTTTTGTTTTTTGGCCTCAACTCATGACTTGAGGGATCTTACTTCCCAGACCAGGGATCGAACCGTCACCGGTGGCAGTGAAAGCACGAAGTGCTAACCACTGGACAGGAAATCCCTGTGTGCTCCTGTATGCCCCTTTGTACCTCTTTGAATTTTGTGCATCTTGCAAATATTCGCAAGTCAGAAATTAATAAGATTTACACTTAAAAATGTGGGTGCACTGGGGTATGAGGAAGCAGGTTCTCTTGTTCTGATGAGAAGGAATGCAAACAGAAACATCTGTGTGCTGGACAGTTGTGATATTTATCCAAAAGCTAAATCCGCACACTTTTTACCCAGCAATGGCTGGTCTAGGGATCTAGCCCATACCTGGAGAGAATGATGCTCAAGTGTATTCACAGCTACATGATTTGTGCTGACCATAAGAACCTGCCCTGAGCTTCTGACCATCTTTGAAGGCCTTTTCAACTCTAAACAAAACCCAGGAGCTAGATTTTTTTCTCATGATCTTCTTGCACCACCTCGGGATATAATTAGTAAAATAATAATAACAGCTGATGCCGACAAGGGCTTGATTTGCGCCTGGTTTGGCATAGTCTCAGCTCCTTCAGTTCTCACAACCACCTCAAGAACTAGCTGCTGTCCTCATCAGCCACCTGTGAGGGGTGAGGACGGCAGGGCAGGTAAGTGCCAACCTTGCCCAAACTCAGCCCGTGGCAGGGAGAGGACTCGAATCAGGGTCCACGCACAGAACCTCGGCCCTCTACTGCCTGTCTGTACAACAGTGCACACGTAGGGATCAGTTGCCATGTATTCAGCAACTTCTAAGTGCTAAGCCACCGTGCTAGTCACTTCAGAGTGTTTTTACGAGGTCATCTCCATAGTCCTGTTTTGAGGGCAGGAGATAGAGGCTGGGGCGGGGGTGGGGGGGAGCGTCACTGAGGGAACTGAAAATAAAAACAGAAGACAATGCTGCTGCCCTTAAGAAGCTGACAGTATGTGTGAGAAGATGACAACAACAGTCCTTACGTTTGTGCAACACTTCAGCTTTCGAAGCCCTTTCATTATCTCATTTAATCTTCTTGTCAATCCTGCCAAATAATTTCTATGATCTCTGCCCCAGGATGAGGAAACCAAAGCTCTGCAAGTCACGTGGGCTGCCCCCAAGATCAGCCAGCCAGCCAGGGGAGGGGCTGGAACCTGACCTCAGGTCTCATGACTCCCACTCTGTTAAAGGGGAAATGACATGCGGTCTTGACAGCCCAGCTCAGGGGTTTCCAACTTGCTCCAACACGAGGACTCCTTTTTCCCATCAGAAATTATTGTGATCCTGCACATGAGAGTTGTTATTTTGGGCTTTAGTCAACTGGGGAAAACTCATAGAAGGAAAACAACCAAAGCTTCAGTATAGTTGAAAAGAGCAGTACAATTATATCCCAGACATTGCTTATACAGTCAGCAGACAATATTTGGAGCACAAATAGGGACTTCCAGCAATAATTCTGCAGCTCATGGGCAGGTAATAACTTACTGAGACCATACTGCCACAGCAGGTCAGAGGAGGACACATTTCCGAAGTCCATCTTCTCTATCAGGGTATGGGAGAAAAGAGCCCCTAAACTCTATGGGGCTGGCGGAGAGTAGAGTGCAGGCGTCATCGGGAGCAAAGAATCTTGGTTGCAGGAGGCAAGCCCGTGGGAAGCCCAAAAGGTGTGTGGATAGATGTGTATTTCCGTTGGAACGAATGGTTGATTCTGGATGCCAAGGACCATTTGAGCAATCAGGATTAAGAAGTAGATCAGAAGTAGAGAGAGCGGTTCAGAGGGAAGTTGATGCCCAATCCGAACCCCCTATCTGGTGTCTTTGGGGTCAGATGTACTCTGTAAATCAGGACTTTTGGTTTTAATTTTAGAAAAGCAACACGGTGTCTGTAGTATATATTTTGTAATGCCTCTAGCAGGATGTGGGCTGTATTCTATATTCAAATACATTGATATTTCCATAATAAAGTGCATCGATCATGGATCAATATACTAGGTACAATTGCACTTCCCTTTCTGAAAATGCAAATGATACTTGGTGCAACTAAAGACTTACCTTTGCACTGGTTCAGGACAGGTTTTGCTGCCAAATGTGTTTCCTTTTCAGAGCTTTTTAGGTTTTGGAGCTGTAGATAAGGGATTGGAATTTAGATTCCATTTTTGGCCAGCTTGCTACATGCTAGGCAGTAGTTCTAAACTGATTTACATGCATTATCTCATTTAATCTTATGTCAGCACTGAGGTTATTATCATCAGTTAACAGTCAAGAAGAGTGAGGTTCAGAGATGTTGAGTGACTTGCTCAAAGTCACTTAGCCAGTCAGCTGCAGGGCTGGGACTGGATCCCAAGTCCCTGTGACTCCAAAGCCAGGGGTCCCCCCAATCCCAGTCCTGAGGAGGAGAAGCCCATTCTGCCAACCTCACAATTTTGTTTAGGTTGCCACTCTTCAGCACTGCAATTAACCAGTGCAATTAACCATCAAGAAACAAAGGGAACAGCCGAAGTTCAAGACTGCAGCAGTGAGTTCTCACCTGTCACTGAGTGGCCATCCCTGCACCTCACCATTCTATGCACCTATGTCCCACCTGAGCAGAACAACAGAACAGGCATGAGCCGCTCCATGCCCTGTCCTGTGTAGAAAGCCACCATGCTTAGTGATTACTTACTCCCCTTTCCAGAATTCATTCAGGGTAGTACAACACAACAGTTACACTCATTGTTAGAGCAGAGAGCCCTAGGTGCACAGATCGGCCCTGCAGCTCACCAGCATGCAAACTTCTAAGGTATTAAACCTCTTGAGGCTTTAGTTTCCTCACCTGCAAAATGGGGGTAATAGTAGCACTTGCCTTGAATTGTAAGGATTAAGTGAATGAGCATAGGTCAAGTACTGTACTGAGGACAGAGCTGTCCTGGAGAGAGCACTTGATATTATTTCTATGGAAAGATCCTTCTGTCCTCAACCAGTCACTCTCTTCTCTGCCTTGCACACTTGCCTATCTGAACTCTTCTATCACTTTTTTCCCTGTTTATTTGCCAATATATCTGTTTCTTGCTATTAAATTGCGAACACCTTAAGAAAAGGATTTATGCCTTATTAAATTTCCAGCACAAAGCATAGTGCCTGGCACGTGATAGTTACTGTGTGCTGAATGAATGAAAAAATGAAGGAAGGAAGGAAGGAAAAGGCCTCTGTCTGCAAAAGCTTATAATTTTACTACGGTGAAGTCATCAAAGTGAAAAGAAACCATATGATTCTCACCTCTATAGACATATCATAAAATCCTTCATCCTGCAAACCTGTGCAAAAATCACATTAATTGCAGTCTCAGCCTCTGCGGAGCTGAGTCTGTGCTGGGCGACGGGATGTGCCCATGTGAAAAAGAGCTGCAGAGCAAGGTTGTGGGTACTTGCCAGCCAAGGGACAGGCAGTGCCGCCGGGAGTCCAGAGCGGGGAGAGGGCAGAACAATATGAGATGAGTCACAAATGTGCTTGTCATCCTTGCTCATGGTAAAATGGGATTGTTGGGTAACAACAGGAACAATGTCACAAGGCAGGATGAGCCAAGTGCATGCCTCCGAGTGGTGGGCACAGACTTTGGCGTGGGGTTCAGAAGGGGGAAGAAAGAGAAAGTAGGCTCTTTGCTGGTGGTCAGGGCAGGCTGGCTGAGACAGCGGGATCTGAGTCCAAAGTCATGGCATCTCCAGAGCTCATACTGGCTTGGAACACCCAGTGTTCAGACTTGGCTTCCACATTCACTGTGCTGATCTGCACTGCACTGGACTTTGAGCTTGCCTAGGTCTGGGTTTCTGATAGCTTTTTTATTATTATACTGGTAACATTATTCCATTGTTTAAAAGAAGAAGAAGAAACTAAGAAGAGAACCAGAGAGAGAAAAATAGCCTATAATCTCTTCTCCCCCAGAAAAATCACTCAAAATTTTGGTGCCCACCCACCCTTCACCCACACTTCCACCCACCTACTCATCCATCAGTCCAACCATCTGTCACAGAGATCTTAGTTGCAAACCACAGAATCCACTTTAACAGAAAAGGAACTTACTTAAAAAGATTAAGAGGCTCACAGAATCCTCACATCCCTCATAAGGGATGATTGCTACAAAGGTCTAGTATTCAGAGATGACAGCCAGACCATCCAGAGGTGCTCTTCCAGCAAAGCTACCATAGCAGCTGTCGATCAGCATGAATTCTACAACCCATCCCCTTCAACTGGGTGGATCTCCAAGCATCTCCAGTTACTCTAAAGGCCAGGTGCCTTCCCTGCCCCCTTTTCTGGGTCCCTGCTTCCTCAGTTGCCCTCTACCAAATCAGTCTCACGTTGTTTCATCTGATCGGTGGAACGTAGGTCACACATCTACATCTTAGCTGCAAGGGAGTCTAAGAAAACACATTTCTGGCCTTTACTTTGAGAAGTGGGATTTATGATCTGGGGAAAACCCACAAACATAGGAAAGATGGGCTTCCCTGGTGGCTCAGCAGTAAAAAATCTGCCTGCAATGTAGGAGACTTGCAGGAGACATGGGTTCGATCCCTGGGTCAGGAAGATCCCCTGGAGAAGGAAATGGCAATCCACTCCAGTATTCCTGCCTAGGAAACCCCATGGACAGAGGAGCCTGGTGGGCTACAGTCCATGGGGTTGCAAAGAGTCGGACACGACTGACTTTTTCTTTCTTTTTCAGTATTTTCCAATACTGGCTAAGAGTCAGACAGAACTGAGCAACTAATCAACAACAAGTATTCTCTGAAAGCAATCTAAAACAGTTACTGCAAAGGCAACCTTAGAGGACTCTCAGGATGATAAAGATCACTGGCACTTAAATTCAAAGGGATCTGTTAAAATCTATCTTGTTCTTCACGGTCAAGGTGTAGGATTGCAGAATTACATGGATTCTGCCTTTCAGAAGCTTATGTGCTGTGCTTCGCTTAGTCACCCAGTCCTGTCCAACTCTTTGTTACCCCATGGACCATAACCCGACAGGCTCCTCTGTCTATGGGATTCTCCAGGCAAAAATACTGGAGTAGGTTGCCATGCCCTCCTCCAGGGGATCTTCCCAACCCAGGGATTGATCCCAGGTCTCCCGCACTGCAGGTGAATCCTTTCCTATCTGAGCCACCAGGGAAGCCCCCCTTAGAGATTTATACCATAGTTCAATTGATAAGAGGCAAGAAACACACTTAAGTGACAAGAAGGTCTCTTAGTGACAAATGACATAGGAAAGTCACTGCTCCCAGGTTCAGAATGGCATATCAGCATAGGATGGGTCAGATGAGGGAAGCCTGCTGAGAAAGGGTGTGTTGAAGGACTAAGTAGCTAAGGTACCAGCCTTGCAGCAGCAGCGAACCTGTATCCCATCTGACTGCTTCACAGCAGGTCAGATCACCATCCTGAATTCCGAGAGCACCAGGCACCCCTCTTTATCATGGCTGGATTCCACGTTGGCGATTCTCTGACCCACGCCTACATCCTCCACTACACGAAGAGCTTGCCATTGTGCCCCAGAAAGGATCTGGGTGGGCAGAGGCTGGTGAGGACCAGGTCAGGGTGTGGCAGCTGGGAGGGTGAGGCTGAGACCTGTCATCACAAAGACAGTCTGCAGCCTCCCCCCCCCCCCGCCCCCCACCCCGCAACCCCCACCCGTTTCCCCCAGGGAGGTGCAGCTGATGTGTTTCTGGAGTGTTCCAATCCAATTAACGCCCTCCCCTAGCTCCAAGGAGAGGCCCAAGCCACCACTCCCTTCCCTGAGGTAGAGAGTGGGGAGGGGGTGCCGCGGAAGTCTGAACACCCTGACCCAGCTCCTCCCGGCAGCGCGGCTGGCTGGCCTCTAGACAGGCTGCTATGACAGCGCCCGTTTCTAGGCGACTGTTCTGGGGAATGGTCTGTTTTGGCAACCGGAGGCCCCCTGGGTGAGGGGAGCTCCCCCCAACCTCCACGGCGCCGCCTTATTTGCATGGCAACCACCTCCCCGGCCCGAGCTGCGCAGCTCTGCGGCTGTCCGGCGGCCTGGCGGCTCCAGCCCCTGCCCTGTACCCAGCCAGCCCCCGGCCCCAGGCCCGCCAGCCACCGCCTTATTGTCCCAGTCCTACCTCCCCTGGATGTGGAGGCTGCCCGCTGGGTGAGGGCATTTCCGGAAAGGCGGGTGCCCTAGGGAAGTGGGGAAAGGATGCTTAGGGACAAAACACGGGAATGGGGGAGGGGGGATGAAATATAATCTTTTTCAAACAAGTCCAAGTCACATGGTTTGGAAGCATCAAAAGCATTCTGGATAACAAGGTTGACTCACAAGATGTTTGTTTAGGTGACCTCTTGGTTCAGCCCTAGGAGGTACTCAGAAGATGTCTTCTGGATCATTAAATTGCAAGTGTTTGTGTGAATTTGGAAGTGGGTAGGTCTGAAAAAAAATTTCTTACCTAGAACAATCAGGCAGTGATATTCTTAGAAAATAATTTCAAATAGTTGCAAGAGGGACTTGGTGACATAGGATTATCAGATGATGAATTTGTTGGAAGAAACAGAAAGAGGAAATAAATAGATAGGCTGATAACTCTTGGAGGCTCCCTCAGTCCTGCATATGCCCACCCCACCCCACCACACCCACCAGCTTGAGTCCATGATGCCAACTGAGATGTCAGGCTCTGAACACGCAGACTGACATTAACTGCCCAAGGACACATGCCCTGGACTGGAACCTGAGAAGGGGGTTGGGCAGGGGCAGGTCACCCCAGCTGAGCGATCACATTCCCTGGCAGCTGTCCAAGGGGCAGCTTCAGCTGCACCTGTTTGTGGGACGATTTGCTTTTATCAGTATTGACACAGCAGCGGGGCCAGGGAATAGCATAGTAATAAATAAATGAGAGCGAGAGGAGGAAAAAAAAAAAAGGGCTGGAGCCACCCAGGCGAGGCAAAAATGCTGAGGTCTTTTTTTGCTTGTTGTATGTCAGCATGTTCAATCCAGTTTCCCCACCCCTGAAATCTCTGAGGATCATGGTGTAGGCTTGGCATGGGAGCTCTGGGTCTTAAAGAGATAGAATTGCAGAGTCGGAAGCACTTTAAGATCTTTTTGTGCCAGGCATCCCTGCCCAGTGGATCTCAAGGTTACTCTGTATCCTCACCTGCCTCTTATGGTTTGTCAGGAACCTCAGCAGGGAGTTCCTTCCTCCCTCTGCCAAGTTTCAGCATCAGGGACACAATGATTAAAGTGTAGGTTTTGGAGTTGGTCAAACCCAGGATCAAATCCTGGCTCTGCCTAGCTGTGTGATTTTGGATGTGTTAACTAATCACTCTGATCCACCCCAGAAATAGAAAATGGTAATAAATAAGTAAAATAGTACTATCTATTGTTGCAAGGATGCAAAAGACCTAGAATAATTGTTCTGTATATGTTCACTTGGTCACTATTATTACTAACATCACCTCAAGTTTCTTTCAAGGCTTTGGAGAAAATACACCACCATCACCACCACCCCATGCCAAAACAAACAAACAGACCCTAGGGGAATTGATCTGTTCCAGAAATTGGAGAAGCAGAGCAAGCAAGAGCCTGACATACTCTTTGCCTCCCAAACAGGGTCAAACGTGGCCTCTTGGTTTTTCAGCCTTGTTTCCAGGCTTCAGGGGCCACAGGCTGACTTACATTCATTCTAGTTCAGTACAGTAAGTGGAATGCAAAGAATCCTGGTCATCAGAAGCCACCTGACCAAGCCTAGAGATAAACTGCATTGGCAGAAATTACTAGCCATGAGTAACTACTAGGTTTCAGAGAGGAGGTAGGTTCTCTGGGTGAGACATAGTGTAGCTGCTAAGAAGGTGGGTTCAACTGTCAGATCACCGGACTCTAACATGCGCCCATACCAGGTTATTTAACCTCCATAAGCCTCGCTTTCCTTATCTGTAAAATGGTCATAATAATACCCCATAAACTTGTTGTGAGTTTATGTATGAAAAGCGTGTAGTGAGTGCCTGACATGGAGAAAGTGCTTAATCATGTTAGCACTCAACGTCCTTGCTGTGAGATGAAAGAAACCAGGGACTGTGTCATATTCATTGCTGAATATCCAGATCCTCAAACAAAGCTTGACATTTGGTAGGTACAGTAATGCTTGATGAATGAATGACTAACAAGGCCCTTGCCCCCAAGAAGTTGAATCTTCCCAGGAAATAGAAGATGTAAACTGCCTATGCTACTCACAGTAGGAGACAGCAGAGGGTTAAAAGCCATCCTGCCAGTCCCCAAGCCCCAGAGGCAGACAGTCCCTTTGATCCCTCAGTTTCATCTATCCAGGATGCTTTCAAGAGAGGAAAACAGGAAGTATCCCTGATAGCCCAGCTTGCTCTGTTGTATTTTTTTTTTTATTTTAATGAATGGGCGGGGGTGTGGTGGGAGGAGGATGGTCCTTTGGGTCACATTTTGCCAGGAAATCAGCCTCCTTCCTTTCAAATGCTGGAGCTTCCAAAAGGACAGATAAATAGTGGCATGCTTGATACAGAGAGACGGATGTGATCCAAAAATGGCAAGGCTGACAGGTTGCAGTCCTTAGTGGACCACATTACAGTTACTAGATTCAGGTGCTTCCAGTCCATGTGGCCTTTTGTATACTCACTCACTCACTGTTGACCAAGTGCCTTGGGCTGGACCCTGAAATTACGGCTCAGTATCAAGTGTCCAGGACTTGACCAAAAGGCCAAAGGACAGTGAGCTCAGAAAAGATGGACGGAACACAGAAACGTGAGACTATTCCAAAGGAGAGAAATAGCAGCTGGTATGAGAAAGCAGTCATAGGCATGAAAATGGAGGGGAACACAAGGAAACACCCAGAGAAGAGTATACAGGAAAAAGAAAAGGGAACTGCTTCTAAGCATTTGAAGCCAGGGTAGTAGAACCCTCATAACAGGAGAACTGGACACAGAGTGCATGCAGGAGAAGCCCATGACCTCCAGGGACACACAGCTGATAGGAATGAACAGAAGCAGAAAGCAGAATAACAGTTTAAGACAACGGATGTGACTCTGACCAGACCAGCCCCAAAAAGAGAGCATTTGCTAACCCTTTGTGTTAGACTCACATTTGCCCAGGATGGACACGACAGAATGTTCCAGGAAAGTGGAAAGGTTCTATGTCATGATAGAGGTGTAGCTTGCATGGGCAGATCAATTTCTCAGTGTTACACAGTTAAGATTTCTGCACGTCAATGTTTATAAGTTTCACCTGAAAAAAATAACTACAAAATAGCCATCAAGTGGGCAGAGGATACAGAGGGTACCTATGGGTTCACAATACTCTTCTGTTGACGCTGAAATTGTTTTAGGAACTTTCATGATTAAAAAAAAGTTTTAAAAAAATTGTTCACTGCTGTCCTCAAGCAAGTCCCTTTCAGATTCTCAGAAAGGCAGATAAGACATTACCTATTATAAGTCCAGTCTAATGTATCTAGCCTTTTTCTTATATATGAGGAAACTGAGGTGTGCCTTGAACGAGTCAGATATAGTCAGATATCAAATTCTCAGATAGCCCGGGGCAGGGCTGAGGCTGGAATCTCAGGCAGGAGCAGTGCCCTTTGACCTTTTCAACTCTCACCCACTGGTAGGGAGTCAGCTGGAATTTACTCATTAGCCTGGGTTGCCTTTCCAACCTGCAGTCCCAAGTCTTGAAGGGCAGGGAGGCTGAATGGCCTGGGGGGATTCCAGACTCCCAACCACTTTCTCCTGCACTGTTTTCCTTCTGTGGGTAATCCTGAGCTCACAGAGATTGTTAGGCCCCTTTCTGCCACTTCCAAAGGCAGCAAAGGAAACCCAGATTAAGGATTCCCAGTAACCCAGAGTGAAACCAGCTAACAGAGGCGTTGCCTCAGGGCAGCCCATCCTCCTCTCCTAACTTGGTTGCCCTTTAAGAAGATTTCGGGTTCTGTTATCTTACAGGGTTGTAGGGAGGATCTCAAGAGGTGCTGGTAGGGGAAGCACTTTGAAAAGTTAAAAGAGCCGTACAAATGGGAGGGAGCATTATCAAAGAGACAGCGCAGGAGAGGAGGGAGGGAAGCACAGAGGCTTCTCCAAGGTTCTTGACTGCCTTTAGGTTGTGCCTTAGGGGAAAAGACTTTTGGGGGAGGGGGGAAAAAGAAGTGCTATAGTCTTCTTTTTTCCATTTTAAAAAATAATTTTATTTTTGGCTGCGCTGGGTCTTCGTGGCTTTGCGCGAGCTCCTCTCTGTTGCGGTGGCTTCTCTTCTTGCACGGGATCTCGGGCGGGCGGGCTCACTAGTTGCGGCTTGAGGGCCCTAGAGCCCTGGGTCAGTAGGTGTGGTGCACACAGCATGTGAGATCTTCCCAGACCTGGAATTGAACCCACATCCCCTGCACTGGCAGGCGGAGTCTTAACCACTCCACCACCAGGAAAGTCCTCTAACACTTCTGGGTGTCTGCCCTGTGCCAGCAGTGTGTTCTGTCCCTGCTGCAGCATCTCATTTCTTCCTCTGACTCTGGTATTATTGTTCTGCTCATTTTGCACATGGAGAAAAGAGACCCAGAGACTCTCAAACAACTCGCCCAAGGTCACACAGCTGCTGAAGGCAGAGCTGGGGCTCAAAGAGGTCATCCTGTCCTGGGAGGGAAGGCCAGCCCTCCCTCTGGGGGAGGGGAGGGGCTGCGGAGACTCCCTGGCACACGGGTGTCCGAGTCACCGTCAGGAGACCTGGACTCGAGTCTCAGCTCAGCTGCTTATTAACCGTGTGACCTGGGCCGAGTCCTGTGGCTTCTTGGAGCCTCGGTCTCTTTAGCAGCAGCTCGGTGATGATAAAGCCTGCCCCACCTCCCTCACAGGGAACACGTGAGGATTCTGTGAAATCACTGATACTGTAGGTGCTTGGAAACAGCTGCAAAGGGAGACCAAAATGAAGAGTTTCTGATTGTCTCTGCGGAGAAGCAGCCCTGGCTTATGACAGGCTGACATCCACCTCCTTGTCCCCTCGGCTTGCCCTCCCTCCACACCCTAGTGGCAGAAGTGGGTCTCCTCGGTTATGGCTTTGGTGGGAAGGGGGACGAGAGGCGTCAGACTGTGCCAGCTTAAGGATTTCCTGGACAAACACGTTAGAAGGTAGCACGTTGGCTTAGGGTTCTCCCCTAGGCCCGAATTGCAGCAGGGCTCCTTTCTTCTGTTTGTCATAAAACAAACAGGCTTTCAGCTACTTGGGCAGGATTTAACTAGCAATCAACCCTAGAGATAAGTGGATCACGCTCAGCAAGCTCACATGGGAGTAATTTGTACCCAAGAGCAGTTCATAATTTATATTTTTGAGTCCACAGCCAGGGAGCTAGCTTTTAATGGCTAGAGACATAGTCATCCCAAACTGTACACCCCTTCTGTCCAAGAAGGAAATAACAGGAAAACAGAGACTGTCCAGAATCAAATCACAGCTAAATGTTTAAAGAGTTTATTCTTATAAGTCTGTAAACATCTGTAGGTAGGATCTGTCAATGCATCTGTTCTATATATCCCCACCCCACCATCCCCCCACACACTTGCAGCACTTAGCTCAAAAAGCCCAGAGAGTGTTTGTGAAATGAATGGAATTAGGGGAAAGAGAATGTAGTGGTTTTACAAGTTTCCTGGAAGTCAAGAGAAAAATAAAAAAACAAGTTTCCTGGAAGTCAAGGCAAGGCTGGCGTGGCCCTTCCAGGTGACCAGCAGGTGTGTGCTCCCCCATCCTGCCCAGCCCTTAACCTCACTGCTCCCCCCTCAGGCTGCGCTTACTAGAGTAAGAGAGGGACCATATTTCCAAACCCCAAATTAGGAAACAAGGTTTGAAGGACTATTTGAAACCAGGAATCTATATTCCAGAAGGATGTATGCCCTTCTGTTTGCACTGGGATTAATGATATTTGCCTGCATTTAAATATATTTATTTATTTATTTGGCTGTACCAGTTCTCAGTTGTGGCACGTGGAATCTAGTTCCCTGACCAGGGATCGAGCTCAGACCCCCTGCACTGGGAGCTCGGAGTTTTAGCCACTGGACCACAAGGGAAGTCCCATATCTGCCTGCATTTTGGCAGATTTTTCTCAACCCAGTTTGCCAGCTTATAGATTCCTTCCTTGCAGTGATTACCACTGACTCCAACATGAAGTGAAGTGAAGTTGCTCAGTCGTGTCCAACTCTTTGCGACCCCATGGACTGTAGCCTACCAGGATCCTCAGTCCATGGGGTTTTTCCAGGCAAGAATACTGGAGTGGGTTGCCATTTCCTTCTCCAGGGGATCTCCCCGACCCAGGGATCAAACCCGGGTCTCCCGAATTATAGGCAGACGCTTTACCATCTGAGCTATCAGGGAAGCCTCCAACATACATGTAGGGAAATCCCATGAACTCATCAATAGATGTTCAGATTATCTCACCCCTGTGGCCTGTTGGTCCTATGTGAAGCTTGCCTGTTTCTCTGTTTCCCTCTCAGCATCCTTCCTGGGATCTACCAGACTAATGGGGTGAGTGACAGAGTAAGGTCAGGATCCCGCCCACGGGGAGAGCCCCAAGGGGCTGGGTGGGGCAGAGCAGCCCTGGTTTCTACTCAGGTCTCTCCTCCCTGGGTCTCCTCTGTGAGAGGCGATGGTGGGAGGTACAGACTCAAAAGTCTTAATGACCTTTTGCAATTCAAGCAATCAGTGAGTTGTGGGTTGTGAGCATTTGCCCACAGCCCCTGCTTTCTCTCCTGCAGTTTGGGGATAAGCTGTCGTTTGCGCCTATCTAAGGCAAACACCTGCACTGATCGCTGAGCCCGTCCCCTCCCCCCTCCAGCAAGGCTTCCTCCTCTCTCCTGCATCATCTGTTTTTCCCTCTTTGCTGAATCATTTGCCATCAGCATATACATATACATAAATATTCTATATAGTCTCTCCCATCCAAAGAAAAAAAGAAGTGTCTCTTGACCCTACATCCCTTCCAGCTTCTCTCTCAAAACCATTTCGGTCACTCCACAACTCCACCTAAACTGTTACCTGTTAAAGTCACCAGTTCCCTCCACTGTGGTTAAACCGAATGATCATCACTCCATCTCGACCACTCGGCAAGAATCAGCTGACCTTTCATTCTTCCTTGAAACACTTTTCTTCTCTTGGCTTCCATGACACTACATTCTCTTGATTATTTCTTAGGGTCTCCTTTGCTAGGACCTCCTTATCTCCTTCATCTAGAAATGTTGGAGGGTCCTGGGGCTCAGTCCCTGGATCTGTTCCTAGTCTTCATTAATCCATTGGTGATCTCATTCAGTCTCATAGTATTGAATGCCGCTTGTCTTATCCCAGGATCTCCTAGAAGCAGAACCTTAATAAAAGGTTTGCATGCATGTAGTTTATATGGGAATGAGATTCTAGAGAGCAGAAATGAGGGACAGACTAAGAGAGACAGAGAAGAAACAAAAACAAATTCAAGGATGCATTACTGAGCTGAGCATCACTGTGGGAGACTGATGCATGACTTTACAGAACCCTCTTAAGGAGATTCAGAACTGTCAATCAAGGATGAAGAGGGATCTTCATTTATCCACCAGCTTCCATGCACCACTGGTTCTGGTTGTACATGTGGCAGTGCTGAGTGATTCTCACTGTTGTCCTACAGCTAGCCTTGGACAGGAAGAAAGAGGTGCGCAGAGCAGGCAAGGGTGAGGCAATGTCAGTTCATACTCATTGCAAATCTGGCCAACATCGGCTGCACAACACCAGCTGGAGGGAGAGGTGGGACCAACAGGATTTAAAGGCATGCCTGATGTGGTGCCAGTGGTAAAGAACCCGCCTGCCAATGCAGGAGACACAAGAGACACGGGTCTGATCCTTGGGTTGGAAAAATCCCCAGAGGAGGAAACGGCAACCCACTCCAGTATTCTTGCCTGGAAAATCCCATGGACAGAGGAGCCTGGCAGGCTACATACAGTCCATGAGGTCACAAAGAGTTGGACACAACTAAGCATGCGCTCACAAGAGGTGTCTGATACATCATCTACACCTTGATGACTACCTCATATTTATATCTCCAGCCAGAGCCTCCTCCTTAAACTCCAGAGTTTAAGCTCTGGAGTTTAAGCTCACTCCATATTTCCTCTTGGGGGGTCTCCTCAAAACCTGCCTCTCTCATAGTCTTCCCCCTTGCCTTTAATGGCCACTCCATCCTTCAGGTGTTCCTTCCTTTCAAGACAAAGACCTTGCAGATCTCCTTGAATAGGCAACACATATAATCCTCCAGTGAATTATGCTGGCTTTACTTTCAAAATATATCCAAAATCTAACCACTTCTGACCACAGCTCCTCACCAAGCCGCAGCCTCCCCACCCCCGCCCAATCTGGATTCCTGCAATTACCTCCCCATTGGTCTCCTGCTCATTCACTTATCCTATTACAGTCAATTCTCTACCAACAGCTAGTGAGCCTTTTAAAATGCAAGTCAGATAATGTCACTCCTTGGCATTTCCTTTCCCCCTTCCCTGCTTTCTATTTCTCCACCGCACTTACCACCATCTGACATCACACACACTTCACATATTTACTTTGTCTGTTGTCTCCTTCTACTAGAACGAAAGCAAGGATTTCGTCTGTTTTACTCCTGGTGCCTAGAGGCATGCCTGGTGTGTGGGGGGAGCTCAACGATTATTTCTTGACTGAAGAACATCTAGATGGAGGCCCCGCACTGGACAGATGAGGAGACCGTAGCCCAGAGTTATGACTGTACTAATGCCACTGTGAAGCCTTCTTAATGCCTCTGCTGCTGTTCTGGAAGATTGTCTCCATTCTCAGCCACACTAATTGCTAGTTATTATTATGGATGTTGGCCGTCTATCAAGTCGGCATAGTAGTTTGTAGTCAGGCTCAGACGCACCTCCCTGAAATCACTAGAGAACGATTCCGATGCAATGGAAGCTTAAGTTGTTTCTGATCGCATGGTATAAAGGGAACAAGCAAAAACTGAGGGAACTCGAGGTGAGGGAGGGTCTCTGAGCCGTTCTGAGGAAGTGCGACACCGAGATCCCTGAAGAAGAAAGTATTTCAGATGTGGGGGCAGCGAGAGTGAGGAAAGATTACTAACCCCTTCCGTATGCATTTCCCCACTCCTTATCTCTGTAGAGTAGACAGCGAGAGTGGCGTGACTTTGGGTTTGACCTGAGGTTGGGGGGTGGTGAGTTCTATTTAGTCATGCTCTGGGCTATGTGACTTGGGCAAGTTATTTAGGCTCTCTGAACCTCAGTTTTCTTATCTAGAAAATGAGGATGATGATACATACCACAATGAGTTATGAGGATTACATGAAATAAATGAGGGACTTCCCTGGTGGTTCAGTGGTTAAAACTCCGGGCTTCCACTGCAGGGGGCATGGGTTCGATTCCTGGTTGGGGAACTAAGATCCTGCATTCCTCTTGGTCAAAAAAAGAAAAAAAAATCTTATACTGAATAAAAATGAAAAGAGAACATATCAACAAAATAAGTAAATTTTAAAAAATAACTTGAAAAAGTGCTTGAGGGGGGTGACACAGTCAAGCAGTAAGTAGGGCTAGGGTTATTGCTATGATTCTTTGACTAGGTCATAGGAAGATGCAGCAATAAGCGCCTGGGCCAGTCAGCAGGAAGTCGTGAGGGTAAAGAGGGTTGTCCTGAGGAATAGTAAAATGCAGGGGCTGGATAACAGAGGACAATAAATGCCAGGCTGAGACTAACACAATACTGTAAATCAACTATATCTCAATAAACAAAAATAAAAATCATTGCCAAGCTGAAATTACTGAAGGACCTTGACCAGGGAACACAGAGAACATTAAGTGCCTGTGAAGGGAGAGAATCATACAGCCAGAAGACCAACGGGAAGGAACAGCCTACCACCTCCCCCTCGGACCCTGCACAACTCGGCATCACCGCGCTTTTCTCACACTGTTGCTGCGACCTGTATCAGCTCTCCCGTCTCCCTAAAGGTCCTTGAGGGCAGGTCCTCCCTACCCTCAAAACCTGGCACAAGGCCTGGCACATAATAGGGCTCTATCATGTTCTAGTCGGAAGACCCTGGAGAGATGCTCCGGCACTAATTTAAATGTGTGGTGGGAAAAGCCCAGGTGGGCACAGAGGCAGTAAGGATTTGCAGAGTCAAATCACAGGCAACCTGAAGCAGCAACTGCTGCAGTTCTTTTAAGGTAAAAGTCAAGAAGACAAATGACCCAGGCAAAGAGGGAAAATACG
Source organism: Muntiacus reevesi (assembly GCF_963930625.1). Classification (NCBI taxonomy): domain Eukaryota; kingdom Metazoa; phylum Chordata; class Mammalia; order Artiodactyla; family Cervidae; genus Muntiacus; species Muntiacus reevesi. Next base: position 12,981,640 of record NC_089268.1, read on the forward strand.
GGTCTGAGTCCCAAGTCTGCTCCCAGCTCTGGGTCCTTGGGTAATTTTTAATCGTTTTGTGCGCAAATGTGGTATGCATGTCAGGGATGGGGCAGATAGTACACAAGGTAACAGCTGTGAATGCCTGCTGAGCATCTAAAACCTTTGAATCCAGACTCGAAGAAACAGAACAAACTGGTGGTTGGTTGCTAGAGGGGAGGTGGATGGAAGACTGAGTTAAATAGGTGAAAAGGATTAAGAGGTACAAACTTCCAGTTATAAAATAAGTAAGTCACAGGAATGTAATGGACAGCATAGGGAATATAGTCAATAAAACTGTAATAACTCTGAATGATGACAAATGGTATCTAGACCTTTCGTGGTGATCATTTTGTAATGTATAAAAATATTGAATCACTATGTTGTACAGAGGGAAAAAATAAAGCTCTGAACCTAGAGTAGCTGGTTGAATCTGTATATGTCACTTGACCTCTCTGAAGCTGTTTTATCTAGAAAATGGAGACTTAAAAGGAGATAATAGGAACTTCCCTGATGTCCACCTTCCAATGCAGGGAATGTGGGTTCCATCCCTGGCCTGGGAACCAAGATCCCAAATGCCACAGGGCAACTAAGCCCATGTGCCATAACAAAGACCCAAAGCAGCTGAAGATATATAAATATTAAAATTAAATTTTTGGAAAAGAGATGCTAATGCCTACTCTACCTTCCAATGTTGTTGAAAGGATCAACTTGTGGATATTCAAATAATTTGGAAACTGTCAGATATTTTTAAAAGTTGAAGAAGTGTTAATAATATACTTGTGATTAATTTCTTGATCCTATTCAACTCTTCACTGGAAAGACTGATGCTGAAGCTGAAGCTCCAATACTTTGGCCATCTGATGCGAAGGACTGACTCCTTAGAAAAGATCCTGATGCTGGGAAAGAATGAAGGCAGGAGGAGAAGAGTACGACAGAGGATGAGATGGTTGGATGGCATCACCGACTCGATGGATAAGAGTTTGAGCAAGCTCTGGAAGTTGGTGATGGACAGGGAAGCCTGACATGCTGTAGTCCATGGGGTTGCAAAGAGTCGGACTGAGTGACTAAACTGAACTGATTCAACTCTTCATTAAAAATTGTGAGGGGATTGACTTTGAAGACTCAATATAAGTCATTTCACAAAAAACATATAAGTTTTGTTTTGCTTTCTCTGTAAAAAGGGGAATTAGATTTTCCTGCTTGAAATGAAAGTGAAGGGTGAGTCGCTGGTCTGCAGCTTCTGGGTGATGAGAAGTGGCGAGAAACCACAAAGCTGGAGCCAGCCGACCTTCAGTCCTTCCACCCCCAGGCGGGGGTCCCACCTGCTCAGAGATCTCCCCCTGCTGCTTTAGGGAGTCACCACAAAGTGCCAGTTCCTCATCCAGGGCCTGAAACATTGCCCATCTGAATATTAAATTATACATTACCAAGAAATGGGGATTAGAGCAGAGATCGGAAAGACATTCTTTTGAAGGACTCAGTGGCTTAGAAGACTAGGTTGAAGGTATTTTGGCATCCATTAAAACTGCAAACACCCAGGCCCCACCCCAGACCTACCAAATCCAAATTTGCATTTAACAAGATTTAACAATCTAACAGGATTTTTGTGAAGGTTGTGACTGTAAATCATCCCTTAAAGGAAAGGGCAAGGGCAAGGAAAGGCAGCTTAACAAAGGTTTAAGTTGACAGTGTACACCTGAGCACTATCAGGGCATAAGAAAGGGAATCTTGGCCAACAGACTTGGAATATTAAGGCCCACAGGCAAGGTCATCCCTCCTGGAATGAGTGAGTTTGGATAACCAGCCTGATGCCCTAAAGCTTTCAAGTCATCTGATCATTCCTTGCAGAAAAATTGGTGCTCCCTAAATATTACTCCATTTACCACCTGGCTTCTGCTTGGACATAACATGCCGAACATATTGACACAAAGGTTCAGATGTAGCTGATAGGCATTTTTCTCTTTGTAAGCTAAACTGGCATTTTATTTTATATACTAATCAAGCAAAATCAAATGAGGCCCACTTCTGGACATTGATAAATCAACCAGGGTGACAGTTAGACAGCCTGATCCTGAGACCTGCTTGCCAGCAGGCTTCTTTGGAAGGCAGCTATGCTCACCACTATACCACCAACGCTGCTCAAGCGGGCTTCTTTGAACTAACCATCCCTCATCTCCATCCCTCCTGTCTTTGAATCTCTAGCAGTATTACTTAGTAATTTGCAAGTAAAGCCCCAGCACCACAAGTCCTGAAGCCCGCACACCCTAGAGCTTGTGCTCTGCAACAGGAGAAGCCAACGCAGTGGTTCTCTCTCCACACACCAAAAGGAAGAGTAGCCCCTGCTCCCTGCATCTAGAGAAAGCCCGAGAAGACCCAGTGCAAGCAAACACTAATAAATAAATTATTTAAAAAAAAAAAAAAGAAAGAAAGAAACCATGGCTTCTTGTCTGGGGGAGTAGTTCACTGAGATTTTGATACTGAAGAAAGAGGAAGCATATTAAAGAAGGTTAAGTGAATTATGGTATATGTATATACACCATATATGGGCTCCAAAATCACTGGATAGTGACTGCAGCCATGAAATTAAAAGATGCTTGCTCCTTGGAAGGAAAGCTATGACATACCTAGACAGCGTATTAAAAAGGAGAGAGATCACTTTGCCAACAAAGGTTCGTATAGTCAAAGCTATGATTTTTCCAGTAGTTACAGATGGGTGTGAGTTGGACCATAAAGAAGGCTGAATGATGCTTTCAAAAGAATTGATGCTTTCAAATTGCAGTGCTGGAGGACTCTTGAGAGAGTCTCTTGGACTGCAAGGAGATCAAACAGGTTTATCCTAAAGGAAATCAACCCTGAATATTCATTGGAAGGACTGCTACTGAAGCTGAAGCTCCCAAACTTTGGCCACCTGAGCCGAAGCGCTCATTGGAAAAGACCCTGATGTTGGGAAAGACTGAAGGCCAAAGAAGAAAGGGGCAGCAGAGGATAAGATGATTAGATAGCATTACTGACTCAGTGGACAAGAATCTGAGCAGACTCTGGGAGACAGTGGAGGACAGAGGAGCCTGGCGTGCTCCTGTTCATGAGGTGGCAGAGCCAGACACAACTTAGCAACTGAACATCACATAAATATAGATCTACTCAACACACTGCTATGCAGCTATAGTCCACATAGATTATGTGTAGGAATCTGGAAAGTACTAATAATATATATTCCCTGACAGTCTCAGCAGGAAAACTGACATACTCAAAACTGGAAAATTTGAAGACAGTTGAATGAAGGGGCATTTACAAAGGTGTGGTCTGCACTGGAAAAGCAGAGGCAGCTGTGTCTACTTCCAGGCTAGACCTGAAGGGGTAAGTGGGGCCCACTGGAACACGGAGAAGGTTCTCAGCCAGGACCTGTGCCTTTGATAGAGGGGCTCAGCTAGGCAGCAGGGATCTGGAAGGGAGTGAGGCAGACAGGAAACATCCCTCCAACCCAGTCAGAAGCCAGACGAGAGCAAAGGCGCACACAACAGCCTTCTAGGGACACAGAGCAGGGTGCAGGCTACTGGGAGAAAATCTGCATGGGCAAAAATTAAAAAAAAAAAGAAAATCTGCAGGGGCAAACAGAAGATATCCAGCACCGTGAATTTACTGGGGGAAGAAAACCATGATGCAAAATCGTAGGCGTACTATGGAGAGGTAAGTATATATTATATACAGTATATATGGGCTTCCCCAGTGGCTCAGACCGTACAGAATCTGCCTGCAATACAGAGACCTGCGTTTGATCCCTGGGTTGAGAAGATCCCCTGGAGAGGGGAACAGCAGCTACCCACTCCAGTATTCTTGGCATGGAGAACTCTCCATGGACAGAGGAGCCTGGCGGATTACAAAGAGTCGGACACAACTGAGCGACTAACACACGCAGACACAGACACATACACACAGTATATATATTAGAAATAAGTTCAAAGGGAAATCCACCCCAATCATTATTGTATGAGGTTTTGGGGAGCGGGGTGGGGGGGGGGGATTTTGGTGAGACTGAGAGTAGTTGACTTTCAATTACTGAAAACACAATCAATCAATGAAGCAAGGTGAAAAAGCCAATGGGGCAGGAGGTGGGGCAGCGGAACCCCTGTTATTCCAACGCAGTCTCTTGAGGAACTTCTGATATCCTTCCAGTCGCTTTATTTCACAAAGAGACAAGTGACTTGTTCAAAGTCACAAAGCGAGTGAGTGAACAAGCTTGGAGGAAATCTGGACTCTGCCTTCACCTCTCCATCCAACCCCTCCACCCCCTGCTTCCACCACGCCCCTCACCCACCCCTCTATCCTCACCCCCACACCTCCCACCCCCCTATCCTCACCCCCCACCTCCCACCCCCCTATCCTCACTCCCCACCTCCCACCCCACTATCCTCACCCCCACCACCTCCCACCCCACTATCCCAATCCCCCATCCTCAACCCCCCACCTCCCACCCACCTATCCTCAACCCCCCACCTCCCAGCCCCCTATCCTCACTCCCCACCTCCCACCCCCCTATCCTAACCCCCACCACCTCCCACCCCGCTATCCCAATCCCCCTATCCTCACCCCCCACCTCCCACCCCCCTATCCTCACTCCCCACCTCCCACCCCACTATCCTCACCCCCACCACCTCCCACCCCACTATCCCAATCCCCCATCCTCAACCCCCCACCTCCCACCCACCTATCCTCAACCCCCCACCTCCCACCCCCCTATCCTCACTCCCCACCTCCCACCCCACTATCCTAACCCCCACCACCTCCCACCCCGCTATCCCAATCCCCCTATCCTCAACCCCCCACCTCCCACCCACCTATCCTCAACCTCCCACCTCCCACCCCCCTATCCTCACCCCCCACCTCCCACCCCCCTATCCTCACCCCCACCACCTCCCACCCCGCTATCCCAATCCCCCTATCCTCACCCCCACCACCTCCCACCCCGCTATCCCAATCCCCCTATCTTCACCCCCCCACCTCCCACCTCCCTATCCTCACCCCCACCACCTCCCACCCCCGCCCTTTCCTCTCCTGCTGCAAATCCAGGAGCCACCGCGATGCGAAGCCGCTAAGCAGCCTCACACCCTTAATCTCACTGTCTCTGAATGATAAATCCTGCAGGACAGCTCATTCCATTCAAACCCTTCACACTCTTGCTTTGAGGAGCTGGGTGGTCTCTTCCGCCGACGCGGGGGCTGCCTGTCCTTCCTTCCACTTAGCATTCCCCCAGGAGTCGAGGACTTCCCGGGACCCAGGCATTCGCCTCCAAAACAATATCCAGATACCATGCAAAGCCCTCCCAACCCCCTCCCAGAGCCAGGACGTAAAATAAAGCCGCGTGGGCCTTGCACCCCTGGACGGCATCCTTTGTCTGGGTTGGAAACAGCCTGAAAAGATGAAAGGGGCTTCCACTCTGACCTCTTCACCTCTCGTTATCTTGTGCCAACTCCCTTTAGACTCCGCGAGGCCGACAGCAGCATTTTCCCATGGTCGCCGGGGTTAACAACGTCCCAGCCGCCAGCCGAGAGCGGCATGTGAGGAATGTACCTGCCTAAGGGGCGATTATTTTCATCAAGGACAGGCTGAAATGGATAATGAGGTCAAAAACAAACGCCATCTCTTTCTCAAAGGACTCTCTAAAGAGAGGCTATTAGATATAGTTCATTAGTTGGGGGGTGGGGGGGTGGAGGAAGAGAACTACTTTTTAAGACTGCTGCTGCAAGAGAGATGGAGGCATTTTGCCAAGTTTAGATTCTTCTCCAAGTCGGTAGGGGGCTAAGTTTAGACTCAGATGCAAGCTTGTATGTGAGTTTCTTTCAGGTGCAGGCAACAAGTGCACTCAAAGAGAAGATTTGCAAGAGTGTGTATTGTAGCCATGCAAATGGGGTCCACTGGTAAAATTTTTAAAAAAGAAAGAAAACAACAAATATCTAAGCCTCAAATTTGGAAAATTGATTTTATTTAAAAAATGTTTCAGAATCAAAATTTATTTATAAAGTTGTTTCTCATGTGTTAGCATCTTTATAAATTAATGTCCCTTTTCGGTTCATAATCACCATCATAATTCAGGAGCTAAATTCCCATCCATCACCCCCAGATTTTACTATCCCTTCTCCAATGGAATCTCCACTGCTAAAATGTTTCCAATTTATCAGGCATCCAATACAGGTTTATCTTCTTCAACTAAGTGTATCCAAGCTCCACTCAAAAACTTTCACTGCTGACCAAGTTGGGCTGTGAAGAGGTGGATGCTAGCTCAGTGCCTGGCACAGCAGGCACCCTCTCCTTCCCCTTTCTCTTCACATCACTGCAAGATGAAATTCCAACTACCTAAATGGCATTTAAAGCTCTCCAAAATCTGAACCTACTTCACATCCATCTGTAGCCCCCACACCACCACATACACATTTAAAAGACCACTTTCCCATAATAACCACAGCTTTGCTAACATGGTCTCAAGGCATATGCCTAGAGCAGTAGCAAGGACACAATAGACTCTTATGGGTATGTTTTGGTTCTTCTTGAAGTTTCAGTTTCTCATGGAAAAAAGTAACAAATGGAACTTCAGGCTTGATTTGGTTTATGCAGAAATGACTTGCTGGAACACTGTGGAGATAGGTCAAGGCCAAATGGGTGACCTCCCAGTGTAACAGAGGAGGACTGAACAGGCCTTCCCAGGACAGGCTTTCCCCCCTCCTCTGCTTTCACTCTGTCCTGTCCCACTCTTTGCGACCCCATGGACTGCAGCAAGTCAGGCTTCTCTGTCCGTCACCAACTCCGGAAGCTTGCTCAAACTCATGTCCATTGAGTTGGTGATGCCGTCCAACCATCTCATCCTCTGCCGTCCCCTTCTCCTCCTGCCTTCAACCTCCTCTCTGAAGTACCTAGATAACAGTAGCTGATGCACATTCCCTAAGTTGTTTTACAGATGTGAAAACCCCCCACCAAATGGAAGATGTTAAGTTCTTGATAACCAGGAACATATACATAGCCCCAGGCCTCCTGGAGCCTAAGGACTGATAATGTTAACCCCTGTGATACCACCCTGTTACTTCATCATCAGTCAATCAGAGAACTGTGCTCAAGCTGATCACATACCCTTCGACCCACTCCCCCCTCACCTGACTTTTAAAAATGCTTTGCCAAAATCCTTCAGGGAACTAAGAGCTTTGTAGGGCTTGGGCCATACTCCCTGCAATAAACTTTCTCTGCTCCAAACTCCATTTTGGCTTGTTTGGCCTTCTGTGCATTGGGCACACACCAGGAGTGCCCCCTTGCTCAAGTGGTGGCCTGGGTGTGCATGTACACTTAAGAAAACAGTGTTAGTTGTTCAGTCGTGTCTGGCTCTTTGCGACCCCATGGACTATAGCCCACCACGCTCCTCTGTCCATGGAATTCTCCAGGCAAGAATACTGGAGTGGGTTGCCGTTCCCTTCGCCTGGGGATCTTCCCGACCCAGGGATTGAATCAGGGTCTCCTGCATTGCCGGCAGTTTCTTTACTGATTGAGCCACCAGGGATAAGAAAAAAGTGCCCCCCTCCAAAAAAAAAAAAAAAAAAAAAAAGGTGGGAATGGAGTGCAGTGTTTAACATCACAGATGCTTCCTAACCTGGGTTAGTTCCCTTGTAAAGAGAACTCTAAATCTGTTTCCTCACCTATAATAATGGTGTGAATAATACCTCCCTCTTAAAGTTCTTCTATTAAAAAAGAAGAATTAATTAGCGTCCAGTTGAAAAAAAAAAATTGAGGAAGGCAGTAAGCAGACTGCCTGGCACACAGTCAGTTCTATACATGTTAGCTTTGCTGATGGGGATGAGATAGGCTGACACCTGCAAAAGCTGTTCTTTGCATAAAAAGGCGACGTGGCTCTCCGTGGAACCTGCTTCAACCCCCTGATCCAGGTGTACTCACACCAGCCTTTGCACTTTGCTCCAGCTCCTCTCTGGGTTTGGAATGTACTGTCCTCTCCTCATATCTAAGGATTTGGCTCAGAGGACAGCTTCCCTGAGCAGCCCCACCCCCACTCCCACCCACCCAGCCCAGCAAAACTATTCCTCCCTTAAGAGACCACAGTGCTCTGATGGCATTTCTCACATTGTATAATACTGCTTATGTACATGGTGGCCTCCAGTTAGAATGTTAAATTCTTGATTATCAGTTTTGGAATTCTCAGTGGCCAATGCAGTCCCAGATCTAACCTGCCCATAAAGGTGCTTAGTAGGTGTTTAGGGAAGGAATGAACAAAGAATGTACAAAGGAATGGCTTATCCCTGAGGGTACCAGCATAATTCACACCAAAACCTACTCACTGAGCTTCTCAAGTCTCAGACTCTTGCCAACACTTGTTTGAGAAGAATCACCACTCCTGGAGGATCCTTGGAGCCTAACAGGGTATTATTGCATTTTCAGCTGCTGAGTCCACGCCACCTCATGTGACCTGCTGGTCAGCTGGAGATGCCATAGGAACATGACTCATCGAGGTCAGAAGATAGTTTTAATACCCAAACTTCAGAATTCAGTAATAGATGAGTGCCCCAACTGCCACTCTAGGAAACTTTTACAAAATCAATTCATGTGACGTAGTTTATCAATGATAATGACTTGGTGGGCTTGCATTCTCTTTAGCTCCTAGAAAGATCAGAGGAACAAAATGATAATTTTGTTTGGATTTTTGTCCAATAAAAAGATATTAAAGATCCTCATTCTTCTCTCTACACTGAGTCCCAATCCCAACTATTCATCGTGAGACAATGGGGCAAATTCAAGGGTACATACAGTCTGTGGTTTTGATATAGGACAAAGATTATGTCTTTACAAGAATAAAGCCAATGACCTTAATCTTTTTAATTAATTAATTTTACTGTGCTGGGTCTTAAGTTTCGGCAAGTAGGATCTTTAGCTGTGGCATGTGGGATATATTTCCCTGACCAGGAGTCAAACCCTGGCCCCCTGCATTGAGAGCGCAGGGTCTTAGCCCCTGAACCACCAGGGAAGTCCCACCAACGACCTTAGTCTTGTTAGCACCTATCATATCCAGGTGAACTCAGAGGCCACAGTCAGAGCTTCAGGGCAGCCAGAGAGGCAATGTCAGGGGGTGGGGGGTGGGCCACACAGGAGGGGTAACATAAGAAGTGAAGCTTAATTCTCTAGTCCGACTTGAGTCACTTTAGAGATTCACCACTTACTAGTTGTTGGAATATGCAAGTAGCGAAATCTATGAGCCTTGATTTTATCATCAACATGATGAGATAACCTAAGTCAGAGGATGGAGGGAAGGGGATTAAATGTGATAACGTGAAGCATGTGACCTGTGATGCCTCACTGGAAGGCAGTAGAAAGGCTACAGACGTGTAAGCTGGAGTAACACTGGTCCAGTAAATTAGCAGAAATCAGAGAGTATGTACGTCTGTGGGTTGAGCAGGGAGGGTGGTTCCTGGAGGATGAATGCTGGTCTCCGAAGACAAGGGCAAGGGGAGGGACTGAAGGGAGAGGTGGTATTAGAGGTGATGAAATCACCTGGCCCTAAGTCATTTAACCATCCCCACCTTCCTAGCATGCATCCTGCCTTGTTTAGGACCCTGCTCCGCTAGGATCCCCCAGGGAGCCTGGGAGAGTCACCTAATTATGGTTTTACATTTTAAGATCTGGAGGAAATCTTGAACATCATCAAATCCCGCTGTGTCGTTTCATCAGTGAAGGAACTGAGGCTCGGAGAAAGACGAATTTGCCCAAGGACACGGTTCTTAGCCCTGCCCCCGCCACTAGTGAGATGTGAAGCCACGGTCAAGTCACTCTCTCTGAGCTTAGTTTGCCCTTCTGTAAAATGGGGCTTTGCAGTATTTAGATTTCTAAGTTGCCTTCAGCTCCGATCTTTGCTGTATTAAAATAATGGTTCCCCTCTATCAGTCTGAAATTTTAGACGTCAGATTTCTCATGGCCCCCACCCCTGCCCCATCGAACACACCCACACATACATACCCCATCTCATACACAAGAGTCAAGCAAAAAACATGCTTGGATAACACTTGAACTCACTTAATTTTAACCCAGTGCTAGTTTTCGTCAGGGGTAAGGACAAGAAGAGATTGGGCACATGGAAGAAACTGCCAGAGGAGGCCGGGAGCTCCCAGGCGGCTGCCTGGTGTGGCCAGTCCCTGCAGGGCCCCTGGAGCTGGCAGCGCGACAGGATAAACCAGGCCAGCGATCGCACCTTACATGGCCGTCCCCAAGGCTGCCCGGAATCCCTGGGATTACGCAGACTTGTGGAAGATTTGGAGCAAGTGCACAATCACCTGCCGCCCCCACAAGTGTGCCTGGGCTTCTGCAACCTCCGTCTTGTGACCGAGGAATTTTTAAATGGAAGCTCTGAGCTCACGGAGAAGAAAATGTCTCCCTGATGTCACACAGTTGCTGCCAATTCATCAACGCAAGCTAAAGGTCAGAGAGGGGGAAGCCACGGCTCCAGGGTCCCTCGGCTGCTCCCTGGGACGGGGCTTCCCTTCCAGCAGGCTTCCCGCCAGCCACCCGGGGCCAGCCCCGGGGAAGCCAAGCCGAGGGCTGTTTGCATTTCCAGGGCACGCACAGAGGCAGTGCTAACCCCACTCGCTGCTTCTGCACTTCTCAGACATTAACCACTTCATCCTTCCAGCCCTCTCCTGCCACAAGGCTTCTCCGTAGACAGTTTACCTGGTAACCTCAATACAATGCTGTCCCGAGGGTCTTTCCCCGGGATCACTGAAGGGGTAAAACCAAATTGCACAGAGGTTCTTTTGGTATTTCAGCAACTAAATTCAGTGGTCAAAGAGCAAGGACTAGAAGTCCCACGGTGACAACCTTGGTTCCACTGCTTCTTGGCAGTGTGATATTTGCAAGTTATTTAACCTTCCTGACCTGGAAGATGAGGATGGTAAGAATAATTACCTCGTGGTATTTGAGGATTCAGTATGAAGCATGGTTACAGACCCTGGAGTGTAGTGAGTGCTCAATAAATGTCAGCTTGGAACCAACACTCACAGCTTTAACTGGACACATTACTTAATTTCCTCATTTGTCCAATGGGGATAGGCTGATGTATGATTGACAGGGTCGCTGTGAGGATTCAGTGAGAACGAATAGAAAGCAATTAACACAGCACCTAGCACGGGACAAATAAACGGTGACTGCTGGGACTATTGTCTCCATCAGTCAAACTGTGATCTATAGGGAAGGTTCAGCCTATTCATTAATACAACACCTTCTCGGAGCCTGACACAGTCCTTGCTTCCCAACAACTCATACTCCAGGGTTAAAAGACAAGACATATGAAAAACATGTATGTGATCAAAACATGGACAAAACATTTTTATAAAAATGAGTTTTTCCCTCTTTGGAAGACCATTTTTAATTCTAGCCAAAGTTTCAAAAATAATAATAATGATAATTCTGGCCAAAGTTTCTAGGGAGAAGAGAGAGATGAAAAGGAGAAGTTACCATGGGTTAGAGAGGATTAACTGGGTGATGGCAAGGAGACAGCCAACGGAAAATGAAGTGACGCAGGAGGACGAGGCTGAAAGAACGGAGTAATAGGATAGCAGTGGATTTCTCTAGAGTTGGGAGGGACCACAGGCTAGCTGTCTACCTCAACTGTAAGGAACAGATCTGGAAAGACAATGGTAACCCCGGCCATGGCCTGCTCAGCGAGGCTCACTGTCCCTCCCCCCCCCCCCCAAATTCCACCCGGTGCTCTCGTTCGTGGGTCTCCTTCTGGGGCGCCCTCAGTGCCCCCCAGACTCCTGTATCAGTGATTGACTGAAGGCTGTTCCCTAGACCAGTCGGCTGTTGACCCTGCCTCTCCCTCTGCCTTGGCAGCCTGAATCCTCACCTCTCCTAACACAGGGAAGTTCTAGAAGAACTGTAATAATAAAGGCAAACATGAGCTTTGCTTCTGGGCTCCTCTCTCAATGTCCCGAACAGGTGCACTCAAACAGGAAACACCTCCTTCCCCGCTTTTACCCCTCCTCAGCCTCTTCCCACCAGTTTTTCCTCTTTCCCTTAGGACAAATGTGTTCAAGGCTCTTGGTTTTCTCTCTCCATGGGACATTAATATTTAAATGACAATATCTGGAGAGCCAACATAAATATATCCTGTCAACACTTTTTCCCTTTATTGTGTAACAAAGCTTTATTGCTTTTTTTAAAAAAAAGAAAAAAAACTTTTTTAACTGTGCTTGCTGGGGGTTCTTTGCTGCCTGTGAACTTTCTCTAGTTGTAGAGAGCAGGGACTACTCTCTTGTTGCAGGCCCTGGGCTCTAGGGTACATGAACTTCCGTAGCTGTGGCTTGGGGGCTTAGTTGTTCGGCAGTATGCGGGATCTTTCTGGATTGGGGTGGAACTCATATCCCCTGCACAGGTAGATTCGTAACCACTGGACTTCCAGGGAAGTCCGTGTAAACACTTCTTGGAGCTATAATCGATTACCAGGCACTGGGAGTTCCCTGGCAGACCAGTGGTTAGGACTCGGTATACTTCCACCACAGGGGGCACGGTTCGATCCCTGGTCCGGGAAATGAGATCCTGCATGCTATGCAGCACAACCCACCCCCTCCCACACACACAAAAAAGAAAAATTACCAGGCACTATTCTAAGTTCTTCTGCTTCACAACTACCTCATTACTGTGGGTTGAGGCATCAGCTTTCCAGAAGCTTCTGATGAGAAACCTGGAAGAATCACAGTGCATGAGCCTCCCCACCCTCCTGCCCTTCACATCCAGGCAATGACCAAGTGCTGTGAGGTCATGTGTCTCCCATATCCAGCGGGCACGTCACCTCAGGCCTTCCTTGTCTATCGCCCTATCTGTTCACGGGCGCCCCTGCCTCCAGCCTTCCCTTCTATTCTGCACGGCCTCCTCACCTTCCTCAGAAGCCCTGCTCGTCACCCTAACCCCCCTCAGCTCCAAACCCTCCGGTGATTTCCCCCCAAATTTCATTCCAGGGCTTCCTAACCCTGCCTCCGCTCTCTGGAGTGGAGAGAGTCCCAGAGCCCTGCCTTACCCATGACAGGGGTTTCAGGGAGGGACAGAGAAGGGTGATGTCAGGGTACCAGTCTAACCAGAGGGGCTGTGTACACAGGAGGGCTGGTGCAATGTGGCTGGGGCGAAAATCTGAATCATAGTCAATGAGGGCAGCCAAATTCCTATCTGGGAAATCAGAGCAGCCTGAAGGGTGAGGCCACGCTGTAAACAGAATGACTAATGAGGTCAGAAGCTGGTGGGGACCAGAGTCATGTCTAGATGCAGTTCAAGGAAACGGAAACGGCAGGGCACTGAAACTGCGAAGTGAATTATAAGAAGATACTGGAGACCTGCTGCGTTGGGCTACGCGGGGATGGGAGGGGTGGGGCAGCCCTTGAACTCTCCCTTCTTTCTGGCTTTGCTCTTTGACTTTTCACATGTGGAAGGGCCTGTCTTCCCTGCTGCCGGGTCTCACACCCTTCACATGCCCCCAGCACTGCCGAAGGACTTGTCCTAGGTTGCAAGCTGATGGTTGTAAAAAAAAAAAGCTCCCAGCTAATAGGGGATGTGCTCCAGAGGCAAGCGTCAACTCCTGCTCATTAAGTGGCAGACGGCTTCACGTCTCTGTGCGTCAGATTCCTCATTTGTAAAGTAAGGATAATAATAACACTTTAGAATAGCGTTATATAATAATAACACTACTATGAGGATTAGCCGAGCAAATGTTTATAAAACGCTTACAACAGTGCTTGGCACATAGTAAATGCTGTAGAAGTGTTCGTTAAATAAAAATAAGGTTCCCAGATGGTAAATAAGGCCAGTACTCAAAGTCAGTTCTAATTTTAACATTCAAACCCTTAGATCCTCCACCACTAAGGTCAACAGCAGGTTACGATGGACTAAGCTGACTATAGGGCTTTTGGAAAATTAATTCTCATTTCAACTAACAATAGAAAAACACGCTGCTGGCTATTGCACTTGGGCACAAAGGAAATATCTCTTGAGTGACTACCCTTACCTGTTCTTAGGAAACCACTAAGAAATCCAGAAGGACCAGTTCAAGTAATAGCACCCATCCCCAATTTAATACACCTTGCAAAAATAAAAAAAAAGTTAGACTTAAAAAATGACTGTGGACATCAGAAAGGAACAGCATGGATTAGGGAAGCTCAGTCAAGGTTGCAGCTCATGTTGGAGAGGTAAGCTGAGAGCAGATAATGCAAAGAAAAGGAAATAGCTTATATTTCTATTTTTATAAAGTAGCTGAGGGCAGGGTGTTTGGAAAGGAAAGGGAAAATGTGAGTGTATGGTTTGTAAAATGCTATTTTTAAGGTGCATTCAGTGTAGTTACAGTTGAAGTGAAGTGAACTCTGTCAGTCGTGCCCAACTCTTTGCGACCCCATGGACTATATACAGTCAATGGAATTCTCCAGGCCAGAATACTGGAGTCAGTGGCTTCTCCCTTCTCCCTCTCCCAACCCAAAGCCGCATTCAAAGAAGAGTGCAAAAGTCCACTGCAGCCATCTATCAACCGGAACTCTTTATTAACTGAGCCTCACAGGCAACTACAGTATTGGCGTAACAGATGTTTGAAAATGATGACCCCGATAGACTGAAAAATCCCAAACAGCTTTCTGAAACAAGAGGAAAAAAGATTAAATGAAGCTTGGTATGGTTTGTGACAAGCACATTTTATCGTATTCTAATTTTTCCAAAACAAGCAATATTTTTGTCATCTGTGTATGCGGTGATTTATATGCCATCTAATAACTTTCTACCCATCATCCTGTTAGAACAATACATTGCCTGTTAATGGTATCGGGGTTTAAGAAGCATTCCTTTCTCTCAACGCACTTTCTCTCTGTGTCCCCACCCCCTACCCTTTATGCCTGTCTCTACCACAGCAGGATTTTGCTTTCGGTTCAGACTTGACCCGATGGTCATCTACTATTTTTACTCTTCCCTAAAAAAATGAAGGGTGTCTCTGGCCTGAGGAACCACTTATCCTCACTTGAATAACTTTCATACTCAGGGTGGAGGTTCTGAGGTGGGTGCTCTCTCATAACAGACAAGAAAGGACAGCGCCTGGGTGGAATTTTTAAAAATAGACTCCTCTCTTGGGAGGTAGGGTCCTCGGAGAGTGGGGCCACGACAGCTGAGTGGTGTGGAACACGTGGCTTGATACAAACAGAAACAGGCCTGGCGGGACCGCCCCGGGGACTCCCCGGCAGAGCACTCACAGGGTGCCCGCAGGTCGCCAGATTCCCTCACCTGCTTTTTCTAATTACCGTCCCATTCCTTTCGCTCCCCTTCTCAGCCCCGCAGCTCAAGGCTCTGCATACCACAGGGGTCAGACACAAATAAAATCCATACATGGACTCCATCCTGGGGTCACAGAATCTGGTTTACTGCTCAGACTGAAGATGGCCCCGGCTCCCACCTCCCTTTCCCCACCACAAAAATCTCTGCTTGTAAACACCAGTCACTTAGTAACACCCTCAACCCGTCGCCTCTCGGCTATTATTCATCACCGACTAACCTTAAACCAACTTCTCTCTTCACAGGCCTCCCCCTAGAAGAGAGGAAATTCCACAGCTCTGATGTGATGTGAAATATGATCTGCACGCCCAGCACTCTTTCTTTCTCACTCTCCCCAGCCAGTTCCCAAACTGGGTTTCCCTGGTCCCTCTCCCGAGCGGCCTTCTCTGGTCCCCCTCTCCCCCCCTCCCCCGCTTTCCCTCTCCATTTTACACGCCGTAACCTGATAGGCTGAAAACTCAGCTTCTTTCATCTTCCATTTCCCACATCCTGAAAGTCTGTGGAGAAGGAGCCCACCCAGATAAAAGAATCCCAAGTATGTGCATCCCCCTCCCCCTTTAACTCCATTCACAAAGCAGATTACTAATGGCCCGGAGGCTCCAGGGAGGCCCTACCCCCCTCCCCACTCTCGGCCTCCAAAGAGTTTTCTCAGTCCACGTCCTCAACTCCTCGCGGGCGCAAAAACCCAAGTCCACAGGCCCAGAACCCCAAATTAACTTTTCCCTGGACTCTGCCCCTGAGGAAAGCTTTCAGACTTCACTCTGAGGGGAGCTGCGAAGGCTAGGAGATTCTGTCTACCACTATTCTGTGCTCTCTTAGGCATTTCTAGATAAGAGGGCTCAGGCAAAATGTGTCATTGGATCAGGGGGAAAAGATAAAAATGTAACATGTGATGTTTCAAGGAGACAAGTGTGTGTCTTTGGGAAAGATCCCAGAGCGTTCTAACCCAGAGACATTCCTTTCTGACAGAAACTGTTCGGAGGCCAGAAGAAAAGATGCTTTATTTGGGGAATTCCCTGGCAGTCCACTGGTTAGGACTTGAGGACTCTGCTTCCCCTGCAAAGGGCTGGGGCTCCAATTTGATCTCGAGTCCTGGTCAGGGGAACTAGCATCGTGCATGCCAAGCAGTGTGATCAAAAAACCCACAAACCTTTATTTGAGGTGATAGGCAAAGAACGGATGGATGGTAGGTGGGTATGTCTGTGGAGGGAGGTGGTTCTGGTAATATTTTTGCTAATAAATTTCTTGAGTTGAAATATCCTGTTGTAGCTCCTCACTACCTGGAAATTAGCAATTACGAATCATGTCCCCTGGGCCAATTATTTAGTTGACTCCTCCAGAGTTCTATCACTGATAGGAAAAAGAGGGCGGAGAAGCTTCTTTGACTTCAACCTCAAAGGTTAGGAAATTCCCGCAAGCATCCCCTTTCATTAAGGATAGTAAACTCGCTTCTTATCCATCCTTTAGGGAGGGTGTAAAAGCTCTTTTGAATCTGTACCAGCTCTGGGATAATCAGTTCCCTAAGTTTACTAATCAACGTGTGAAACATGATTTCCTATATTAGGGAGTATATTTAACAGTTTATTAATTCATACCATCTTTGCAATTCGCAGGAGAGTTAGCCAACATGCTCAGTGCACTAGCATTAGATCAAAACTATGCTAATGGCTGGGTCCATTGTGAGGACATTGAGTCGTGTATTCAATAGATCTCATGCTTGCCCAAGAAGTCTCCTGGAATCCCAAGAAGACCTGGTAGGTACAATGAGGATGATAAGAAATAACAGACTGTGGCAGAACACATGGTAGCTCCTCAGACCATCCCTATGGTACTGAGGAGAAATCTGTACCATAGCTCAGCTCCAGGACTGGCTCATGTTGGTAGTCTGCATGTAAGAGCAGCCTGCTCCCCATATCCAGCTAGTAGCAGGCTCCTACATGGGCTCAGCCTTCCAAGACAACAGCAACACAAAAAGATGCACTGACAGTTTCCTTGTCTATAAAATACTAATCCTTGCTGATCAAGGCCTTCCCTAGTGGCTAAGACAGTAAAGAATCTGCCTGCCATGTGAGAGACCCAAGTTTGAATCCTGGGTTGGGAAGATCCCCTGGAGAAGGGAACCCACTCCAGTACTCTTGCCTGGAGAATCCCATGGACAGAGGAGCCTGGTGGGGTACAGTCCGTGGGGTCGCAAAGAGTCAGACACGAATGAGTGACAAACACTTTCTCTTGCTGATCAAAGTGTGGTCCTTATGTTAGGGGAAGCACACTGATTGAAACCGCCCACCCTGGCCAGGCACCATAGTAACCATTTGCATGAGTTGTTTTATGACTGGAGACCCTGATAAGGAATACGGAACTAATAAGCCACCACCAGCCGGAAGAGTTCGGGAAAGATCGAAAGGAGACACTACCTGTCCGTCCACTTCCCAGAATCCCTCTTGCTAGAATCCACCTTGGCTGAGTGATGCGTGCACCACCAGGAAAGACTCTGATTTAGAATGATTGGCCAAAGACTACCCGGAAACGAATCCCATCACCATAAAACCCAAGACTGCGAGCCACGCGGCAGAGCAGTTCTCCTGGGTTCCCTCACCCTCCTGCTCTCCACCCGGGTGCCCTTTCCCAATAGAATCCCTTGCTTTGTCAACATGTGTCTCCTCGGACAATTCATTTCCGAGTGTTAGACAAGAGCCCAGTTTCAGGCCCTGGAAGGGGTCCCCCTTCCTGCAACACTTACCTGGAAGCTAGTTAGAAATGTAGGATTTCAGGCCCCATCCTTGAAACCCGCTGCATTTGAACAGAATCCCCAGGTGATCTCTGTGCACATTACAAGTTGAGATGCTTTGGCCTAGACTCAGGATCTCTAAGGTCCTCTTTCTAGTTCTGAAATTGTCTGATCCCATCAAGTGTTTCCCAAGGAAGATTTCCTTCTCTGATAAATGATTTCCCTTCTTGTTTACGTCTCCCCTCCAGGCACTTACTGCCTCCTCTGCCAAGAAACTCGAGTTTCAGTTGTTCAGTGGCTCAGTCGTGTCTGAATCTTTGAGACCCCATGGATGCAGCACGCCAGGCCTCCCTGTCCTTCACTATCTCTTGGAGTTTGCTTGAACTCATGAGATTTGCTTGAGGAGATTTTTTAAAATGCAGATTCCTGAACCCCGTGAAATCAAGAAATGCTCTGAGTAGGACTGCAGTGGAGCCAGAGGTTCTGTATTTCAGCCAGCTTCCTCCCAGTAGTTCTACAATTAATGGTCCTCAGATATTTAAATATTTAAATTTTTCATTATGGAAACTTTTAAACATGTAAACAATAGACTGAATAGTAATAATGCCCAGCAAGTTTCAATACCAGCCTCAACAAAGATCAACTCCAGGTTGACCTTGTTTCATTCAGTTTATGTTTGAAAAACTTTGGCATCTAATTGCCCCCCTCTTCTCCCTTCCCTTGCTTAGCTGCTTCCAGTCTTTTAAGGCTCCGTTTATTCTTCTTAAGGGCAAGACTTGTGTCATATTGTATTTGAGTCTCCAGTACCTAACACCGGGCCTGGTACATGCAGGCACTCAGTAAATGCTTACAGTGATACATGAAAAAGAATTTTAAAGTAAAACATAAACTGGACGGTTTAAACTGGAGATTATCTGATCTCTCATTTTTTCAATTCTTCTCCCGTGATTCCTTTTTCAGTTAGAGAAATGACGGCATCCAAATGCATCCTACCGAGTGAAAGAATCAGGAAAAAGTTTCCACAAGTCCTGGTTCACCTCACTTTCCTTCTAGTCTCAACAAATTATTTATTATTATTATTATTTTTTTTTCGTCTCAACACTTTAAAAAAGATTGTGTGTGTGTGTGTGTGTGTGTGTGTGTGTGTGTGTGTGTGTTAAGAGAGAAAGTAGGGAAATACCTCTGGGGAATGAGGAGATTGTCTCACGGCCTTTATTTTACTCTTTAACCTAGTAATAAATCTCTTAAAGCTCCTGTGGTATTCAGAAGATCCTGGACACGGGGAGGTCTTCCCACAGTTGTGAAAGGAATTCGTTTTACTAAGTGGACAGAGCGCCCATATCCAAAGGCAGAGTCCTTGTTTTCACCTATTTGCTAATTGTAAGGCTAGAGCTGAGAACTCAAAGGGGTGAGCTGAAGACCAGGAGGGAGAGTTTGGCAGGACCAAACTGAGGTGAGAACTCTGCAGTTCCCCAAACTCAGCACAACAATCAGGGGATGAAGCGGTAATTAGGTCTGATTATCATGCAAGGCAGCCCGGGTTAAATTGGAATGTAGCCGGAGAGACGAAAGGCTGGATGGAGAGTTTGCTATGCTGGAGACAGGCTTTGATGTCTGCGGAGAAGGTTGTGTTTCATTCAGCCATCCAACCAACCAAAAAAATGTTGCAGGAGCAACATGAAACCTTCTAAAATGCAGCATACGGCAAGCTGGAGAGGAGAGTGAGTGGCTGGGTGCGAGCTCTTGCATAGTGTGTGTGTGTGTGTCTCTGTGTGTGTGTCTGTGTGTGTACTTACATGCCACTTTTCTCAGATTTATCTCTACAGCTTCTTGAATCTGTCAGAAGACAGGAAAAAGCGAGAAGGAGCATACACTCCGACTGTTAACTCAGTCGCCCTTGGCTTTGCAAGTTCTTAGGACAAGGGGAGAATATATCAGGCTGTCACAGGACAGCCTTGCTACCTGCTGTGGGGAAAAAGCAAAGGAAATAGAGGTAAATTACTCTGCATCCTAGAGAGACCCAGAACTATGCTAAGAGATGCAGACGGAGTCATCTGAGGCTGCCAGCTACCACAGCTTTTATACCAACTGATGTAGGAAGAAGAAGAAAATGAGGCAAGAAAGTAGGTTAATCTCCCAGAGAAACACAAAATAGGTAGCAAGTTGGATTTTTACACCTTTCACTCTAATGGCTTCAAACCCAGAGCTGTGAAGCGCATGGAATTCCTTCTGTGTCCTTACCTCACCTCACCTTTTAGAGGTGTCCCCTGTTCTAAGACATTGTTTTTGTATCCCAGCTAACTTGTTTCAGTGAGGTGGCATCCCCAAACCAACCAACAACTTTCTTTTCATGCAAGGGACTTGCGATGTAACTTGGTACTGGGAGCCGATCACTTTAGTACTAAATCACTGGCAGGCAAACAGGTTTGTAGGCAGATGACATCATGTTATTGTTTAACTTACTCACAGGGTGCTCACCATAGGAAGTCAGATGTGCAGTCTTAGTTCTGCATTAAGAAAATCCATGAAAATACAAAAATCTTACCTGGGAAATGAAATGCAATTTCTATCTCACAGAGATTACCAAAATAAGACCCACAATACCATCCAGACACATGGTTCAGTGTTTCTTTTCAAAAGGGATAAAGTAACTTGTTGATCAAGTTATCTCAAAGGGATTAATAAGGCTTTTTTTTTCTTTTTCTTTTCTTTTTTTTTTTTTTACCATATCCAACACATCACTTCTTGGGTTTCTGTCAAGCTTTTCCTCTATATTTGTAATGGACCATCCACAGACTGCTATTTTTG
Source organism: Muntiacus reevesi (assembly GCF_963930625.1). Classification (NCBI taxonomy): domain Eukaryota; kingdom Metazoa; phylum Chordata; class Mammalia; order Artiodactyla; family Cervidae; genus Muntiacus; species Muntiacus reevesi. The sequence goes on from NC_089268.1 coordinate 13,002,527, forward strand.
CTGTGATTTCTTCTGTTACTCCAGTCTACTCTTAAGACCTGTATAAAATAATAATGACATGAAAAAAAAAAAGCCCATGAAATAACTACAGATGCAAACTTCCCATATTGTATCTATCTCTACTGATATTGGTACTATACTTCAGGAATTGTATAAGTGAAGAATGATGCTTTGATGTAACAGGCTGTTCCTTTTTGTTCTCCAGTTTTGTTTGATTTAGGAGAAACTCTGTTTAATCCCTTCTATAAAATTCCCTGAAATTACTTTTGCAGTGTGCAGTATGAGTTTAGGATAAATAAATTGCACAATATTGAAAATACCCTTTCATGAAGCTATCGAGTTTTGTATAATATTTGAAAATGAATTGTGGAGTTTAGTTTTTACTCAGCATTTAGAAAAAAATAGAGGGGAGAGGGAGGGGGGAAAGAGTCTTAGCAGCTGTGTATTTTGTTAAATAATAAGAAAATAGCATTCCCCAGAATTTCCAGTAAAACCCATAAGATTTAAGCAGTTCATCCTTAAAGTATGTGTGGGATGCTGGGAGCTCCCTGGCTTTTCCAGGCAACCCCACCCCCCAAAAAAACTCCCCACAAGAAAACAAAAGCAGATGGGCTGCATCTGAACGAATGAAACTCCCTAGGGGCCAGAGCTCTCTGCTCTAAATGCTAATAGAGTGAGTAATCAGAAACCTACATTTGGTAAATTATTTATCTTATCTCTGGAACTCAGCAAAGCATTGAAGGCAGCAACTTCTGTAGAAAGATGTTGTTGGTCAAGCGCTCCAGCTGGAATTTGTACTTTTACTAGAAAAGGGAAAAGTTCAGAGACAAGAGTGACTCGTGAAGCAATTTTTTTTTTTTTTAATGACCACGGGCAAAGCCAAGGAAAACTGACTTCACAGTTCTGTGGAACAGGTCTGGTTCATGTTTTGTCTAATGGGCCTTACGTTCCATCTGTATTAGGGTAATGGCAAAGGAAACCAATAGATAATAAAGTTCCCTAAAGAATTGGGAATAAGTTCCCGCACTCCTCATCTCCACTCTCCCCTGGCAAAGGGCAGCCAGCCAGAGTGACCGGAAGGAAGCCGAGATTCTGAAACTCAAGCTTCCCGCATCTGAATTGCAAGGAGGGCTTGTTAAAACCCAAATTGCTAGAACTCAACCCCAGAATTTCTCACTGTGTAGGCTTGCTGGGGTGAGGCCTGATGATGTGCACTTCTGCATTTTGAACAAGTGCCCAGATACTGCTGTTGTTGGTTCAGGGACCACACTTGGAGAACCACTGGCCTGTAGGGTGGGATCTTTCTACAATTTGGTTTGACTTCTGTAGAATTTAAGCATCCTCCCTTCGGATGAGGTATGGAGATTTAGAGGTTTAAGGGCTATGACTGGGATTCTGAAGCTGGGATTAGCCCTAGAAGTGAACCTTAGCACAGTCACTTATTTTACAAAACATATTCACGGTTAACATTATAGTTAAGAGTGCATACACTTGTTTTGCATCCCTCAGTCTCAAGTACTTTGGAGTTCAGCAGAATTAAGCAAATTAAAAAGTAAACATTTCTGGGAATTCCCTGGCAGTGTAGTGGATAGGACTCCTCGCTTTCAATGCCAAGGGTTCAATCCTTGGTCAGGAACTAAGATTCCACAAGCCGGGTGTGGTTCGGCCAAAATAAAAAGGAAGTAAAGGTTTTGCTTGAATAAATATGCTTGTATAATTCACATTCATATTTATAAACACACTAAAAAGTTTGTGTTGTCTCTATCCAACTTCATTAGTTCTTCCACATCATGAACTCAATTTTGACAGGTAAAATTGTGAAATAAGAGAAACCCAAATGACATCTTTCCCTTTGTTTCTTTCCTTCAGATGACAAACATATTTGCAGCACACACTGTATTCATGAGTAGTACGCAGACACAAACATATAAATGTAAGACAAGACCTTGGATTGAAGGAGAGATTAGACCGAAAAATACAAGCCACTTAAGTTGAGGGAACTCCCCACCAAATGTGGAGGCCAGGCAATGGTTTTACAGAAAGTGGCACTTTCGTTGGATCTGTTCAAAATCCTTTCATGGCTTCCTATCATCCTTCTGATAAAATCAATATTCAACCGGATGGCATATACAGCTCTTTATATATATATAACATATACAACTTTATTTTATATATATATATATAAACTTTATTTATTTTTTATTTTATTTTTGGTTGTGCTAAGCCTTCACTCTTGCATGGGCTTTTCTCTCGATGCAGAGAGTGGGGGCTCCCCTCTAGCTGCTATGCCCAGGCTTCTCATTGCAATGCCTTCTGTTGTTGCCGAGGACGGCCTCTAGGATGCATGGGCTTCAGTAGTTGCAGCGCTCGGGCTCTAGCGCACAGGCTCAGTAGTTGTGGAGCACTGGTGGTTACTCTCCGGCGTGTGGGATCTTCCCTGTTCAGGGATCAAACTCACATCTGCTGCATTGGCAGGAGGGTTCTTTACCTATGAGCCACCACGGAAGCGCTATACAGCTCTTTATAATCACCTGTGTTTACCTGTCCAGTTGGATTTCTTTGCATTCCTTTTTTCACCACAGGGGTCATACTCAGCAACAAGGTAAACGTCTGTCTGTGATCATATGAATTTCAGATGTAACTGTAATTGACTATCAATCCTCTACAGAGCACCCTTCCCTTTTCTCAAACAGGGGCAGACTACAGATCTCTGTATTGTGGGGGGCAGCTGGAAAGTGCCTGCCTTATGATCTGTTGGACTTCACTTCAGTGAGCATTCAGCTGTGTACCTATCGTTTCACTCTCCTTACCTTCTGTGCTTTTTGTGGCAGGACAGATTGAACTGAAAAGCAATGATTTTTCTCTAACCTCACAGAAGTCCAAACTTTCCCTCGATTTTACGCTTACAAAATTTTTGGACCCTGCTTACTACCATATGATGTATTTTTCCTGTCCATGCAAATGCGTGCCTCTGAGTGTTGACATATGCTGTTCCTTCTTGCTGAAATTTGAATTTCCCCATCTTGTCCTTTGACTGGTTGACTCTTTTCTTCCTGTTTATGTTTCAAGACCCTCATCAGTTGCTACCTCCTCTCGAAAGCCTTCCTTGACCCTGAAGTTCAGATTTAGAAGGTGTCATCGCTTTCTTTGCATATGTTGTCCTTACTGTAGTCACTGTTGGGCAAGTGTTGAACCGTGTGAGGTGCTCATCAAATGCTTGTGAAGAAAGAGGCCAGTAATGAATAAGCAAAGAAAGACGGGAAAATACAAGTCTTATTCTGGGGACAAGTTCTATCCTGCCCTGATCCAACCCTCACACTAATGTGGACAGAAAGATATGCAGTTATGAGCAGAAGACCTCAGAATAGTTGAACCTTAGTTTCCTCATCTCTAAAACTGGGTTAATGTCAGTACTTGCCTCATGGAGGGGTCCCAGGGAAAGTGTATATAGGGAACTTAGCACTGGTCTTGGCACATAGAAAGTGAAGGCTAGTGATTGTTTGCTATATTAGATTAACTCCACACTTTTATTTGCAGGGTGGTGGGTGGTGGTCACTTGGCTTACGGAGATGATGTTTCACAGGCACCTGAGTAAATGACTGGGATCAAACCTATTATCCAAATTTAGACCCCGAGTCTCTGAAAGACATAGGTGGCACTTTGGAGCTTTCCTGTGTTACTGATGAGTCTAACAGTTGAGCAGATGAGCAGTAAGAAGTGAGATCTCCTGGGACTGAGACTACCCCAGAGACATGGGAGGGGAAGTAGTGCAGGATCTGTCTCTATATCAGAAGGGCTTCTTGGAGAGAAGTAGCTTTGTTTTGAGTTCTCCAAAAGTGCAGGTTAAGATCAAAAGAAGGCAAGTTAAAGTTACAAAGAAACAGATTTTAATTTAACATTTAGAAGCTTCCAAACAAGTATAGTTGTATGTAACCAGCTGGCTCTTGAGGCAACAAACTCCTTTTTAGTAGCAGTAATCAGGGTCTAGATAATCAAGAATGATGTATCTAGGATCTCAGCTTTAAGATTTGATTCTGAAATAAGGAAGGCTATTAAGCTTTATTTTCTCGGGCTCCAAAATCACTGTGGATGGTGACAGCACTTAGGAAATTAAAAGATGCTTGCTCCTTAGAAGAAAAGCTATGACCAATCTTGACAGCATATTAAAAAGCAAAGACATCACTTTGCTGACAAAGGTCCATATAATCAAAGCTATGTTTTTTTCCAGTAGTCATGTATTGCTGTGAGAGCTGGACCATAAAGAAGGCTGAGCATCAAAGAATTGATGCTTTCAAACTGTGGTGTTTGAGAAGACTCTTGAGAGTCCCTTGGACAGCAAGGAGAGCAAACCAGTCAATCCTAAAGAAAGTCAACCCTAAATACTCATTGGAAGGATGGATGCTGAGGCTGAAGGTCCAATACTTTGGTCACCTGATGTAAAGAGGCGACTCATTGGAAAAGACCCTGATGTTGGGAAAGATTGAGGGCAGGAGGAAAAGGGGATGACAGAGGATGAGAGGGTTGGATGGTATCACCGACTCAATGGACATGAGTTGAAGCAAACTCTGGAAGATGGTGAAGGACAGGGAAGTCTGGTGTACTATAGTCCATGGGGTCGCAAAGAGTCAGACTCGACTGAGGGACTGAACAACAGTTAAGGTTCTACTGCAACCAAGAACCTGGGAGTTCAAAGACATGGCTTCAAAACCCAGATTTACTCTGAGATAACCACTTAACCTATCTTTGTTTCAGTGTCTTTATCTGGAATGGGGATAGCAACCCAATTTTCCTCAATATCAGAAGGTTAAATCTTTCAAAATATATAACTACTTTAGCACAGTTAATAAAGTTAACACCTGATAAAAGGTAGCTCTTTTTATTATCAGGTTCAATGTTTTCTCATGGTGTGCTCATTGTAAATTCTTACCAATGTCTAGGAACCTTTTCACCTGTGAAGCTTAATGATATCTTACCAGTCCCTTCTCAGTGTTTCCACATCTGAGCTCACTCATTTTGGTTAATCTAGGTACCACTCAGCCATCCCCAGAGATGAGGCAGAGGAGAGTCTACACCTAAGCCCAGGGAATGTGTGCCTTCTGGATAGGTTCTAGAGTAAATGCCCTTTTCCTTTAAGTGACATAAAAAGTCCAGACACTGTTTCCAAGTTCGGTTAAGAAGAGGAAAGGGCCTGTTTCCTCTAGTGTCCCCTGAGTGCTGATAACTGGATGCCAAGGAGTTGGCCAGATCATGTGGGATAGGCAGCTGTCTCCATGGTGTAATTTGAGGGGTTTGAGGAAATCCCCCTGCTTAAAATATCTTCCCCCAATGGCCAGGACACATGCCTGAAATGTATTACTTATTGTTCAGAGTTAAGGTACTGCTGAAATGCAATTGTTATCCAGGAGGGGACTCACACTCAACCATTATCATTCACTAGCACCTCAGTATACATCAACTTATCAGATTCCTTGGTTGAGTAGAGCCCCAAAGATAAGCAGGCAAAAGACAAATAGGTTTAATGAGGGAAACTGATCCCAAAGCCTCAGAAGTAAGAGGCACTGGGCCACTCAGGTGAGAGGGGCTGTGAAGACAGTCAGAATGGTTTAGGGGAAGCAGTAATTTGCATATTACTACAATTGTAGACATTAAAAGAAAAAAAAACACGCTTGTTTCCCCTTTGAGTTTATTTTCTTAGGTTATTTCCCCAAAGAGGAATTCCCAGATTAAAATTAAAGTTTTGATTCCATGACACCAAAATGCTACAGAGTCATCAGTTCAGCATAAATGTTCTTGGGTTGAATTATCTTTATATAATTTGTACAACTGTCCTTGCAGAAGGCCACTCATTCTTTTATTCAACCATTAGTTTTTGAGCTTATAGTAAGTGCCAGGTGTCATATTAGGCTCTGGGAACACCAGACAAAAATCAGCAATTCCTACTTTCATACATTCTAATTATTAATCAGTTTGAGACAATTCAACTATTCTTGGATATTATCTTTCTGTTGCATTCGTGACATTTTAATTTTTTTATTCCCCTTGACTCAATACATTTCTGCTGAAAAATAATCTGTCATTTCATCCAGACTTTTAAGAAGTCACGATAGTACTATGTTTATTGAACTGATTCAAGTATTCCAGTAAAATTTTGCTGTAATTCCATCTCCCAGAAAAGGCCAGCATGAATAATTTGGTTAATTATCATTTTTAAGTCACCAGATACTGAGTGCCTACGATATACTTGCCAATTATTGAGTTATGTCTAGGAGGGAGCTATTATTAGCCCCAAATTACAGACAAGGAAACTGAGTCTTTAGAGGTCAAGATTACACAACTTCCAAGTGACTGAGTCAGGATTTAAACTCACCTCTGTCTGACTCCAAAATGCATGTTCATATTGAGCATGAAAGAGAAATTTCTTAAACAAACACTTTAATGGTTAACATCTAAAGATGATTATAGAGTCATCTATAAATAATATTGTCTTGTCATAGGCTTGGATGGAAGTTCTGGATTCCAGTGTTTTTTGTAGAAGCTTTTTAACAATTTGTATTCACTGTGCTAGGGCTGTCATAATAAAATACCACAGTCTGATGGCCTAAGGAATGGAAATCAATTTTTCTCACAATTCTGGAGACTAGAAGTCTGAGATCAAGATGTTGACAGGGTTGGTCTCTTCTGAAGTCCCTCTTCTGGTCTTCACGTAGTTTTCCCTCCTCTGTGCATCCCTTCTGTGTCCTCATCTTCTCTTCTTATAAGTAGAACCCTCATACTGGATTAGAGGCCATCCATGACCTGCTTTTACCTTCATTACCTCTTTATTATTATTATTTTTTTTTTTGGCCATGCAGCATGCAGGATATTTGCTCCCCAACCAGGGATTGAAGCTGTGCGCCCTGTAGTGGAAGCAAAGAATCTTTTTGTTTTTTTCCATTGGAGGCTAATTATAATATTGTGGTGTGTGGTGGTTTTTGTCATACATTGACATGAATCAGCCACAGGTGTACATGTGCCCCCCATCCTGAACACCCCCACCTCCCCCCCATCCCATTCCTTTGGGTTTTCCCAGTGCACCGGCTTTGAGTGCCCTGTTTCATGCATTGAACTTGGGCTGGTCATCTGTTTTGCATAGGGTAATATACATGTTTCAATGCTATTCTCTCAAATCATCCCACCCTCGCATTCTCCCACAGAGTCCAAAAGTCTGTTCCTTGTATCTGTGTCTCTTTTGTTTTCTCACATATAGGGTCGTCGTTACCATCTTTCTAAATTTCATATATATATGCATTAATATACAGTATTGGTGTTTTTCTTTCTGACTTACTTCACTCTGTATAATAGGTTCCAGTTTCATCCACCTCATTAGAACTGATTCAAATGCATTATTTTTAATAGCTGAGTAATATTCTATTGTATATATGTACCACAACTTTCTTATCTGTTCATCAGCCTATGGACATCTAGGTTGCTTTCATGTCCTGGCTGTTGTAAACAGTGTTGCAATGAACACTAGGGTACATGTGTCTCTTTCAATTCTAGTTTACTCAGTGTGTATGCCTAGCAGTGGGATTGCTGGGTCGTATGGCAGTTCTGTTTTAAGTTTTTTAAGGAATCTCGACACTGTTCTCCATAGTGGCTGTACTAGTTTGCGTTTCCACCAACAGTGTAAGAGGGTTCCCTTTTCTCTACACCTTCTCCAGCATTTTTTTTCCATTTATTTGTATTAGTTGGAGGCTAATTACTTTACAATACTTCTCCAACATTTATTGTTTGTAGACTTTTTGATAGCAGTCATTCTGACTGGTGTGAGATGGTACCTCATTGTGGTTTTATTTGCATTTCTCTGATAATGAGTAAAGTTGAGCATCTTTTTATGTGTTTGTTAGCCATCTGTATGTCTTCTTTGGAGAAATGTCTGTTTAGTTCTTTGGCCATTTTTTGATTGGGTCTTTTATTTTTCTGGTATTGAGCTGTACCAGCTGTTTGCATATTTTTGAGATTAATTCTTTGTCAGTTGCTTTGTTTGCTATTATTTTCTCCCACTCTGAAGGCTGTCTTTCACCTTGCTTATACTTTCCTTCATTGTGCAAAGTTTTTAAGTTTAATTAGGTCCCATTTGTTTATTTTTGCTTTTACTTGCATTACTCTGGGAGGTGGGTCATAGAGGATATTGCTGTAATTTTTGTCAGATTGTTTTGCCTATGTTTTCCTCTAGAAGTTTTTTTTTTTCCTCTAGAAGTTTTGTAATTTCTGGTCTTACATTTAGATCTTTAATCCATTTCGAGTTTATTTTTGTGTATGGTTTTGAGTTTATTTTTGTGTATGGTATTAGAACAAAGCTAGTGGAGGTGATGGGATTCCAGTTGAGCTATTTCAAAGCCTAAAAGATGATGCTGTGAAAGTGCTGGACTCAATATGCCAGCAAATTTGGAAAACTCAGCAGTGGCCACAGGGTGGAAAATTTGGGCAGTTTTCATTCCAATCCCAAAGAAAGACAATGCCAAAGAATGCTCAAACTACTGCACAATTGCCCTCATCTCACACACTAGTAAAGTAATGCTCAAAATTCTCCAAGCCAGGCTTCAACAGTATGTGAACCATGAACTTCCACATGTTCAAGCTGGATTTAGAAAAGGCAGAGGAGCCGGAGATCAAATTGCCAACATCTGTTGGATCATCGAAAAAGCAAGAGAGTTCCAGAAAAACATCTACTTCTGCTTTTTTGACTATGCCAAAGCATTTGACTGTGTGGACCACAACAAACTCTGGAAAATTCTTCAAGAGATGGGAATACCAGACCACCTGACCTGCCTCTTGAGAAATCTGTATGCAGGTCAGGAAGCAACAGTTAGAACCGGACATGGAACAACAGACTGGGTGTATATTGTTGTATAAAGGCTGTATATTGTTACCCTGCTTATCTATCTTATATACAGAGTACATCATGAGAAAGTCTGGGCTGGATGAAGCACAAGCTGGAATCAAGATTTCTGGAAGAAATATCAATAACCTCAGATATGCAGATGACACCACCCTTATGGCAAAGAGTGAAGAAAAACTAAAGAGCCTCTTGATGAAAGTGAAAGAGGAGAGTGAAAAAGTTGGCTTAAAGCTCAACATTCAGAAAATTAAGATCATGGCATCTGGTCCCATTACTTCATGGCAAAGAGATGGGGAAACAGTGACCGACTTTATTTTTTGGGGTTCCAAAATCACTACAGATGGCGACTGTAGCCATAAAATTAAAAGATGCTTGCTCCTTGGAAGAAAAGTTATGACCAACTTAGCATATTAAAAAGCAGAGACTTTACTTTGCCAACAAAGGTCCATCTAGTCAAAGCTGTGGTTTTTCCAGTAGTCATGTATGAATGTGAGAGTTGGACTATAAAGAAAGCTGAGCACCGAAGAATTCATGCTTTTGAACTATGGTGTTGGAGAAGACTCTTGAGAGTCCCTTGGATTGCAAAGAGATCAAACCAGTCAGTCCTAAAGAAAATCAACCCTGAATACTCATTGGAAGGATAGATGCTGAAGCTGAAACTCCAATACTTTGGCCACCTGATGCAAAGAACTGACTCATTTGAAAAGACTCTGATGCTGAGAAAGATTGAAGGCAGGAGAAGGGGACAACAGAGAATGAGATGGCTGGATTGCATCACCAACTCAATGGACATGAGTCTGAGTAAAGTCTGCAAGTTGGTTATAGACAGGGAGGCCTGGCATGCTGCAGTCCATGAGGTTGCAAAGAGTCGGACACAACTGACCGACTGAACTGAACTGAACTGATGGTGTTAGAAAGTGTTCCTGTTTCATTCTTTTACAGGTGGTTGACCAGTTTTCCCAGCACCACTTGTTACAGAGATTGTCTTTTCTCCACTTATATTTTTGCCTCCTTTGTCAAAGATAAGGTGCCCATAGGTGCATGGATTTATCTCTGGGCTTTTTATTTTGTTCCATTGTTCTGTATTTCTGTCTTTGCGCCAGTACCATAATGTCTTGATGACTGCAGCTTTGTAGTATAGTCTGAAGTCAGGCAGGTTGATTCCTCCAGTTCCATTCTTATTTCTCAAGATTGCTTTGGCTACTTGAGGTTCCTTTGTAGTTCCATACAAATTTTGAAATTATTTGTTCTAGTTCTGTGAAAAATACCATTGGTAGCTTGATAGGGATTGCATTGAATCTATAGATTGCTTTGGGTAGTATACTCATTTTCACTATGTTAATTCTTCTGATCTACGAATATGGTATATTTCTCCATCTCTTTGTGTCATCTTTGATTTCTTTCATCAGTGCTTTATAGTTTTCTATATATAGGTCTTTGGTTTCTTTAGGTAGATTTATTCCTAAGTATTTTATTCTTTTCATCATAGTGGTGATTGTGATTGTTTCCTTAATTTCTCTTTCTATTTTCTCATTTTTAGTGTATAGGAATGCAAGGGATTTCTGTGTATTAATTTTATATCCTGCAACTTTACCATATTCATTGATTAGCTATAGAAATTTTCTGGTGATGTCTTTAGGGTTTTCTATGTAGAGGATCATGTCATCTGCAAACAGTGAGAGTTTTAATTCTTTTCCAATCTGTATTCCTTTTATTTCTTTTTCTTCTCTGATTGCTGTAGCTAAAACTTCCAAAACTATGCTGAATAGTAGTGGTGAGAGTGGGCACCCTTGTCTTGTTCCTGACTTTAGCAGCAATGCTTTCAGTATTTTGTCATTGAGGATAATGTTTATAATATATGGCTTTTATTATGTTGAGGTATGTGCCTTCTATGCCTGCTTTCTGGAGAGTTTTTTTTTATCATAAATGGGTACTGAATTTTGTCAAACGCTTTCTCTGCATCTATTGAGATAATCATATTGTTTTTATCCTTCAATATGATAATGTGCTGTATCACATTGATTGATTTGGAAGCAAAGAATCTTAACCACTGGACCACTAGGGTATTTCCCTCATTGCCTCTTTAATGGTCCTATCTCCAAATATACATTTCAAGGTACAGAAGGGGGGCAATTAAGTCATCAACATATGAATTTGCGGGGTCGGAGAGACACTAATCAGCTCATAACATAAAGTGAATCAAAAGGTGCTAATCATTACAGGAAGAAAGTTGGATAATGGCATGCTTTCCCTTATCATGTGCACTCTCATAGTTGTTTCAGAAATATTTATAAACATGCGCTGTGTTCATATGAACATCCACCAGGGCCATCTTCCCTGGTGACTCAATTAATAAAGAAACTGCCTACAATGCAGAAGACCTAGATTCAATCCCTGGGTTGGGAAGATCTCCTGGATAAGGGAATGGCAACCCACTCCAGTATTCTTGCCTGGGAAATCCCAAGGACAGAGGAGCCTAGTGGGCTACAGTCCATGGGGCCACAAAGAGTTGGATGTGACTGAGCAACTAACACTTTCACCTTTACCACTGCATTCAAGGTTTGGTAATAATCTAGGAAAATATAAACTATGGAAGACATGGTCTCTGCTTTCAAGGAGCTCACAAACTCTCTGAAGAGCCACTTAGAGAGATCAGAGTTTCTCAAGCTCAAAAGCACATCAGTGGGGCTTCCCTGATGGCTCAGTGTTATAGAATCTGCCTGGTAAGGCAGGAGACATGAATTCAATCCTTGATCTAGGAAGATCCCACATGGTCCTGAGCACCTAAGTGCATGAGCCACAACTATTGAGCCTGTGCTCTTGAGCCCTGAAGCCACAACAAGAGAAGCCACCACAATGAGAAGCCAGAGCACCACAACTAGAGAGTAGCCCCCATTTGCCACAACTAGAGAAAAAGTCCGTGCAGCAATGAAGACCACATAGCCAAAAATAAATAAAAATTATATATACATTTTTTAAAAAAAGTGTATCAGTGCAAGCTGATGGCTTGTTAAACCATAAATCACTGAGCCCCACCCCCGGAGTTTCTGATTCAGTGGATCTGGAGTGGGCTCAAGAATTTGCATTTCTAGCAAGTTTCCAGGTGCTGCTCATCTGGAGACCACACACTTTCAGAACTACTGGACTAGATGGGTCAAGATCACGTGTGATGTATATGACTGAGGTGGCACAGGTGCTCTGAGAGCATGCCGGAGGGCCTTTTTCTGTTTTCATGCTAAAGCAGCTGAGGAGACAACTGGGAAAGTCCCTCTGCCCCTGAAAATTCCCCAGAAAAAATTTTAGCATTTAATTGTAAACATATTACGGTAAGAAACAATGCATTGCCTATACCATTCATTTTCTGCTTAGCAAATACTACCTTTCATTACTAATTACATCTATATAAGAAAATAGAAAGAGCCTGGAGTGGTAATCAAGTCTGGCTTCTACCCTTGCTCTAAAAAGGCTATGGGAACTTTGGCAAATCACTTCCTGCCTCTGAGATTTGGTTTTGGTCATCTATAAAACTAGAACAATTAGATGAGAAGCTCTTTATGTTTCCTTCAAGCTCATCTTTATGCTTCAAGCTCAATCTTCATGATTCTATATGTCTTGCCTTATCAGGATAAAAAGATTCATAAGAAGAAACTAGGACTGTGTCTTTTGCTTCTACCTATCTCCAAGAATACAAGGCATAGTGCCTTGAACATAGTAGCTGTTCAGCAAGTATTTATAGATTAACTGACTGTATCAGTCAATACCCATGCAAGACACAAGAGATACTTGTCTCACAGCCATAGATTATAGCTTTCCCTCACCCTAAGGCTAACCCTTAGCCCCCATGCTTGACTACCAGAAGCTCTCATTTTCAGCTGTCATTCCTCTTTGTCACCATTCACTCACACCGTTAACTTTCAACATTGTTCCAATCCCCATTCATTTCTCTTGGGCACAATATTGAAGGAAATTATCCACCAGCTCTATTGTCTTTCCATTCATTACCTTGCTTCCTGATTTTATTTAATCTGGCTTGTGGCCTTCTGTGCTCTGAGTGTGACCTCTAAAGCACAAAGAGCTACCCTATACGTTGTCTATCTCTTAATCAGCACATGTTCTATGTATCAGGGCTTGTGCCTCTCTCACCTGTGGGCCTTGGGCAAGTTATTTACCTTCCTGGCTATAATAATAACCAAGAGGATTGAAGAAAAAAATATATATATATATGCCATATGAATATCTATCATATATTAATGTGTGAGTATATATAGCACATAAAATTAATTAGACTAGTGCTTAGCACATAGTTAGTGCTCAACTAATATTAAGTATTATCCCTATAAATTAAACTGTCCTAATTCTCTAAGCTTTGGGTGCTTTTCTGGGCTTCCCTGGTGGTCCAGTGGTTAAGAATCCACTTGCCAATGCAAGGGACACAGGCTCAGTCTCTGGTCCAAGAAGATGGCAGGGAGCAACTAAGCTCACGCATCACAACTGCTGAGCCTGTGTACAGCAACTACTGAAGCCGATGAGCCCTAGAGCCTGTGCTCTGCGACAAGCAAAGCCACTACAATGAAAAGCCCGAGCACTGCAACTAGAGTAGCCTCCACTTGCCACAACTAGAGAAAGCCCAAGCGCAGCAATGAAGCCCCAGCACAGCTAAAAATAAGAAAAATTTAAGTATTTTTCTAAGAAAGGCAAAAAATTGTTCTGAAGTCTTAATTTTTGAAAGCACAAATAGCCACTTGTTTTGTCGCTATAATACATACAATAAAAGTAGCAGAAGCAAAGATTAAGGCAAGAGACACTCAGGATCGTAAACGTATTCTCTTTTGGGTTTATTTAAATTCCATTAAAAAAAAAACCTATCTGTTTAGTACCTACCAAAGGGAGCTACGTGATCTTGAAAAATTTACAATATAAACTCTGCACTTGAAGAGCTTATGGTCTCATTGGAGAAATATGAATCCTTTCATGGCCAACACTCAGGTAATGCTTGCTACTCTTAAAGATGATGCTATGAAGACAGTGAGCACTTAGATAACAGAAGAGTATGATTGTGGCAAAATACTAGTACACTAATTGCTGTGAGTTTAAAAATTATTGGCTGCAATGATCAGAAAGCTGCAAGAAGTCCAAATGGCTCTGTGTTGGTTTGTAAAGATAGGCCGAACTCAGGGATACATATGTAATTTGGGCTAAAGTATGTAATCTGTGTTGTCTTTGCAGCCCTGCACAAGGAGATGGGCACTTTGCCAACATAACTCCCATTCATAAGAGTGACTTCAGAGAAATTCTGATGACTGCCAATGATAAGTTTGATTTTTATCTAGTGAGTGGGTGTCCCTCTAATAATGTAGCATCACTGAACACAGAAACAAGCTTAACCTATCCAGGGAAAAGTAACACACTTTCTGTAAAGAGGACAGCACAACTCACTTGCTCTCTAAACTGAGCCCAAGATCTAACTGAGACATTCAAAGAAATGTTGACATACACTGAAGGCCAAGGCCATAAAAAATGGTTCCGTGTTTACAGTATAGTTTTCTAGTTCTGGCTGTGGTAAGCTGTCCATATTTGTTTTAGCAGAACTTAACCTAAAAAGAGAACTAAAACAAGAGTTGGAAAAGAGGAAGTATATGTTGAAAATGTAAGTTTCTCCAAATTATCAAGTGGATTTCATCCAATCATGTTAATGTGTGTCTTCTTTGTCATTTGAATCTTGAACACCCTACATGTTAACCACAGTGTAAGCTACTATTCCCAAACCATAAGCTTCAAGAGATGATTTGAATAGAGAATCTTCCTAGTTTCTTCTTCAATAAAGACTGAAATAAAATCTGTCATCTTTTTCATTTCTTTCACATTTTGCCTCATGACGTCAGGAGGTCCCACTGATTTTTCTCTCTGGCTTTCTGCTTTTCATTTATTTAAAGAAACTTTTATTCATTCACTTTCCAAGTATCGGGGAATACAGAGAACATCACACAAAGCACCTTTTGCCCATGCCATGCAGTATGCGGGATCTTAATTCCCCAACCAGGGGTTGAACACATGCCCCTTGCGTTGAGAGCACACACACACACAAAAAAAACACACTGGACCACCAGGGAAGTCTCCTGTCTCTCCTATCTATTTGCATCTTACTCATCCTTCAAGATTTCACATCAAGTTCTATATCCTTCCTTAATTTCTTCAGCCTCCTCTGAACTCTGCCCTTGTGGATGATATACACTCAGTTAGAACTTAATCATAGCTTACCTTGTTAAATCCGTTAAACTCATCTTGTGTTCTTTGAAAAAGCAGTTTGGCATGATGGGGAGGGGATGGCTCTGCCACTTAGCTATGGCAAATTACGTCTTTCTGTTTCTGTTTACTTACCTATGAGCCAGTGAAGATAGTAAAACTGCCCATGTCACAGGATTTATATAAGGATTCATGTAAAGCGCTTAGAAAAACACCCAGCACATCTTCATTTTTGCTTTGTTTTTTAAATATTTGCTTTATTAATAGGCTTGGTCATTTACCATAATTGCCTTTTTTTTTTTGGCCGTACCACAGGGCATGCGGTAATCCTAGTTCCCTGACTAGGGATCAAACCCACACCCCCTGCATTGGAAGCATGGAGTCTTAACCACTGGACCACCAGGGAAGTCCCCTAGCACATCTTTGACATTTAATTTTGGTTGCTACCACAGTCTCTTTTGCCCCTCTCACTTGACCCACTGTCAGCCCTTAGCCTTTATGCTCAATGGAAGAATGGTTTCTGCCCTCAGTACATTTATAATGTAGTTATAGAGACTAAACAAATGCAAAAAAAATAAAGCTGTATATTGTTAAATGATAAATGAGATATATAATAAACAAATGTTTTTTTTACCATCTTTTTAGTGTTTCGATGTTCCATGAAATCTTTTTGAGTGAATTTTTTTTTTCTTTTACTTAGGTGCACTTTGTGGCTTTTCCAAGTCTTGCATCAATAATTTTATTCTATTTTTTAGAAAATGACAGACAGTCCCCTCATCAGCTTTCATACATGTGAATTTTGTCTCTGTCTCTCTCACACACAGCCCCTCTACTTTATCAGTTAAACATGCAGAGTTTTGGTGCATTTGCCTGTTTTTGATCTGAAGCATACATTTTCCTCATCTTCTAATAAGGTATTTCTATAACAATCTCCAGGCTTCCTGTAGCCTTTGTACATTCTAAGCCGCTCTTTTTTGTTTTTACCAGTAATACCCAGGAACTATAAAATCTTTGTGTATAGCACATTCAGTTAATTTTACTCAAATTGTCAGTACTAAATATGTAAAAATAAAAAAAGAAATCTAGGTTAGTTTTATTTCTTTAAAAAAAAATGAATTGGTAATGAATTTACACATACTTTACTGAATAACAAAAACCCTTTCTTTCTCCAACCTTGCTGAGAAAATTGGAAGCTGACTAAGGGAGATTTATAAACTTGAAACAAATGTCACATCTTATCAATGACAAGAACCAGTTCTAACTTGACTTCATAGATTTCCTGACTG
Organism: Muntiacus reevesi; assembly: GCF_963930625.1. Lineage (NCBI taxonomy): Eukaryota > Metazoa > Chordata > Mammalia > Artiodactyla > Cervidae > Muntiacus > Muntiacus reevesi. The sequence goes on from NC_089268.1 coordinate 13,018,937, forward strand.
TTCTGCTGTTGGGACATTCTTGATTTCCTAGCTGTCCACCATTACCACAAGCACTACAACTTAAAAAGGAAACTTCAGTCTTTTTATTTATTTTAAAATTTATTTTATTGAAGTGTAGTTGATTTACAATGTTGTGTTAAATTTCTGTTCTACAGCAGAGTAGTTCAGTTATACACACACATATATATACATTTTTTTTCATATTCTTTTCCATCATGGTTTACCACAGGATATTGAATATAGTTCCCTGTGTTATATACAGTAGGACCTTGTTGTTGATCCATTCTATATGTAATAGTTTGCATATGCTAATCCCAAACTCGTCATCTATCCGCTTCCCCCACAACCACAAGTCTGTCTGTGAATCTGTTTCTGTTCATAGATAGATTCATTTGTGTCATATTTTAGATTCCACATGTAAGTGATATCATATGGTCTTTGTCTTTCTCTTTCTGACTTACTTCACTTGGTGTGATCATCTCTAGGTCCATCCGTGTTGCTGCAAATGGCGTCATTTCACTCTATTTTATGGCTGAGTATTATAATATATTCTCTTTTATGGCATATCTTCTTTATCCATTCATCTGTCAATGGACATTTAGGCTATTTCCATGTCTTGGCTATTTTATATAGTGCTGCTATGAACATGCAGATGCATGTATCTTTTTGTATTATAGTTTTGTCCCTATGTATGTCCTGAAGTGGGATTGCCGGATCATATAGCAACTCTATTTTTTGTTTTTTGAGGAACCTCTATACTGTTCTCCATAGTGGCTGCACCAACCTACATTTCCACCAACAGTGTAGGAGGGTTCCCTTTTCTCCACACCCTCTCCAGCAGTTTCCACTTTTAGACTTTTTAATGATCGCCATTCTGACTGGTATAAGGTCATACCTCATGGTAGTTGTTTTTTTTTTGGCCAGGCTGGGTCTTCTTTGTTGTGAGTGCTTTCTCTAGTTGCAGTGTGTGGGCTTCTCTTTGCAGTGACTTCTGTTGTAGAGCACAGGCTCTAGGCTCTCAGGCTTCAATAGCTGCAGCTCGAGGGCTCCAAAGCTCGGCTCAGTAGTTGTGGCATATGGGCTTAGTTGCTCCACGGCACTGGGATCTTCCCAAACCAGGAATCAAATCAGTACCCCCTGCACTGGCAGGCAGATCTTAGCCACTCGGCCACCTGGGAAGTCCTCATTGTAGTTTTGACTTGCGTTTCTCTAATAATTAGAGATGATGGGCATCATTTCTTGTGCCTATTGGCCATCAAGGCTTCAGTCTTTGGGGGGAGGGGGCATGCCATGTACAGCTTTCAGGATCTTAGTTCCCTGATCAGGTATCAAAGTCGGGTTCCTGGCAGTGGAAGCGCAGTCCTAACCACTGGACAGCCAAGGAATTCCCAGAGGCATCAGTCTTTTTAAATTTAAACTGTTTTATGTCTTAGGATTTGTAGGGAGTTTTCACATATATTCCACACATGTGAAATTTAAATTTTTCTAAATAGTCTTACAACTGTTGAGATAATTGGAGACATTTTAAGATATAGAAAGAAGTGTATTGCAGCTGACTTTCTCCCGAATTTTCCTTTCTATTTTACCAAACAAGGAGTAAAATAAAAAATAATGATACATTTTTTCAAAATTAAACTTTAAATTAAAAAATTCAGTAATCCTTCTTTTTAGGAGAGAAATAAGAGATGCAGACCCAAATTATTTCTATTCAATTAATTGACAATAATTTATAGAGAAAAACTGATAGAGACCTAGTTATATAAGTGTATCAAGTAGACTAAGCGGTACTTTAAAAGATAGTGAATAGGCCTCCCTTTCAAACCTCTTCTAAACTGTGATTACAGAAATTGCTGAAGTCATTCTTTTGACAATACCTTGATTAAATCCATTTCAGGTAGAATATGGAAACCATCTAACAATTAATTTGGCTATTGTTCAAATAAACATAAAACAATTCTCTCCTTTCCAGAGAATTGCTAGCATAATTACGGCCTTCATCTTTCCAAAAGCACTTGTCATTTAATTATTAGTGTGATTTTTCTGATTCTTTGTTAGAATCTTTGAGACATCACAGGTTGTGCTTGTTTTTATTATTACAACTACAGGTTGATGAATCAAAACATCAAATTTCCTATCTTTGAAGAGTAACTTTTAACACAAAACATACTTGAATGTTTAATAATTATCTTTAAAAGCGGTTTTAAGTAAATAAAAGCTCTTTTCCAAGCAAGGTCCATGTTTTATAACTTCCAGCTGTGAAGTACCCATCATATGAAGCAGACATATTAGATGTTAATCACTTTAGCTAAAGCTAATTAAAGACTGAGCCCTACAAAGATCTAGAGAAAGTGAATTTGATTGAATGTATACAACTAGTTTGAATCATATTCTCTCCCAAGATGATTAAAATATAACTAGTTAGCAGTTTATCTTTGAAACTTCCAAGGTGCGAGACCATCCCCAAATTCTTCCTTTTCATCATCGTTATAATCATAATCAGCATCATTGCCATCATAGCTAATATTTATTGGAAGTTTACTTCATGCCAGTCTACGAGCTTTATACGTAGAATTTCATTTGCTCCTTACAACAGTCCTATGAAGGAGGTGCCATTATCTCCATTCAGGGTCTAAAGCAATTTGAGGAAAGATCAAGCTGATGAAAGGTTAAGCAACTTCATGAATGTCACACAAGTAGTATGTGCCAGATCCCAGATCTGAAAGCAGGCTAACCCAGTTTAAAGATTGTTCCTAACTTTTATTTTACTTTGCCTAAGCCCACTTAATTCACTTAAATTTGGTATAAAATGATTTTAATCATGACCTTTTTGTTGGGACCCATTTTGGTTTTTCCCTTCATCAATGAATATTGGATAAAGTATTCATTCAAGGAATAGGAAGACAAGGTATAAATAACTGAAAAGTTAATAGATTTTAAAAAACAACAACAAACCAAGAAACAAATACATGATTAAGTGGTATAGACAGTTAACCTAGCAATCTGGGGTGGAACTATTTTAATTGTGTCCTGAAGTCTGGAAATGCTTTAAGTGAAAGTGTAGAGGAGGGGGCATTCTCAGAACAAGTTGACTACCTCTACAAAGGCAGAAAGTACAACTCTACAAAGGCTAAACAAATGAAAACAAGTGAGAATACTCCAGTAGGGCTTATGAGAGGAAAGGAAGAGGGGACAGAGGTGGGGGTCACATACATTGACTGATACTTGATGTCTTACTCAGAACCAAGAACAGTTTTAGAGCCCAACAAGAGGAAAAGTTTGGAGAGTCAGTTGAATTTGTGTTGTTTTATCTCTTCCTCTCTTAGCTGTTGTATGACCCTGTCATTTTATTTATGTTTCATTTTCCTATCTGTAAAAAAGGAATAATTCTTGTTCCCTTGGGCTGTTTCCTAGTCATCAAAAATGAATGAGGCCACAGTACACAAACAAAAAGAAAATATGTAATATTTCATTAGATAATAAAAGTTGTGAAATATCTGAGCATCTTTATATAACAGCAGTGTAGAAAACTTTTAATGAAACATTTAATTAATGAGTGCAGCTATACAGTTCCTCAGACCTCATTTTTTCTTTAAGTGGCAGAAACTTGAAAAAAAAATAAAAAGAGGATGTAGTTAGCTTTCAATTACTTACGACCTGACAACTCAATTTACGGATTACAAAGAATTTTAATTTACTCATTTCACACGTCGTTATCAACTCTACAAGAAGTTTAAAAGGACAAAGGATGAAAGTCGAATTGGTCAGTTTCCGTGTTATTTCCAAGGGGGCATGGAGCGGGGGTGAGGGGGGAATTTCCTTTGAGTCAAGACTGGGGGCAGCCAATAATTGCTAATATTGCCTGACTGGTAATAACAGGCTGATGAGGTGAATACAACGTGAAAACTCTGATTACATCTAGCGCGCCTTCCCACCCTCGCTTTTAGATGAGGCATTTTCTTCTCTCTCCCGCCCTCACAGAAGGGGCTGAGACAGCATCTGGCATCACAATACTAACATTTGTTTCGTGATTTCCTCTTTACTGAGCACTCTGACACACATCACTTCTTCGGCATCAGGATTCACTGGAACCTTTCTGCGTTTTTTAAAAAATAAAAATCTGCCAGGGGACTCTGGGGGCCGATCTTTTCACCGGCTGTGACAATCGCGATCTGGACCCCTCCCTCGAGCGAGCGGAGCTCTCCGGGTTTTATTCCAGGCCTGTGACACCTCCGTGAAGCCGCCGTTGTGACTCACATCTTGCAGATTCTGCGCCCCCAACATCCAAACCCCAGAGAATCCAGCCCGAGCCCACAGCGCGTGGTCAACCCGCCCAAGCCGACTTGGAGGTCTCGCTTCTGAGTCACACATAAAGACCACCCTCGTCGGCATCCTCCCCCTGCCCCCCCCCCACACAGTCGCTCACACCCCGGCGCGCCGGCCGCCCGGCCTCGGGGCCTGACACACCAACGCCTGTCTTCTCTGCGCAACTTGTTATGCTCCAGCTCTTAGCCCTTGACCCAAAAACCCCGAGAAATGGAGAGCCGCAGAGCCGGCCTCGGGCGGCCTTTGATGGCTTTGTTATTGTTTGGGTTTGAATCGATACGCCCCTCCCCATCCTTCCTCCCTCGCGGCTCAACACCCGGCTCCCGCCTCCACGCACGCCCCGCGCCCCTCCCCCTCCATTTTGGCGCCTTTTCCTTCCCGCCACGTCGTGGCGGCGTAGAGACCATTCTGACCGCGAGAGCGGGGGCGGGGCGGGGGCGTGGCGCGCCTCGCGTTATGCAGATGAGCCGGCCTCTGGTTGGCTGGAGGCGCGCCGGCGGGGGCGGGGCCGGGGCGCGGCGACGGCGCCCGGGGCGGGGGGGTGCAGAGGGGAGTCACCCCGTCCCGCCGCTCCCCCACCCGCTCTCCTCCCTCCGCCTGCCCGGGCGCCCGGCTTCCCCCGCCTAGGCCTCCCGGAGAGGCCCCGCCCCCTCCCCGCCCGCCCGCGCGCCCCCTCCCCGCCGGCGCGCTCCGCCCCTTTTACTCCTGGCGGCAGGGCGAGCCGGGCGTCTGCTGCAGCGGCCGCGGTGGCGGAGGAGGCCGGAGAGGACTTGGCGGCGGCGGCGGGACCGGCAACAGCAGCAGCAGCAGCAGCAGCAGCTACAGCTACACACTCTGTGTGCCGCAGCGCTGCCACACCAGCCCCTCGAGCCGCCCACCCTGCCGCCCGCCGCGCTGCCTGACCCTGCCGGCGTGTCCGTCAGCCGCCAGCCCCGGCAGCGCCCCCAGTCGTCCTCCGACTCGCCCTCGGCCTTCCGCGCCAGCCGCAGCCGCAACCGCAACGCCACCCGCAGCCTTAGCCCCGGCCTTAGGCACAGCCGCCTGCGCAGCCCTAACCCCTACTGCAGTAGCTCCTCCAGACACAGCCTCTGCGCCGACACCCTGGAGGTGGGGATGCTCTTGTCCAAAATCAACTCGCTTGCCCACCTGTGCGCCGCGCCCTGCAGCGACCTGCACGCCAACAAGCTGGCGCCGGGTAAGTGCCTCTCTCCCCCCAACCCCGGATGGAGGTGGGGGGGCGGCTGGACCTGGAGGGTGGGAGCTGGGGGGCTCGCGGGCCGTCACTAATTCTCCCGGGACTCTCCCTTTCCTAGGCAAGGAGAAGGAGCCCCTGGAGTCGCAGTACCAGGTGGGCCCGCTCCTGGGCAGCGGCGGCTTCGGCTCGGTGTACTCAGGCATCCGTGTCGCCGACAATTTGCCGGTGAGTGGGCGCCCGGCTTGCGGGGAGGGCGCGCCGCCCGGGGGCACGCCGGTGTGTTTGGCCCCCAGCGAGGGAATCTTAACAGAGACTCTATGGGGGGGGCTTTCCAGGTGGCCATCAAGCACGTGGAGAAGGACCGGATTTCCGACTGGGGAGAGCTGGTGAGTATCCTGGAGGGAGCGACCCCCCGGGATGGCTGGAGTGGGGTACCCTGTGACCCGCCCGCGCCCTAACTGCAGCCCCCCTCGCCCCTCTGCAGCCTAATGGCACCCGAGTGCCCATGGAAGTGGTTCTGCTGAAGAAGGTGAGCTCAGGCTTCTCCGGCGTCATTAGGCTCCTGGACTGGTTCGAGAGGCCCGACAGTTTCGTTCTGATCCTGGAGAGGCCGGAGCCGGTGCAAGACCTCTTCGACTTTATCACGGAAAGGGGGGCCCTGCAGGAGGAGCTGGCCCGCAGCTTCTTCTGGCAGGTGCTGGAGGCGGTGCGACACTGCCACGACTGCGGGGTGCTTCACCGCGACATCAAGGACGAGAACATCCTTATCGACCTCAATCGCGGCGAGCTCAAGCTCATCGACTTCGGGTCGGGGGCGCTGCTCAAGGACACCGTCTACACGGACTTCGATGGTGAGTCAGGCCTGAGGGGGAGCTTCCCGGGAGGGGAACTGCCCAGGTGACTCGGCCTGGCCTGGAGGCCTCGGCAGGCTTCCCTCCCCAGCCCTTTGTAAAGGTCATCGGGCCGCCTGGCTCGATGCTAGCAGGGGTGGGGCGAAGGAGGGCTTCCCAGGGTAGGAAAGCTGGGAATTTCGAGCCAGCTGAACCTGTAATGTTTCTGGCATGATTTTATTTTTTAAGTGGAATTCAGTAGGTTCCAAGCTTTCCCCATGAATAAGAGGTTGTGGGCAACCGGCCGTAGCCCAGATTTCTGAAGTCTGACCCAGTTTCCCCGCCAGTAGAAGGATGGGAGGGAGGGGAACCAGGGGGAGGAGAAAGCGGGAGAGATGAAAATTGATTGCCGGTTTTGTCATTTTTGTTTTGATTTATAAGGGAGTTTTCGGTGAGGTAGTTTTTAGAGCTGCGGTGTGTTTTGTTTTGTTTTTTTTTCCCCTCCCCTTTGATCTGGGGACGAATAAGGAAGAGAAGAGTAGTTTCACTAAATAATTCATTTTGTTGATTTGGTTTTTTTTTTTTTTTGATGGTGATGTGGAGTGAGGGAGTCGAGAATGAATGTTGTGAAATAGGATCTCTTGCTGGTTTGAAAATTAGTTGGGTGTCTCCACAGAGAGGATGAAAACCTATCCTAGGGAGGGGCTTGGAGCGGGTTCTTTCAGAAAAGATGGAATGGAGAGCTCGGAGATCAAAGCAGAGGAGGGTGGGTCATCATCTGAGCGGCTTAACCTAACAAACGACAGCCTTTCAAAACTTGTGACTGGGGCTTGTGGTTTGTGTTTATTTGCCCTTGGAGGACGCTGGGTTGGGCTGCATTTTTTTTTTTTTTTTTGTATTTAACAGTTAATGGCTGGCCGGGTCCTCCCATGTTTTTTCCTTCCAGTCTTTGCTGCCCCCTGGTGAGCGCCCGCGGGATGGCCCCACTTTTTTTTTTTTTTTTTTACAACTCAAAGTTTGTAAACAGGAATCACGTGGTCTGAAGCCAGCCCTGCAGCTCTACCTCTCCTGTGGATGGAGGAAGGGGTGTGGGTGTCTGCCCTTGCATTCAGAGGGTGGAGAGGAAGGCCTCTTAAAGGGCACCCTGACTTAGGATATTGTGCAAGTGTCCTTGCCTGGATCATATCTGAGGTGGCACTCTGACCCGCTCCTGGGCAAGGACCTTTAATGCAATTTCAGGATAGTCTGTGGGGATACCTCCCTTGATTGTGCATGTGTTCATCTCCTCCTCCAGTCGTGGGTGGTCCTACAACATACCTGTCTGGTGCTTGGGTCTGTGGCTGGCCCTGTTTGTTTCTTGGAGCTGTTTGTTTATGGTCTGGGCTGATAGAGAAGTCAGTAATGCTTTGGGTTGGAGAGTTGCCATAAGCTGCTCATCCACTCCTTTTAGCCCTGGGGAGGGGGGATTGGAGTTCACTCAGCTGTTGACAAAAGTAGGGTGGTGCCTTTTTTTTTTCTTTAAGTTACTCAGCATACCTCTCAGTTGCTTTGAGTTTTATTTTTGCTAAAAGCGTGTTTTCTTTCCTATTCCCCTGACTCACAGGGACCCGAGTGTATAGTCCTCCAGAGTGGATCCGCTACCATCGCTACCATGGCAGGTCGGCAGCCGTCTGGTCTCTTGGGATCCTGCTGTATGACATGGTCTGTGGAGATATTCCCTTTGAGCACGATGAGGAGATCGTCAGGGGCCAAGTTTTCTTCAGGCAGCGGGTCTCCTCAGGTAACTTCTGGGAAGCCCCTTATTGAAGAGAGGCTGGAATGATGAGGCTGATAGTCCTTGACGAGCTTGGAGAGCTTTACTCCCCAGGAGAGGCTGTGACCCTTGACTTAGCAGGATTCTTGGCCAGTGATTCATTCTTGAGAGCCAGTCTGCAGGAATCAAATGATATGCATTTGTGGGTGCTTTTGGGGGGGTGGGGGGTGTCAGAGGAAGAGCACCTGTGAGAATATTAGGAAGAAAAAGACCATTTAGTATCACTGGAAGATTTTGTTTGTTTTTGAGTACCCAAAAATCCTGATCCTTTAACTCCTGGCTGTTTTGCCCGGGAGTAAGAAGTTGAGGGCTTTTTGAGCCTTCTCCCTTAAGGCAGGCCCTCTAAATACTGCGGTTCCAGTGACCTCATCGTGGGTGGTGTTCATATTTGTAAGTCGAGTAGGTGAATTGAATCACCTCATCATGCTTAGTGATGTCTCATCAAAATCCCTTGTCATCATCCTTCCTATTTCTGGTGAGTGGGTGTCGTGGGAAAGGTCCCAGCTATTGAAGTTTGAAAACCACAGGTTTAAGAGGGGAGCTGTTGTTTTTTTTTTTTCTTTTTTTTTAGCTGAAAGCAAACTGGAGGATCTAGATGTTAGTTAATACCTTCTCGTTGAAGAAGCAGCCTTCTAGAAAGGGCCTGGTCTCTTGGTTGGATCCCTGACCTGTGGGCCCCTGGGAAGCAACATGGGGAAGACCTTTATATTGCAAAAGCAAGTTGAGTCATTCATAACCTCTTGTCTTTCTTTCTCCAGAGTGTCAACATCTCATTAGATGGTGCTTGGCCTTGAGACCATCAGATCGGCCAACCTTTGAAGAAATCCAGAACCATCCGTGGATGCAAGACGTCCTCCTGCCCCAGGAAACTGCTGAGATCCATCTCCACAGCCTGTCGCCAGGGCCCAGCAAATAGCTTCTCCCACAGGTTCTTCCCTCCCTGTCAGATGCTCAAGGGAGGGGAAGTGTCTTGTCTCCAGCTTCCCGAGTACCAGTGACACTTATCTCCAAGCAGGACAGTGCTTGATACAGGAACAACATTTACAACTCATTCCAGACCCCAGGCTCCTGGAGGCTGCCTCCCAAACAGGAGGAAGAGACTCCACTCCAGGCGTCCTAGGCCCCCACTCCTCCCATAGAAGCTCTCCTTCTCACCAGTGGCCAGCATTGCTGGACTCTGCAAAATCCCAGGGGTGGGCGGCAGTTGGGGGGGGGGTGGTGGGAGTAGGTCAGGATCCTGCCATGGAGCTGTTCCCTTCATCAAGAGTTCTGCTGAATGCCGTGACGGGTCGGGCGGGGTGGGGGGAATTCGGGTTGGGGTGGGTTAGGACTAGCACCATTTTAAGTCCCTGTCACCTCTTCCGACTTTCTGAGTGCCTTCTGTGGGGACTCCGGCTGTGCTGGGAGAAATACTTGAACTTGCCTCTTTTACCTGCTGCTTTTCCAAAAATCTGCCTGGGTTTGGTTCCCTCTCTTTCTCCCTTCCCCTTACCCCCCATCCTTCATATGAAAGGTGCCATGGAAGAGGCTACAGGGCCAAACGCTGAGCCACCTGCCCTTTTTCCACCTTTAGTAAAACTCCCAAGTGAACTGGTCTTCCTTTTTGGTTTTTACTTAACTGTTTCTAAGCCAAGACCTCACACACACACATACACAAACACACACACACACAAACAAATGCACAAACAATGCAAATCAACAGAAAAACTGTAAATGTATGTACAGTTGGCATGGTAGTGTACAAAAGGATTGTAGTTGATTTAATTCTTTTTTAATTTTGCCTTTTAAGTTATTTTACCTATTTTGTTTTGGGTTTTTTTTTCCTTGGAAAGATGATGCGCGTTCTAACCTGGAGGTCAATGTTATGTATTTATTTATTTATTTATTTGGTTCCCTTCCTGCTCCAAGCTTCCACGGCTGCCGCCATAGTCTTCTTTTCTCTCCTTTCCTCCTCTGACTTGGGGACCTTTCGGGGAGGGCTGCGATGCTTGCTCTGTTGGTTTGTAGGGTGACGGGACTCAGGCGGGACAGCCGCCGCAGCTCCCTGACTGCTGCGGGGGCCCCCTCGCCGGCTTACCCAAGTGGGCGTGGGGTCCGGGGGTGATGGGGGAGGGGTGTTGCTGACTTGTGTATATAGGATAGATATATGAAAAGCAGTTCTGGATGGTGTGCCTTCCGGATCCTCTCTGGGGCTGTGTTCTGAGCAGCATGTAGCCTGCTGGTTTTATCTGAGTGAAATACTGTACAGGGGAATAAAAGAGATCTTATTTTTTTTTTTTTATACTTGGCGTTTTTTGAATAAAATACTTTTTGTCTTAACTTGTGGCTTAAGTGTTATCCATGCAGAGGCACGCTAATGTGCACTTGGTAAGTGCCAGAATCTATCCTGGGAAGGAAAGGGGGAGTTGTCTGCCTAAATCTGGTTGCTTGCCATAGGGCTTCTGGGATAAACACTTTTCTGAAATGAATGTATGGCCAAAGAGTAGATGGGCCAATTCTTTTGTGGACAAGATTTGGCTGGAGGGGCCCAATGAAATCCCAACCTCTGTTCCCAATATGAATTATATTAGGGCTGGGCTAGTCAGATTTCATGAAAGGCCACTATGGGAGTTCTGTAGCTATGGAAGTTCTGTAGGCATGGAACTGTAGAGCATTTCTATCTGCTGGAAAGTTCCACTGGACAAGGCAGACCTAGAGATGCCAAAATCTTGCTAAGCTACCAGTTGAGGCTTTTTGCCATTGTCTCTCCCACTAGTAAAACATTTTGAGCATGTGCCCTTGATACATGTTGAGTTTACTGGAATATGATATACTTGTGCTATTCTAAGTTCTGAATCAAGTTCCTTTCACCTTTAGTGTGGGGTTTAGTCATTGACAATAGTCAATAAACAAGAGTTTTCCTCCAGTAGTTGCTCAGTCGTGTCCAACTCTGCGACCCCCAAGGACTGTAGCCTGCCAGGCCCCACTGCCTGTGGAATTCTCCAGGCAGGGATGTTGGAGTGGGTAGCTTCCCTTCAGGGAATCTTCCTGACCCAGGGATTGAACCCATATCTCGTGTCTCCTGTGTTGGCAGGTGGATTTAGCATCTGAGCCACCAGGGAAACCCATTCCTTTCCAATGTGCTTGACAAAAAGTTTTGTAGTGAGATGTGGGTTTGATCCCTGGGCTGGGAACCTAAGCACACGTGCTCTAAAGCCCCTGCGCTGCAATGAAGACCCAGCACAGCCAAAAAAAAAAAAAAAGCTTATAATGGGAGTGGCTGAAATGTTAGCTCTGCCATTTTCTTACTGCTTGTGCTGGGATAATTAGCATTTTCAGTCCAAGGCTTGTTTGCAGGGATCTGTTTAAGCCCCTTGTTCATTATGTGAGAGTTCAAGTGGTAGAACCCATGAATGCACCTAGTGCTCGTGGCCTGACTACCACCTGATCTGCTGAAAGTACACTGCAGTACCACTGTCAATGTGCGTGTGAAGTATTTATGAAATACTGGTTTCTCGTTTCTTTAGAAGTCATCAGTAGCAGACTTCCCCTTGGGTCATCTTGCTCCCTACCACCGGTGCATACACACACCCTCTGACCACTGGCCTAGATGCTGTCTTGTCAGGTTGAGGGTCCAGGCCACAAATACTGCTACTCATGTCTACCCTTAAGCTTGAACTAGATCCCAAACCCTGGCTCAGACCCCATGTGGCCATTGGAGAGGAAGGATTTCTTGGTTCTAGGGGGCTAATTTTCTTCAGTTCCCCTTTTCTCTATCCCCCCTGCTCCCCCTCCCCACCCACACCAAACACATGCAAAAACTCCAATCTCTTGGAGTATGAGGGTTACATACCTCATCCTTTCCAGTAAAGTTGACACTTGGCCTAAAAGTTGCTCCAAACTTCTAACGAAATCAAAACCCCACCCTTTTTTCCCCTGAAGTTTCTGGCAGTTTCCCCATTCTCTATGGAGACTGCCAGGGATGATGATAGGAGATAGTGTCTCTTTGAAGAAAAGTGCAAGAGAGTAGGTGCAAGATATTAGGGGTTGTATAGGTAGGATGAAAGATCAGTCTCTTTTCAGAGAAGTTTAAAATCTAGTGTGTAGAGGGGATCCGGTGTAGCCCCAGCAGTATAGAGGGGAGCAATGCTTAAAGCTGACTTGGAAGTCAACCCTGGATGTTGATACTACCATCTTTTCTTACTGGATGCCTCAGGGCCCTTTTACACCCTCTGAGACTAATCTCTGAATACAGTAGAGATATTCTTTGATTGGATTATTAAAAAATCCAATTAAATAAAGGGTGTACCTACATGCAAAGAAATATTACCTCCTGATTAAGAATGCTTCTATATTTAGTTAAAGTACTAAGGAAGTATGAAAGTATTCCTCACCTAGCCTGACTCTTTGTGACCCCCAAGGACTGGAGCCCACCAGCCTCCACTGTCCATGGAATTCTCCAGGAAGAAATACTGGAGTGGAGCTATTTCCAATACTGGAGCCATTTCCTTCTCCAGGGGATCTTCCCCACCCAGGGATTGAACCCCGGTCTCCTGCATTGCAGGCAGATTCTTTACTGTTTCAGCCACCAGGGAAGCCCACTAAGAAGTACCTGGTCATAAATTCCCAGAGTCAGGATGGTGGTTCTTTTCTCTGGGGTAGAGATGGGGTGATTGTAACTTGGGGAGGGGTATCTGTATGGGGGTCTTCAACTGTTTGGGCAATGCTTTATTTCATAAATCAGATAATGAAGAAGTATTTGCACTCCTCACGGCTTGCAGGATCTTAGTTCCCTGACTAGGGATCTAATCTGTACCCCCTGAAGGAGTCTTGGAGTCTTGACCACTGGGCCAGCAGGGAAGTCCTGGCATTATATTTTAAAATTTTTGGTTTAAAATAATATTTTAAAAGTAATGAAATAAATGTGTGCTTATCACGAAGGTGGCAGCAGATGGAGTTATTACTGTCCTTGGCTGAAGTGACCTGGGAAGGTTTCCAAGAGGCAGCCTTTCAACTGGACTTTGAAGAATGAGCCTCAGTTTGTTCACCTGTAAAGCGAGTCACAGAACATACAGGTAAAACAAAGCAATCCAGAGGAGCTAATGTTTTTCCCCCATTAGACCAGGGATGGCAAACCACAGCTTGCAAGTCTGCCACACTACCTGGTTTTATATGGCCTGTAAGCTAAGACTGGGTTTTACATTTCTAAAGGGCTAAAAAAAGACTGAATGAGGAATAACATTTCATAACAGGTAAAGATTATGTGAAATTCAATTGTCAGCGTTAATGAGTAAAGCTCATCCATTTACAAATTGTCTATGACTCCGTTCCTGGCAGAGTTCAGTCGTTGTGACAAAGACCTTATGGCCAGCAAAGCCAAAAGTACATTTACTATCTGGCCCTTTACAGAAGAAAGTTTGCAAACTCCTGTCCTAGACCATGGTCTTATTGATTCATCTGTATCCTTCATAACACTTAGAGACAATAACTAACACTCATTCAGTACCTACTAAGTGCCCAGCTCTCTCTTGCATGCTTTGCATGTCTTAGTCTTACAACTCTCCATGAGTAAGATGTTATTATGCATCCCCATTTTGCAGATGGGGAAAACTGAGGTGCAGGCTTCTAAGGGTAGTATCAAAAGTCGAATACCTAAGAAGTGGCCAGGTGAATTTGGACCCAGGTGGTTGATACTAACTATTACTCTGCTGCTACTTAATAAGTGTTTGTGTGGATTAGTCCTCTCAAGTTTCCTTCAGGGCCCAGAATCTGAATGGAGGTCAGGGCAGTTCTTACCCAGATTCCAGAAAGTCGGGTAAGCAGTTCTGGTTCTATGGAAATATTCATTATTGGCTCTTGTGAGTTCCCCTTCACTTGGGCCTGAGTGGGGAGGAAGAGCTGGAGGCGGTAAGGGGTGGAGAGAGGGGATGGGGCGGGGTGGTGAGGGGGTGGGGCAGGGGCACATTTCTTGTAAATGTTACTCAGCTCCCTCAACTGCTCTGCTGGTTCTTGGAAACCCTTACCACAAAGGACCCATCGAGAACAGTGTTAAAGCAGATATGGCCTCATCCCCCAGTTCATTTCCTGCCCAGCCTTGCGCTAGTAACCCCGATTGCCAAGAACAAGGTTGCAGTGACCCCTCAGCATTGCTGTGGGAGGAAGTACAAAAATAAGCAGAACTAGGGTCAAGCTGAGAGGACAGTCTTTATTTTTATTTACTGTAACAGGACATCCGATGTACAGAATTAGATTAATCTTAATCCTTGGTTCATGATATATTCTCATCGTTAGTCCAAGGATGACCTGTTATTAATATTATATTATATTATATTGGGTGTTGCAGTCCATGGGGTCGCAAAGAGTCGGACACGACTGAGCAACTGATCTGACCTGATATTGGGTGGTGTATCCAGCTTGCAGTTCAAGAAGCAGACATTTCACAATGACACTCATCTATTTACACGATCCTTTCTTAGTCCTGTCCTTTCTTCTGCCACATGTAATGTGCTGTCCTGGACTTTGTTTAGCATTCTTTTACATTTCTTAAAAAAATTTTTTTTTTCAAAAAAGAACAGGCGTTTTATTTATTTTACTTTTGGCTGCGCTGGGTCTTCATTGCGGGGTGTGGACTTTCTCTGGTTTCTGCGAGCGGGGGGCTACTCTCTAGTTGCTGTGTGTGGGCTTCTCACTGTGGTAGCTTCTCTTGTTGAGAAGCACACGGGCTTAGTTGCCCCATGCCATGTGGAATGTCCTGGACCAGGGAATGACCTCATGTCCCCTGCATTGGCAAGTGGATTCTTCACCACTGAGCCACCAGGGAAGTCCTTAAAAAAAAAGTCTTAATTTTATAGGTATGTGTTCCTAAATTATGCAGTGTTTCGTTTCTGTTGTTCTTGAACGTTGATTATCAGGCATGTGTGTAGTGATCTGCCCCTTGCTCTTTTTACTCAATATTATGTTATAAAGATTCATGGATATTGTAGTGCATGGTTTATTTTCACTCTGGAATATTCCATCGGATGGACAGGTATTTGGGTTGTGGTCACTGGAGGCCAGTCTTTAGGGCCCCCCTGGGTTAAATCATTTAGGAGGTCAGAGCATACAGCCAGGTGTAACCTTTGCCCAGTTCTCCCACAGGGGAGAGCCAGGGACCACGGGGCCATTCCAGGTTTATCCACAGAGCACCTACTGTCCCCCAGGTACCACACTGTAAACACTGAGAACTCCTCCTTTTTCAAGCATGGATAGACCGAAGCAGGTTTTTCTCAGGGTTTAACGAGAGTGCCAGCTAATAGACAAGGGTCACGGCAAAGCAAAGATCCGATGTTGCGTGGGCGCCAGTGAGATCTATGGATCTGGCAGCTACTGTTGTGGCTGTTGTATTTATAGGGTGGGGTGGTGGAGGGATAACGAGGTGGTGAGGTGTGTGTGCTAGTATGTGTGTCTTCGATGTGTGTGGTAAAAAGCATGGTGGTGTAGATATATTCATGTGTGTGTGTTGGTGTGAGTGAATAGTACAGTGTATGCAGGTGTGGGTGTTGGGTATTCGTAGGTATGTGTTGTACCTCGGTACATACACACTTGTTCTTGGAGTTATTACCTGCTTCCTCACCTGGACTAAAGAGTCAGATTTCTTCACCCCGTGGCCAGGCTGCCTCCTCCTCCTCCCCCCTTCGCCCTGGTTCTCTCTCTCCTCTGCTCCCACCCCTTTCTCTCACCTCTCTTCATCTCTTATCTTCTGCTCCATCTCCAACTCAGATCCCTCCTCCCAGAACCACCCACCCAATTCTCTTCCCAGCTCCTCCTCCAGATGGCCAATCCCAATATACCTTTGAGATCTCATCCTTATTTAACCTCCTTGCAACTTCATAAAACTCTTGGCCACTCCCCTGATTTCATAACCCCTGGTTTGCCTTGAACTCCTCTGTTGATTAGGGTCCCATGTCCTCTCCCACTCCTTGCCCTTTAAACTTGGGTGTTCTTTCCTGTCCTCACCCCGGAGCCCTCTGTGTTGGCCAGGATCCTGGCAGGAAACAGATGGCACACTCAGATTGGGTAATACAGGGCAAGTGTGAAAAAAGAGCTATTTACAAAGGTGTGGGGCAGGTGCTGGGAAACCACGCGGGGCAGTCCTGTGCCCTGGGGCTGGCAGTCGTGGGCACACTTCCTCACTCGGGCCTGAGGGCTGGAGGAGAAGTCAGCCTGATAAGAGCTGAACCTCCATTAGGGAGAAACAGTCAGCCTGTGTTAGCCCTGCATGGAGGGAGCCAGAGGCAGAAATACCCCCGCTTCTCTCTTCCCATCCTCTGATCTCCTACCAGGGTCTCCCATGCACTGAACCCAGTTGAAAGCCAGAAGGCAGGGATCTGGTGTGACACAGTTCACACAGGTCAACTTTTCCAGGCACGGAGTGGCTCTGGAGGCCGAGGGAAGACGCCCAGGGTGGTTCTGCTCAATTGCACCTCCTCGCCCAGCTTTACACACCATCTTCTCCATGGTAATTCCCACCACTTCAGCATAGACCTTTTCCCTGAGTTTAGGCATGGGGGTCAATAGCCGCCTAGACATCACTGTCCAGGGGCTCCCAAGAAACCAGCAACAGAATATCACTTGTGTGGAAAATGATGGAGAACTTCCCCAGCCCTTAATCCCTGCCACTGCTTGCTTCTCATCTCTGCTCATGAAGTTCCTAAGAGACACAGATGCCCACGTATTTTCAAAGTGAAAAGATATTTTTTTGCTTATAAAAATGATACATTCTTTTTAGTAAAAGTAATGGTATAAAATGAATTAAAGTTATATGATGTAATTCTACCACCCAGAGAGAAATATTTTTAGCACATCCATATTTATATATATACACATGTGATCTATATATAATTTTATAGAACAGAGCTCATATTTTTGGTAACCTGTTTTTCTCCCACTTAACAATTACTATTGAAATGCTTCCGTTTCAAGAACTGGGCAAACAGAATCATTTTGATATGGCCATAATATGGATGTGCTTTATTAATTTTGGTAATTTCTAATTTTCCACCATTATATATGAAATATTGTTACTAGATATGGCTTTGGGCAGAGATGAATCGTTGCCTATGTCAACATCTACTTTTTTCTTCCTTAGTAATAGGACCTCTGATTTTTAGCTAGTCATTTCACCTTCTTTTGGGGCTTCCCTTGTGACTCAATGGTAAAGAACCTGTCTGCCAATGCAGGAGGTGTGGGTTTGATCCCAGGAAGACCCCCTGGAGAAGGAAATGGCAACCCACTCTACTATCCTTGCCTGGAAATCCCATGGACAGAGGAGCCTGGCGGGCTACAGTCCATGGAATCATAGAAGAGTCAGATACCACTTAACCGACTAAATAAGAATAAAGATGAAATCTCTCAGGTTCTCTTGCAGCTAGCTGTGGACACATGACAAAGTTATGCCCAGTGAAAAGGAAGCAAAAGTGTCTGGGAGCAGATTCCAAGAAAATTCCTCGAAAGGTATCTGGTATGCACCCTTTCCCCTTGGAAGGAAAGAGGTACCGTTATGGGAAGAGGGTAGTAGTCGTGGGGTGGGATCATGCTGAGTAAGTATAAGTAAAAAGTACCCCCAGGTCACTCCATTCATCCAAGCTCTCTCATTATTATTTATTTTATGGCAAGCTTTTACTATTTCACCAGAAATATTTTCCTTAAGATAGTGATTTGTTTTTAAGTTGTTTATTTATTCATTTTTGGCTGCACTGGGTCTTCATTGCTGCGCACAGGCTTTCTCTAGTTGCGGCGAGCGGGGGCTAGTCTCTAGTTGTGGTGCGTGGGCTTCTCACTGAGGTGGATTCTCCTGTTGCAGAGCACGGCCTCAGTAGTTGTGGCACACAGGCTTAGTTGCTTGTGGGATCTGACACCTTCCTGGACCAGGGATTGAACAGATGTCTCCTGCATTGGTAGGCAGATTCTTAGCCACTGGACCATGAGGCAAGTCAAAGATAGTGATTTGTTTAACAACTGTATGGTCTTTAAGTATACTTTCTTTTGTTTGTTTAGTTTTGTTATTGTTTGTTTGTTTGCATTTTGGCCGCACCATGCAGCATGTGGAATCTTAGTTCCCCCACCTGTGCCTCCTGCATTGGAAGAGCAGAGTCTTAATCACTGGACCACCGGGGAAGTTCTAAATGTACTTTCATGACGAGAGTCTGCCCTCTCACGCTCATTATGACACATCTCTCCACTTTTATAAGTCAGTTGAAAAGTGAAATTTGATATCAAGCCAAGTCACATTTATTTACATGAATCCATGGAGGAAATTATGCGGTAATATGAATAATCTAAAATTAAAAATAAAGTGCGTATTTGGCTCTGAAATGTGTGTCTTAATCTAACACATTTTCATTGATGGAGAGAGGAAGGGAATGAATGTTATTTTTAAAACCAACTGTATCGAGGGATCATTTACATACACTAACTAGCACCTATTTTAAGTGCATGGTTTGATGTGTTTCGACAAATGTGCAGGCCCATGTAACCACTACCACAATCAAGACAGAATATTTCCACCCCCCCAAAAGTTTCCTTGGCCTTTTGCAGTTGATTACCCATCCCACCCCCACCAGCCCCAGGCAACCACTGGTCTAATTTCTGTCACTCTAGATTAGTTTTGCCTGTTCTAGAATTTCAGTTCAGTGGTATCATACAGATATCATTTGTGACAATGACCATTTATTGGATGCCTAGCATGTGATAGACCCTTTACTAGTATATAATCATTTCCCTTTTAGAGTTAAGAAAACCAAGACTTAGAAGTTAAATAATTTAACAAGGTCCCATGGCTAGTATAGTTAGCCCTTGGTACGGGGCCAGGGGATTAGTTTCAGGACACCCCTCAGACACCAAAATTCACAGATGTTCAAGACCCTTAGGTAAAACAGCATAGTATTTGCACTTAACCTACTCACATTTTCCCATGTACTTTTGATCATCTCTAGATTACTTATAATACTTCAGTTGCTTTAGTCGATCAGCCCTGTCCAACTCTTTGTGACCCATGAACTACAGCATGCCAGGCTTCCCTGTCCATCACCAACTCCCAGAGCTTGCTCAAACTTGTGTGCATCGAGTCGGTGATGCCATCCAACTATCTCATCCTCTGTTGTCCCCTTCTCCTCCCGCCTTCAATCTTTCCCAGTATCAGGGTCTTTTCCAAGGAGTCAGTTACTCGCATCAGGTGGCCAAAGTATTGGAGTTTCAGCTTCAGCATCAGTCCTTCCAAACAATATTCAGTACTGATTTCCTTTAGGACTGACTGGTTTGATCTCCTTGCTGTCCAAGGGATTCTCAAGAGTCTTCTCTAACACCACAGTTCAAAAGAATCAATTCTTTGGCACTCAGCTTTACAGCCCAACTCTCGCATCCATACATGACTACTAGAAAAGTCATAGCTTTGACTCCACGGACCTTTGTCAGCAAAGTAATGTCTCTGCTTTTTATTTTTTCTTTTTTTCCCCCATTTATTTTTATTAGTTGGAGGCTAATTACTTTACAATATTGTAGTGGTTTTTGTCATACATTGACATGAATCAGTCATGGATTTACATGTATTCCCCATCCCGATCCCCCCTCCCACCTCCCTCTCCATCCCATCCCTCTGGGTCTTCCCAGTGCACCAGGCCCGAGCAGTTGTTTCATGCATCCAGCCTGGGCTGGTAATCTGTTTCACCTTAGATAATATACATGTTTTGATGCTCTTCTCTCGAAACATCCCACCCTCGCCTTCTCCCACAGAGTCCAAAATTCTGTTCTGTACATCTGTGCCTCTTTTTCTGTTTTGCATATAGGGTTATCGTTACCATCTTTCTAAATTCCATATATATGTGTTAGTATACTGTATTGGTCCTTATCTTTCTGGCTTACTTCACTCTGTATGATGGGCTCCAGTTTCATCCATCTCTTTAGAACTGATTCAAATGAGTTCTTTTTAATGGCTGAGTAATATTCCATGGTGTATATGTACCACAGCTTCCTTATCCATTCATCTGCTGATGGGCATCTAGGTTGCTTCCATGTCCTGGCTATTATAAACAGTGCTGTGTTGAACATTGGGGTGCACGTGTCTCTTTCAGATCTGGTTTCCTCAGTGTGTATGCCCAGAAGTGGGATTGCTGGGTCATATGGTAGTTCTAATTCCAGTTTTTTAAGAAATCTCCACACTGTTCTCCACAGCGGCTCTACTAGTTTGCATTCCCACCAACAGTGTAAGAGGGTTCCCTTTTCTCCACACCCTCTCCAGCATTTATTGCTTGTAGATTTTTGGATAGCAGCCATCCTGACTGGCATGTAATGGTACCTCATTGTGGTTTTGATTTGCATTTCTCTGATAATGAGTGATATTGAGCATCTTTTCATGTGTTTGTTAGCCATCTGTATGTCTTCTTTGGAGAAATGTCTGCTTAGTTCTTTGGCCCATTTTTTGATTGGGTCATTTATTTTTCTGGAATTGAGCTTCAGGAGTTGCTTGTGTATATTTTTGAGATTAATCCTTTGTCTGTTGCTTCGTTTGCTATTATTTTCTACCGATCTGAGGGCTGTCTTTTCACTTTGCTTATAGTTTCCTTTGTTGTGCAAAAGCTTTTAAGTTTAATTAGGTCTGATTTGTTTATTTTTGCTTTTATTTCCAATATTCTGGGAGGTGGGTCATAGAGGATCCTGCTGTGATTTATGTCGGAGAGTGTTTTGCCTATGTTCTCCCTTAGGAGTTTTATAGTTTCTGGTCTTACATTTAGAGCTTTAATCCATTTTGAGTTTATTTTTGTGTATGGTGTTAGAAAGTGTTCCAGTTTCATTCTTTTACAAGTGGTTGACCAGTTTTCCCAGCACTACTTGTTAAAGAGGTTGTCTTTTTTTCATTGTATATTCTTGCCTCCTTTGTCAAAGATAAGGTGTCTATAGGTTCGTGGATTTATCTCTGGGCTTTCTATTCTGTTCCATTGATCTATATTTCTGTCTTTGTGCCAGTACCATACTATCTTGATGACTGTGGCTTTGTAGTATAGTCTGAAGTCAGGCAGGTTGATTCCTCCAGTTCCATTCTTCTTTCTCAAGATTACTTTGACTATTCGAGGTTTTTTGTATTTCCATACAAATTGTGAAATTATTTGTTCTAGATCTGTGAAAACTACGGTTGGTAGCTTGGTAGGGATTGCATTGAATCTATAGATTGCTTTGGGTAGTATAGCCATTTTGACAATATTGATTCTTCCAATCCATGAACATGGTATATTTCTCCATCTGTTTGTGTCCTCTTTGATTTCTTTCATCAGTGTTTTATAGTTTTCTATGTATATGTCTTTTGTTTCTTTAGGTAGATATACTCCTAAGTATTTTATTCTTTTTGTTGCAATGGTGAATGGTATTGTTTCCTTAATTTCTCTTTCTGTTTTCTCATTGTTAGTGTATAGGAATGCAAGGGATTTCTCTGTGTTAATTTTATATCCTGCAACTTTACTATATTTGTTGATTAGCTCTAGTAATTTTCTGGTAGAGTCTTTTGTCTCTGCTTTTTAATATGCTGTCTAGGTTGGTCATAACTTTTCTTCCAAGGAGTAAGCATCTTTTAATTTCATGGCTGCAGTCACCATCTGCAGTGATTTTGGAGCCCAAGAAAATAAAGTCTGTCACTGTTTCCATTGTTTCTCCATCTATTTGCCATGAAGTGACAGGACCAGATGCCATGATCTTCGCTTTTTGAATGTTGAGTTTTAATCTAGTTTTTTCACTCTCCTCTTTCACTTTCATCAAGTGGCTGTTTAGTTCCTCTTCACTTTCTTCCATAAGGGTGGTCATCTGTGTATCTGAGGTTATTGATATTTCTCCCGGCAATCTTGATTCCAGTTTGTCTTTCATCCAGCCTGGCATTTTGCCTGATGTACTCTGCATTTAAGTTAAATAAGCAGGATGACAATAGACAGCCTTGACATACTCCTTTCCCATTTGGAACTAGTCTGTTGTACTTATAATATTTAATATGACGCAAATGCTGTGTAAATAGTTGTAAATGCAGTGTGTGTGTGTTAGTTGCTCAGTTGTGTCTAATTCTTTGCAACCCCATGGATTGTAGCCCACCAGGCTTCTCTGTCCATGAAATTCTCCAGGCAAGAATACTGGAATGGGTTGCCATTCCCTTCTCTAGGGAATCTTCCTGACCCTTCAGGGATCGAACCTGCATCTCATTATGTCTCTTGCATTGGCAGGCAGGTTGTATTTTTTTTTTTTTAACCACTAATGCTGGGAAGCCCAAATACAGTATGAATGCTATATGAATAGTTGCCAGTGTGGGAGGGAAATTCAAGATTTGCTTTTTGGAAATCTATGTAATTTCTTTTTTTAGAATATTTTCTTTTCTTTTTTTTTTTTTTTTTTTAATATTTATTTATTTGGCTGTGCCGGGTCTTAGGTGTGGCATGTGGGATCTTAGTTCCCTGACCAGGGATCAAACCTGGGCCCCCTGCTTTGGAAGCATAGAGTCTTAGCCATTGGACCACCAGGGAAGTCCCTTCTGAATATTTTCAATCTGCAGTTGGTTGGTTTCAATCTGCAGGTGTGGATTCGGAGGGTCAGTTGTAAATGAGTAGAACCCTAAGTTTATCTGTCTCCAAGTTTATAGTCCTTCTTACACACCACACTGCCCCTGCCCTTGGCTTTACAGAGGCACTAAATGATGACTATATTAGGGGCAGATGTAAGGTTGAGGTTTACAATCTTATGAAAAGGTGAGAGTCACATGGAACCGCTGGAGAACTGACAAGAAAATACATAATAAAATGTTAAAATATATTGTAACCAAGCACCAAAAATATGTTGTCTACTTGTTGTTATTCAGTTGCTCAGTCATGTCCAATTCTTTGTGACCCCATGGACTACAGCACACCAGGCCTCCGTGCCCCTCACCATCTCCCAGATATTACCCAAGTTTGTATTAATTCCATCGGTAATGTCATCCAGCCATCTCATCCTCTGACACCCTCTCCTCCTTCTGCCCTCAGTCTTTCCCAGCATCTGGGATTTTTCCAATGAGTCGTCTGTTCTCATCAGATGACCAAAATACTGGAGCTTCAGCATCAGTCCTTCCAGTGAATATACAGAGTTGATCTTGCTTAAAACTGACTGGTTTGATCTTCTTGTTGTCCAAGGGACTTTCAGGAGTCTTCTTGTGCAGATACAAATAGCCACTGGAGGCCTAAGAAGAGAATGGTGGTTGAAGACATCACTGGCACATTCCTAGTGGAGCAGGATTATCTGCCACCCTAGGCATTTACTTCAGACAAAATCATGGAGCGAGCTGGGAGAATATAACTCAGAGGGGCCAGATCTCAGGTCCTATTTGTTCCTGTCTGGTCAAATCTCTGTTGGGATCTAAAGTTTAGAAAGCCATCATAAGGCGAACACAGAGTCCCCCAATCCCAGAAGAGTAGCACTAGGAGGGCAGTTGGGATGCTTCAAAGAGTTCAAGGACAAGTCAAAAGAACAGACAGTTCTCCGGCTTCTATAGGGTCATGATTCAAAGGTTTGTTTGTGTATCACTTGTTTGAAATTCAACACACCTTTCCAGAGAAGCTGCATTACAAATAGAGGTTGGGCTCTCAAGCGTGCCCGCAAATGCTGAGGTAACACATGGAGTGGCTGAAACACTGTATGACTGCTATGCAAACCATCTTGTGGCAGTTCTACAGCTCAGACAGAACAGTGGATTGTGCACTCGTGGACAACTTGACCTGTTGTCTAGACCTCCTTCCCACCCAGAGCAGGGATCATCTCCCCCACATCCCTGCCTGCAGTCATTCTACCTTAGCTGAGTTCATCCTCTCTCCAAGAGAGAAAATTCTTCCCTGTTTCAAGCTTTTAAATTTGTCTTCTGCTCCGTTTCCTTCCTTACTCCAAGCTCCACTCTCTGACTCTATGAAACCAATCACCCTCCCACGTGACAAGTCTTCAAAGGGTTTATGGGTGTTCATTTTACTATTTTTTCAACTTTTGATGTTTATTCCAATAAGAAGTCACAGGAAATTTTTGAGAAAAAAGTTCGTGTCTCTCACCTCCGTAAATATTTTCTCTCTCTGAAATTGGTAAGAACTGAATATAGTAATCAAGAAAAATTATTGGGGGATTTCTCTGGTGGGCCAGTGGCTAAGATTCCATGTTCCCAATGCAGGGGGCCTGGGTTTGATCCCTGGTCAGGGAACTAGATCCTGCATGCTACAACTAAGACCTGGCACAGCCAAATTAATAAATAAAAATAAATATTTAAAAAATAAATTAAAAAAGAAATATTATTGATCTACTTGGAAGAAAAAAATGTGACTACAGAGTACCCAGTTAATCAGACATCTGTCAGGGGTTAGAAAACGATAGAGGAGCCAGTCAACTTCAGCATTTAGATGGCTGGCAGAAGCCTAAGACAAAAACTTTTTTCTAGATGTTGTCAGGAATATTTGAGATTATGTCAAAGAAAGTATAGGGTGGGCCAGGTACATAGAAGGTGCTACTAAATGCTGTCAAATTTTGTTGTTCACAATAGCTGTGTTCTGTTAAGTTGCTGCAAACATTGAATTAGTGAATAGTGAACAACTGCTTGGAGGGGAAATACAAGGTTAGGTTCCTATGAGCTTCTGGGCATAAACATTTCATGTGCGCCTCAGCTTATTTAGTATATATTATTGACTCATTCACATCAAACTCATGGCCAGCAGTCCTGTAACTTGTGCCTGGGAGAAGCTTATCTAGCACACGGTGGGGGGAGTGTGCAGTTTTAAAAAGCAAAGTCACCAACAATAAGCACAAAAATGCAAACAACATGACACTAAATTTACCGCAGAAGGACGCTTGTTTACTGTATGACTGCTGAAACAAGAAGGCAGTGTCACCTTGCCCCACCTTTGCTGGCAATGTTAGGCAAGTCATGCATGATGGGTGACAAATTTGTTTTGTTTTGCTTTAATGAATTATTTTTTGCTGTGCTGGGTCTTCGTTACTGCTCAAGGTCTTTCTCTTGTTGTGGTGAATGGGGGCTACTCTCTAGTTGTGGTGCACGGGCTTCTCATGTTGTGGACCACAGACGCTAGAGCATGTGGGTGCAGTAGTTGTGGCTCCAGGGCTTAGTTGCTCCGTGGCATGTGGGAACTTCCCGGATCAGGGATCAAACCCGTGTCCCCTGCACTGGCAGGTGGATTCTTAACCACTAGACTAAGAGGGAAGCACCTCCCATCCTTCTCTGAGCACTTTTTTACTTCCTGTCACTGCAAGATGCTGCAGGCTCATGTTGCGTTTTGCCTCCCCTGCCCGGAATCTACCATTTCTGTAAGGAACCCTAAGAATTATACTTAAAAACAAAACCTGGGTTCTAGATGTACACAATTGCTCCTCGGGTGTCACTGCTTCTCACGCTCTCTAAGGTCAGAGCATGTATGTGTAGATACCCATCCATGCTTAAATATAGATCTATTTATGTATCTATTTATGATACCAGTTAAGATACTTCTTAATAAAAAAGTTAATTAATTTTTAATTTTTATTTATTTTGGCTGCACTGGGTGTCTGTTGTGGCACATGGGCTTCTCTTGTTGCAACAGACATGCTCTAGAGCCTGTGGGCTAAGGAATTTTTTTTTTATTTTAATTTTTAAAATTTATTTTTAATTAGAGGATAATTGCTTTACAATACTGTGTTGGTTTCTGCCATGTATCAACATGAATCAGCCATAGATATGTGTATGTCCCCTTCCTCTTGAACCTCCTTCCCAGAATTTTCTGTGAAGCTCTTCCCTGTGTCTTTACAACTTAGTATGTAATAGGTTTACAATCAATATTTGCTGAATTAAATCGAATTAATTAGAAAACTAGGGCGCAACGTGATGCAGAGGAACATTTGAAGATTAGAAGAGGAGAGCAAGATAAACAAATTTTTGTCAACTGGTGACGTGGCAGGGGCCCAGTCTGTATCAGAAGTCAAGGGTCAAAGACAAGCTCTTGCTACTTAGGACTTTAAATCAGTTACCTAATTTATGGACCTCAGATTCCCATCTATAAGAAAGACTAAATGGTCTAAGTGAGCCATAAGATTCCTTCCAGCTTGGGAACACAAATCTGATCAACTTGCTCACTTACTTAAAGCATACTTTAAGGGCAGGCAGTTTCTCTGTTTTATTTATTTACTGGCTTTCTCTAGTTGCAGTGGAGGGAGCTACTCTCTGGTTGCTGTGTGTAGGCTCCTCATCGAGGTGGCTTCTCCTGTTGCAGAGCATGGGTCTAGGGCGTGTGGGCTTTGGGAGTTGCGACCCTTAGTTGGGCTTAGTTGCTCAGTGGCATGTGGTACCCTCTGTGGGTTAACATCTGGGATCAAACCCATGTCCCCTGACCTGGCAGGTGGATTCCTAATCCCTGGACCATCAGGGAAGTCCCCAGTTTCTCTATTTTTTTAAAATCACGATCCTTATATAATTTATATATGGCCTGAGGGGTGTGTATGTATAAACACATGCTCAAATATGAGCACACACATATGTACATATTGATACGTACATACACACATGCCTGTATATTAGGGATTGGTTTGCAATAATGTAACAGAAATGTGAGTATGCCTCAACTAAGTTAGAAATTAATCTTTTGCATAACTTAACTTCTCTTTTATAGTCTGGGGGTATGCTTTTCAAGACTTTAACACTTGAACCACAGCTTCAAACTCTGGGCCCAAGGTGACTGTTGTAGTTCCTACCATTAAGTCTGTATCCCAGCCAGTGGGAAAAGACACAAAAGCGTGTATACCATTTCTTCAGGAGCAGGACCCAGAAGTGGCACACCGCCACGGCTCACACTGTATTGGCCAGAACTTAGGCACATGGCCACACCTGTCTGCAAAAGAGGCTGGAGAATGTAGTCATCTGCTGTGGCCACATGCCAACACTTGGGGATCTGAATATTAACATGAAAAAGAGGAGAATGGATTGATGGAAAATTTGTAGTATCTGCCACAACATACAAATCTCAAGCAACATTTTCACAAAGTGAAATGTTATTTCACTTATTACAAAAAGGATTATGTTTTATTCTAGTCTATTCCATTTTATTTCTTTTTTATTTTTAAAAACACTGGTCTTGACCTACTAAATTGACTTCCACTGACACCGTACTTGAATGAGTTACAACCCTCAGTTTGGAAAAACACATCCCCAGGGGACTTCTCTTATGGTCCAGGGGCTAAGGCTCCTTGCTCCCAATGCAGCGGGACCAGGTTCAATCCCTGGTCGGGGGACTAGATCCCACAAACCGAAACTCGAGGTTCACATTCCACAACTAAGACCCAGTGCAGCCAAATAAAATAAAAATAAATTATTTCAAAAAGCACACCCACAGAGCAAAGTGCAAACTCGTTGCCACAGTATGGTGGCCTCTTTAAGACATAGCGGTCGCTCACTCTGCAGTCTCTCTTCTGGCGGCTGCCCACCTGTGCCGTGGCAACACAGCTGAGTTCCCACCTCCTCAGACACACCACTGTGTGTGTCCCCCACCTCCTTGTCTTTGCACTTGCTGGTCCCTCTTTCTGGGATGCCTTCTGCCCTTCCTCCATCCTCACCTTCCACCAACCCCCCAAACTGTCACTGTCTTCATTGTTCAAAGCCTAACTTGTGAGTCCCTTCCCCTAGGGAGTCTTTTCTTTCTTTCTCTTTTTTTGACTACACCACAAGGCATGCAGGATTTTAATTCCCTGACCAGGGATTGAACTCCTGCTCCCTGCTGTGGAAGTATGGAGTCTCAACCACTGGATCACCAGGCAACCCCGAAGAAGTGTTTTCTTACCCATGAGTTACCTGCAGAGCTGATCGCCACCTTGGTACTATATCTGAATTCCTTATTATCCCATATTGTAATTAATGGTTTTTCGGGGGAGAGGAGAGGGAGGATTTTTATTGTGATGTTAGGTAAATTGCACTTTTAAAAGGGACAGAGATATTTAGTTTTAAGAATTTAATTGTGAGCTTTTAGTTTTCTCACCCTGTCCATGGACAGTCCTGAGTGTGGACTTCAGATATGCTAATGGAGAGCTGCACTGACTTGTTACTTAGCCGCACTGGGACAGGTAGGAGGAGGCAGGAGTAACTAGCTCTAATAGCTTTCTTTTTTTTTTTTAAGTTGAAATAGAGTTGAGGTGCAATATTATGATGGCTTCAGGTGTACTACGTGATTTGACAATAGCATACTTTATGAAATGATCACCACAATTAGTCTATTTACCATCTGTCTCCATACAAAGTTATTGCAATATTATTGATCACATATCTTATGTTGTCTATTATACCTCTGTGACTTATTCATTATGTAATGGGAGATTTATTTATTTATTTATTTATTTCCACATGACTGCGGATCTTAGTTCCCTGATCAGGGATCAAACCTCGCAGTGGAAGCAAGGAGTCTCAACCACTGGAATATCAAGGAGCTCCCCTGGCGATTTATACCTCTTAATCTCCTTCTCCTATTTCACTCACACCTCTGCTGGCCTCCTTTCTGGTAGCCACCTCTTTGTTCTCTGTGTCTGTGAGTTTGTTTTTCATTTATTTATTTAATTTGTTTAAAAAATTTGTTTGGCTGTGCTGGGTCTCAGTTGTGGCACGTGGGATCTTCATTGTGACATGCGAACTCTTTTAGTTATGGTTATGCAGGATCTGTTTCCCTGACAAGAGATTGAACCCAGGCTCCCTGCACTGGGAGCATGGAGTCTTAGCCACTGGACTGCCAGGGTAGTCCCTGTTTTGTTTTTTAGATTCCACATATAAGTGAGATTAAGTAGTGTTTGTTTTACTCTGATTTATTTCACTTTAGCAGGGCTTCCCAGGTGGTTCAAGTGGTAAAGAATCCACCTGCCAATGCAGAAAATACAGGCAGGAGAAGCAGGCTTGATCCCTGGGTCAGGATGATCCCCTGGAGAAGGAAATGGCAACTCACTCCAGTCTTCCTGCCTGGGAAATTCCATGGATAGAGGAGCCTAGCAGGCTACAGTGCATGAGGCTGCTAAGAGTCAGACCCAATGAAGTAACTGAGCACACACATACACACATTTCACTTAGTGTAATACCCTATAGATCCATTCATGTTGTTGCAAATGACAATACTTCTTTTTATGGCTAAATAATATTCCATTATATATACACTACACCCTACTCATATGACTGACCTTCCTACATACTTGCCCCTGCCCCAGCTAGTGGTCGTTTTGACCTTTAAATCAGAACATCTCCACCATGAGAGCTTGCCAAAGGGGGAGCAAGGGACATGCTCCTCTGTTAGTTTCCCTGGCAACTGATGAGCCAACCTGACATCCATTTCCCCTACAGCCAGGAACCTCTCCCTCCCCATCCTGGGAGCAAAGACAGCCACCACGTCCTGGCTGCCTGCCGTCTGCTGCATGTGGTGGGGAGTTGCTCCAGGACCTTGCTTTGGATATATAAGCTCCCCTCATCCATTAAACCATTGATGGCTCTGCCACTGACTCTAGGCTCTTTCTTTGGTCTTGAATCTGGGCAAGTATAGGCTTTGCAGGCCTGTGGGGTGCAGCCCAACAATTGTTCAAGTAGCCAAGAGGCCAAGGAAACGCCTGTGAGCCTGAGACATTGGGAAATAAGGATGGGGAATGGAAACCACAGCAGCATGTGGAACCCCAGAGTTACAGGTGGAATCCTGGGGTGGCTGTCCACTAGTATGGGCCCTGGGGTGGTGTCCTTGATGAATGAGGGCTGCCAAGAGGGTATAGAGAACTCGGACATCCCTAAGACTGTTGCAGAGATACTGACCGCCATTAAAGTGGGAAAATAGAAGTGAAACAGTAAGGCAGTGGCCACAGCTGTGGGCTGGCTGTTGCTTTTTGTTAAGAAAGACTGCAGGTGCTGAGCTAACAAGTGAGGTGAAGGTTGACTACAGCGCTGATTCTCGTTCCTCTGAAAATGAGGCTTGTGAAATGTGATTGAATGATAATATGTATTATTGTCTATTACTGTCATTTGTTTAAACTGAATTGGCTATTTAGAAACTGGAAAAAAAAAAATCCCTGAAGATAGCCAAAATGGGAATTTTTTGCTGTTCTAAAACTAGTTTTTGAATATGCCATTAGAGAAAGTTAGCTTTCTAGAAGGAATTAGCATTTCTCTTTCTGTGCCTTTGAGATGTGAACTGTGCTCTCAGAAACTTTAATATAGTCATATTCACTCTCTAACAGTGAAGGGGGAAAAAAGGCCTTTTTACACTCTAGCAGGAAAACTGAGATGCCTGGGTCATTTCAAATAGGAAATGGAACATTTAATAATGGAACATTAATTGCTGGTTTGGTCTTTGCCTTTTTACAGGAGGAAAACTAAAGCATAAGTTTTCCAATAAGGAAATGCTACTATGACAGAGTTCGCAAAAATTTGTTTGTTGGTTTTTGTGAGATTAAGGTTTTTAAGAGTTAAGATTATTATCAGCCACTATTCTAGTTACTAGAACCAAGTTCTTCCTTGATTACACTGTAATCAGCTGTTTGTGCCTTTTTAAGTCTTTTGTCATTTATAGACATCTACTGTACTCTGATGATGTTGCACAGTGCTTAAACTTTTTAAAAATTTAATTATTATTGAAGTATACTTGATTTACAATGTTAATTTCTGCTGTACTGCAGTGATTCAGTTATATATATGGACACATTCTTTTTAAAATATTCTTTTCCATTATGGTTTGCCATAGGATATTGACTATAGTTCTCTGTGCTATATAGTAGGACTTTGTTGTTTATCCATCCCATATATAATAACTTGCATTGGCTAACCCCAACTTTTCACTCGATCCCTCCCCCAGCCCCTTCCCCCTTGGCCACCACGAGTCTGTTCCCTATGTCTGTGAGCCTGTTTCTGCTTTGTAGTTAGGTTCATTTGTGTCATATTTTAGATTCTACATATAAGTGATATCATGTGGTATTTGTCTTTCTCTTTCTGACTTACTTCACTTAATATGATCATCTCTAGCTGCATTCCTGTTGCTATATACTATTATTTCAATCTTTTTTTTTATTGCTGAGTAGTATTCCATTGTGCTGGGAAATCCCATGGATGGAGGAGCCTGGTAGGCTACAGTCCATGGGGTCGTGAAGAGTCGGGCATGACTGAGCGACTTCACTTTCACTTTTCACTTTCATGCACTGGAGAAGGAATGGCAACCCACTCTAGTGTTCTTGCCTGGAGAATCCCAGGGACGGGAGCCTGGTGGGCTACCGTCTATGGGGTTGCACAGAGTCAGACACAGCTGACGTGACTTAGCAGCAGCAGTATTCCATTGTATGTATGTACCACAATCTGTGAATGGACATTTAGGTTTTTTCCAAGTCTTGGCTATTGCTAATAATGCTGCTATAAACACAGGAATGTATGTATCTTTTCAAAGTATGATTTTTTCTGCATATATGTCCAGGAGTGGGATTGCTGGGTCATATGGTAATTCTGTTTTCAGTTCTCTGAGGAACTTCTGCACTGTTTTCCACAGTGGCTGTACCAACTTACATTCCCACCAACAGTGTAGGAGGGTTCCCTTTCCTCCACATCCTCTCCAGGATTTGTTATTTATAGAGTTTCTAATGTGCTTCCCCGATGGTTCAGATGGTAAAGGATCTGCCTGCCGTGCAGGAGACCCAGGCTCAATCCCTGGGTGGGGAAGATCCCCTGGAGAAGGGGATGAAGAGTTTTTAATGATGGCCATTCTGACCAGTGTGAGTTGGTACCTCATTCTAGTTTTTTATTTGAGAAGTGCTTCACCTTTAAGAAGATTTATAGGAAAGACCTTTTTACAAGTACAGGTCTCAGATAAATTTCAGATCATTCTGCTGAACTGGGTAAGAAATTAAAAAATCCTGATGGAAGAGCTGAATGCATCATAAAAAATTACCAAAAAGATTGGCGGATATGGTTTAAAAAAATTATATGGTTTTTATCTGGAATGTTACTGGCTTTTGTTTGGGGTTTTTATTTTTTGGCTGTGCCTGGTCTTAGTTGTGGCATATGGGATCTTATTTGTTTATTTATTTTTCTTTTAAATTATTTTTCTTGGGATTTTTTTTTAAGTTGTGGCATGTGGGATCTATTTCTCTGACTAGATACTGAATCTGTTGTTCAGTTGCTCAGTTGTGTCTGACTCTTTGTAACCCCGTGGACTGCAGCATGCCAGGCTTCCCTGTCCTTCACCATCTTCTGGAGCCTGCTCAAACTCGTGTCCATTGAGTTGGTGATGCCATGCAACCATCTCATCCTCTGTCATCCCCTTCTCCTCCTGCCCTCAATCTTTCCCAGCATCAGGGTTTTCCAATGAGTTGGCTCTTCGCATCAGGTGGCCAAAATACTGGAGCTTCAGCTTCAGCATCAGTGCTTCCAATGAATAATCGGAGTTGATTTACTTTAGTATTGACTGGTTGGATCTCCTTGATTGAACCTGGGCCCCCTGCATTGGGATCTCAGGGTCTTAGCCACTGGACCACCAGGGAAGTCTCATGGAATCATACTGGTTTTGATCTATGTTTCCCAGATATAGGGAAGTCCTTTCCCTCAAGTTAGTTATGACTTAACAGCACTTTTGTAAACTATACCTATGGGTAAAATTGAAACATTCTTATCTTCTCTCTGCCTGCTTCCCCCAGAAATTGGAGACTCTTGGATTCCTAGCAGCCTTGTCAAGTAACTGGGAAAGACTCTTCAGGCAGGTGCAGGAATCTTGATATTTTGAAGACCTCTAGAAGATAGAAATCTGCCACAGCAATGCTTTATGGCAGCTTTCTGGCCTGATGTGATCATTATTATTAATATTTCTTTTCTTTTACTAACTTTGGGTGTTATTTGCTCTTCTTTTTCTAGTCCCTTTAAGTGTGAGATTAGATAGTGTTTGGTTTTTGTTTTGGGTGTGCACTTTTTTTTATTTTTTGAGGTTTATCTTGTTTCCTGAGGTGGACTTGTATTACTATAAACTTCCTTCTTAGAACGGGTTTTGCTGCATCCCATAGGTTTTGGATCATTGTGATTCCATTTTCACTTATCTCTAGGTATTTTTTTGATGTCCTCTTTGATTTCTTCAGTCACCCATTGGTTAATAGCATACTGTTAGCCTCCACATTTGTGTTTTTCAATTTTTTTCTTGTAGTTGATTTCTAGTCTCATATCATTGTGATGAGGAAAGATACTTGAAATGATTTCAATCTTTTTACATTTATTATGACTTGTTTTGTGACCCACTGTGTATCGATTCTGTATAGATATATCTATTGATGTAAGTGGGCTGCTAAAGTCCCCTATAATAACTGTACTGTCAATTACTGTGTAACTGTCAATTTCTCCTTTTGTTTATTAATATTTGCTTTACATATTTAGGTATTCCTATGTTTGGTTCATGTATATTTATAATTGTTACATCTTTTTCTTAGATTGATCTCTGTCATTATGTAATGTCTTTCTCTATCTCTTGCTACAGTCTTCTTTTTTTTAAGTCAACTTTTTCTGATATAAGTATTGCTACCCCAGCTTTCTCTTCATTTCCTCTTGAAAGGAATACCTTTTTCCATACTCTCGATTTTTTGTTTGCTTGTTTATAATTTATTTATTTTTGTTTGTGCTGGGTCTTCATTGCTGCACGTGGGCTTTCTCTAGTTGCAACAAGCAGGACCTGCTCTTCATTGCAGTGTGTGGGCTTCTCATTGTGGTGGCTTCTCATTTGTTGCAGAGCACAGACTCCAGGCACACAGGCTTCAGTAGTTGCGGCATGTGAGCCCTAGAGCTTGGGCTTAACAGTTGTGGACCACGGGCTTAGTTGTTCCTTGACACGTGGAGTTCTCCCGGACCAAGGATCAGCCCATGTCCCCTGCCTCGCAGGCAGGTTTGTATCCCATGTACCACCAGGGAAGTTCCATCCTCTCACTTTTACCCCGTGTGTCATTAGATCTGAAGTGAGCCTCTTGTAGGCAGCACAGATATGGGTCTTTTCCTTTTAATCCATTCAGCCACTCTACGTCTTTTGATTGGAGCATTTAGTCGATTTATATTTAAAGTAATTATTGATATGTATGTGCTTACCGCCATTTTGTGTTTTCTGGTTGTTTTTGTAACTTTTTGGTTCCTTCTTGTTTTGTTCTCTTCCCTTGTGATTTGATGACTATCTTTAGTGTTATGTTTGGTTCCCTTTCTCTTTTTGTATGTATGTATTTTCTGGTTTGTGGTTACCACAAGCTTTGTATACAACAACATATATATATATATATATATATATATATATATATATATATATACATATATATATATATATATATATATACATACATACATATGATTATTTAAAGTTTATGATCTCATAAGTTCAAATGCATTCTAACAATGGTGTATTTTTACTTCTCTTCACTCACTTTAAAATTTTTTGACCTCATATTTTACATCATTTTGTTTCATGTGTTCTTAACTACTTATTGTGGATAAAGATAATTTTACTACTTTTGTCATTGAACCTTTCTAGTGCCTTCATAAGTGGTTGATCTACTGCTTTTACTGTATGTTTGCCTTTACCAATAAAACTTTTCCTACTGTAATTTTCATATTTCTGGTTGTGGTCTTTTCTGCTTAGAGAAGTCCTTTTAACATTTTTTATAAAGTTGGTTTAGTGGTGCTGAACTCTTTTAGCTTTAACTTGTCTGTAAAACTCTTTCTCCTTCAAATCCAAATGACAGCCTTGCTGGGTAGTGTATTCTTGGTGGTAGATTTTTTCCTCTCATCACTTTGAATATATTGTGCCGCTTCTTTCTGGCCTGCAAAGTTTCTGCTGAAAAGTTAGCTGATAGCTTTATGAGAGTTCCATTGTATGTAGCTAATTGTTTCTTCCTTGCTGCTGTAAGTTTCGCTCTTTAATTTTAATTTTTGCCATTTTATTTTATTTTGCCTTTTTAATTACAGTGTGTCTTGGCATGCAGCTCTTTGGATTCATCTTGTTTAGGACTCTGTTTGCTGGAATAGGGTGCCTGTTTCCTTCTCCAGGTTGGGACAGTTTTAGCTATTACCTCTTCAGATTTCTCAGTCCCTCGAATTGAGAGAGTAGCATGGAAACATACACATTACAATATGTAAAATAGATAGCCAGTGGGGATTTTCTGTATGATGCAGGGAGCTCAAACCTGTACTCTGTGATAACCTAGAGGGCTGGGATGGAGCGGGAGGTGGAGGGAGTTTCATGAGGGAGGGGACATATGTATACTTATGGCTGATTCATGTTGATGTATGGCAGAAACCAACGCAATATTGTAAAGCAATTATCCTCCAATCAAAAATAAGTAATTTTTAAAAAAGTTCTCAGTCCCTTTCTCGCTTTTTTTTTCCTCCTGGGATCCCTGTATTTCAAATTTTAGTATGCTTGCTGTTATCTCAAGTCTCTTAAGTCTCTTAAGCAATCTTTGGGTTTTTTTTGTTTTGTTTTGTTTTTCAATCTTTGGTTTTTAATTCTTTTTTTTTTCCATTCAGTTTGGGTGATTTCTACTTTGCCGTCTCCCACTTTGCTGATCTATTTCTCTGTATCATCTAATCTACTCTTGATTCCTCCCAGTTTTTGTTTAATTTCAGTTATTGTATTCTTCAGCTCTCTTTGGTTCTTCTTTGTATTTCTAACTCTTTGTTAAAATCCTCACTGTGTTTATCCATTCTTCTTCTAAGTTCATTGTGCATCTTTATGGTCATTCCTTTGAATTCTCGATCAGGTAGATTTGCTTATCTCCACTTTTTTCAGTTCTTTTTTCTCTGAGATTTTTGTCTTGTTTGAAACATATTTCCTCTGTCTCATTTTGCCTGATTCTCTGTGCCTAGTTTCTATGTGTTGGGGCTGTTAACGTTTCCTGATCTTGGAGAAGTGGCCTTATGTTGGAGATGTCCTGTGGGTCCCGGCTGCACACTCCCCTCTGGTCAACAAATCTGTATGCTCTGGGGGTGCCCCTTATGTGGGCGGCACGTGTCTCTCTCTCGCGGTGGGACTGACCCTTGCTGGCATGCTGGTAGTGGGGGCTGGCTCCTGGCCTGGTTGGCTGCCAGGCCCTGGCTCATGCGGCAGCTGCTGGCCTGCTGGTTGTGGGGGAGGGGGTTGGATCCCAGGGCAGCTGAGTGCATGGCTTGGAGGGTCTCAGAACTGGCGCTGCCCACCCCCTGCCCCACCACCTGGTACTAGTAGATGAGAGAGAGGACAAGGTGGTGTTTGCCAAGCACCCGTGTGCTTGTGGTGGAACAATCCCCCCGAAATGCCTTCCACCAGTGTCTGTATGCCCAGGGGGAGTCCCAGTTGCCTCTTGCCTCTCTCAGGGTCTCTCAGGGTCAGCAGGTGGGTCTGACGCGGGCTCCTTTCACATTACTGCCTGTGCCCGGGAATGCACAGTGAGATGTCACACACGACCTGTAAGAGCAGAGTCTGTTTCCTACATCCCTCCGGCTCTCCTGGAAGTAAGCCTGACTGTCCTTTAAAGTCACATGTCCTGAAAACAAATAAAAATAAATAAAACGTCAGACACTCTGGTGGCTCATCTTCCCACTGCAGGAACCCTGGAGGGGGAACCCCATGTGAGGCTTGGACCCTCACTTTTTGTAAAGAACCACTGCTCGTTCTTCTGTTTGAGGCTTGCCTACCCAGGGGCGCAGGTCCTAACCACACAGCATCTCTGCCTCTTCTACCCGTCTCACGGTGCTTACTTCTCTACGTCTTTATTTGTAAACGGTCTTTTCTGTTAGTCTTCAGGTTGTTCTCACACTCTACAGAAAATCGCCCTGTAAACAGTTGTGATTTTGGTGTGTGTGTGGGAGGAGGTAAGCTCAGGGTCTTCCTACTCTGTCATCACGGCCCGCTCTCTCACAATTACTGTTCTTAGCTGTTGGCTTCTCCCCCTAACTTGTGAGCCCTCAAGGGCAGGAAAGCAGGTCTCATTCATCTTGACATCACCAGCACCTTTCTCAAGACCCAGCACAAAGTCCAGGTCCAATGCATGTTTGTTGAACTTGACCATAAATGGGAGATTTCTTTTGGGGGGTGATGAAATCTGCCCGGGTTCCCTTAGATTGAATTATTTCGAACTCTGCTTCCCTCCCCTCCCCCAATGCTTTCCCTGAGCTTCACACAGTAGTTGGAATTAACTGCAGATGTCTGGAGCCAGGTTGCCTGGTTAAACTCCCAGCAGTGCCACTTTGTGTATGATTCTCGGAGAGTGACATAACCTGCCTGGACTTCAGTTTCCTCATCTGCAAAATGGGGAAAACAGTACGCTTAGTCCACGGCATTGTCGTGAGAATCAAATTAGCATGAGTTTTTATGGGTTTATTTCTCTCTACTAGACTGTCTGCACCTGAAGGGAAGCTCTTTTTCTAAATTTTTATGTCATTTATTTATTTTATTTTTCAGTTGCGCTGGGTCTTTGTGGCTACGCATGGGCTTTCTCTGCTTGCGGTGAGTGGAAGCTGCTCTATGTTGAGGAGCCTGGAGGGCTTCTCTTTGCAGTGGCTTCTCTTGTTGTGGAGCACAAACTCTAGGGCTCAGGCTTCAGTAGTTGTGGCCTGCTGGGTTCAGTAGTTGTGGCTCAATGGCTCTAGAGTGCAGGGCTCAGTAGTTGTGGCACGTGGACTTCGTTGCTCTGTGGCATGTGGAAGCTTCCCAGGTCAGGAATCGAACGCGTGTCCCCTGCATTGGCAGGCGAGTTCTTAACCCCTGGTCCATCAGGGAAGTCCTAAAGGGAAGCTTCGCGTCTCCCCTGGTGCTTTTTGTATAACACTTGCTCAAAGTTGCACTCCGTAAATGTTGACTTTAATTGGCAAGTCACCTGGAAATCCATACCAGTGTCATTTCCATATCTGGCTAACCCGTGGGAATCGTAATAAAGGGCAGGTCAGTGAACACCTAGTCAAGTGTAACCTATTCGGGGAGACAGAGCCAAAGGAAACCAAGCCTGCCATGTGTATTTAAATTCTCTGAGCAATTCACCAAGCATGGCAGACAAAGGGAAACTGGTGGAGTTGTTTATTAAGACTGCCAGCAATTGTTTGACCAAGTTTAAACTGCCCTGAGGTAGTGAGGAAAAAATTTTGTTATGAATATGAAGTTGAATCTGCCCTGGGAAACAGAAAGTAGAGTTCAGTGGGTACTTCTCTGTTTAAGTGTGGGGTGAGACTTGCAGAGTCAGACACGACTGAGTGACTGGACTGAACTGAACTGATCCCAAAGGGGGCTTCCCTGGTGGCTCAGATGGTAAAGAATCTGCCTGCAATGTGAGAGACCTGGGTTTGATCCCCGGGCGAGAAGATCCCGTGGAGAACCCCCTCCAGTATTCTTGCCTGGAGAATTCCATGGACAGAGGAGCCTGGAGGGCTGCAGTTCATAGGGTCACAAAGAGTCAGACACGACTGAGTGACTAACATACACACACATCCCAAAGCGGAGAGCCGGGTTTCCCAAACCCCCATGTATCTCAGGGCCAAATGCAGGAAAGCAGAGACCTTTCCAGGTATTTGAGGCAAAAGGAGGTTGAATGACGAACTGGTTTCTTCTAAATCTTTGGAAGCCGACAAGAGGCTCTGTACTAGGTCTCTGGGATGACCTCTGGAAAAATGTTGCTGAACCTGCCTGCCAAGAGAGCTGCTGCCACCACCCTCCTCCGGAAGGTGGCAATCAGGAGGCCACTTTTGGAACTACTGATTTCCAAAAAACTCCACCACAATAGTAATCCAGGGATCAAGAGGTTACAGCTGCCCACAAGCTAGTGACAGATCACTGGAACATGGCTGCAGAGAAACAGGGTGACTCACGGTCTTGTTTGTCAGATGCGGTCAAAGGTGGCAAGACGGTGGCCTCTACCTCACTTCTGCCTTCCCAAGTTCACGATCCACGGCCAGCCTTCAGGATCACAGCCACAAGGGAGGCAGTTGATTGTAGCTTTCCCCTCTGATACTCAGGAAGGTACAATGGAGGGCTTGAGAGGGAAGCTGGACCAGTTGATCCATATATCCCCATCCCCTCACTCACTGAGCTCTGGTAAGTGAGCTCACTCACTGGCTTTCTGGCTGTTCCTAAAACATGCTAAGCGGCCATGAAATTAAAAGATGCTTGCTCCTTGGAAGAAAAGCTCTGACGACCCTAAACAGCATATTCAAAAGCAAAGACAACACTTTGCCAACAAAGGTCTGTATGGTCAAAGCTATGGTTTTTCCGGTAGTCATGTACCGATGTTGGGCTGTAAAGAAGGTAGAGAGTGGAAGAATTGATGCTTTTGACTTGTGGTGTTGAAGAAGACTCTTGAGAGTCCCTTGGACAGCAAGGAGATCAAATAAGTCAATCCTAAAGAAAATCAACCCTGAATATTCACTGGAAGGACTGATGCTGAAGCTGAAGCTCCAATATTTTAGCCACCTGATGTGAAGAGCCGACTCTTCATTGGAAAAGACCCTGATGCTGGGAAAGATTGAACACAGGAGGAAAAGGGGGAGACAGAGGATGAGATGGTTAGATGGCATCACTGACTCAATGGACATGAGTTTGACAACAAAACTTGTTCTCTGTGCTTGGATCTTTGCATTTGCTGTTCTCTCTGCTTGGAAGTCCCTTCTCGCAGATCTTCTCCATCCTGTAAAGCACCACCTCCCTAGAGGGACATTAGTCATTCAAAAACCTCCTAGATGCCCCTCTCTACTGGGTCTTGGGCCTGTTTCTAAAACAGTCAATCACAAGAGGATAGAATTACTAAGGATGGCTAAATCTCACTATCTGGGATAAAACTCTATTATATCACCTTGCTTAATTTTATTCCTAGTACCCATTACTAGCTGATATTATTATTTATACTTTTTGGGGGGCCATGCCACACTTAATGTGGGATCCTGGTTCTCCAACCAGGGGTCAGATTCGTAGCCCTCACATTGGAAACTTGGGGTCTTAACCACTGGACCACCAGGGAAGCCCCTTGAATTTATTATATAAACACTTACCTGTTCACCAGCTTATCACTTGTCTTCCCTCCTCAGAATGCAAGTTTCATGAGAGTAGGAACTTCATTTTCTTCATTCCTGCACCAACATCTAACATGCCTGTGCTCAAAAAACATTTGTTGAATGAACCACTGAGAAACAGAACATAGCACTTTGGACTTACCTCTGTTACCTGATTTATCATATACTATTGTAATTATTCCCTCACGGGCACCCTTCTTGGTTCAGAGCCAAGACTGTATCTTGTTTTTTATTTTTGTTTCACTTCTTAGCACAAAGCCCAGCACATAGTTGACAAGCCCTGCATTTTGATGAATGGATAAATGAGAAAGAAGGCGTGAATGCACATGTTTAGGAAGCAAAAGTATGTTCCAAGTTGTCAGAATGTGCAGAAGGAGGGTGGCTATTGCACAAAAGTGATCCAATGCTAAATAAAATCGTCTCAATCAGGCCAGAAAATGCAAGTGATTGTTGGATCAGAGTGAGGAGTGTGGGGTCAGGTTGAGTCAAGGTAGCCAGTAGGAGTCTCAGCCTGGGCAGAGGAAAATGCTGGAAGCTGGGAATCCCTGAAAAGAAACTGCTAAGTGTCTACTAGTGGACTCCAGAGGACCTCTAGTTGCTTGCACACTTTTTACAACTGCTTTCTCTCAATTCTTTTGAATGGGATTCTTTTGTTCCCAATTGTTTGAGAAGCAAGACAGATGGAAGTTCCATTCTCCATATCATTCATAAAATACACGTGTGTCATGCTGTCGGGATAAGAGGAAAAACAAACATCCCCTTTCATATATTTCACTTATGTTAATTTTTTTATTTTGGTTTTGCCACATAGCATGTCGGATCTTAGTTCCCCAACCAGGAATCAAACCCACGCCCCCTGCATTGGAAGCATGGAGTCTTAACCACTGAACCACCAGGGAAGTCCCCCTTTTATTTTTTATTTGGCCACACTGCACAACTTGTGGGATCTTAGTTCCCCAACTAGGGACTGAACCCAGGCCACGGCAGTGAAAGCTTGGAGTCCTAATCACTGGACCTTCAGGGAAATCCCCAAACATCCCCTTTTAAATAAGATGTTTCCCCTTGTAGGATGTATTTTGGAAGGGAAAGGAAGCATTGGTAGGAGGCAGAAGATTTTAGAAAAATATAAAGCCTTAATGATTTTTTCAATCTTTTTGTATCTTGAATATGTAAGCTATTTCTGACAATCACCAAATAAT
Source organism: Muntiacus reevesi (assembly GCF_963930625.1). Taxonomy (NCBI): domain Eukaryota; kingdom Metazoa; phylum Chordata; class Mammalia; order Artiodactyla; family Cervidae; genus Muntiacus; species Muntiacus reevesi. Next base: position 13,060,320 of record NC_089268.1, read on the forward strand.
TGCTTACCTCAGCCTTTTTGTTGGTTTTTGTTGTTTAGTCGCTCAAGTCGTGTCCAACTCTTTGCCACCCCGGGGACTGTAGCCTGCCAGGCTCTTCTGTCTGTGGGATTTCCCAGGCAAGAATACTGAAGTGGGTTGCCATTTCCTTCTCCATAAATAAATATGCAAACACACAACATACACAAACATATGCCTTCACAAACACGGATACACAGACAAAATCATATGCACAAATAGGCACACCTAAAGCAAAGCCCTTGTTTATGAAACAAAATTAATACAGTCAGAAGCTATTTGTAAAACCTGTTTGCCAGGGAAGAAAATCCTAATTTATTTATTTTTAATTTAAACACTTCAATGGTTAAAAAAAAATCTGTTTTACTAACAAGTGGTGAGGGGCAGAGGGAAGAGGAAGGAAGCTGAGGAGGGTTTCACGGGGCAGCTCGCTCAGTGAAAGTCTGTCCCCAGGGTCGGGAGCTCAGCCGCCGTCACCAGGGCCGCTCACCTGGCGGCTGGCTCTCAGGGGCCCTCGTTAACCACTTGCTGGGGGTGGGGCAGGGTAATTGGAACAAGAAAAGAATAGCATCAGCCTTTGCGCCAAGACCCGTGATAGTCAGAAGAGACTGAAGAAAGGGAAAAATGAGGGCTTCAAAGGCCAAGAACAGTAACACTCGATGTGGGGACTTCTGGGGTGAAAGAAAGCAGGGGAAATGGAGACCCAGGGCTAGGAGGAAAAAAGAAGTAAGACCTATGGAAACATTTACACATCTTGAAACCGGTGGGGAAAAGTCAACACAGAATGAAGTCTGTCCTCCGTAGGACGTTGGACTTACAGGTAGCAGCAGTGAGGTGGGAAAGACGTTCAGAAATATTCCGTGGTTGTTATGCTTCAGAGCAGGTGCCCCTGGGAGCAGCCAGCAGAGGCCGTGGGAAAAGGGGAGACCCTCTTTTCTCTGGGGAAGTTCCGACCTGCTTGCTTCCTCTTGACACCGTTGTTCCCCTGTGCAGAGCCTTCGCCCTCATGTGGAAACCGCGAAAGAGAGCACAGCTCTACTATCCCAGGGGGATTTGCACCTTCTCGAGCTCCCACATCCCATTTCCTCTCCTGCTTTCTCAGGACTCAATCAGACTTTCTTCTAGGACTCAGCTTAAACGTCTCCACCTGCAGGACGACTTCCCTGACTCTCCAACTTCTAAGAGTTGGGAGTCCTCCTGTGGCCCCCCCCAGGGCTTCCCCCTTTATCGGTAAAGGACCCCTTTACCGATCATACTGGGGGTCCAAATGACCCCTCAAGGACCCCTCAGTAGGTTGGGATGTGTCCACAGTCCTTTGGGCTGTGATTTACTTTTCAGGGCATCCCCCATTCCTAGCTCAGGGCCTTCTATGCAGTAGATACTCGGCAAACGTGGTGAAGAAAGCGAAGATGGAAAGTCAGGGACTGTCACGGGGGTGGGGACAGAGGTCAGGGCTCCGCCCTTCCCAGGGACTCCTGCATTGTTCGAAAGGCTGGGAGATGAGGCGGTATTTCTAGTGCCAGCAGCTGGTACGGGGAGAGAACTAGGGGAGGAGGAAAGGGACAGGGAAGCTGACCTTGTATCCTTTGTGGGTATCCCCCACCTGTAACTCTGTGAGTATCCACAGTCTTCACCATGGTCTCCAGACGTGAGTGAGAAGAGAAAAAAAGGAGTAGGAAGAGGAGGTCAAAGGAGCGGTCATAATCTGCCCCTCGCCAGCCCAGCTACCATAAGCATCATTTGAAAATCAAGGAACACCTTCTTCTGCTGAGGAGGCGGGTCCATTGATCCCATAAATGTTTATTGAGCACCTGCTGTGTGCTGGGCATTGTTCTAGGTGCTGGGAAAATAGCAATGAAGAAAATATGGTACTTACATTTTGGGGGGAACATACTATTGGGCTGGTCAAAAGTTCATTTGGGTTTTTCTGTTACAGAAAAACCCGAAAGAACTTTTTGACCAAACCCAATATATACAGTAAGGCAGGTGATAATATGTGTTGAAAAAGTAAAACAGGGTAGGGAATCCCCTGGTGGTCCAGTGCTTGGGACTCTGTGCTTTCACTGCTGAGTGCGAGGGTTCAATCCCTGGTCGGGGAACTAAGATCCATAAGTCATGAGGCAAACAAACAAAAACAATAAAGCAATCTTTAAAAAAAAAAAGTAAAGCAGAGTAAGTGGGTTGGAGGGGGTGCAGGAAGGGCCACTTCACATGGGTTGGTAGGGAAGACCTCTGTGATGGCTTTGGAGCAGACTCCCGAAAGAAACAAGAAAGGAAGCCAGTGGACACCTGGAGTAAGAAAGATAGGTGCAAAGGTCCTGGGGCTGGAGTGTGCTGGGTGCGTAAGAGGAATTGCAAGGCAGCCCGGGCAGCTGGAGCAGAAGGAGGGAGAGGAGGGTGGTGAGGAAGGAGGTCGGACAGATGACAGGGAAATGGATCACGCAGCTCTCAACACTCTATGATGACGACTTAGTTTTCCTCGAGTGTCGCAGGGGGCCCTGGCGGGACGGGAGTAGCAGAGTAGATCTGCTTTGGGTTTCAACAGGATCCCTCTGCCTGCTGGGTGGAGAACTGATGAAGAGGGAGCAAGAGTGGTGTCAGAGAGGCCAGTTAGGATGCTGCTACTGCAATAACCTGGGCAAAAGATGGTGCCAGCCTGGGCCGGGGTGGTGCCAGCGGAGGTGAGGAGCAGCGGTGGGATCTGAGTGCACATTGAAGGTGGGGCTGGGAGGGTTTGCTGAGGGGCTGGATAAAAGCTGAGAGAGAGAGAGAGAACCCAAGAATGATTCCTGGGTCCTTGACCTGAGCAACTACAAGGGCGGAGGTGACACAGACTGGGAGTTAAGGCAGTTTTGGGGGGAAAAACCACAGTACGGATTGTGACACCTTTTCGTTTATTTTTGGTTGCACTGGGTCTTCACTGCTGCGTGGGCTTTTCTCTAGTTGTGGGGAGTGGAGGCTACTCTCTAGTTACAGCACGTGGACTTCTTGCTGAGTTGGCTTCTCTTGTTGCAGAGCATGGACTCCAGGGTGTGAAGGCTTCGTAGTTGGCAGCGCATGGGCTCAGAGGTTGCAGCTCCCAGGCTCTTAGAGCACAGGCTCGATGGTTAGTTGCTCTGAGGCATGTAGGATCTTCCCAAATCAGTGATGGAACCCATGTCTCCTGCATTGGCAGGCAGATTCTTTACCACTGAGATACCAGGGAAACCCATGACATGTTTTGAGGTATGTGTGCGTGTGTGCTAAGTCACTTCAGTCGTGTCCAACTCTGTGTGACCCCATGGACTGTAGCCTACCAGGCTCCTCTGTCTTTGGGATTCTTGAAGCAAGAATACTGGAGTATTCTTGCTTCACCATGCCCTCCTCCAGGAAATCTTCCTGACCCAGAGATCGAACCCAAGTCTCTTAACATCCCCTGCATTGGCAGGTAGGTTCTTTACCACTAGCGCCACCTGGGCGCATGTATTAGTAATCAACTGCTTGGTAACAAATTGCCCCCAAATGTAGCAGTTTAAGAGAACCCACATTTATGTCACAGTTTTTGTGAATCGGACACCCAGGGGCAAATGGCACAGGTCTTCTGACTTGGGGGCTCTCACCTGCAGTGGAGGTGTCCGGCCAGGGCTGTGGCCCCCTCAAGACTCAACTAAGGGAGGGTCTGCTGCCAAGCTCACTTAGGAGGTTGTTGCTAGGATTCAGGTCCCTGGGGGCTGTTGGTTAGCGATGTCCTACTGACCATGCTGGACTCTTCAGATGCTCCCAGTGCGGCAGCTGGCTTCCCTCAGAGAGAGTGAACCACCCTGAGGTCATCGCAGTTTTGTAACCTAATCTTAGAGATGACATCCTATCACCTCTGCTGTGTCTGATTGGTTAGAAGAGAGTTGCTAGTCCAGCTCGCACTCAAGGGGAGGTGATGAGTGTGAATATCGATTGGCAGGGACCTCTGGGAACCACGCAGGGGCACCTGCCACAGTATGGAGGCAACGGGACCGACGAGCACGTGTTTCAGGGAGAGGTCAGGCCAGAGATGTCTGTATGAAGGCTACTTACGAGGGGCCTGGACAAGGAGAACCGGGAATGGCTGAGATGGAGGAGAGGAGGGGACCAAAGGCTGAGCCCAGGAGCTTGCCAGCACTTGCAGGCCAGGGAGGTACAGAGAGGCCAGCAAAGGAGACGGAGAAGACGGGCCAGGGACGTAGGTGGTAAACAGAGAGGAGTGACCCTGGTGTCTCAGAGGGCAAGAGACAGGCCTGTTTGCAGGACAGAGGGGGATCACCTGGTCAGAAGCCATGGAGAGGTCTGGCAAGAGAAGGCTGAGCTCGGGACTGGGTAGTGTGGAGGTCACCTGAACAGGAGTGGTCTCGGGACTTCCCTGATGGTCCAGTGGCTGAGAATCCCTGCAGGGGGCCTGGTCAGGGAACTAGATCCACATGCCTCGACTGAGATCCCGCATGCCGCAATGAAGATGGAAGATCCCACGTGCTGCAACTAAGACCCGGCTCGGCCAAATAAACAGATAAAGATTAAAAAACAAGAACAAGAGTGGTCACGGTGGAGTGGAAGGGATTCCGGAGAGGACCAGAGGCTGGGAAGTGGAGATGGACACAACACTTCCCAAGGATCCTTGGTGTCAAGGGGGACCACAGCCTTGTAACTGAGGCAGCAGGTGACTTTTGAGCTGATTTTTAGAACTCTGCTTCTTGCTCCACCACTTCTACACACACACACACACACACACACACACACACACACACACACACACACACACACACACACACACACACACACACACACCTTTTAAGACTAGAGCGGAGACACACACTACGATTCCTCAGTCATCAGCTTGAGGTTCCCTAAGTCCCAAATCAGCTACCCCAGAGGATCTGGTTTAGAAGGCAAACAGCACTGAGCAAAAGCTTGTTGCTGACTGCCATCTGGTGGTCATCTTGGGACCTGCATGCTAAGTCGTTTCAGTTCAGTTCAGTCGCTCAGTCTTGTCCGACTCTTTGCGACCCCATGAATCGCAGCATGCCAGGGCTCCCTGTCTATCACCAACACCCGAAGTTTACTCAAACTCATGCCCATCGAGTTGGTGATGCCATCCAGTCATCTCATCCTCTGTCATCCCCTTCTCCTCCTGCCCCTAATCCCTCCCAGCATCAGGGTCTTTTCCAATGAGTCAACTCTTCCCATGAGGTGGCCAAAGTACTGGAGTTTCAGCTTCAGCATCAGTCCTTCCAATGAACACCCAGGACTGATCTCCTTCAGGATGGACTGGTTGGATCTCCTTGCATTCCAAGGGACTCTCAAGACTCTTCTCCAACACCACAGTTCAAAAGCATCAATTCTTCACCACTCAGCTTTCTTTATAGTCCAACTCTCATATCCATACATGACCACTGGAAAAACCATAGCCTTGACCAGACGGACCTTTGTTGGCAAAGTAATGTCTCTGCTTTTTAATATGCTATCTAAGTTGGTCATAACTTTCCTTCCAAGGAGTAAGCGTCTTTTAATTTCATGGCTGCAGTCACCATCTGCAGTGATTTTGGAGCCCCAAGAAATGAAGTCTGACACTGTTTCTACTGTCTACCCATCTATTTCCCATGAGTGATGGGACCAGATGCCATGATCTTAGTTTTCTGAATGTTAAGCTTTAAACCAACTTTTTCACTCTCCTCTTTCACTTTCATCAAGAGGCTTTTTAGTTCCTCTTCACTCTCAGCCATAAGGGTGGTGTCATCTGCATATCTGAGGTTATTGATATTTCTTCCAGCAATTTTGATTCCAGCTTGTGCTTCTTCCAACCCAGCATTTCTCATGATGTACTCTACATATAAGTTATATAAGCAGGGTGACAATATACAGCCTTGACGTACGCCTTTTCCTATTTGGAACCAGTCTGTTGTTCCATGCCCAGTTTTAACTGTTGCTTCCTGGCCTGCATACAGGTTTCTCAAGAGACAGGTCAGGTGGTCTGGTATTCCCATCTCTTTCAGAATTTTCCACAGTTTATTGTGATCCACACAGTCAAAAGCTTTGGCATAGTCAATAAAGCAGAAATAGATGTTTTTCTGGAACTCTCTTGCTTTTTCGATGATCCAGGCAATGTTGGCAATTTGATCTCTGGTTCCTCTGCCTTTTCTAAAACCAGCTTGAACATCTGGAAGTTCGCGGTTCACCTATTGCTGAAGCCTGGCTTGGAGAATTTTGAGCATTACTTTACTAGCGTGTGAGATGAGTGCAATTGTGCAGTAGTTTGAGCATTCTTTCGAATTGCCTTTCTTAGGGATTGGAATGAAAACTGACCTTTTCCAGTCCTGTGGCCACTGCTGAGTTTTCCAAATTTGCTGGCATATTGAATGCAGCACTTTCACAGCATCATCTTTTAGGATTTGAAATAGCTCAATTGGAATTCCATCACATCCACTAGCTTTGTTCATAGTGACGCTTTCTAAGGCCCACTTGACTTCACATTCCAGGATGTCTGGCTCTAGATGAGTGATCACACCATTGTGATTATCTGGGTAATGAAGATCTTTTTTGTAGAGTTCTTCTGTGTATTCTTGCCACCTCTTCTTAATATCTTCTGCTTCTGTTAGGTCCATACCATTTCTGTCCTTTATCGAACCCATCTTTGCCTGAAATTTTCCCTTGATATCTCTAATTTTCTTGAAGAGATCTCTAGTCTTTCCCATTCTGTTGTTTTCCTCTATCGCTTCAGTCGTGTCCTATTCTTTGCGACCCCATGAGACTGTAGCTCACCAGGCTTCTCTGTTCACGGAATTCTCCAGGCAAGAATACTAGAGTGGGTTGCTGTGCCCTCCTCCAGGGGATCTTCTCAACCCAGGGGTCGAACCCACATCTCTTGCATCTCCTCCATTGGCAGGTGAGTTCTTTACCACTAGTGCCATCTGGGAAACCCTTCTGGGACCTGGCCTGGATCTAAATCTGTGCACAGGGTGGTGGGAAGAACTGAGCGAGTTGTTCAAATACTACCAGGCACAAATTATGTTAAGTAAAAGTGGGCTGCCGTCGGTTTGGAGAAGTGTGGTCAAAACAGTGTCCCCAACTTCACTTCCAACATTTTTGGAAGGAAAAGGAATTATTCTAGAAGGAGAGCCCCTTCTTAGCTTGGTAAGAAAGAAGAAACAGTTAGAACTGGACATGGAACAACAGACTGGTTCTAAACAGGGAAAGGAGTACGTCAAGGCTGTATATTGTCACCCTGCTTATTAAACTTATATGCAGAGTACATCATGAGAAATGCTGGGCTGGATGAAGCACAAGCTGGAATCAAGATTGCCTGGAGAAATATCAATAACCTCAGATGTGCAGATGACACCACCCTTATGGCAGAAAGTGAAGAAGAACTAAAGAGCCTCTTGATGAAAGTGAAAGAGGAGAGTGAAGAAGTTGGCTTAAAACTCAACATTCAGAAAACTAAGATCATGGCATCTAGTCCCATCACTTCATGGCAAATAGATGGGGGAAACAGTGGAAACAGTGACTGACTTTATTTTGGGGGGCTCCAAAATCACTGCAGATGGTGACTGCAGCCATGAAATTAAAAGACACTTGCTCCTTGGAAGAAAAGTTATGACCAACCTAGACAGCATATTAAAAAGCAGAGACTTACTTTGTCAACAAAGATCCATCTAGTCAAAGCTATGGTTTTTCCAGTAGTCATGTATGAATGTGAGAGTTGGAATATAAAGAAAGCTGAGCACCGAAGAACTGATGCTTTTGAACTGTGGTGTTGGAGAAGAGTCTTGAGAGTCCCTTGGAATGCAAGGAGATCCAACCAGTCCATCCTGAAGGAGATCAGTCTTGGGTGTTCACTGGAAGGACTGATGCTGAAGCTGAAACTCCAATACTTCAGCCACCTGATGTGAAGAACTGACTCATCTGAGAAGACCCTGATGCTGGGAAAGATTGAATGCAGGAAGAGAAGGGGACGACAGAAGATGAGATGGTTGAATGGCATCACCAACTGAGTGGACATGAGCTTGAGTAAACTCCAGGAGTTGGTGATGGACAGGGAGGCCTGGTGTGTTGCGGTCTGTGGGGTCGCAAAGAGTCGGACACGACTGAGCGACTGGACGGAAACTGAAGAGTTCTTCAGGGAACCGAGTAGAACATTCCCGTGAGAAGTTACAAGATCTAGATTCAAATGCTGAGTTTTGATACTGTATGATCTTGATCGTATCAGTTAAGTGCTGAGTCTCAAATTTCATCAAGTCATAAAATGGGAACATTGGGGTTAAAATTATACACGGTGGTGAAGGTAAAGAGCTCCCAGTAAAAGATGCTCTCCATTAGAGTAATGGCCTAAGCTCTCCGTGGGCTTGGGGTACATTTCTTGAAAACAGTTGTTGTCAACTGGGGGCAGTTTTGCCCCCCACCAGAGAATGTTCTGGATTGCCTGGTGATATTTCTGTCTGTCCCAAGGCTGGGGGATGCTTCTGGCATCTAGTGGACGGAGGCTAGGGAGGCTGCTAGACATCCTACAACACACAGGACAGCCCTCTATGAGACAGGATTATCCAGGCCAAGATGTCAACAGTGCTTTAGTTGAGAAATCATGGAACTTTCTTAAATGGGGATTCTTCTTGCCATTTTATGAACCAACATGAGGAACTGCTGTTTGAACATCATGAGGAAAGCAGAGTGATGCATGAAACTGGAAAGGAGGTCTACGGTAATACTCAGGAGTACAATGAGGCTGCAGATTACTGAAAATCTCTGATATGGTGGCCACCAGCCAGCCCCGTATGGCTCTTGCAATGGAAACTAACTGAAGTGGAATAAAGTTTTAAACTTGATTCCTGGATTTTAATAGCCATGTCACAAGTGCTCAATAGCCACATGTGACCAGTTGTCAGCACTGATATCCAGCAGTCCCGTCAGCACAGATTTTTCTCTCGAGCAGCACTGCTCATAATGGACTCAGCAGAACTAGGCATCAGTGGGGCAATCCATAAGAGAAAAGTTAGAAACTTCGGATGTGCAGAGAGCAGGGTACTGAGAGAGACCACAGCATACACCAAAGAGATGCTTAAATAAACACAAAGGCGGTCTACAGTTAAAGGCTAAAACAAGTCACAAAGACACACATGTATGATAATTGATCCACGCAATCCTCCCTTCCCCCATCCCCACCCCCAAAGGCCATTCTTAAGCACTTAAAACTCAAGAACCCTGAAAAGGTAAGCAGAATCAACCCAAGGCAGGCAGGGAAGTGGGAGCCATCGCTGGGGAGTGCTGTTGCCCTCACTTCCTTCTTCCTGGCACGGTTCAGTTCACCTTGTAGTACAAGCTTCCCATTCTGACTGGTGGCCACGACTCAACGGTACTGATGCTAGAGCGTCTGCGTTGGCCAATCTTGCTTACAGCCCTGGGGTCCTTGAAGATGGAGTATCCATACTTGGTGACGAACGGCAGACAGAACAAGTGCAGCAGCATCCGCGAGATCTGGAAGATCAAGTGCAGGTGCCTCAGCTCCTTGAACTGCTCTTTGATGGCCGTGTTGGTGAGCAGGATGATGGAGAGGCTGAGCAGCTCATAGATGACAATCCACACGCTGAAGCAGAGCATGCCCACGTAGTTCTTGGTGTGGATGCAATAGAGGAGCAAGGAGCAGACCAGAAGGGTGATGGTGGACAGGGCGACACTGATGTTCTTCTTGTGGGTCACAACCCAAGAGACCAGCTCAGACTTGGTCTCCTGGTAGACACTGAACATCTCTTCATAGCCAAAGAAGGCAAACTCATTCACTTCAAAGATGAGGAACTGGACAGTGTTGAGGAAACAGAAGGTGCCTGTCACGATGGAGTACTTCCTGTCATCCATTTTATGCTTGATTTCCCAGAAACATCGGCTGCAGGGGAAAAAAAAATTGTGGTGACACCCGATGAGATGGCAGAGCTGGCCCTGGGCAAATCCTCAAGCAACTAGATGTAAATAGAAGAGCTGACAGTAACAGTGATGGACGAACAAGCAACAAGCTGGAAGTCAAGGCACATCGGCTCTGGCCTCGCTAGCTAAAGGTGAGCACATCCTTGGGAAGTGGGGGCGTCACTGACCTGGGATACTTCTCAGGTAGCTCTATTGTTCCAGTGGCAGCTACGCTTTAAGGTGGCACAGAGGGTACTTCTTTTGGTGTCAGGCTTGTGGGAATTAGGAAGCTCCTCTGTGGCTCAGACCATGAACTCCTTATCGCCAAATCCAGACTTAAAGTGAAGGAAATAGGGAAAACCACGAGACCATTCAGGTATGACATAAATCAAATCCCTTACGATTATACAGTGGAAATGAGAAATAGATTCCACGGATTAGATCTGATAGACTGCCTGAAGAACTATGGATGGAGGTTCATGACATTGTACAGGAGACCGTGATCAAGACTATCCCCAAGAAAAAGAAATGCAAAAAGGCAAAATGGTTGTCTGAGGCGGCCTTACAAATTGCTGAGAAAAGAAGAGAAGTGAAAGGCAAAGGAAAAAAGGAAAGATATATCCATCTGAATGCAGAGTTCCAGAGAATAGCAAGGAGAGACAAGAAAGCCTTCCTCTGCGATCAATGCAAAGAAATAGAAGAAAACAGTAGAATGGGAAAGACTAGAGATCTCTTCAAGAAAATTAGAGATATCAAGGGAACTTTTCATGCAAAGACAGGCACAATAAAGGACAGAAATGGTATGGACCTAACAGAAGCAGAAGACATTAAGAAGAGGTGGCAAGAATACACAGAACTATACAAAAAAGATCTTCACAACCCAGACTACTATCACGATGGTGTGATCACTGACCTAGGGCCAGACATTTGGAATGCAAAGTCAAGTGGGCCTTAGGAAGCATCACTATGAATAAAGCTAGTGGAGATGATGGAATTCCAGTTGAGCTATTTCAAATGCTAAAAGATAATGCTGTGAAAGTGCTGCACTCAATATGCCAGCAAATTTGGAAAACTCAGCAGTGGCCACAGGACTGGAAAAGATCAGTTTTCATTCCAATCCCAAAGAAAGGCAATGCCAAAGAATGCTCAAACTACTGCACAATTACACTCATCTCACATGCTAGCAAAGAAATGCTCAAAATTCTCCAAGCCAGGCTTCAAAAGTATGTGGACCATGAACTTTCACATGTTCAAGCTGGATTTAGAAAAGGCAGAGGAACCAGACATCAAATTGCCAACATCCATGGGGTCATTGGAAAAGCAAGAGAGTTCCAGAAAAACATCTACTTCTGCTTTATTGACTACCCCAAAGCCTTTGACTGGGTGGATCACAACAAACTGTGGGAAATTCTGAAAGAGACGGGAATTCCAGACCATTTGACCTACCTCCTGAGAAATCTGTATGCAGGTCAAGAAGCAATAGTTAGAACTGACATGAAACAACAGACTGGTTCCAAATCGGGAAAGGAGAACTTTAACGCTGTATACTGTCACCCTGCTTATTTAATTTATATGCAGAGTACATCATGAGAAACTCTGGGCTGGATGAAGCACCAGCTGGAATCAAGATTGCCGGGAGAAATATTAATAACCTCAGATATGCAGATGACACCACCCTTATGGCAGAAAGTGAAGAAGAACTAAAGAGCCTCTTGATGAAAGTGAGAGTGAAAAAGTTGGCTTAAAACTCAACATTCAGAAAACTAAGATCATAGCAGTTGGTCCCATCACTTCACGGCAAATAGATGGGGAAATAGTGGAAACAGTGACTGACTTTATTTTGGGGGGTTCCAAAATCACTGCAGATGGTGACTGCAGCCATGAAATTAAAAGACACTTGCTCCTTGGAAGAAAAGTTATGACCAACCTAGACAGCATATTAAAAAGCAGAGACTTACTTTGTCAACAAAGATCCATCTAGTCAAAGCTATGGTTTTTCCAGTAGTCATGTATGGATGTGAGAGTTGGAATATAAAGAAAGCTGAGCACCGAAGAACTGATGCTTTTGAACTGTGGTGTTGGAGAAGAGTCTTGAGAGTCCCTTGGAATGCAAGGAGATCCAACCAGTCCATCCTGAAGGAGATCAGTCCTGGGTGTTCACTGGAAGGACTGATGCTGAAGCTGAAACTCCAATACTTTGGCCACCTGATGTGAAGAACTGACTCATCTGAGAAGACCCTGATGCTGGGAAAGATTGAAGGCGGCAGAAGGGGACAACAGAGGATGAGATGGTTGAATGGCATCACCAACTCAATGGACGAGTTTGAGTAAACTCCGGAAGATTTGTGATGAACAGGAAGGCCTGGAGTGCTGCAGTCCAGGGGGTCGCAAAGAGTTGGACTCAACTGAGCGACTGAACTGAAGTTGCTTCAGTCATATCTGACTCTTTGCTACCCTATGGACTGTAACCTGCCAGGCTCCTCTGTCCATGGGACTATCCAGGCAAGAATACTGGAGAGGATTGCCATGCCCTCCTCAAGGGGATCTTTTGGACCCAGGAATTGAACCCTTGTCTCTACTATCTCCTGCATTGCCAGAGGGTTCTTTACTACTAGCACTACCTTTACTCAAGATGAATGAAATTTTAAGTCCACCCAAAGTTTTATACACAAATATTTATACCATTCTTATTCATAATTGCCCCAAACTACAAACCATTCAATGTCCTTCAGTGACCAAATGGATTAACTGTGGTATATTCTTGCCATGGCATACTACTCAGCAATAAAGAAAGAGCCATAGGGACTTCTCCAGTGGTTCAGTGGCTACGGCTCCAAGCCCCCAATGCAGGGGGCCTGGGTTTCACCCCTGGTCAGGGAATTAGATCCCATATGCAGCATCTAAGCGTTCACATGCCATACTTAAAGATCCCACATGCCACAACCAAGACTCAGGGCAACCAAATAAATAAGTATTAAAAAAAATAATGAACTAGCAATACACATGATGACATGAATGAAACTTCAAGGGCTTAGGCTGAGCAAAAGAAGTCAGGCAAAAAAGATTATATACTCTATGATTCCATTTATGTAAAGTTCTAGAAAATACAAACTAACATATAGAGTAAATCAGCAAATCAGTGCTTTGTGGTGGCAGGGTAGGGGATGGCAGTGCAGGAAGTGGCAGGAGATAGGGATAAAGAGGAAACTTTTGGGGGTGATACACATGTTCATGTGTTCAATTATGGTGATGGTTTCACTGGGATATACTTATGCCAAAACTTATTAAATTGTATTCTTTAAACATGTATTTGTTGTGGCTGTGGTTTCGTCGCTCAGTCGTGTCCGACTCTTTGTGACCCCATGGACTGCAGCCCTCCAGGCTTCTCTGTCCATGGGGATTCTCCAGGCAAGAATACTGGAGTGGGTTGCCACTTCCTTCTTCAGGGGATCTTCCTAAACCTTCCTAAACCTAAATCAGGGGATTGAACACAGGTCTCCTGCATTGCTGGCGGATTCTTTACCACCTAAGCCACCAGGGAAGCCCGTGCTATATATTGTATATCAACTATACCTCAAGAAAGCTATTAGTAAGCCTCTAACATAATGTCTATAATGTTTGAAGTAGAGGTTTCCTCACTGTGTCTTCCATCCTGGCTTCTTAAACTGCTTCTGACATTTCCTGACCCCTGAACTCAAAGTGAAGTTTGTTGATATGTGATAATGTGTAATCTTGTACCATCTTATGTGGTTGGCTAATCAATTCATAAACATAAACATGATTTAATCTCTCCCACTAAACTGCAAAATCCTCAAGGTCAGGAATTATATCTTATAGTTTTTTGTATCCTCCTGCAGTGGAGATAGACACAGTGTGTCCTGCACAGTGACAGACAGAAGAGTTTAACAAATAGCTTTTGATTAATCACAAGTGCATTTGTGCTCCTTGACAGTGTTTATTGGGGGAGAGGATAGAGGGGTCAAGACAGAAAATGAAGTATGATTTGGCTCTATTTTTATTCTTTTACTTATCTGGAATATAGTATAGATGACACAGGGAGAGAAAAACAGCAAAAAAAACCACCTCAAGACCCCAACAATATATTTTTTGCTACAACAATCTGAAATACAGGTTTGCCTGTAGGGTTACGTCAGAGAGCTGTGGATTGAAGGCCGATGAAGACACAGCAAGATCAAAGGATTGCCAGACTGCAATTCAGCTTCATTTCATCCCTGCCTCTCTTCATTTTGATCAATAAGGTGGTACTGACAAGAAAAGGAAAGAGGAAGTCAAGGAGAGCTTGGTAAATAACAATGTCTTCTAATTAAACATCCTCTATGAGCACGGTGTTCTAGTTGTGATGGTAATCCCTTTTCTCACCATATCTCCCCCAAAAGAGTGGCAGTATCTCCCCCAAAAGAGTGGCAGTGGAGTCTCTACTTGCTGAAAAGTGAATGAGATGGAAAATGAACTGCCATGAGAGCCTGCTATCGTGGAATAGGGCTATGTTACTCACTGTAGCGGCGGGAAAAGCTGAGTATCTTGGATTTCCGCCGTGGGAAGTCTCCACTGCTGCTGGAAATACGTCTGTTGTAGGAGATGATATTGCCCTGGTTTTTATTTTTGTAGATCATGTAGGCGTAAGTGATGACAAAGAACATCCAGAAACAGTGCATGCATATACGGGACACCAGACCGAACCAGCGCATGACTCTGACCTCTCCAAGGGAAGAGTCGTCATTGGTAAGGCATTGTACCACAATGTTTACAGTCTCGTAGAAAAAGATCCAAACAATGTAGATTACCAGGCCCCTGTACATGTGGGCGTATACTGAGTAGAGGAGCAAGCAGCTGACGAGGATGGTGATGAAAGATAGGAAGAAGACGATAGTCAGGCTCCAGCAGATGATGAACAGTTTTATCAGGATACTTGCGTTCTTGATCTGTGACATTTGCTCAGTGCAATTGTTTCTCCTTAAGTACTTCTGTTCGAAGATGAGGTACAAGTCCACAGCAGTGATGGTAAAGACCCCTGACAGCAGGGAGCCCATTTTGGCGGTCATGCCACACCAGTGCTGCTCTTTCATGCTGAGACCTCCCGGGAAGACAAACAACAGCGGGGGCGGGGATAATTCTGATTCCTGCCAATGTGGGAAATTACCCAGGGCTTCTGCCTCCTTCCCCCAATTCACCTGGAGAAACAACAGAGAGAAATATGGACACCAGGCAGTAACAGCTTGGAGAAGACAGCAGGCTGTTTAAAACTGGGAGTTTGAGTGGGGAGGGAGGAGGAGGCAGTCCCAGGCTGGTGGCAGTGAGCAGATTAATTGGAGGAGTGGTTCTCAACCCCGGCCTCACGTTATAATCACTGACAGTCCCACCCCACACCAGTTAGAACATTCTCTGGGTATGACCCAGATATCAGCATTTTTAAAAACGTCCTAGTGATTTTCATCTGTAGCCAGTATTGGAAAATACTGAATAAGAAAGAAAGAGTCAGTCTGTGTCCAACTCTTTGCAACCCCATGGACTGTAGCCGACCAGGCTCCTCCATCCATGGGATTTTTCCAGACAAGAATACTGGAGTGGGTTGCCTTTTCCATCTCCAGGGGATCTTCCCGATCCCGGGGTCGAACCCGGGGCTCCCTCACTGCAGGTAGACTCTTTACCATCTGAGCCACCAGGGAAGCCTAAAATACTGAATAAAGAAAGTTAAATTGTGCTCTTTGTCTCTTCCAGTTTTGCCCTGGGTTATCACTGCTGCCCCCTGATGGGGAAAATTGGCCGCATTGTCCAAACCAAAGTCAGGGTAGCAACACAATTGCCTTGCTAGGTGAGTGGATGAAAACATTAGGTTTTGAGTAATCACTCCTCCACTATGTATCAAAACTTGAGGAATACAATGACAGGTGTACTTTAATGGAAATTTAAAACCTTAAAATAGAATAGCCTTATCATGGAAAAAGAAAAGACAATAATGAGCTAAGCATTCAACTCAAGGAGTTAGGGGGAAAAAATCCAACCAATGATAAGAATAAAAAAAGATAGGCGGAAGAAAACAAAGAAAAGAACAGAAATCAATAAAAAGAAAGAAAAGATAAAGTAGAGGGACTTCTGATTGCTAAGGTTAGTGGAGCCAACTTGCTGATTAAAAAAAAACAAAACTAAACTAAAAACTGCTGGATAAAATAGTTTTTAAATATTCTTGAAAGCACAGAAGCGCTGACAAGATAGGAAGTAGGAGACAAAAGACTATAGGACTTCAGGATCTGGGACAGGTAAGCAAGCATGAAAGTCAAATTTGCTCTGAGGATATTTGCCAATCTGTGTGTGCGTGCTTAGTCGCTTCAGCTGTATCCGACTCTTTGTGATCCCAGGGTTCTCTGTCCATGGAATTCTCCGGGCAAGAATACTGGAGTGGGTTGTCATGCCCTCCACCAGGGATCTTCCCGACCCAGGCATCAAACCCACATCTCTTAAGTCTCCTGCATTGGCAGGCAGGTTCTTTACCACTAGCGCCGCTTGGGAAGCCCCCTTTGCCAATCTGGGCAAACTTGAATTTCCTTTTGAGAACTCTGCAGTGTAACATGGAATGAAATTAAAGCTCAGTGTCCACCAAGGTGGGGAGTCTATTAGAAGGCCTTCCCTGTATTAGTCATGGCCCCAAAGGGTTATGATTACAGTAAAGGGGAATCAGAAGTAAACTTGCCCCCATCTTCTCCCAGCAGACTCCAAGGAAAGTTAACTTAGTACTAACTGAACATTTCAGGAGAAAACTCTCCTTGAGACACTATCACTGTAACTAACTTCTTACAGATTTGTAGCCCAAATTCCATGAAGTATTTAAACAAAAACGCTTAAGTAATAAAATCTAGTTTAAAGTAGTCCTAGGACTTCACTGGTGGCCCAGGGGTTAAGAATTTGCCTGCCAGTGCAGGGCATACAGTTTCAATCCCTGGTCTGGTAAGATCCCACATGCGGCAGGGCAGCTCAGCCCTGCACCACACGTCCTGAGCCAGGGCCCTGTGAAGCTCGAGGACCGAAGCCTGTGTGTCCAAGGGCCCGTGCTCTGCAGCAAGAGAAGCCACTGCAATGGGCAGGCCCCCCTCGCCACAACTAGAGAAAGCCCGTTCACAGCAACGATGACCCAGTGCAGCCAAAAATAAAATAAAAAACATAATCCTAAACTGGAAGTGTCTCTAAGTGCCTGGGAGAAACAAGCTCACATCCCCTCTGGAGGGATACATCTTTGTGCTGGTCCTTAAAGAACTCCCTTAGTAATTCTTCAGGGACAATGATTAGTACATGGTGAAAAATAACTGGGCGTATAAGGAACAAGGCACTGGGAGAACCAGCAGAAACAACAGAACTACAAAAAAGAAAAACACATTATGAAACAAGCATGGTTATGACACTTTCTGGAATTATTTAAGTTTTTAAATTTTATTTTTAATCTGTGGTAAAATACACATAACATAAAACTCATCACCTTAACCATTTTAAAGTATAAGCTGGTGTTTAGTCGCCAAGTTCTGTCTGACTCTTTCTTGACTCCATGGACTGTAGCCCGCCAGGCTTCTCTGTCTATGGGATTTCCCAGGCAAGAATATTATTTCTGCTTAGCTTCTCCATTGACTGTGTACTTATCCTTGCCAGGCCTCGGCTTCCACATCTTCTTTTTGTTGTTGTTGTTGCTGCACAACTTGTGGGATCTTAGTTCCCCAGCTACAGGGATGGAACCTGTACCCCCTGCAATAGAAGCATGCAGTCCTAACCATTGGACCACCAGGGAATTCCCTCCACATTTTGTTTTTTTTCAGTTGTGTCACACAGCCTGTAGGATCCTAGTTCCCTAGTCCCCTAACCAGGGATTGAACTCATGCCCCCTGTAGTGGGAGCTCAGAGTCTCAACTACTGTATCACCAAGGGAAGTCCCCACATCTTTAAAATTGGGTGTACTCATTTCTTTTTTCTCTTTCTGTAATTTTACTAGTCATTATAGCAAAGTATGGGCTGCTCTGGCGGTTCAGCAGTCAAGAACCTGCCTGCCAATGCAGGAGACGAGGGTTGGACCCTGGGATTGGGAAGATCCCATGGAGAAGGAAATGGCAACCCACTCTAGTATCATAGCCTGGGAAATACCATGGGCAGAGGAGCCTGGTGGGCTACAGTCCATGGGTCGCCAAAGCCTTCTGACATGACTTAGCAACCAAACAACAACAACATAACAAATTACTCCAAAACTTAGTAGCATAAGACAAATGAGACAACTGTTTATTATGCATGTGGATTCTGTGTGTGGAGGACTCTGGAGGTTAGCTTAACACTGTGCATGATGAGGAATTTGGATGGGACACATCCAGGAGATCTCGTCACCACTCATGAATTTGGGGGACCTCTCCTTGAAGACTCATTCACACACATGTCTGGTGACGGCTGCCAGCTGTCAGTTCGGGGTCTCAGTCCCTCTCCATATAGGAGTTTTCATGTGGTCTCTCTGTGTGGATTCATTTGGGTTTCTTCACCTCTTGCTGACTGGCTTGTCCAGAGTGACTGTCCCCAGAAGGGTGAACTAGGGGAAGCTGTAGTACCTTGTTTAAACTTGGCCTTGGAAGTGGCTTCTACTGTACTCTGTTCTTTTCTCTTTTTTTGAAGTATAGTTAATTTACAATGTTGTTAGTTTCTGATGTACAGCAAAGTGATTCAGTTATGTGTGTGTGTGTATATTCTCTTTCATACTCTTTTCTATTTTGGTTTATTACAGCATATTGAATAGAGTTCCCTGTGCTATACAGTAGGACCTTGTTTATCCATCCTATATAGAATAATTTATACCTGCTCATCCCAAACGCTCAATCCAACTCTCCTCCTTGGCAACCACAAATCTGTTCTCTATGTTCGTGAGTCTGTTTCTGTTTTGTAGGTAGGGTCATTTGTGTCATATTTTAGATTCCACACATAAGTGATATCATGTGGTATTATCTTTCTCTGTCTGACTTATTTTGCTTAGTATGATAATCTCTAGGTCTATTCATGTAGTTGCAAATGACATTATTCCATTCTTTTTAATGGCTGAATAGTATTCCATGTATATATCATATATATATATATATATATATATATATATATATATATATATATATATCTCACATTTTCCTTAGTTAGTCAACTGTTGATGGCCATTTAGGTTGTTTCCATGTCTTGGCTATTGTAAACAAAGCTGCACTTTATTCTTGTGAATCACCAAGGCTGGGCCATTTTCAGAGGGAGGAGAAATGGAGTCTACCTTTTGTGTCAGGAGTGTTAGGGAATTTTCTGAGGTGCAGGGGATTCTTGTTATCTCAGTGGTCAAAATCCAAACTTCCACATTTGCCAGGCTGACCAGGGAAGGAAAAGTGATCATAACAAGGAAATACTCACCAATGAACTCATGTTCCCCATTTTCCCCTATCACCGCAACATTCCTCTAGGCTGCAACTAAGGGTTCTGTGTGTGCACCAAACCCATCAAATCAAGTCTTTATTGTTCAGCCTCTCTCTGAGAGCCCAATGTAAATAGCTGATGACACAAAGCAAATAATTTGCAAAGCATCATCGCAAGTCTTGCAAGATCTCATGCAGCGATTAAAAATGATGAAGAAAACTGCTCAAATTACATGAGGCCTTTAGTAATCCTGGATATGATAGAGTTAGTGCAGTTGATAACCAGAAAAGAAAAAGAAAATCACTAAGAACATAATAGGTACTTCAGTAAAAAATGGTTTGAAGATGAATAAACTGTTACATATTCACAAGATGGAATGTTAAGCAGTCATCAAAATGAATTACTGTAGCAACACAGAACAATTGGAATGAATCTTAGTAATGTAATAGCAAGTGAAAAAGTACCAAAAGAAGATATACAATTAAAAGCAACTATAGAAAAATAAATAAATAAATAAAAGCAACTATAGGTATGTTATATACACACATACACAATTTTTGGACTGTATATATAGATGCAATAAAACTACAAAACTATATAAGGAAAATAAGGGAATGATGAACTTAGGATTCTAAATGACCATCACCTTGGGTCAGGGGAGGAAATGAAATGGGCTGGGGAGATCATATAGTCAGATCTGATTTACTGTCAAGATCCTAATTTTACTTTGGGTAGAGGATTTGAGGGTAAATGTTACTTTATTAAAAAGAACTAATATTTTTAAAGTAAATAAAGGAGTTATGCATGGATCAGTTAGGGCTATGTCATGCACCAAAGATTATAAGTCTAACCGTGAGCATATGAAGTATGATAAAAAAAAAACACTAAAATAAAACAAGGATAATAACAGTATTTACCTCATAAGGTTGCTGTGAGGCTTAAATGAGTTAATATATTTAAAACATTCAGAACAGTGCTTGGAACATGGTAAGCATTGTACTATATAAGAGTTTTTGCTATTGTCATTTTTACTTAATGCCAAGGGGTAACTACTATTTATTATGCATGTAAAACTATTATTTATTAAGTTGTGTTGCAGAAGATATCATCAGCTTCCTTCCCAACACCCATTTACTCTTCTTTGCTAACAGAAGTCTACTTTAGGTCAACTAAAACTTGGACTCTGTCAACCTTGGCCCCAGTTCTATGCTGAATTCTCCTCTGCTCAAGCCCTCTCATGAATATGCATGTACCCCGAGCTTAAAACTTCCCCAATTCGCTGTTCAGGGAGACATTGCTTTGGAAAAGATCCCGTGTTCTTATTTGCTGCCAGTAACAATAAATCCTTCCTTCTCCCAGTCTTTGGGTTGGTTGTGTCTATTGGCACCCACCAAGAAGCAAACTCAGTTTCGAGGTAACACTGTCTCTACATTTTCTTTCTTTTTAGCTTGAATGGGGTATGATGCCTAGAACCTCAGCAGCTATTTTGTTACCGTGAGGCAACAGGCATAGGGACAAAAGCAAATATGCTAAGGATGTCAACACTGAGAGAGCATCTTTTTGTATTTTATTGATTACTTCTAAAGTTGAATATTTTTATAAATATCAATATGTGATTTAAAAAATCTCTGTCTAGGGACTTCCCTGGTGGCTCAGTGGATAAGAATCTACCTGCCAACCCAGGGGACATGGGTTCAATCCCTGGCCCAGGAAGATTCCACATGCCATGGAGCAATTAAGGCCATGCTCCACAACTACTGAGCCCAAATTCTAGAGCCTGTGAGCCACAGATACTGAAGCCCGTGCCCTAGAACTCTGCATCAAGAGAAACGGTTGCATTGAGAAGCCTGTGCATAACAATGAAGAGTAGCCCCCACTCGCCAAAACTGGAGAAAGCCCTTGCAAAGCAACAAAGACCCAGTGCAGCCAAAATTAAATAAATAAACAAAAAAATACCAAAAAATCTACACCTAAATAAATCTAAAACTATCTTTCCTGGCAGTCCAGTAGTTAAGACTCTGCGTTCCCATTATAGGGGGCATGGGTTTGATCCCTGGTCAGGGAACTAAGACCTTTTATGCAGGTCTTTGGTGCAGCCAAAATAAATAAAAGATAAATAAGTCTGAAATCATTTTGATAAGTAGAAAATAAAAATACAAAGTGGCAAGAAAGCATGAAGGCATAATTTAATTAATAGCATTTTTCTCTCAGTGATATCTGAAATACTAATGCATCTTTCATTTGATAATACCTTAGACTTACACAATTATGGTAAGAACTTTAGTTCTTAGTTGGGGAATCTTAGTTCTTAGTTCCCCAATCAAGGATTGAACGTTTATCCTTAGCAGTGAAAGCACAGAGTCCTAACCACTGGGCAGCCAAGGAATTCCCTCAATATTTTTCATTCTTTTCACAATTTGACTTGTGATTCCAACAGAGGATGTTGCTACCAGCTCCCTTCAGCTGGATCTCTGGCATTATTGGGTTGAGGCAGGGAAATAACAATGGCAATGAGCACATTATAAAGTGGACTTCCCTGGCAGTCCAGTGGCTAAAACTCTGTGCTCCCAATGCAGGGGGCCGGGTTTCATCCCTGGTCGGGGAACTAGATCCCACATGCTGCAACTAAGACCCAGTGCAGCCAAATAAATAAAAAAGAAAAAGAAGAGCCTAAGTCACCTATGTCAATTAAAAGGTTTTGTTTTGTTTTTTGATGTGAACCATTAAAAAAAATGTTTATTTATTTGGCTGCATCGGATCTTAGCTGTGGCATTTGGAATCTTCGTTGAATCTTTCAAGGTCCTTCTTTGAGACACACAGCCTCAACAGTTGTGGTGTTCAGGCTCAGCTGCTCCGAAGCACGTGGGATCCTAGCTCCCCGACCAGGGACTGAACCTTGAGTCCCCAGTACTGCAAGGATCACTAGGAAGTCCCTGTGGACCATTTTTTTTTAAAGTCTTTATTGAATTTGTTACAATAATGCTTCTGTTTTAGGTTTTGTTTTTTTGGCATGAGGCACTGGGATCTTAGCTCTCTGATCAGGGCCCAAACCTGCACACTCTATAGGAAGGGAAGTCCCAGAGCTATATATATATATATAATTATAAAAATGCTAGTTATAAGCAAAACACCAAATGCTTGTTACAAATTCACTCTCCCACCAAAAGTAAATGTACATCCCTGGTTTAGAACATATTTGTCATAATTTTGGGGTTTTTTGGCTGTGTCATGCGGCTTGTGGGATCTTAGTTCCCCCATTAGGGATTGGGGAACCTTTAACCTTAGCAGTGAAAGTGCAGTCTTAGCCACTGGGCAGCAAGGAATTCCCTCAAGAATTTTTTTTAACACCTCAGTAAAAATGCCTACACCTTAAGTGGGGTTTGAAACAGGGGCTGGTGGGCTTCAAGTCTCTGTTCTGTGGGTTGCACAAGGCAGCTGCCAGCAGCCCCATGATGGCCGTGGATAAGAGGTTGGCCCCTGTGTCCGGCACCAGGTTCTACCTCTGGATTCTGAGGCATCCCTGAAGGGCAGAGGAGCTCTGGTCATAATGGAGGCTGGATTTCCTCCTAGCCTGGCAGTAACAGGCCAATTTAATTGGATTTTTAAAAATGAAATTGGATACTTTGCATATATAGGAGCCTGAGTTCTTTGAGATATATCTTCCATATTCTCTTTAAAATAAATCTATTAACTTAGAAAAGAAAAAAAAGAACTGCTGAGATAATTTATGAACCCTTCTCACTCCCTCTCCTTTGGCTTTGCATACCACAGAAGGAATTTGTACCATAATCGGACACTCTCGTGTGAGAAAGCAGTTTTATTATCATTATTTTTTAAATTATTTGCTTGTTTATTTTTGGCTATGCTGAATCTTCGTTGCTGTGTGGGCTTCTCTCTAGTTGCGGCAAGTGGGGGCTACTCTCCAGTTGCAGAGCACAGGCTCGTCATTGTGGTGGCTTCTTTTGCTGTGGACGGGCTCCAGGGCTCACAGGCTCAGCAGTTGTGGTTCCAAGGCCCTAGAGCACAGGCTCAATATTTGTAGCACACAGGCTTAGCTGCTCTGTGGCATGTGGGATCCCCCTGGACCAGGGATCGAACTCATGTCTCTTGCATTGGCAGGCAGATTCTTTACCACTGAACCACCAGGGAAGCCCCCTCTTCTATCTTTTTTTTTTTTTTAAATAATACAAAATTGGACTCAGTTGTCTTCCTCAAGGAGTTAGGGAGAAATTCTATCTCAGAGTGTTTTTCTCTCTCCCCTGGAGAGTCATATTGAAATCCCAGATGCATCCAGTTCTAGAATTTCATGGAAGGGCTCTGGACTTCAGGCCGTGTGGTCAGTCATGTGAGGGTGTGAGAGGCTTGATGTCCTAGCCTCAGTGGCCCCACTGCTCATAGCTCCAAAGGCTGTGGCTCACAGCTCAGTCCCCAGCCTGGGGTCCACGCAGCCAACCCATCAATCATCCTGTCACTCTGGGGTCAAACATGGGTCCCAAGGTGGGCAGAACTAGGCACTTCTCCATTCCCCGAGGGAATGTAGGAGTCGGAAGTGATTCCCTGCTCCCTCATCTTTTCAGATCTATACCCCCACGCACCCACATAATCAAGATCTCTGCTTTTGAGAGCCTAGATTTTCCAAAGCAAAAGTATTTTAACTCTCTGATAGGGGAAGAGATGGGCAGTCCTCTCAGACCTACAAAAGGAAGATGCCTGTCATGCTTTATGGTAAATCAGTCAACAAACAGGAAACCAGTCCCAGCTACAAATGAGGCAATTTGGACAATAAATCACACTGCTGCCTACAAAGTCCTCACCATCTGACTCCAATCCAACTTTCCAGGAACACCTGTGTGCATTCCTCCTTGTGTATATCATACTCTCATTTCCTCCGATGTCTTTCCTCCCCTTCTCCACCTGGCTCACTCATACTCATCCCTCAAGGTCATGTGAATCCTCAAGAAGGTGCCAGGGCTCTAGTTTGGCATTTGTGATCCTCTTGACCTTTCTTTTGTGTTCAGAAGTCTCACATCGGTACCAAAAGCAGGAGAGCACCAACAAGCTCTCTTCTGTGTTTGTCTCTTTCATAGGAAGGAAACCACTTCCCATAACCCCCCAGCAGCCTTCTTTTCCTGGCTCACTGGCCAGAGCTGGGTCACAGGGTCACCCAACACTGCAGGGGAGGCTGTGGAAATCAGTTTCTGACAAGCTCAGTAGGATTGCCATAACTGGTTAAGGCATATCATGATTCATGCCAACTGGGAACACAGTTGCCCCACCTCTCCAAAACAAATGAGTCCCCTTCCCAAGGAAGGAGGAAGGAAATTGCTAATAAAGTCAACCATAGAGATCCTGTTCCATTAATTATCCCTTCTTCCTCATTGACATGGGAAGAACTATTATTATTTGTTTTCCCCTCCTTCCACAGAAGCAGGATTTTTAGATATACACATGGTTGGCCAGAATAAGGTTTGCCTTTCCTGGCCTCCCTGGCAGCTGAATGTGGCCATATGACCAATTCCTGAGAATAGGTTTAAAGGGGGAGAAATGAATGGGACCAGTATCCCTGCTGGCTCAGGGGTAAAGAATCCGCCTGCAATGCAGGAGACATGGGTTTGATCCCTGGGTCGGCAAGATCCCCTGGAGGAGGGCATGACAACCCAGTATTCTTGCCTGAAGAATCCCATGGACAGAGGAGCCTGGAGGGCTACAGTCCATTGAGTGGCGAAGAGTCAGACATGACTAAGCATGCACACACCATGTATTAAGGAGAAAGTCACCTTTCCTTTCCCTCTTCCCAACAGATGAAATGTGGATGGAGTAGGGGGAATAGAGGGTGACCTTGGACCAACTGGACAAGGACATGATAAACACAGAAGGATCTAGGCCTCTGAAGATTCACAGAGCAGGGCCACCACTCATACTTAGGCTCTTACATGACTGAGGGAAACTATAAACTTCTGTCATGGTTATGTGTGTGTGTGTGTGTGCGCACATGCACGCTCACTTGTGTCCAACTCTTTGCAGCCCCATGGACTATAGCCTGTCAGGCTCCTCTGTCCATGGAATTCTGCAGGCAAGAATATTGGAGTGGGTAACCATGCCCTCCTCCA
The DNA here is from genome assembly GCF_963930625.1 of Muntiacus reevesi. Taxonomy (NCBI): domain Eukaryota; kingdom Metazoa; phylum Chordata; class Mammalia; order Artiodactyla; family Cervidae; genus Muntiacus; species Muntiacus reevesi. The sequence continues at coordinate 13,085,765 of NC_089268.1, forward strand.
GGGGATCTTCCCGACCCAGGGAACAATCCCTTGTCTCTTGAGTCTCCTTCCTTGGCAGGTGGGTTCTTTACCAGCTGAGCCACCAGGGAAGCCCTCTGTCATGGTTAAAGCACTGTTATTTTGCACCCAAACTCATGTCCTAACAAACACAACTGCCTCCAATCCTTTGCCTGTAAGCATGCCAAAGTCTCTTCCAGCTCAAACAATCTCTCCTTTGACCCTGTGTTTCTCTCTCATTTACATTCAGTCTTGGTGTCAGGGCAAGCAACAAATACTGGCTCTTGGCTGATTTAAGCAGAAAAGTCATAGTTCATAGATGTGTGCAAAGGGCCAGTTATTGATTGCCACAACAATGCTACATAAACAACCACAAAACCTCAGCGGCATGTAACAATGAACAGTACTTAGTTCACAAGTCTGTGGGGTTCAGCTTCTCTGGGGCTGGGCTGAGCTGGGCTGATATCAACTGGACTTATTTGACATCTGGGGTCAACTGTCGGTCGACTGGACAGTTTTGTTGATTTTGGCTGAGTTCATTCATATGCCTGAGGGTCAACTGGCTGTTGGCTGACTTAGGATGGCCTCAGCTGGGATAACTCAGAGAGACTTGGCCTAGGTCCATGTGATTCTCATCATCCAACAGGCTAGCCTAGACATGTTGCAATAGCAGAGGCCAGCAGTGAGGGTACTATAGACTGAATGCTTTTGTCCTCCCCAAATTCATATGTTGAAAACCTAATGCCCAATGAGATGGTATTAGATGGTAGGGCCTTTGGGAATTGATTAGGTCAGGAGGGTGGAGCCTTCCTGAATGAACAAGTACCAGAGAGATCCCTTGCTCCTTCCTCTGTGTGAGGACATGGCAAGAAGTTGGCAGTTTGCAACCCAGAAGACAGCCTTTGCCAAAACCAGGTCATGCTGGCACTCTGATCTTAGACTTCCAGCCTCCACAAATGTGAGAAATAAATATCTCTTGTTTACAAGCCACTCAGTCTGTAGAATTCTGTTATATAATCGCACACAGACTAAGACAGAGAGCAAGTGCAGCCACATGAATGTTTTCCAAGTTTCTGCTTGTATGCGTGGGTGCATGCTAAGTCACTTCAGTTGAGTTCGACTCTTTGCAACCCTATGGACTGTAGCCAGCCAGGCTCCACTGTCTATGGGAATCTCCAAGCAACAACACTGGAGTGGATTACCATTTCCTCCTGCAGGGGATCTTACTGACCCCAGAACTGAACCCAAGTCTTATGTTTCCTGCACTGGCCTGCAGGTTCTTTACCACTAGTGCCCCATGGGAAGCCCTCTGCTTGTATAATGCTTCCTAAAATCCCTTGATCACAGCAAGTCACAAGATTGAGTCCAGAGTTAGAATGAGAAGGTCCCACAAGATAACACGGATGCAGGGAGAGGTGAAGAATTAGGGCATTAATACCATCATCTATCACACCACATTCGGAGACTTTGCTTACAGGATGGCAGCCAATATCATGCCACGGAGCCAGGCCACTGAAGACACTGCTGCTGCCAGTGATGAGCGTCTGATGCCAAAGTCACACTGAGAGGTCTTCTGGCACAAGACTCTAGGTATTGCCGCTGCCAGAGCTTTTTCCTGAAGTTGGGTGTTGCTGTCACAACTGCTACTGCTCACCAAGAATGAATTCTCTTGTTCTCTTTTTTCTTTGCATCAGAAGCTCCTCCTGATTCAAAGTATACTTTGGGAAAATTTCATTAGCAGCGCCTATGACATGTGCACTTGACTTAGTTCACAAGAAAGGGCGGAAAAGTAAGTAGCTGCCATTTTTAGCTACAATCCTGATAGGCGGACTCTGCTTCCCACAAGGTTTCATAGAGTGAAAAATTCTCCATACATGGGGAAGGGATTTATATCATACGCATATAAAGAACTACAACAGAACAACAATGATGAGGGGGAGGAAGAGGAAGAAACTGGCCTCTCAATCTTCACAGCTAAGCTGTTTTTCATTTGTTTGTTTTTGCCATACCGCATTGCTTGTGGGATCTTATCAACTAGGGACTGAACACAGTCCTAGACACTGAGAGTGCTGAGCCCTAACCATGGGACTGCTAGGGAATTCCCCATAGCTAAGTTTCTTGAAAGGGTACTCCTAGCTCTCTTTCCCCTTCTACTTTTTTTTCCATTTCACTTTGTAATAATCAGTTATGACCATCCTAGTGATGCAAAATTCAGTGGTTTACAACCACAAACATCTATTTTTCTCACTATGCTTCGGGCTGCAGGACAACCTGGAACAGTTAAATACTCACTGGTAGTGACATAGGTAAGTGGTGCTATTTATAAAATGGAATATTATACAGCAGTGAAAATGAGTGAATTACAGCTATAATCTATCAACATGGATAAATCTCAAAACCATCCTGTTGCCTAAAAGAAGCAAGCAACAGGGAGAATGAATACCATACAATATCATTAAATTATTAATATAAACAACACATTATTTAAGGTTACAAAAACAGGTCAAAAATATACATACACAGAGGATGTTTAATACAAAATTCTGCACAGTGGACACACTTGAAGGCAGGGAAATGCCCATAGGAAGGGACTCCCAAGAGGCATCTAAGGTACTGGTGATGTCCTGCTGCATGGAGTGGGGAGTGGGGGACGTTCAGGGAAATGTTACTATTATTCATTAAACTATACATATTAGTGTTATACAATCTTTTGTGTATATGGTGTATTTAATATCCCATGAGAAAAACCTACTACTGGTGAGGATGTGTGGCAATGGTAACTCAGCCACTGCCGTGAGGATCACTATAAATAGGAAAAACCATTTTGGAGAGCATTTTTCAGTATCCAGTTAAGTAGAAATTGTGCATATTCTATGATCCAGCATGTTTTTCCTCAGCACCTTAAAAGCAGTGGTTTTTCAAGCTTTGTGACAACAATCTCTTACTGAGATATCTGTTTTACATTATAATCAAGTACACACATACACACATATGTATAAGTGTGTAAAAAGCAGAAATAAAATTTTTGCACAATAATGCCTTTTCCTATTACATGCAACACTCTAATCCTTTCTAATCCTGTCTATTCTTTTTTTTTTTAATTGCGATATAATTGACACAACATTGTCAATTTTGTGTATCAGGTAGAAAGTGAAAGTGAAAATGAAGCCGCTCAGTTGTGTCCGACTCTTTGCAACCCCATGGACTGTAGCCTACCGGGCTCCTCCATCCATGGGATTTTCCAGGCAAGAGTACTGGAGTGGGTTGCCATTTCCTTCTCCAATCAGGTATAAATGTCCCCATTTATTCTATTTCATTAAAGGTTCCAATTTTTAAATGTATTTCAACTCACTATAACAGTTGACAAACTGTCCTTTGAAAAACACCACACTAGAGAAAATTGTACATATGGTAATGTGTAAAAGAATGTTAATTGAGCACAGCTTAAAATAGAAATAACTGGCGATGACAATTGAGGAATATTTACATTATGGAACATAATAGGGCAGTTAAGATGAGCAAACAAGAGCTCCTTGTATCAACAGAATGCAGAGTGAAAAAAGCCAGTTGCTGAAGCATATGTACAGTGTGTTGCTATTTATAAAGTTTCAAAACATGAAAAACATGTTGTTTATAGATACGCGCATATATAGTAAAAGTGTGTAACATGGAAGAGAGTGGATTGTGGTTTCCACTGGAGAGAGGGAGGGGAATGGGATCAAGGATGGGCAATATGGGGACTTGGAAGGTTTTTTTCTTAATCTTATTCTCAAACGTTATTTATGCTTTATTCTTTACTGTGGGGTTGGCAATATGCACCCATAGCCAAATCTGGTACAGTATTTTTTCATGGTCTGTGAGCTAAGAATGGTTTTTACATATTTTAATATTTGTAAAAAACTGAAAGAAGAATATTTTGTAACTTGGGAAAATCACATAGAATTCCAATTTTTATAGTTACAAATGAAGTTTTATTGGAACACAGCCTTGCTAATTTTGCAAAGCTGAGAACTGTTTACAGCCTGGCGCTTTATAGAAAAAGTCTACCACCCTCTAACTTATTTATTTACTTACTTACTTATATTTTTTGGCCCCACTATGTGGGATGTGGGGTCTTAGTTCCTTGACCAGGGATCAAACTCATACCCGCTGCAGTGGAAGCACAGAGTCTTAACCACTGGACTGCCAAGGAAGTCTCAACACCCCCTAATTTATTATATAACATATATTTTATAATGATAAAAATATGGTAGCATTAGAGAATTCTAGAAAGAAAAAGATGCATAATTCTACTAACAAAAGTTACTAAAATTTTCCATGTTTTCTTCTACTCTTTGATAAAAGAGTCAAATGTATTTTTATCGAAATCAGGCAAAGATTTTTTGCATTCTGCCTTTTCCCTGCTGGACATCACTTCATAAACCTCTCTGACATGCTATGTAGCATGCAAATTTGCAAGATTTAATGACATAGCATGGTTCAAGTTTACAAACCACACACCATAATTTGTTTAACCACCTTCTCATGTTTAAACCTTTTGCAATCTTTTGATTTACCCCGTTTGTTATTGGTTACAAGGCAAAGAACACCTTTGTATACAGAGCTTTCCCCCTCCCTCTTTTTAACTGACTTTCTTAGAATAAATTCCTAGGAAAGAAATGCTTTATCTTCCTTCCACCCCTTCAGATTCGATTCTCTCTTTCTTTACTCCTACAACCTCTTGCTTCTTCAGTCATTTTGCTTAGCCTTCTGCCTTCCCTGACATAACTCATCTCTCTCAGTTGACTCTCTCAGTGGTTCTTTAGGTGCTGAAAAAGTCCTTTTGCTGTTAGATTCCAGTTTGGCCTCACCATTCCTCTGGGGGTCCAACTTTCTGCAGTACATTGTGAAGGCTGCTTCTTGTTCTCGTTTATTAATTCTTCTCTCAGCATAGAGTCCACTTGACTCCTACTCTGAGATTAAAGTCTGCTAGTGATCTCTGGGATTCCCTGGTGGCCCAGATGGTAAAGAGCCTGCAATGTGGGAGACCTGAGTTCGATCCCTGGGTTGGGAAGATCCCCTGGAGAAGGAAAGGGCAACCCACTCCAGTATTCTTAGCCTGGAAAATCCCATGGATGGAGGAGCCTGACGGGCTATCATCCATGGGGTTACAAGAGTCAGACCCTTCACTTTCACTTTTAGTGATCTCTTTGGAACTTAGTCCAAAGGCTTTATTATTATTTTTTTTTTTTCTTGATTTTTATCTCCCTTTGTAGCTGTTACTCTGAAAGGTCCTTCAGCTCTTTCTCTTTCCCTGCATGTCTCCATTCTCGGTTTAACTCTTCCATGGAACTTTCTCTAAGGATTGAGATAGAATCACCTCTTTTGAGTCCACATTCAACCCAGACATAGCTCATTCCCTTTGCTCCAAGCTCTACTTTGCTCCAATATGAGCTGTTTTCCTCTCTTCTGAATGAAGATGAAGTTAAAGAGGGAACAGTTAAAAACTTGCAGCCAGACAACATTCATTGAGAGTTTTCTAGTTACAGTTTCAAAATAATAAATAAATTTTGAAATAAATTTAAGGATCATAGGTCACTCCGTTCCACGAGCAAAAGGTCTCCAAAGTGAGGTCTACAAGCATCGGGGTCACCTGGGAGGCGGCTGTTGCTGCTGTTGAGTTGCTCAGTTGTGTCTGACTCTTTGCGACCCCATGGACTGCAGCACGCCAGACTTCCCTGGCCATCACCATTTCCCAGAGTTTGCTCAAACTCATGTCCATTGAGTCAGTGATGCCATTCAACCATCTCATCCTCTATCACATAAGTTCCACCCCAGACCTATTAAATCAGAATCTTGACTTATAACATGATCTCCAGGTGACTCACATGTACATTAAAGCATGAGAGGGACTTCCCTGGTGGTCCAGTGGTTAAGAACCCAGCCACTAATGCAGGGGACACAGGTCCGGGAAAATCTTACGTGCCATGTGACAGCTAGGCCCTTAGGCCACATCTACTGAGCCCGGGCCCTCCAGAGCCTGTGCTCTGTAGCAAGAGAAGCTACTGCAATGAGAAGCACTCACACCGCAACAAAAGGCAGCCCCTGCTATGCAGCAATGAAGGCTCAGCACAACCAAAAATAAATACATTTTTAAAAAGTATAAGAAGCACCAGTATAATGAACCAGTCAGTGCGTATCACTAAGGGTCTCTACCAAAAGTGCTCCATGCATCAAACCAATGATTTTTCACCTTAAGTTTGGTGTGAGGGTGGTCTTGCTGCCACAGCTATCATCTTTTGATGGACAGGTGGCTAGGTGGGTGATCTCTGTCCCTCATCATTTTAGGTACAAGTTCATCCCTCTGAAGCTGCAAAAGGGTTTGAAGAGGACATTCTTTCCCAGGAAAGGAAGGCTGTTTTTCAATAAAGAGCATAAATAAGCTTATAGGCTCTTTGGTAAGGTGGACACACCTGCCAGGGATTGGAAAAATGGTTTCTATCATCTTTTCCAACAAAAAACGCACGTGAACAACATAGAACCAAAAGACAAGAATAGTTTATACTCTTCATTCTCTCATTCAGCAAATATTAAGCACCTACTGTGTGCCAAGCACTATTCTAGGTGAGAAGAGTAGAGACAGAACTGACAAAATCCTTGCCTTAGTGGAATTTACATCCTAGGGGATGGAGATGGACAAGAAACAGGTATAAAATATGGCAGATAGGGGTAACACTTTAAAGAAAAAAATAGATATTTGAGGGGAAAGAATCCCAAGCAGAGGCAGTGGCTAATGCAAAAGCCTTGAGGTAGGAACATGATTGAAGTGTTCAAGGAACAGCAAAAAGCCAGTAAAGTGTGGTTGGAGCAGATTAAGCAAGGAAGAGAGTGGAACCAAACTATAGAGAGTCTTTAAGGAGCTGGAATTTTATTCCAAGTGAGACAGAGCCATTGCAGGGTATTGAGCAGAGGAGTGATATAACCTGACTGACATTCTAACGGGCTCTCTCTCTCCCCCTCTGCTGTGTGGGGAATAGACTCTAAGGGGACAAGAGTGGAAGAAAGAGGCCTACCAGCAGGCTGCTGTAAGGATGTGGTTGGTTTACATTTGGTTGGTCACAGTGGTGGTGGTGATGAAAAAAGGCTCAAGGATTTCAACCTCTCTAACAAAGACAATTTTAAAAGTTATCACTAGACAACTTTTTTCTTTCTTTTTTTTAATCTTGGATGGGAAACTGGCTTAGAAGTAGAAAATGAAAAGTAGGAATATTAATGGCTTCTCAGGGTTGAACAATGTTAATAGCACCCTCTGGGAATCAGTGTTATTTAACATTTCATAAATGATTAAGAAAAAGGAATACTTTGAGACTTTTCTAGGTACACAAATTATACTCTGCTTTCCACATAGTGAAATGTCAAGTCAATTGGGAGTGTCTCTTGGAACATTTCTAAAGCTATATGATTAGGCTTAAAAGTGGCAGATGACTTGCTATGTGGACAACTCTAAAGCAGTTCACATAGGAGGAGACAATTCAGGTGACATCTTTAAGATAACGAACTCTGGACTGCCAGCTGCCCCCAAGGAAAGGGATCAGAAACTGCTGTAGGTTATTCCTTCAAGACATCAGCTCTTGTAAAATCCAAAATGCCAGTAAAAGTTCTGGTGGTTTCAGAATAATGACAAAAACCTCAGGAACTCCCTTATGGATCTCAGTATGCAGTGCTAGTCACTGCATCCTATGAAAAACAACAGCCAAGGAAAGGCCACTAAAATGATTAAAAGGATAGAGGGACTTTTGTTTGATGGGGGATATGTCTATAAATATGAATATCTGAGACAAAACAAGATGAACGTCTACAAAAACAGAGACAGTCAGAGAAAATTAAAATGGCCCTTTTCATGAAATCTCATGATTGTGAAATTAGGGGACAAAAACAGCTTAAAAACGGGGGTAATGCCTATGAAGAACGAGGCCATTAGCGGGCCTATTAAAAAAGGTCCTTTAGACGTTCCAACATGTGGAAGGACTGTGCTAGCAATAACCAGGAGCCGGGGGTGAGGAACAATCAGCCCACTTCAAGAGTCCTTTGATGGGACAGAAACTACTTTGGACTAGCATGCGCTGCCTGCTCTCCCCCTCTCCCCGGGCCCCCCATCACTGTGGTATACAAGGACAGAAACTCAAAAAGGGCAAAAAACGCTGACAAGACTTTCAAAGGATTCAAAATGCTAATATTAAATCTCATTCTAAGTCAAAACTAGATCGAAAATAAAATCAAGGGTGAAGATTTATAGTAGATTAATAAGGGATTAAGGACGTCCATTGGCGGTCTGAATTGGATAGATAAAAGAAGAATATTTCCTGAACAGTTTGTCCGCATCTAGGTTCTCTTGGTCAGAAAGTGACGGTTACTGGTTGAAACAGAGATTTGATCATCTGAATTTCAGGCATGGCACAAGTCCTTTCACAGGGATCAATTATCTGAGGAGAGAGAGGCTCTTATGAACCAACCGTTAGTCACGTGTTGTGTTGAACAGTTAACAACGCTGGACCGTCGGGGTCAGTTATTGATTTTCCTCCACCGATTGAAAAAATCAGAGTCCGCACGGAACGAGGGTAGTGGGGAAGATAATAACCAGAGTGTCGTTGAATTGGGAGATGTTAAAAATGGGCAGCAACCAACACATGGGCCCTTATATTTAGGTCAAAGATTTATATACATAAATATATATGCTTTCTCTTTTCAAAAAACATTTGACTCAAGAACCTCATCACCCCCAAAGAAAACAGCACCTTCTCCTTCTTCCCATAGGTCGCTTTCTTTACCTGCTTCTTCCCCGGCCCAGGCGAAGGAACTTTCAGCCCCGCCTCCCAGCTCGTCCAAGCTCCGCCTTCTCGGTTCACCTGTGTGCCCAGCCCCTGACGTCACTGTTCGGCTTCAGCGGCCTGCAGGATTCTGGCTCCCGATTGGTCCGTCTCCCACAGCCTGCGCAGCCCACCAATGGCAGCGGCGGTGGGTTGGGGGGTGCCCACATCCAAGATGGCGCCCCCGGGAGCTGGGAGCGGGTGACCGGCAGCGGGGAAGCGGCCTGAGCTGGCCCTGCGATTGCGGGGTCCTGGGGGCATTTCGCTGGGTAACCCCCTGGCCCGCCTACAAGGCCTTCCCCGGGCCGGAGCAATGGCCGCCGAGAATAGCAAGCAGTTTTGGAAGAGGAGCGCCAAGCTGCCGGGGAGGTGAGCCCAGGACGCTGAGAGGAAGAGGAGATTGGACCAAACCCTTCCAAATCCTAAGCCCTAAATTCCGCGGGCCTGGGGCGCCAGCGATCCAAGAATGCTGGTTTGGAGAACCTGGGCGTGGGGCGCCGGGGAGCTGGGACTGCCTGGTGGCGGCAGGACGGCTGTCAGGCAATGGAGTGGGCGGCGAGCTTTGGAGATGGTTGGGTGTGGGAGCAGACCCGGGTCCGGGGGCGTCGGGCTCTTGAGGGGCTTCCCTCAGCCGGGAGGTGGCCGGAGTTCGCGCATAGGGGACAGTGGAGTTGGGTGAGTAATCAGTGTTGGTTCTGGGTTTGGAAGGCTATCCTCAGAGGTGCTTCTCACTTTAAACAGAACTCCTTCTTGAGGGGGCGGGGGTCTTCACCACGCACAGGTGGTTGTTTGCACGAAGATGGCCCCTTCACTTGCTCCCCCACTTCTGCACGTACGACTTTTTCTTCTGGACTCCTAGAAAGGTTCTGGTGGGAGCTTGAGACCGTCTGCGGGGGTGTGGGGGGGGTGGACACGAAAAGTGAGGAAAATTCTTCAACTCGACCTCACTTAAGATGTCTTGAGTTGGTCCTTTCCCATTAGGAATTATTACAGGGTAACTTAGAATCGAGATGATTTCTTTAGCATTTTGTAAGGATTTGTCATACCCCAGTGGCCTCTTCTCCTCTGCCTGGTAATGTACTTCTTGTGCAAATGCATTAAATTCTTTCATTCTAGAGTTGTTTAGGTGGAGAACAGATTATTTCTAAAATAATCTCCAGTCCCTCCCCACCCCTTTTTGGTATAGGTTGAGACTCTTAACAATTGTCCATTCATCAGTCTACTGTTGGTTTATAGTTTCAATTTGTTTGGGGGTAGTGCTGAGAAGTAAAAGGAGTGTATGTTTCAGTCTTAAATTTAAGATTTTGGCCAGGCACAGTCTGTTTGATAATGAAATTCATGATTGATTGTACCCCATGTGCTACCCTTCCTAGCTGATTGATAAAGGGATAATCCTTTAAACCTGTAGCTTTTTTGGTTTGTTTTATCAATAGCAAGAGAGAAATCAGGGTCAGTGGTGGCTATATAGTGGACTTATTTATCGATAGGATCCTGTTAGACAGTCGGGGATCAGTTTTTCTTAATATATTAAAAAATAGGGTAAGGGAATTCAGAAATAACTTCAGATTGAAATATGGAACAACAGTGCTAATGCTTAAGACTTCTATGTTTTTAGATAGGCACCACTTCCTGCCTACTGATTCCTTTTCCTTCCTGGTCTAGGGAGCTCTCCAATCTGGCTAACTGCTGTTCTCCGGGGTTTTCCATGGTGAGATCATTAAATTTTGACATCAAAAGTGATCATCAGAATCTATGGGAAAACTGTTAAATCAGGAAGCAGTATTTGAGGTGTGGGACATGGCATAGTCTTTTTGTGCCTACCAACTGCTGGTTGTTACTAACAGTTTTTATTTTCTGTATTTCCTCTTTTGGATTGTAGAAGCAGTCATCTTTTTTGCAGAGCACTACTTTTTTGTGAGATAGGAAGAGGAATCTTTTCAGTTTCTTCAAGTTTGTGGCTTCCTTTTTCATTTTGAAGAGGAATATGAAAGGATAGAGGAGAGAACATTTGAGTTCTGAAAGCTTTGGATTATTATTGGAGTGTTATCTGTGTGAGCAAGGACAATTAATCTCTTTAAGCCTCAGTTTCCTTATCTGTGAAAAGAGGATATAAATACTTCCTTCAGGATTCCTGTGTGGTTTGAATTAAACATCTTATTTGTAAAGAACCTAAAACAGTATTTATTTCTATTTAGCACATTATAGTTGCTCAATAAATACTAGTTATTAATATTTCTGTTATTATTAGAGAAAGTATACATTTAAAACATTGTTTCTCTGATCCTCATTCCAGTAAGAGGTATTTATGTTCGTTGTTTATCTTAAGACATTAAAATGTTGCCATGATTCATAATGGTTTTTAGTACCTTGCTTGTTGAAGAGAAATATTGCTCAACTATGTGCTTTTAGCAAGGAAGCCCTAGGAGCCCTTGGTTATGGGAGAAAATAAAAAAGTGCTTTGATGTAAGGAAAGTATTAGTACATTTTCTCAAGAATAGAACTTTTGCATTTGTACTCTCTCAGTCATAGTGAAGAAAAACTTTGTCTGGGTGGAGCAGTGACACAGATAACTGTCTCGGTCCATGGCAACTTAGAAGTGGGGCTAGCTTCCTCTTTGCAAATTGAAAGGTAAAAATCCAAAATGATAGCAGATGACTTCCAGTTTCTTTGATCATGATCCAGCAACCTTAATTACAGCAAATAGGAATTTTATGTAGTAAAATAGCCTCAAGTTCAAAACAAATTAAACATCCTTTTGTGAAATAACAGCTTTATTGAGATAATTCACATATCATAAAACTTTACCCTTTTGAAGTATATAATTTGGTGGTATTTAGTATATTCATCTAGAGTATAAATGGTTTTGTGCAGCCATCATCACTAATTTCAGAGTATTTTCATCACCCCAAAATGAAACCTCATATCCATTAGTAGTCACTCCCCCTTCCCCCCGCTTCCTCTGGCCCTTGGCAACCACTGATCTTTTGGTTTATATGGATTTACCTATTCTGAACATTTTGCATAAATGGAATAATGTAATAAGAGGCCTTTTGTGACTGGTTTCTTTTAGGTGTAGTGTTTTCAAGGCTCATTCTTGTTGTGGCATGTATCAGAATTTCATTCCTTTCACGGCCGAATAACATTCCTTGTATGTATGTACCTCACTTTGTTTATCCATTCGTTGGGTGATGGACGTTAGAGCTGTTTCCACTTTTGGGCTCTTATGAATAAAACTGTGAAATCCGTGTGCAGGGTTTTTTGTGTGAAAGTATGTTTTCCATTCCTTTGACTATATGTAGAAGTGGAATTGCTTCATATAGTCATTTGATGGAATTAAGCATTTTTATAAGTGCTCTCAGTTATTCATAAGAGCCCCATGTGCTTAATATATCAAATGGTCCTTGTGTGGATGCCTAGGAAGGCAGGAGGCAGTATGTACCATGTGGTTAAAAATACAGGCTCTGGAAACTTGAAACTAGTAGATAAATAAGTTCTGGAGACTTAATGGACAGCATAGTGATTATAGTCAACAACACTGTATTATAATCTTCAAAGTTGCTAGGAGACTAGCTCTTAATTGTTCTTACCACAAAGAAGAAATGTTCATTATGTGACATGATAGAAGTGTTAGCCAATGCGACGGTAGTAATCATATTGCAGTAGAGCTGTCCCTCAGTGTCTGGGAGGGAATTGGTTCCAGGACCCCCTTGGATACCAAGATCTGCAGATGTTCAAGTCCTTTATATGAGGTGCATATCTATGGGTTTTGCATCCATCCACAAATTCAACCAACTGTGGACCAAACTTCAGAGAGAGACTGTAAGTGTACCGAACCAACAGAATGTACATCTTAAACTTACACAAGATTATGTGTCAATTATATCTCCAAAAAGAGAGAAAGCGTGGAAAAGAATGCAAGCTCTGGAACCTGACTACCTGGTTTCAAATCTCAGCTCTGCCGCTTTCTGTGTGACCTTGGGCAAATTACTTAACCTCTTGGTGCCTTAGTTTCCTCCTGTAAAATGAGGGCTGAGTGAGTACCTTATAAGGCTGTTATGAGAATTAAATGAGGTAATGCATAGAAAGTGCATAGAAGGTACTCAATAACATAAGCCATTATGAAAATGCTAGTTGTGATTACAGTAGCTTCTATTTTTATTTGTTTCTCCTCCTTGCTCTAGTTTCAGAAACTTGAATTGAAGAACTTTGATCAGTGGCATGTCTGGAGCCCCCCAGTGAGTCTTGGGTGGAAGAAATACTGCCTGTTGTTAATTAGGCAGAGGGTTTATGGGAGCACAAAAGAGCCTAATGCAGGGTCACTGTGACTGCCAGAGGTTCATTAGCAATGAGGGGTATGATTTTGAGCAGTGCTTCTCAAAACTTTAATGAGTCACCTGGAGGGGCTTGTTAAAACATAGATTGCCAAGCCCCACTTCTGAATTTCTAATTCCATCCATCTGAGGTGGAACACCAGAAGTTGAGTTTCTGAGAAGTTCCCAGAGGGTACCACTCCTGCTAATCTGGGAGCTGCACTTTGAAAACCACTGAGAAAAGAGCCTGAATTAGATTGAAAGAAACCTGATTTCTGATGCTGGATGCTTTTCCCTGGTGGATATTGAACAATTTTTTTTGGCCACACCGTGTGGCTTGTGGGATCTTAGTTCCCGGATCAGGGATCAAACTTGTGCCCTCTGCAGTGGAAGCATGGTGTCTTAACCACTGGACTGCCAGGGAAGTCCCTGGATACTGAACAATTAATGCATCTCTGTTTTGCTGTCTAATAGCATCTCTCACGTAACGCATCCAAGCAGAACTTTTGATTTCCACCTTTGCCCACTCCTGCAAATCTACTCTGTCCAGTCTCACGTAAATGGTCCAGTCATTCACCAAGTCCCTCGGGCCAAAAATCCTAATGTCTTTCATTCTGTTTCTCTTCCTGCTACATCCAGTTCATTAGCAGGTTCTGTGTTGGCTTGTCAGAGTATATCCTGAATATGAGCAGTTCTCATCACTTCTACTCCCTACTTCCAGGATCAAACTGAGTCCTCTCTTGCCTGGACCACTGCTGTACCTTCCTCATTGGTCTCCCTGCTGTGAGTGGGGGCTTCCCTTGTGGCTCAGCTGGTAAAGAATCTGCCTGCAATGCGGGAGACCTGGGTTCGATCCCTGGGTTGGGCTGTGAGTGGAGTCGGTGCCCCTAACCCCCGTTGTTCAAATCAGCTGTAGTTAAGAGTCTGCTGCAGTTAGTACAAGGATAGGCCACGAGGTCTTTGACTGGGGTAATGGCAATAAAGGACAAGTTTGGGACTTGGTAAATCCCTGGACTTGGGGAGTGAGGGAGAAAGAGGGGCTGAAGGGATGTACCCTCAGGTTTCTGGCTTAGGTGGTCAGGTAAGATTGTGGTGTCCTGTCTTCAGAAAAAGTCACAGTTTAGGACAACATGCTAACTACTCCATGTTCAATTTCCTTATCTATGAAATGAAGTCTGGATTAAGTGAGTTCTGAGGCTGTTACTGGTTCTGAAGTTGAATGTTAAACTTGCCGATTCCAACTCATGTCACTGAATGTTTCTCTTCTGCTCTGCCAGTCACAGAGGCATGATTGATAGGTAAGAATAGCTTGGGGGTGGGCAGAGAGCACTGAAGGTAGGTTTTTCTATCTTATGCTTTTGAAAGTGGTGAATTTCTGGCCCCACCGCACGTTTGATTGTCACGAAATTATAGAATGTTATCATTCAACCCTGAAAGCACTGCTCATGAGGAAACCGAGGCCCAAATCACACTGCAAATTTCTTGACTCCTGGTCCACACTCTGTTGCTGTCTCCCCCTTCCCTCAGTCTCTGCTAAGATGGTAAATAACCCTCTGTCCAAGCACCTCATCTGGTTCAAGGGTATGGACGCTCCCAGTGAAAATGTGGATGAGACTTGGAATAGAACAGACAAATGTGAGCCAAACCCTGGCTAATTCCCCACAGTCTCATCCCCAATCCTTCTAGGAAGGGCTGCTCACTCTTTTTTAAGCAAAAATGGGCTTCCCAGGTGGTACTAGTGGTAAAGAACCTGCCTGCCAATGCAGGAGACATAAGAGATGGGTGCTCAACCCCTGGGTCAGAAGATCGCCCGGAGGAGGGCATGGCAACCGACTCCAGTATTCTTGCCTGGAGAATCCCATGGACAGAGGAGCCTGGTAGGCCATGGTCCATAGGGTCGCAAAGAGTCAGACACAACTGAAATGACTTAGCACATATGCACGTTTATCATTAAAGTCAAGGAGCTCTTTTAATATTCAGTGACACTGAGAAGTGTCTGATCCCTTGAATTACTTAGGAGCCCGTAGATTTTTAACTGAAACCTTCTCTGTCATTTGGTCATTTTTCATAACATTAAAGAATCTGATAGTAAACTCAGTGTAATGGTCCCAGCCTGTCTGAGCAGGTACATTACAACCTATTCTTAGCTTGGAAATGCTTTACTGATTAAGTCAGTGACTAGGAGATGCCAAATTACCTCCGCAGCAGCGTGGATCCCCAGTTCTGGAAGACTTCCATCGAGTGAGCGTGTGACCCTGCGTTGATTGCCAGCGTGTTTGGCTTCAAAGTGAATAGCTCTGTTCCCCTGTTTGCTTTAGCTCCTCTGCCAGTGCTGAACAAACACCTGTTGATCTTTTTTCCTATCAGGCTTTTTGCACTGTTCCAACTACGGCAGCCAGCTATGCCAACACGTTCTGCAGTGTTGGTTTATTGAGGGGAACAATGGAGGTTGACCAAGACTTTTGCTTCATTTTTTCCTTTCTTGTGGCACAGCCTGTGCCTTCTTTTCTCTGTATGTGCACTTTGGTTTCTCTGAGATACAGTGTGACTGCCTCTTCATTTTGAGGCGTAGCTAGACAGGAGTCAGCTTAAACAGAGGCCTGGTTCTCCATCGTCCCAGGCTTGGCTCACTGAGTTTTGTTAAGTCATGCTCTGCCAAGTGGTAAGGGGACCACAGAAAAGACATGGCCCCACCACTGCTGTGTGGAATCTGACAGTACTTGGCAGCTCATGGAGAGGATGCTCAGTGTTATTGTCTTTCTGGTTTTTCCACTTAAGCATATGTTACTTTTGTAATCAGAAAAACTGAGAAGTGGAGCTGGGTGAAAACACACTGTTGAGTGAGAAAAGCAAGACGTAGACCGATATGTACAGTGTGCAGTCTTTCTTGTAAAAGTTTTAAAACATAAAAAAAGATACTGCATGTTTGTGGATACATGAATATATGTAAAAGTATAAAGACAGACGGGAAGGATTTTGTATCCACTTGAGGATAGTGGTTATCTCTTGGGTAGGCAGGGAACTGGGTCTGGGGACTGCACCTGGAACTTCGGAAGTCTCTTTAACACTTTATTAAAAAAAGAAAAAGAAATGTGACAGGCGTTAATTATTTGTTAAGTCAGAGTGATGGGTTCGTGGGTGTTTGTTATATCTTTCTCTATACTTTTCTTTGTTTTTGAAAATGTGAATTAAATGCCTTTTACTCTTGTGGTAAAGCAAATGTTTTTTAAATGTGTGTTGGAGAAATCAGCCAGCCAGCCATGAAATTAAGTAAGATTTAATGTAGCTTTTTTGATTTAGCATCCAAGTAAGTCGTAAATACAGTGTGATGCCATTTATATGAAGTTTATAAAACATGCAAAACAATATTCTATATTGTTTCGGGTTACATGCATGGAAAATATAAAAACAAAAATGAGGATGAAAAATGCCAGACTCCATGGTTTCCTGAGAAGGGTTGTGCTGGGGTTTCGACTCTATAATATCTTATTTCTCATGTAGGTGTTGAGCACCTACCTGGGTATACTTTATATTATGCTCTAAATCTAGTTTACTTAAAAAATAGTTTATTCTTTAAAAACAATATAAGCCTTAATTTCTGTGTTTTAGGGAATCAGTGAAGGCATGCATGGGTTAGTGGATGCTGGGGTAGGTTCAGAGAAGGTCTCATGGGGCAGAGGGTGTAGAATTTGAAGGACTGTTTCAGGATGGATAAAATTTTTAAAGTGAAACGGGAAGAAGAGCCCAGCTTCATGTTTGAGGTTAGGGTGTGTGGAGACCAGCCTACTCAAGAGTTGAGTTTGGGTCTAGTAGAAGAGTATTGTACAGGTTGATAGGTGAATTATACATGCCCGGAAATTGAGCACCTTAATCACCAGACTCTTTCAGTTTGTCTTCATTTAGTCATTTGGGCTTCTCTTCCTTTTCTAACTTCTTGCCTCTCCTTTTTGAGATTCAGTAAGCTGATAAATTATCCAGAGTGTCCCAGGTACAGACACATTATTGTTTAGTTCAGGAATATGTTAATTAAAATGTTAACAGATACATTATGGTTTTAGTTCAGAAATAAGTTCAGTTTAGACTCTGATACCTTTGCTGATAAAGTCCGTATTTTATCTTGGCCTTTCTGGCTATGCCAGCACGCTGGGCTGACGTCTCTAAAAAATAGTCTACAGTGATGTTAAGGTCCTTTTCCTGGGTGATTATTGATGGGCAGCTCCTAAACCTGGACCATTAGGATTGCTTTTCTTTCTGCTGTGTTACTGGCAGGTGGTAACACTGTTTCATGGAGAGAATCTAAGGAGTCTTTCTTATTGTGCTACTCAGTCACCCAACCCAACTTTCCCAGTAACATCTTCCTGCAGAGCTTATCCTCTGAGCTTTATATTTTGCTAACACAGAAGCTTATGGACTTAGAGAGTTCAAGTGCACTCATCTTAAGAATATTTGCAGATGCTGAGTACAAATCAGTTGCCCTTTGGGTTTTCTAGTTTGTTTGTGCTGTTTGTTTTGTCTGAGCTTTCTCTCCCTAAGCCAAACTTTCCTGTATTCTTTAATCCTTCTTTTCTCTCTTCTTTTCCTCTGCCTGGGAAACTGTAAACACATTCAAGTAGCATTGTCTGTATTTCTGTAATAGTACTTGTGATGGTTTGTTTACAAATTACTTAACAACCTTCCAGAGATGTTCAGAAATCTTACTACTAAAACGGTCAGGGCCCTAGTCATAGCTAAAGATTTATACAAGAATATTCCCTTTGGAATCTTAGTAGAAATCAATGTGAAAATGACCAGATTAACTCCATTTTTATTTAAAGGCAACTTTAGGATCACATCTTTATGTCAAAGTAGGTACTTAGTAAGCCTACTTGTTCTGTTTTCTAAATGTTAGTAAAGAATAAATTACAGAAATCGGGGGGAGGGAGAAAACCATTTCTTAAGCGCTGAGTGTATGCCAGGCAGCATTTACCTCATCACCAGCTATTATTGCTTAACTACCTGTAGGAATTGTGCTGAAGGACTTTTACACGTTATCCCATTTAAACTTCCCAGTGCTCTTAAGATTGCTTAATTTATTTCTTTTTTTTTTTCCATTTATTTTTATTCGTTGGAGGCTCATCACTTTACAGTATTGTAGTGGTTTTTGCCGTACATTGACATGAATCAGCCATGGATTTACATGTGTTCCCCATCCCGATCCCCTCTCCCCTTAATTTATTTCTTAGAAAGGTGATCATGTATACAATACTAATTGAGAAAGGTATAAAAAGGTTTGCAGTGAAAACTTACTCTCTGCCACAGGGCCCTCCAATCATCAGTTCTACCTCCATACCACTGCTTCTGATGTCTTATGTGTTCTTTCAGAAATATGCTGTAAATGCATAAACATAATCATATATAACTATGTGGATGTATTTTATTTTAAAGATTTTTTTACACAAAATGGAGTTATTACTTTGCATGTAATTCTGCATCTTTTTTTCAATGAGTGTTTCATGTCAGTGGGTGTAGAATTGCCTCATTCTTTCCTTTCTTTTTCTTTTCTTTTTTTTTGCTGCACTGGGTCTTAGTTGTGGCATGTGGAATCTAGTTCCCTGAGCAGGGATCGAACTCAGGCCCCCTGCATGGCCAGTGCGGAGTTTCAGCCATTGGACCACCAGGGAAGTTCCGCCTCATTCTTTTTAACAGATGTACTGTAGTTGATTTTACCAGTCCCATTGATAATAGTCCCTTTTCTTTTAATAGATAAGTTCAACCCATATATATTTATTGGAGGGACTGATATTTTTGGTTTTAGTTCTATTTTTAATATTTTCTTTTGAAAAACTTTCATTATCAGGACTGTACTTGCTTTGGGAGGTGGGTATATTCTGGTGTAGGTTCTGATGATTTGAAAGAGTTATCTTGTTATTCTAGTGATTGTGTGTAAGTTTATACCATGTTTCTTCAGACAGTGTCTGTTGACTCCCTACCATGAGTAATGATGAAATTAGTACTATTTCCTGCCTCCTTCCCACCTGCTTTTAGTTGATTATAGTTATTTTTCTTAGTTTTATATCTTTAAACATACCTGTCTATTAGGGCATCAAAGAATGAGATGGCTGGATGGCATCACCCGTGCAGTGGACATGAACTTCAGCAAACTTCGGGAGATGATGAGGGACAAGGAGGCCTGGCGTGTTGCAGTCCATGGGGTCACAAAGACTCAAACACGACTGGAAGACTCAACAACAACAACATACCTATATATTGCTTGAACTACCAGTTATAAGTATCTTTTGAGCCTTGTCAGTAAAAGATAAGGAAATCAGTCTACTTATTTCAGTCCACTTTTCCTCCATCCCACTCTAACCTTTGCCAATTACATTATTTTTGCCTTTTCTTCTGCAACCAGAAAACCTCAAATTTAAGGCTCAGTCTTTACAAAGTTTTAAAAATTTACGTCCTGATCGACTCTTACCTGCACTGGGTCTTGGTTCTACGTGGGGGCCACTGCTCAGCTGTGGTGCAGGGGCTTCTTTTGTTGCAGAGTCCAGGTTCTGGGTGGGCAGGCGGGCTCCAGGAGCTGCAGCGTGTGTGCTCAGTAGTTGCGATTCTCCGGCTCTAGAGCTTGGGCTCCATGGTTGTGGCAGACGGGCTTAGTTGCGCCGGGGCGTGTGGAAGCATGTGGAGTCTCTTCAGAACAGGGATCAAACCTGTGTCCCCTCCATTGGCAGGCAGAGTCTTGTCCACCACCAGCCTTTTGCCATGCCATAGTTTCTCCATTTATTATATTATTAATTGAAGTTTTTCCTCTAGTAGTTTCTTCAGGAAGGAGTCAAGGAAACCAGATTCCCTGAGTTCTTACACGCTGAAGCGTGCTTTTCTGTTGCCTGTGTGCTTAAAGCAACAGTTTGGCTTGGTATACAGTTATTTCAGGTTACTCTGTTTTTGTTGTTTTTTTAATTTATTTATTTTTTCATTTATTTTTATTAGTTGGAGGCTAATTACTTCACAACATTGCAGTGGGTTTTGTCATACATTGACATGAATCAGCCTTGTTATTTTTTTTAAACTGTGAACTACTGTAAAAAAGTACATGAAACAATTGTGTGGTATGGTAACTTGATAAGCTTGATAAATAGTCAGAAAGTGAACGCCCCGGAAGCCCCCGTGTCTGTTTTCTATCATACCTCCTTCCTTCCCCACCAAGAGATAACCACATCCTTTTATGTTAACCACTCCGTGCTTCCTTTATTGTGTTACTAGTATGGATGATCCCTAAGGGATAGAAATCATTTTTGCCAGTTTGTGAAATATGTATAAATAGAATCACACAGTATTTACTCTTTTATTCTTTGCTTGTTTTTTTTGTTCAATGTGACATTTGTAAGATCCATTCACATTACTTGCAACCTTACTCCATTTATTTACATTGCTGTAAAGTGTTTTATTACATGAACACATGGAAGTTTATTTCACTGTTGATAGACAGTTGGGTTATTTCTAGTTTGGAGCTAAAAGGATCCATAATGCTATCAGTTCAGTTCAGTCACTCAGTCGTGTCCGACTCTGTGACCCCATGAACTGCAGCACGCCAGGACTCCCTGTCCATCACCAACTCCCGGAGTTTACTCAAATTCATGCCCATTGAGTCGGTAATGCCATCCAACCATCTCATCCTCTGCCGTCCCCTTCTCCTCCCACCTTCAATCTTTCTCAGCATCAGGGTCTTTTCAAATGAGTCAGCTCTTTGCATCAGGTGGCCAAAGTATTGGATTCAGCTTCAACATCAGTCCCTCTAATGAATATCCAGGACTGATTTCCTTTAGGATGGACTGGTTGGATCTCCTTGCAGTCCAAGGGACTCTCGAGAGGCTTCTCCAACACCACAGTTCAAAAGCATCAATTCTTCGGTGCTCTGCTTTATTTATAGTCCAACTCTCACACCCATACATGACTACTGGAAAGACCATAGCCTTGATTAGATGGACCTTTGTTGGCAAAGTAATGTCTCTACTTTTTAATATGCTGTCTAGGTTTGTCATAGCTTTTCTTCCAAGAAGCAAGCATCTTTTAATTTCATGGCTGCAGTCACCATCTGCAGTGATTTTGGAGCCCGAAAAAATAAAGTCTCTCACTGTTTCCATGGTTTCCCCATCTATTTGCCATGAAGTGATGGGACTAGATGTCATGATATTAGTTTTCTGAATGTTGGGTTTTAAGCCAGTTTTTTCACTCTCCTCTTTCACTTTCATCAAGAGGCTCTTTAGTTCTTCATTTTCTGCCATAAGGGTGGTGTCATCTGCATATCTGATATTATGAACACTTTTATATGTATTTCCTGATACACACATCTTTGTCTCTCTAAAGACATATATATATGTCTTTGGTCTTAGGGTGTTATGCCCGATGTCCAAATCCCCGAGTGGGAAGAAAGAAGGCTTCTAAGACAATGCAACTCGCAAAAAGGGAAGTTTATTACTGACTCGAGTCAGGGCTCCTGCCGCATCCAACACAGTGGTGCAGGGTCAGAGAGCCCCAAGCCCCAGCTGTTACACCAATTTATAGGGTAAACATAAGCAGTTGGTAGCTGGCTTAAGCGGATTGGTTACATGTTTGCAAAGCAATTTTATTGGTCCAAACTTTAGCAGGCTTTTGTTCAAACTTAGGCGTTTGCGGGCTTTTCAGCTTTCCCTCGACATGTTCCCTTTGTTCCCTTTTGGGCGCCTGTTGATTGGCTGACTCCAGGCGGCCTGATGGGGGTAGGGAATCTTACCATTTCAGGGGAAACCAAAACTTAGGTCCGGGCCACCTGTCATAGTGTTAGCCCTGGCAGCCTCACATTCCCCCTGTCTTTGTTTTTATGGACGGCCCAATCATGGGTCTTCTATATCATCTGTGGGGACAGTCGAATATTGAGATCTGAGTAACATTAGGGGGACGGACAGGCAGTGTGTTTTTCTTAACAACTCCCCCTTGAGAGACTTCATACTCAAGATGCTTTTTGGGAATTGGGGTGGAGGTTTCTTTTTTTTGTAACTTTTTCCTGCTGTGCCTGGGCGTAGACCTGACTAGCAGAGCAGAAGTCTCTCTATACCTGACCTAAGTTGGGGTGTTTTATATCTGAAACCAGCTTTTATTCTTGTAATAACAGCAACTTAGTTTGAAACTGTTGGTGCCTCTCAGAGGTAAAATAGACAGGGGCCAAACTGGAGACATAACACAATGGTCATCACTGGTCCCCAGAAACAGGAGGCACCGCTGGGATGATTGGCTGGTGGTGAAGCAACAGAGCTGTGCTCCAGAAATCTTGTGTTTAGTATGAAGTTACCATCTTCCACCTGGGTGGGGGCTCCAGTTCTGTAGAAGAACTCAAAAGACATTGTTATGCATATTTTTTTGAGTAGGAACCAGGACCCGTCTCAAGGCTGTACCATCATTTGATTGTTTCCCCTCTGTTTTTGTATTTCCTCCCTTCTCTGATTGGCAATTGTTTGAATCTACCCTTTGGAACTCAGGGAAGGTCAAGGAGGCTGAATAAAGCCTGTATTTTACAGTACAGCAGATCTGTACTCTAGAGTCGCCACCCCGCAGAGTCCTGTTCAATTTTAATTTAGGGAACAGGGCAACTATGACTGTGATAACTTTTTGTCAGAATGGGGCATAGGACCGCCTCAGCTTGGAGAAGAGACACTGAATTGGAAGTATTCTTGAGTTTCAAGTCTTAGATCTGAGCCTTGTATGATTAAAATCTCAATCCCTTGGTCTGCCATTTTGTTGTAACATACCCAGTTAGTAGTAGCTGGAGAAGAGATAACTGAAGTTTTAATAGACAAAGTAAATCTCTTTTTTTTTAGAAGAATAGGCCTGAAACCCAGTCTGGAACCTGGCACTTCAGGGAGACTTGTAGCCAGGTGGCCAGTTGCCTAGTTTTATAAAAAGTAAGGTAGAAGTTACTAGCTTCCAGCAGACATTGTTTTGAGAATGGTGGCATCTAAGCCTGACACGACTCAGAAAACTCAAGTGTTTAGCAATACAATGTCTAATCTGAAATTACACACATAGTAACACCTGGTTGTTTCTCAGGATGTCTGAACCATAGCTGAGTACTCTATTTTGACCTTTAATTGTAAAATTTTTCTTTAATCTGCGAAAGCAGATGGCACCGTTAATGATGTCAGTGTTTCTCTAGGTATGAGAAGATGCAAGAATTGGGACTCATAAAATCTCTTGAAAAGATCTAACTATCTGAAGGCCTGTTCTGCCAATTTTTCCCAGAACACGGAACGCCTCATTCTTGATCTTCACCCTGAACTCCTTTCAGGGCCGTTGAAAGTAGCAGTTCCAGTGGCCATGATATAATCGCTGTCGATGTAGATGGCAAGTGTCAATCTTCAGTTGACAGAGCCCCTTTTTGTTTATAAACTTGACCACAACTTTGAGGGGGCATTTCAGGACTATTTTATCCCATGGTGCTGAGAATGTCCATTCTCAGGTTTGGCAAAGATTTTGTCGACCGGCCACTCAATGTGCTATTACTGGACTAGGCCATAAACAGTATCTAAAATTCTCTGGACCACCTGTCTTACTAGCCTCTTGGTCCAGGAAAACATTCCCTCTTGTTGCTTTTTCTCATATCTAGAGTTACACTGTCATCATCATCGATCTCATAGGGAACTATATATTATTTTATCAGAGGCCTCAGTCACACTTTAGGCACTGTAAGAAATGACAATTTTGTAAAACAGGTGAAATACAAAGAACATAGCCAGCAGTATTAGTAAAGTCACAAGTAAGACTTAAGAGCTTCCATTAGATGTAGCCCAGTATATCTCAGGTCGTCTGACTTAGTCTACTCTGTACGAATCTTTATCTTTCAGGGAAATTATACATTGGCACCACCATCTATAAGGCACACAGCCCAGTTTTCTAGTATTACTAGACTGATCATCTTTAGTATGATTTAATTGTTTTTAACACAGAGGAGACTTTAAACCTAAATTACCATAGCCTGGTGTTATCTGTATAAATCTATCTCATAATTGTGGGAGATTTCTTTTTCTTTTGCTAAAACTTTTCTTGTTGCTCTGATTGAGCTTGAGGAATAGAAAAAGGCTCAAATTTATAGCCAGAGTCAGAGTAGGTATTATTAATTGACCCAGTGAGGGGATCCCGTCTGGTAGTATCATAGTGACCTGAATATGACTATAATTTTTTTAAGTAAATTTTCTCAGGGCCAACCAGTTAGAGTCTTGTAGTAGAGAAATTTACCAAGGTAACCCAGAACTAGATACAGGTAATTGGCCACAAACCCAACAATTGGATTGATTTCTAAAACTGGCATAGAATCAGGCCTATGATAGAAAAGCATTTGATTTATATACAAAGGTCTAAGAAGTCAAGAGAACACTATAAACGATTATACAAATCAGGTCCAGCATCTTGAACAAGCTGTCTACCTCTGAAGTCGTTGTCTTCTCATCCTGGTGTGGTGTGTTTCTCCTGTTTGAGCATCATTGTAAGGTGAGATCAGGTCAGTTGTCTTCTCTGTAGACCAGTCCAGTGTAGGGGCCTTTGGAAGTGGGAATTAATCTAAGAGTTAATTTCCCTTCAGTTTCATTGTGCATGAGCTAGTAAAGAGTACTTGATAAAAAGTCCTTCCATCCAGGTTGGAGACAGTCTCTTAAATTATGTCTTTTTCCAGTCCTGGTTGCAGGTCATAGGGCTTCTGATCTTCATCCAAAGATAGATTACTGAAATAAGTTTCAGAAACAAATTTTTACATTAATATCACATAACAGAATTGATCATAGACTTTTTATTTTGCTGAAACGCTTATAGATCTCAGACTGAACTTTTAATATAAAACAGGGCTGGGAAACTCATACCACAGGCTTATCACAGATTTTGCCTGACAAATTTAGGTGAACTCTTTTCTTTTAAGGTCTCAAAAATTCCTTGAGATTTTTGTACCTGTTAGTGAGATAACCTTCTTAGCTCATTTGATAAACTTACTGGAAACCTAAGAGTTTCAAATTTCTGGAGGAGTCAGAGAGAAAATATAATTGTTTTGTTTATAATGTGTAATTTTACCAAATTATTTTTATAATTAGTTTGAGAGGAAGGTTTTCCCTACTCCCAGAAAACACACGATTTAAACCTGTAATTTCTCAGATAGAAACCATAAAAATTATAAGCATATTCGCTGGTTCATTCAGTCCTTTGTTAACTTTTGTGAAGTCATCAGGTTTTTCATCAGAACACCAAGACATACCAAAATGTTAAGAACTCCATATAATTTTTAGGATATCTGTATTAGTAATTTTACCATACATTATAACATGAGCAGATTTATTACTCATTTGATAATCTTTTTCATGTAATTTAACCAACCAACCAAACAGTTTAATATCTCTCTTTGGGATGTTTCAGGGGCCCTCTGAAGCACCCCAAAGTTAGCTAGAGGTCAAAGGAACTTCAAAAGAATTCGATTCAGGAAGTTTTATTGAAAAGATCAGTTAAAAGCTTTAGAACATTTGGTCAGATTCAGTCAATGTTGATGGGTGTATCATTTAGCTTGTTGATATGTCACAGTGGGCGCAAATACCAAGGCTCAAGGTCTAGTGAAAGTCAGCTCCGCCATCTTGGAGCTAATTGGCTCTAACCAGTTTTCTTATGACCATGTCATTCCTAACAAAATCCATTTATTTAACTAATTGTAATCTAATTTTAGAAAATGCTGATCATACATAACTCTTTTTTGTATTTTTTTTTTACACTTATTTTTATGAAAGCACACTTCCTGCTTTTCTTTAGCAACCAAGAGCTAACTTTTATATTAGCATTTTATAGATTGGTGAGCATAAATACCAGTGATAATTTTTAAAACCCTTGTTTTCTTAAAACATTTTAGGATGGCATCAAACATTATTCATTTATAGTCTCAAATCTCTTTAGTTTTTCTGTAAAAGGAAATCAGTGTTTAGTAGTAAATGTTTCAAAATCTTATTTCATTTGGAAATGACCTAATTACTTAATAGACTTTCAATACTTAGTTTAGCAAAACCCTTAGAAATTCAAGTTACACCAATCTGGAGAAACTATTTTAAACAGATATTCTTAAAGAATAATTATTTTTAATAGAGTTTATATACAAATTCATACCTCATTTACATTTTTTAGAAGTTTTTTTACTTGAGGTAATTTCCTTGTCGACAAACTTGTAACAGGTATAATATTTAACTTATATTAAACCTAGGTACAATGAAAACATTTCACTTGATGTTAATTACTCTAAGACATGTCTATATTAGATAGGTCAACAAACAAACATTAATATCAGGTATTTAATACTGAATATTTCTCAGTTCACCTAAACCTGGAATTTATTGTTTAATTTAGAATTATTTGATTTGTAAGCGCTTACCCTTTTTTAAGCCAATTAAATAGAGCTCATTCACAAATTAACCTAAAAATATTTTCCAGAGATAAAGACATATCAAAACATATTTAGACAGACACAGTGCAAGATCTGTCTTCATTTTCTAAGTTTGGTCATGAATTAGATATTACAATATAAAATTTAAATAAATAACATTTTTAAAGGCTTCTTTTTTTCTTTTTCTTCTCAGCCTCAGGAGTTAAAGATGGTCTAGATGAGTGTTCTTGAGAGCCCTGGTCTCAAGGCACAGGGAAAGAAAATCAAGTTTTAGGAAAATGGTGGCAGGTCTAAATGGTGGCCAGACAAAGCAAAATAGCCGTCACAAATCACAACACAGAACAGAGTTAAAACACATATAAACCTGGCAATCCTCATCAGACACTCTCTTAAATACAAGAATACAGTCTCTCAGAAAACCTTTTATAGAGACACAAAACTTCAGATGTCTTCAAAGATTTCAAAAGGTGGAAAGGAAGCCAGGTTGAAAGAAGGAGGAGGAGGAGGACCAGAGACAATGCCGGCACACACACAAACACGGAGAGCCGAAGACAAACACACGGACAGACAAACATCGGCCGATAACATACCGCTGGTTTTTCGGGCCACCTGAATTCTCTTGCCTCCCGGTAGCAGGTTCACCTTACTGAATGGCGTCCACTGTTCACCAGACTTGGGGTCGGGAGAGGAACTTTCCTTCCCGCAGAGCCGGCTGCCTTCCAGCACGTCCGCTGGCCTCGGCCTTACGCCAGCTGGAACGTTTAATCCGTTCCCCCCTTTATAGAAAGCTTTCTTCTGTGCCAGATACCTTCCTGCTTCACAGCAGGGCCTCGGATTTACACTGGACTTTCCTGTCCTGCCTGAGCACCGGTGTTATTATTTATCCTTCCCCTCTGTCCTGTAAGTGTTCTTTTCTCCCAGTCAAGGGATCCCGGACAAGCCCCCAAATGTTATGCCCGATGTCCGAATCCCTGAGCAGGAAGAAAGAAGACTTCCAAGACAATGCAACTCGCAAAAAGGGAAGTTTATTACTGACTCGAGCCAGGGCTCCTGCCGCATCCAACACAGTGGTGCAGGGTCAGAGAGCCCCGAGCCCCAGCTGTTACACCAATTTATAGGGTGAACATAAGCAGTTGGTAGCTGGCTTGAGCGGATTGGTTACATGTTTGCAAAGCAATTTTATTGGTCCAAACTTTAGCAGGCTTTTGTTCAAACTTAGGCATTCACGGGCTTTTCAGCTTTCCCTCGACATGTTCCCTTTGTTCCCTTTTGGGCGCCTGTTGATTGGCTGGCTCCAGGCAGCCTGATGGGGGTAGGGAATCTTACCATTTCAGGGGAAACCAAAACTTAGGTCCGGGCCACCTGTCATAGTGTTAGCCCTGGCATCCTCACAAGGGGATGCATATTTTGTTCTTCCTCAGTTAGCCTAACTTTTTCTAAGTGGTTCTGTCAGTTTACACCCCTGCCAGCAGCTCTGAGAGCCCCTGGCTCACTCCTCCCTTGATTTGTGGTGCGCTTCACTGTCGTGTGGTCCAGGTGGTCCTTTGGGGTAGGCGATATTCCAGTTTTACAGATAAGAAAGCGTGTTCAAAGTGGTCAGGTAGTTTAGTGAAAGTTTATAGTGGATGCCACAACCTGCATTTGAACTGTATTCTTTCCAACTGTAAGCCTTCCCATGCTGCCTTTACGGATAGAACTTCCTGATAGCTGCGTAGGGAAGATGAATTTTTTTTTTTTTTAGAGAGTAGGTTGCTGTCCTTTGGCTTGGGCATAGTTGTTCTTGGAGGTAACCTGTTTCTCAGAGTCCCTTCCAATGTTGTGATCAGGTGGTACTCACCCAACACATCTACCTTCCTGACAACTTGTGTTTTCCTTTTTTTCCTCGCTTTTAGCATCCAGCCCGTGTATGGAGCACAGCACCCTCCTCTGGACCCTCGGCTCACCAAAAAGTAAGTTATTTTTCCTCTCGTGCATGGACTTCTTCTAAAACCCGTGGAACCCTCCCCTACTTTGTAGAAGTGACAGTTTACGCTTTGACCTTTTCTAGCTTCTCCTCTGTTCTGTTTTGGATGAACAGTCTTCTTACCTCTAAGCAGTCTGTCACTAAGTGGAAAATTAAGTTACATCAGAGATCTTTTTCTTATGTTGGAAGTTGGTTTATATAGGGTTTGTCTTTGTTCCATGAGAAGGTCTTTGTTTGGTAAATATTGTTCTAAAATTGGCTGATTGATGATCTTCTGGCTTCTGGAGACCATGCTTTTGTATATATAGATAGATAGACAGATACACCTCCCCTCTTCCTTACTTACTGAGAACCAGGACAAATAGAACTTAACTATGGAGCTGGCATTCTCCAGGTCCTTTTTCTCTTTGACACACTCAAGGAAACCCAGCCAGACAGTGGAGTTAAAAGCTCCCTAGAGTCTATTTCTCCTAGTAAAATTCTAATAAATTATTTTCAAACACAGAAGAGCCATAGTTAAATCCCAGATGTGTGGGTGTGTATTCATGCCCCCAATTATCACTTTATCACACCTTTCTTTCATAGGCCATCGTTCAGTCACAATAAGTTTAAATGATGGGTCATCTTCTCACGTGTTCTAAGAACTTTGGCCTCCCTCTTTTTGCAGGTTTAGAGTCTTACCTCTAGGAAAGCTGTCATTCATAGTGAAAGCTGAATGATTTAAGAAGTACAGGAGACCTAGATTTTCATCCTTCTGGGGCCGGTGTCATCATAGCCACCCTTTCTTCCTTCATAGTCAGTGGGGAAGTAAAGAGAATGTACATTAAAGTATTTTGAATACCTAGAAAAATACCTTACAAATATGCATTATCAATATTTTAATATTCTTTTAATAACTTAGCTGAATGTGTGGTGAACTTTTCTCTAATTCCACCAACCCATTCTTTTTTCAATTTGGCCAATATGTAGAAGGTACAGTTGAGGAACAGGGAGGCCTGGCGTGCTGCGATTCACGGGGTCGCAAAGAGTCAGACACGACTGAGCGACTGAACTGAACTGAACGGTCTTCTGAAATACTGTGAAGCATGACTGCTGTTCATTTCTGTAAAATGCAGTTTCATTTTGTTTTTTTAATCAGGTATCGCCAGTGTAAGCTTTCTGAGGGCTGGGACTTTGTTTTGTTCACCAGTGTGCCTTAACACCCAGACAAGCAGAAAAGAAAATTCAGTAAATGTTACTATAAAACATTTATTGCCCTTATTTTAGGTCCTAAGGTACTAAGTAAATATTTATGGAAAGGAGGAATGAAATCCCTCCATTTACTTAGATAATAGGTTTTTCTTTAACATTTCTTAGTATGTATCTTGTATTAGATCTTCTCAAGGGAATACATGTTTTCTGGGCTATTTGCATGATATTTCCATTAAGCATGATGAGTTCTGTTTCCCAGTTTTACTCACAGTGAACTGTTTGGTTTGTTGGCCAGTGGGGCAGGCACTGTTAATTACCTACCCAGCCGCCTTCCTGGCCCCTGCTTCTTCCTTGCTCAAGACCATAGTTTCATTCAGCTCTTGAACAGGCAACAGTGTACTTGGAGTAGGCATCTGGGTTAGTTTAAACCTTTTATAATAATTCCTTGGTATTACCAGTGACTAATCTGTGATGGGCTCATCTCATTGGTTCTGGCCAGTGAGCTATAAAAGAAAGTCTCCTGAAGGAGGGTTTTTTAGCAAGATTTTCTTTTCCAGTCAGTGAGAGATCATTTTGTGAAGAAAGCCACATTCTGCCTCCACTCACATTGTCTGCTTTTGCATGTGTTAATGTGAAAATAAGGTGCCAAAAACTGTTAACAGTTAACTTGTAACCTGAGGGAAAGACAAGAGAATTGTGGAGACACCAGCTCAGTACCCTGACATCACGGTCTTTATAATTTAAGTGTCAGAGTTGAGTATTCTGTTCCTTTTAGCTAATTCTGTTCACTGCCAGGATTTGTCCATGTTTGTAAGGCATGTAAGGGATGTACTATCCTATTTTATGTTTGGTTCAGAGTCACCATACCTTGCCTGCACCTGTCATCAGCTGAGTTTTCCTTGAAATCTGTATTTAGGATGGGTGTTAAAATATCACCATATCCCAAACTGCAAAGGCAAACTTTATACACTCTTGTTTTGCACCTGTTAACAATATAAAACCATGAATGTTTCCACTGGTCATTCAGCAGAATTGCATTCATGCGACCAGTAGAAGTAGTTATTTAGCTCTGTAATTTGGGAGGAATATAATTGTCACCGAATAAATTGCGTCTCCAATTTTTTGTGTGTGTGCACGTGGTGGTTTGGTATTAGCACTCTACAGTAAGAGATAACATGTGGGTCTGCACTGGACCATTTTACAATTCCAGATTGTTACTATAAAACATTTATTGCGCTTATTTTAGTACCTTTGTTGGGACATTTTTATTACTTTCTCTGATACATGATTATCATTCCACTTTAGGCCATTAATTACTGAGTGGTTAATCCTCATCACAGCAGAAGCCTTCACGTTGGATCTTCAATCATCTAAGCTGCACAAGCACAACCAGTCATTCCCCGTCTGTGTGTATCGACTTCCATTTGCCAAATTATTGCCATTAGTGGTAACACTGCCTGCAATAATTTTTATTGCTCAGATAAAACTAGTCTTACCGCAGAGTGGCCCCATTGGCCACCTGATGGTATGACAGGCTTCTAAATTTATTGTTTTCTGAATTGATATTCTAGTTCTGAGTTATAATTCTAGTTCACGCAAAGCCCCTCTAGTTATTGATATAACTGGATTTACCAAATTCCCCACTTGATTACATCCCTTACCAGTGTCAAATAAAATCTTTGTCATATTTCTACTAAGTGAACAGCCATATCAGTAAAAACAGTATAGTATTAATCCAATTACAGAGTTATTGATCTTTTGTTTCTTAACCCCTATAACATGTAGCCACTCTCCTCCAAAATATCCTTTGGTTTGTGTTATCATTTAACAAGTTATTAATCCTCAAACAACTGAGTTTCTCTTAATGGGTCATTCATTATGTGTTTGTGAGTTTTGAGTGTCACTTGCACTTCTTGAATCTCTTTTTATGCATCACTTACTAACCCCATGATCTTGGGCAAATTTTACTCAACCTTCTGACCCTTAGATTCCTCATCCATGAAGTAGAAATGATAAGGCTTACCTCACAAAGTTGTTGTGAGGATTAAATGAAGTATCTTTGAAAGTGCTTTTTAGACTATAATGTGGCATACAGCTGTTAGGAGGTGTCTTTACGAGGCCAGTTTGGTTGTAACTTTGGTGTAGTTCTGTTTAAATAATTTTGGTTAAACTTGAAGCCACGCTGTGGCATTATCGTGCCTTGGGTTAGTTATCGGTTAAGTTGGGACCGTGTTAAAATGAGGCAGCCTGTATGCCAGAGGCACTCCCAGCTCAAATCACCTGGATTCGCTTCTTACTGTGACTGCTGGGGTCAAGGGGAAGAGAGAGATTTCTCCTCCGAGGACCACATCCCCACACGTGGCTTCTTCCCGTTCCGGCTACCAACGCATACAGCCTGTTTCATATAGAGAGCAGAGCCTCCCTACAGAGAGTTCGGGCTGTCAGCCGCGGACACATGGGAATTATGGCTATGGTGTAATGGTAACTCCTCTTCCCAGGCTGCAGATCCTAGTCATCCTCAACTCGATTCATCTTTTTAACCAGTTCTTCCAGGCCTAGAAAGTATAGGCAGGTTCTACAGTCAGGTAGACCTGGATTTGGGCCCAGACTTTGCTGCCTGCTCATGACCTCAGGAAGCCTCAGTTTCCTCATCTGTCTATAGGAATAATAGTAATAGTACCTCCATAGGCTTATGAATGAGCCTTAGTAAGAAAAATGGCTGTGTATAAATGGTAGTATAGAGCCTGGCACCTAGTGAACAACGAATAGTGTTAACTACCATGTATATAAGGGCTTCCCCGGTGGCTCAGTGGTAAAGAATCTGCCTGTCACACAGGTTTGATCCCTGGGTCAGGAAGATCCCCTGGAGAAGGAAATGGCAGCCCACTCCAGTATTCTTGCCTGGGAAGTCCCATGGACAGAGGAGCCTGGCAGGCCACAGTCCATGGGGTCACAAAAGAGTTGGGTACAACAGCGAAACCATGTATGTATGAAGTTGCGTTATTCCCTGTGGAGAACAGTATTAATAAACTTAGAAAAGCTTAGAAGCTTTTAAATCTTCCCATCACTGTTGCAGGTCTGTAGCTCTTTCTGCTTCCTCTGAGAGGTATCTCGTCACTGTCACGCTCCTCTTTTTTTGTTTGTTTTTGGCTGTGCTGCGTGACTTGCAGGATCTTACTTCCCTGACCAGGAGTGAGTCTGAGCCCCTGTAGTGGAAGCACAGCGTCCTAGCCCCTGGACCACCAAGGAATTCCCTCCTCTTTCATTCTCGAGAGCGGTTCTTACAACCTTATTCTGTCCTCAGACTCCTTCCCCTATAGGTGATGCCAACCCCCTCCTCCACGAAGGTCTCTTTCCTAAGGACAGAGCTGACTTCTTTAACTGGCTGATGACTGAGTTTGGGCTCTTCTGAGGTAGGTGTCTCTAATTCCTCGCAGACTGTAAATGGGCAGCTTGGACTCTCGTGTCTTCTCACCACAGGGAAAGGCAGCCTCTCCTTCCTCCCTCCTCTCCTCTCCACTGTGTTGGAATGTTTCCTTCCAGTGTCTACTTGCAAAGTGTTCATCTGAGTAATTCCAGTTCTTTTTTTTTTTTAATTCCAATTCTTATTCTAGTTCACTTATTTTGAACCTTCATCTGCTTCAAATGTATAATGAAAAACTCTAAATGCATAAAAAGATTAAAGGAAAAAGATAACAAACTCTCATGTACCCACCACTCAGCTAATTTACCTTCTTCACTTGTGTAGAAAGTTCAGCATCTGTCAGAACCCGACACTCAGCATGACCCACCTCTTGGTACAGTGTTTTAATCCTTTCCAGGGTGTGCATATTGCTTCATCCAGTGTTAGACTAGCAGTATCCAGTCTGTTCTTTGACTTGATTTAAAATTCAGCTTGATTTTGAGCCTCTTGATTCATGGTTTATTTAAAGAATTCTTTTTGGCCCATGCAGAGTGGCTTTTGGGATCTCAGTTCCCTAACAGAGATTGGACCTGGGCCCACAGCAGCGAACGTGCCAAGTCCTAACCACTAGGACCTCCAGGGAATTCCCTAAAGAATTCTTTTTTTGTTTTTTTTTTTTTAAGATTTTATTTACCAAAAGCATTTTGAATTGGGGTGTAGTCAGTTAACAATGCTGTGGTAGTTTCAGGTGAACAATGAAGGAACTCAGCCATACAGCCCTAAAGAATCCTTAAGACTTCAAGAGGGTATTTAGGAAACATCAACCAAGAGGAAAACAAATAACAACCTTGCCCTCCCAAGCACTTCACATCACTGTTGGATTCAGCATGCGCAGTCTTGAGGTTCACATGGTCTCCAAGGAGGAAAACAACATCGTCCTGTGCTTTTTTCCATTCTTTTTTGATGGCAGCTCTTTCTGACACATCTGCCTGTTTGTTCTTGACAGCGGACCCTCTGAGGTGACTATTGCAGGCTGTGGATCTGGGTCCCCTTTCACAGAGGAGAACCCGTCACAGTGACGAGTCCAGAATGTACAGCCTCAGCGGGTCTGCAGAGGAATAGTTTACCTCTGGCTCCTGGGTGGATTTCGGATGAGCAGATTTTTGTGCTGCATTGCCTCAGTTTTATTTTTTTTTCCAGTAGGTTTAGAAGTACTCTTTCTTTGGGGATTGACGAGAGCCAACAAAACAACCTTTTCCAGTGATTAATAAAAATAGTATGCTCATTGTAGAAAACATGAATAATTCAGAGAAGGTATAGAAATTAAGTGTCACTTATCATTCCGCATCCCAGAGATAAACAGTGTTAATATTTCTGATCGTTTTCTTCCTGGTCTTTTCTGTGCACATACTTTTTAAGAAATATAGAGATCATAAAAAATACATAATTTTGGTTCAATTTTCACTTTATTGAGATCACTTTCTAGTGTTATTAAATAGCCTTCACAATATGATTTTCAGTGGCATCTGGTGGCTGAACCATAGTATATTTCATCGTTTGTAATTTCTAGATGTTTATGTTTGCAGTTTTTAACCAAAATGCATAATACCATTATAAGCTGTTTCAGATCACCTTTGTTTGACTCTCTGATTCTTTTTTTCTTCTTCATACTTTAAACTTTTTATTTTGTATTGGAGTACAGCCGATAAACAATGCTGAGATAGTTTCAGATGAGCAGCAGAGGGACTCAGCCATACATATACATGTATCCATTCTCCCCCACACCCCCCTCCCATCCAGTCTGACGCATAACACTGAGCAGATTCCATGTGCTACACAATAGGTCCTTGTCTGATTATTTTCTTATGATCAGAGATGATGAGTCATCTTAAGGCTTATGGTAGGTGTATTGCTAGATTGTTTTCTGAAAGGTGGTACGACATACACCCCCACCTGTGCTGTTAGAGAGCTGGTCTCAGTACACCTGGGTCAGCACCAAGAGGATACGTCTTTGAACCTTTGCTAATTTAGTGGGTGGAAAATGGTTTCTCGTTTCCATCACGTTTGAACTGTTACATTGTGTAATCTCATGTTATCTCCTGCATCTTGTGTGATAAGTTTTCCTTTACTCTGTGCGAGGCCAGTGTTTGAAAATATGCCTGTCATATCTTACTCCTTTTTTGGTGTTAATAATAGGGTCATTCCGATGAGCTGTGTGAGTTACCAGTCTGTCTTTATCAATGCTAACAACAGTTATCTTTCAGAATGACTGTTGAACATATCTTGGGAGGTGTCATAGGTATTAGACCAGCCTCCTCTACCTAAAGGGAGGAATATCTCTTGGAAATGGGGGACTTCAGCTCTTCTGGCAGAGCCTGGTTTTTAGACTAGAGTTGCCCTGCCTTGCGGAGGGAAATAGTGAGGCATTTTAATGATGTTGCTTTCCAGTCCTCAGGTGTAAATTTACAGGAGGCTGTATTCTTTGATTCCCTCCTTGGGGTATGAGGGATGCTAGATAAGACTAAATTGTAGAAACATCCCAACCATGTAGTCCCCCGGAACCAGAATAAGGGCCACCAGACCTTAAGGGATTCACAGAAAGAAGAAAACTTCAGGGGGATTTC
This sequence comes from Muntiacus reevesi, assembly GCF_963930625.1. Taxonomy (NCBI): domain Eukaryota; kingdom Metazoa; phylum Chordata; class Mammalia; order Artiodactyla; family Cervidae; genus Muntiacus; species Muntiacus reevesi. The sequence continues at coordinate 13,121,516 of NC_089268.1, forward strand.
CCTGGCGGTGTGGTCAAGACTCCATGCTCCCACTGCAGGGGGCGTGGGTTCAGTCCCTGGTTGAGAAACTAAGGTATCCTGCATGCCGAATGGCACAGCCAAAAAAAAAAAAAAAGGAAATTCCAGGAAAGTTGGAATGGTCTTCCTGACCCTTAGGACTAGGCTCTCTTTCCTCAACAAGTTAATAGAGTATTTCCCAAACTCAAGTCATGTACCATCTTCATGACTTTTTTGCAATATTTTATACTATTTATTAAATGCACTTGAAAAAATAAACTTATGTACTCAATTAGATTTACTTTTAAAATCAATCTTATTAGTTCTGTAAGTGGAAAACCAGTGTCATTTGCCCAAAGTAGAAAAGAACCTTAGAAATACAGTGAAACATGAAACAGTCTTATTAATTAAATTCTAAGCCAGATCCTGTTGCTTACAAAATGTTGAACCTGAGGCTGCCCTCACTTTGTTAAAAAATAACCCTAAAGACAGAGTGGTGTCAAACTCAGATCCCTTCTCAAGGGCAGCAGGACTTTAACAGAATAAAAAGAACCACTTGTTCATTTTGAAACTCAATGTTTAATAATAGTACACGTGGGCTACCTAAAATTGTCTCCTGTTCTACCAGTATATGTCCTGCTCTAGAAAATATTTTAGGGTATGTTGCTGTAACAGATTAACTCTGAAATCTCAGTGGATTGACACAACAGATGCTTGTTTCTCACTCATGCTTCCAGACCAAGGGAGGGTAAAGTGGGTGTGGAAGGCAGGCTCTGCTCCACATAGTCACTCTGTCATCCAGGCCGAGGGAGGTGCCACCACCTGGAGCCTCGCCAATTATCACAGCAGAAGAAGGCTTACAGAGAACTCACACGTAGGACTTCCCTAATGGTTCATTGATTAGGACTCTGTACTTCCATTGCAGGAGGCACAGGTTCGATCCCTGGCAGGGGAAGTTCTGCATGCCCTATTGTGTGGCAAAAAAAAAAGAGGGAGAACTCACACCTGTTCTTTACACTTTGGCTCAGAAGGGACTGCCTCACTTCTCTCCTCAGCCTATTGGCCAGAATCAGTAGCCTCACCTAAGTGCAGGGGCTGGGAAGTATAGAGGAGCACGTGGAATATTTGGTGAATTATGCTGTCTTTGTTTCATCTGGTTCTGCAGCATAATGCTGGTCTAGATGCTTCTAGATAAGGAATGGATATGGATATTTTTTATTTGAAGAGGGTAATGATTGTGTATGAGATAGTTTGTAATACTGTTAATAATCTGTTAAGAGAAAGTGGTTGGATATGTCAGACTGTTCCTTGTTAACAATGTCTCCTTTGTTAAAGCTTCATTAAAGAACGGTCAAAAGTCAGCACGGTTCCTCTGAAAAATAAGAAGGCCTCCAGTTTTCATGAGTTTGCCCGGAACACCAGTGATGCTTGGGACATTGGTGATGACGAGGAAGAGGACTTTTCGTCCCCTGCTTTCCAAACTCTGAACTCAAAAGTTGCTTTGGCGACCGCTGCCCAAGTGCTGGAAAACCACAGCAAGCTGAGGGTGAAACCAGAACGGTCCCAGTCAACGACATCCGACGTACCTGCCAGCTACAAGGTCATAAAGTCCAGCAGCGACGCCCACCTGTCCAGAAATTCCAGTAAGTCCGTCCAGCTTCCCGCCATAGGCTCAGCCTTTTCAGCAGAGCGCACTTTATAAAAACAGGTTCTGGGAGGGGCATCCCTCAGATCGTCCACCGGGTGATCCATAAGCGAGCTGGAGCCTGAGGGCCCTCAGGGAGCCTCACTGAGGTCAGGAGCTGTGCTGGCTCCGCCGCCCGGATGGCTGCCTGGCCCTGGGACCCAGGGCTTCACTGCCGACACCCCCGGGCTGCCTGTCCTTCTCTCCTTCCTTTCCCTGTGCGGAGTCCAGAACACTTACGGTGTGGTTGCTTCACGCTTCTTTGGGCCTGGTCAGGTTGAAGTGTGTTGACTAAATGGAGTTGAAGTTGTTAGTGGCTGAATTTCAGAGATGCTTGGCACCGTTCCTTCGCTCTGGGGAAGAGCCCCTAGCAGCAGGTCGTCTCTCTGCTGTTCCTCAGGAACGGAGTCCCAGGTTTGGGTGGCGCAGGAGGAGATCCCACCTTCTTTTCAGGAAACTGGCAGCAGTAACCGGTTGAGAGGATGGAGGTTTTGTGAGATGCTTGGAGACATCTCCTTTTAGTATCCATTGCTGTGTCTCATGTTGCCCTAACGCGTTTTATGGGAGTCAGTTCTGAGCTGGAGGGGAAAGTGCCCTCATACTAGGGAGAGTTGGAACAGCTGACTGTGGTAAAAGGTGAAAAGGAAGTAGAATATCAGAGCCCTGGTGCGTGTCCTGGCTCCTCTTCTAGGAGAACTTCTTTTACAGTTTCAGACAAGGATGTCCTCCAGAAAGGAGGCTGTAAGGCCTGGAAAATCATTCCACAGTCACTTCGCATCTCTGATTTGGGCCCCAGTGATGCGCCCAGACAGGCGTTCAGTGCCCCCAGGTGACCACAGCTCCTGGATATGGAAAGTGTCTTCACATGAGACCGAGGGTCTCCAGAGGGTCCCAGTGTGAGGGGAGGCCCCACCACGATCCCTGACGCGCTGCCCTTGTGCAGCATCGACCACCCGGAGCGCTCCCGTCACGGGGCTCCTCCTGCGGGCGTCGGTCCAGCAGTCACTGATGACCGGAAGCAGCCTTCAGTCTCAGTTCTGTAGCATGTGGGCTGCATTTTCTCAGCCCTATGTCGCACTAGGCATCCAGACCAAGTACTCTGTGGCCGTTGAGTCTGTAAACCTCCTAGTGCTGGTTGATGAGGATTCCCTGTTTAATTGTGACGACTACTTGTTAAGGCCCAAATATGTAAAGAATATGAAACAGTCATGAAAGGGTGGTCAGAATTTAAAACTGAGTTTTGTTTGGGGGAGTAAAATAAATAAGGGTTTTGGCGTCAGGCAGACCCAAGATCACTCAGCTCTCCCTTGCAAATTACTTAACCTCTCTGAGCTATAGTTCCCTCAAAATTGTGATAAATTCCTGCTGTAGTATGTTATAAGGATCAAATGAGAGAACATAGGTAACTGTGACCAGATCAGTGCCTTAGTAAACAGTCAGTAAATGTTAGCGCTGTCCTGCTCATTTCTCATTTCAGAAGTGTCTAGAACCAGACATAGAGTTCAGCTCGAGTCCGTGTGCCTGTTGTTTCAGTCATAATCCCGGCAGAACTAAAAGCCAGTTCATTTTGGTGAGAAATGTCGAAGCACAGAGGGCTAGCCTTAGGCCAGAGCCTCTCATGTTTGGGCCAAAAACAGGTGAGAGCCGTGCGAGGAATACTGACCCTCTGAGCCCTTGGGGCAGCCGGCTGGGGCCTGGGGCTTCGGGAGAGCAGCCATCACCTTTTTTTTTCCGTGGTGTGCTTTTGCAGTGTCATTTTCTATGTGCTCTGAGACGTGGAAAGGGAAGTCTAATACTGCCTTTGACTATGTTGCCAACCCCCCCAGCCCCAAACTCACTAATAGACACCAAGAAAAGTTCCAGGTTGGGATAAGAAGAAAACAATAGATTTTTCCCCTGAAGTCACAAAAAAACTGTCAGATTTGCTTCAGTAGCTGGAGTCTCTGTGCAGAAGATGCCTTGGTATGTATGATAAACACGCACCCCTTTCCCTGAGCTGTCGGAGGGCGGCTGGGTCTCCACCCGCTGGCTGGCCGCCCCGCTGCAGGCGACCTGGCAGCCACGCCTCTGGGGGAGCCCCATGCCCAGCAGTCAGGTCTGAGTTGTCTCTGGATCTGCGCTCGTCACACAACCTGTCCTCTTTCTCTTTCAAACGACCCCTCAGGTGACTCATGCCTGAGGAACCCGCTCCACAAACAGCAGTCACTCCCTCTCCGACCCGTCATCCCGCTCGTCGCCCGCATCTCAGACCAGAACGCTTCTGGGGCGCCCCCGATGACCGTCCGGGAGAAAACGCGCCTGGAAAAATTTCGTCAGCTTCTCTCCAGCCACAACACCGACCTGGGTGAGTCCCCCCCCACCCCCCGCCACCCCCGTGAGCCCCGGGCAAGCTCCGACCTCTCGGTGACTGGAATTCTCAAGAGACCTGGAAGCTATTGCTCTTTATTCTTCCTTCTTTTACTTTTCCAGCATCTCCTGATCTGGTGCCCATTGAAGTGACACGCAGGTATCGCAGTCAGAAATACATTAACTAGAAATCAGGGGCCAAGTTAGGCGGGACTGGACTCCGTGGCCTGTAGACCCTAGTGCACCCTTTCTGGCTTCAATCTCCTCTACCCCCAGGCGATTCCTCCTGAAATCCACACCTCCTGGTCTTCCTCCTCCCTCTAACTCTAATCTCTGAGCTGACTGGATCACTGCTGCAGAGCTATGACCTTGGCTGCTCAGGGCTGTTGTTTTGGGCTTTTCACCGGTGCTTGTCGGTAGCTGGCGGTGGTGGTGGCAGTGGCGATGGCGGTCATCCTACTGAAACGCTGGGAGGCTCCAGGCAGCGCTGGCTGAGGCTCGTTTCAGGGCCCCCATGGGAAGGGCTAAGTCCAACCACACCTTCATCTTTTTGCAGATGAACTGAGGAAGTGTAGCTGGCCGGGGGTTCCCAGGGAGGTTCGGCCTGTAACTTGGAGACTTCTGTCGGTGAGTTCTGCCCACTGGGTAGAGAAGTGCAAGCCTTACACAGCCCCGCCTGCCTGCGGGGACTGGTCTGGGCACATCGGTCTTGCCCCATAGACTTCTCTGATCCTAGCCGATATGGGACTGAAGTCCTGTCTCAGCATAAAGAATCACATCCTCAATAGTTTGTTCCCACTCGTGTAGAAGAGCATAGGTTTGTGTGGATAGTCCCGATCTCACCTTCTCAGCACCGAGGAGGTGTCCAGTGAGGCTGGGTGAGCCAGCTCTCGTGTGGGCAGGTCCCACTTTCCCTGTGCTTCCCTCCTTTCTCAGTAGGAATGACTAAGGGGGTTGAAACCCACTTCCCAACCGTGAAGAGTTGATAAACAGGCCTCCCTCAGAAGCCTGCAGTCGTCCCACGTTCACTAAGTCACGGAGCCCTGTGCCAGCCGCTGTGGTAGGAACACTCTGATCTCCTGAGCCCGTAAAATCCATTCATTCATGAGGATTTATTGAGGGCAAGCTGTTCAATGGGCATGATGCCAGGTGCTGTGAGGATACACAGAGGTGGGCCCCGCACAGCTCCGGCTCGCCAGGCGCTTGCTTGCTCTGTGGACGTGTCCCTTCCCTGTCTGTGAGAGGACGACTCTTGCTCCTAATCGGCCCCCACCCCGGGCTCGAGCAGCCTTGGAGTCACTGCCCCTGCTTCTAAGAACTCCAAATGCTGTTAGAAGTAGCTGCGGTGAGAATGGAAGGGGAACAAGAGATGTCAGAATTGAGAGTGGGATCTAGACCAGGGATGGCCCAGAGCTGGGGCCAGGAGCGAGGGGCTGCTGCCAGAAGTTCTGTGTCTGGACGTTGCAGCTGCTGTGTCACAGATTCCATTCAGCCTCCTAAGCTGGTAATTCTCAACATTACTGTGGAAAAGAATTATGTAACTAGCACAAGCTCACACGGCTCGCCACTGAGATGCGCCGCGGAGGCTGCCACCTCTCCGTGACCCTGGGAAGGATTGCCTCGCGCACACACACAGCCCCAGGAGTCCTGACTTGGGTCCAGTTCCCTCCCACTGACCTACATTCGCTACTTTACTGTGCCAGGCCCGGAGCTCTGCAGTGCTCCCCAGCAGGACCCGCGCCTGGGGCTGCGGGAGTACATAACCCCGAGAAACCCGGCCAGGCTTTATCTGCCCACACGTGCGTCTCACTGAATGAGGAAAGGGCAAACCCTGGGTGGCCAAAACCAAAAAGGGATTTACCCTTGTCCTCTTGGCGGCTTTCTTTCCCTTCCTTTGAAAGTTTCAAAGCCACTGCTCAGGCTAAAATAAAAGTTAAGGATTCATCCAACCAGTGCCTGTCCCCATCTGACAAGCGGTCCTATCTACAGGGTTATCTCCCAGCAAACACTGAGAGGAGGAAGTTGACCTTGCAGCGGAAGCGGGAAGAGTATTTTGGCTTCATTGAGCAGTATTATGACTCCCGAAATGAGGAACATCACCAGGATACCTACAGACAGGTACGTCATCACCTGCTGCCCTTTTGCCCACTAGTCATAGTTCTCAGGTGTGGCTCCTGGAAAGTGCTCTTGGGGTACAGGTTTGCCAAGTCTTCAGGCTTCAGTGGTTAGGAATTAAATTTTTTCCCAGAACTGTATCCCCTCTTTCTAATTCAGTAGCTCTGATTTTAGCCTTTTTTTTTTGGCTGTGCTACACGGCATGTGAGATCTTAGTTCCCCAACCAAGGATCAAACCCATGCAGTGGAAGCTTGGAATCTTAACCATTGGACTGCCAGGGAAGTCCCTAGACATTTTCAATAGATAGATTTTGGGGAGTCCCTGGTCAGTAGCAGTGCTTCTTGGGCTTTAATATGCATAGAAATCACCTAGGATTTTGATAAAATTCCAACTTGGGATTATGGTAAAATGCAGATTCTTATTCAGGAGATCTAGAGTGAGCCCTTCGCTTCCACTGAGTTCCCAGGCGATGCCAACGCTGCTGGTCCACAGACGACCCTTGTGAGAATAGTCAGGGTGTTGGGACACAAGATGAAGGATGAGTTCACTCAGTGAGTCCATCCCCCTGGCCTCTGCAGTGCCTCTTTGGCTTTGTCTGTCTGTCTTGTAGGAGCCATAGCCATCAGCAGCCTTAGCCGGGAGAGCCCTACCATTGCCCATAGTGGTCCGCACAGCCTGTGGAAAGGTGGAAGCTGTGGAAAGGGGCCTGATGGTTGCAGAGGGGAAGACACTGGGTGTGGGCAGCTGTCTGCAATGGGCCCCAAGAGCTGAAGTAGGCTCAGCCGCTGCTGATACAGTCCTTAGGGCTGTTGCTGTGGTTTAGTCCCTCAGTCATGTCCCTGACTCTTCGCGACCTCATAGACTGTAGCCCAACAGGCTCCCCGTCCATGGGATTTTCCAGGCAAAGATACTGAAGTGAGTTCCCATTTCCTTCTCCAGGAGATCTTCCCAACCCAGGAATGGAACTCGCATTGGCAGGCAGGTTCTTTACTCGCTGAGCCACCAGGCAAGCCTGGTGGGTTATTAGACATTGGTAAATCCCAAAACCAATCATCATGACAGCTTTGGTAACAGAAACCAGAACGTTCAGTGCCAGTTATTCAACGCCAGCTCCCTCTGGTTCCCTATCCTGGTACAGTTTTGGAGCCTCCTGAGCTCTTTTAGTTCTTACGGACTGTTGAGGATTAAGAACCTGAAAGAGGTGTACACATTTTGATCCTATCTGTTAAATTTAAGTACAGGCCCAGAGTAAAACAGATGCCAGACAATAGGGGAAAGCAGCTGGTTCTCCTGAGTTGTGAAGCCTATTGCTGTTTGATGTTAAGTGGTTTGTTCAAGGAGGTTTCATTACTGTTCAGTTAGGTGTTGCTGTCATGGGAATGTATTCCACATGGACAGGTAGGTTTCTAAAGCCTTCTAAAGTTCTTTCTAAAGATAAATTTGACTCTCATTCTTACTCCCTTTGATTCCCAGATCCTAAGAAAATAACTTCTCAAAAGAACAAAGTGGCATTTGTGTTTTTGGATGACGGCTTCTCTCTTTCAGATTCACATTGACATTCCAAGGACGAATCCTCTCATTCCATTGTTCCAGCAGCCACTTGTGCAGGAGGTGAGGGAGTACTTCACACTGTCGCCCGCCCCCAACCGCACAGGCCTCTGCAGCGCTGTCCCTGGGGGAGTGCTCGGCCCCGCCTCCAGCCTCGGGGCACTATGGCTAATCCTGATGGTACCCTGCGTTCGCAGATGGAGCTTCTGTCTTTCAGAGCACTTTCTTGTGGGTTCCCATTAGGTCCTCATAACAAACCTGCGGGCTGAGTAGCGCTTTGAAGCATTAAGGGACTTGCCCAGAGTCAGAGCCCACCTGGTGATGGAATGAAGACTAGAAGCTGCTAGAATTCCTAGTCCTGTGTTTGCTGTACTTGATAAAGCTGGGAGTTGTGTGTGTGTGTGTGTGTGTGTGTGTGTGTGTGTGTGTGTGTTAACGATGCAAAACGTAAAATTTACTGTCATAACCATTTTTAAGCATAGAGTTTGGTGACATTAAGTGCATTCATATTGTTGTTCAATCATCACCATCATCCGTCTCTACCACACTTTTTCATTTTCCCACACTGAAGCTTTGTACCCGTGACGCAGTAGTTTTCCATTCCCCAGCAGCTGCCGTTCTACTTCCTGTGTCTATGAGTCTGACTATTCTAGGTACCTCAGATAAAGGGGATCATACAGTAATTGTTGCTTTGTGACTGGCTTATTTGACTTAGCATAATACCTTTGAGGTTCATTCATGTTGTCAGACTTTCCTTCCTTTTAAAAACGAGCTTATATTCCATTGTACGTATGTAAGACATTGTTGATCTGCTGTTTGTCAGCGGACACTAAGGCGGTATTGTGAGCGGCGCTGCTATGAACGTGGCTGTGCAAGCATCTGAGTCCCTATTTTAAATTCTTTTCAGGTACATACCCAGAAGTCAAATTAGTAGTGATACGTTGAGACCTAACAATTGAGCAGTTAGCAAAGCACATGAAAGGTTTCAGTGGGACTATTATCTTTTGACTAAGCAAGAGGTATAAACTCCTTGAGATTAGAGATTTCCTTACGACTTAATAGTAGCTAGGACTCTGGGTGGAAGTGCTCTTTGAATTATGTTTTCACTCATCCTCGTAGTAAAGAATGTGATTTAAAATGCTCAAAATAATTTCTTTTTGACTTCAGATTATATTCATAATTCTGTTTAAATATAGATGTGTCTAATGATGGGATCCCTCATAACTTACCAGTAACTTAAAGAAGGTTTTGAGGGTCATGCCGTTGTTTTACCTGTAAGAATCAGCTCAAAGAAAGGTGAAAACCCACTCAGGATATCTTTGTGTCTCCCTTTCAGTTTCCCTTGGCTCAGCCCTATTTATTCCTCATTTTAACTTGAAGATGTTCAGATCTTTCACCTGTGCATGCATCCTTTAAACTTGGAGACAGGGCAAAGTACTTCATTTAAAAGGATTCTTCAGGCAGTGGAACCGGCATACAGAGAAAGAAACTCAAACTGCCGTCTTTCCAGTTTTCCTTGAATCACCTTTCCATCTAGCAGACTGTAGCCATCATAAACAGAATGAATTGCCAACCAGGGAGCAGAAAATTAAGTAACATTGAATATTGAGAGACTTGATTTACAAACCTGAAAGATACCTGAGGACTGAGAATAGTGAGAATTACCCACACTGGTAGCAGAGGTGTCTCAGAGGCAGAGAGGCTTGTCCCAGCCTTGTTCTGTAGTGAAGATTCCATGGTCCCCCAGGTCATCAGGCTTGGCGCTCTTCAGTTCCCATCTCTTTGGCACTTCCACTTGCATGGCGTGTATGTCTTCTTGTCCCATCCTTACTAGAGAGGGATGACTGCAGGTCTCCTGATTCTGAATGGCTCGCCTCCCTGCACTTACTCACCAGAGATGTGTGTATTTACGAGGAACTGATAGCTTGAAATAGAAGTGCTGATAAGTCCTTCAGAAGGGCTGAGCTGGAGGAGCTTTTAATAGAGACGTCCAGTCAGACACGGGCCACTGGGTGTGTGAGGATTCAGAGTGGGGCAGGGAAGTCTTGAGAGCTTCCTGAACCTGGTGGGTCTGCTTGAGCCCTAGTTTCAAGGGAGGGAGGAGGGCGTTTAGCAGCAGAGGAAAGAATGTCAGAGGGGCCCCATTGGAATGCTGGGCCTGACACAAATGAGGATGCCACGCCCTTCCCCTCAGCCCCAGGGAGCAAGCAGGCCCCTCTAGGGGAGGCAGAGAGGCCAGCTCCTTCCAGACAGGGCCTTGCTCACACTGCCTGCAAGGACAGGGGTGTTAATGATGGGAGTGTTTCTCAGCTGGCTTGGCCAGCTGTGAGGCATACTCAGCACGGGATTTGGGCTGGGAAACATCCTTTGTCTCTAGATTCTCCACGTTTCTCCTACACTGACTAACCAACTCCAAAACCATACAACCATCTCTTTTTCACTTTTCTCCTTGGGAAGTTTTTGCTTCCTTGGCGCCTGACCTCCGGGAGGCCTCTTCATTCTGCCTGCAGAGCTGGCTGATGGGGCTCCGCAGACTACACATACAGTGGAGGCCCCCTCATCTCCTGTCCCCCCTGCACGTGGTCATCGTCACCTCTGTCATCCCTCTGGTGTGGTCCAGAGACAGGAGACAGTCCAGTCAGAGCCAGTCTGAGGGATGTGCTCGGCCCAGGAGCTGTGGTCGACAGGCCGAAGCCAGAATGGGTACCAGCAGGTTGAGAGAAGACAGGGGGAAGCCCTGAGGGTCTAGTGAAAGCAGAGAGGAGGGTAAGAGACTCTGGAAAGGGAACCATAAGGGTCTTTTCTTTCTCTCCAGACTAAGCCTCTGGCCTCTTGTGGCTAATATACTCAACCCCAGAGGCATTCCCAGCTGTAGGATTTGGTTCATTTGACTTCCTATCCCCAGCAAACATCTGGGTTGCATCCTGATGTGTGAAATGACTTCCCGCATGTATTGTCTGTCACTGGTTCCTAGTCAGACTGGGTTAGAAGTAAATCTAGATCTAGGTCTCCTTCCATCTCAGCAGGGAGAAAGAGGAGGGTTGATAGAGAAGAGATTTCCTCTCTGTACTGTAATGAGCAAAAGAGATTTAGAAAACGTATCAGAACTTAGATATTCTGATAACTTGCTCCTGGAAATAGAGAAACAGCATCTAGAAATGAGCACAGTGGCCTGAATTAATGACATCCATAGCAACCCTTTCCCTAAGCCACCCATGTCACTCTCCTTTCTGTTTCCCAAATTTATATCATGATGACTAGATACTAGAAAGAGAAGCAAAGGGCAAGAAGTACCTGTTGTTGCTGTTGTTGTTTTTTAGTTGCTAAGTCATGTCCGACTCTAGCAACCCCATGAACTATAGCCTCGCGGGCTCTTCTGTCCATGGGATTTTCCAGGCAAGAATACTGGAGTGGGTTGCTATTCCCTTCTTCAGGGGACCTTCCCGACCCAGGGATCGAACCTGCATCTCCTGCATTGTTGGATGGATTCTTTACCAACTCCTGTTTAAAAGCAATTTGTATCTTAGAAACTTTCTGTATTTACAGACTTCTTTGTCCCACAGTAATTTTTAAATTTTTCCTACAAATTCTGCGGCAGTGCTGAGTTAAATTGTGAGGGAGGTAAATGGAGGGAGGGAGAGTATCCCCATGATTTAACGTCATGACATCTTTCTTTCTCATTTTCCTAGATCTTCGAAAGAATTCTATTTATTTGGGCCATCCGACACCCCGCCAGTGGGTATGTCCAGGGAATTAATGACCTGGTCACTCCGTTCTTTGTCGTCTTCCTCTCAGAATATGTGGGTAAGAAGCATGAGTCCCAAGTTGAACAAGCTTTTGCTCTTTTTTCATCTGTGGTCTGTTTGTTTTTCCCAAGAGTGCAGCCAGTGGGCACATCTTGCTAAAAAGAGATAGTGGCTTTAGAATACACAACTGAACCTGTTTTAACAGCAACAGCAGCCTGGAATTTATCTCTCGAGATGGTCACAGATCTCTGCTAAAAAGACCTGCTTTGCCACAAGAATGGCCAAGTTGGCATATTTATGTTCCACCATAAACAGATGGTTTGATCCCTCATCTGAGGTTCTTTTAGGATTATTTTGAACTTGACTCTAACACAGGCCCTCACCTGTGAAAGCTGGAATTTCAGATTATACATCAGGCCTCCATACGTTCATTTACACGCCATATCTTAGGAGCAGGGTATGGGCCTGCAGAGGCGGCAGGGTGGTGCCAGGTTCCAGCTCACGTTGGAGGCGATGAAATGGGCCAGGGAGAGCTCCAGGACCTTGGTTTCTCCTACTTCCTTCTTCGCCCCTTACCTCACTGTGTTCTTGTCACTTTTTTTTTGTTTTTAAGTTTAAGGAAGATAGTTCTTTTTAGAGTTCATTAATTTATGGCTGCACCGGATCTTCATTGCTACATGTGGACTTTCTCTAGTTGCAGCAAGTGGGGGCTACTCTCCAGTTACGGTACACAGGCTTCTCATTTCAGGAGCTTGTGTGGTTGCAGAGCACGGGCTCTCCAGCGCGAGGGGCTTTAGAGTTGTGGTGTGTGGACTCAGCATGCAGCTCATGGGCTCTAGAGGGCAAGCTCGGTAGTTGCGGCACATAGGCTGAGTTGCCCCATGGCACGTGGAATCTTCCTGGACCATGAATCAAATGCATGTCCCCTGCAGTGGCAGGTAGATTCTTAACCGCTGGATCATCAAGGAGAAGTCCCCAGCAGTTAGGTTTTCTTACAGTGCCAGCCACACTACTCCAGCCAGGCCTAAATCAGGCAGTCTCAAAAGGCGTTGAGGATTCTCAGCTTCTCCTGTTGATTCCCTTAATCTCACGTTGTTTTGCAGAAAGTCTTCACTTTTGTCTCAGGTTCAAAGGATTTGTTAACAAAAGAAGCCACTCGTTATTTTCAAATAAACAATACCAGTATTTATTAGGCTTCCCTGGTAGCTCAGCTGGTGAAGAATCTGCCTGCAGTGCAGGAGACCCCAATTAGATTGCTGGGTCGGGAAGATTCCCTGGAAAAGGGATAGGCTACCTACTCCAGTATTCTTTGGCTTCCCTGGTGGTTCAGCTGGTAAAGAATCTGCCTGCAGTGAGGGAGACCTGGGTTCAGTCCCTGGGTTGGGAGGATCCCCTGGAGAAGGGAACGGTTATCCCCTCCAGTATTCTGGCCTGGAGAATTTCATGGGCTGTATAGTATTGCAAAGAGTTGGACATGACTGAGTGACTTTCACTTTCAATATTTATTAGAGAATTATATCGCTTACTTTCAATATACTAACAGTAAAAGAAAAGAGAAATAGAAACAGCAGAGGATACATCATCAAGCTGGGTTTTGAACAACATCCATAAACTCAAACTGCCCTGGAAGTCCCGTGTCACAGCACATCTGGAGTCCCAGTTGGGCAAAAGTCCAGGCAGCGTATCCCCTGCACGGGTGAGACTTCAAAAATTCCATTTCAGGGTTCCGCTTATAATCCCAGGATGCAAACTGATATCGTCATCAATCTGTGAGCAAATTGCATCTCTGGTTTCATGTTAATGCTGTTTGTTTTGTTGTGAAAAACTTGGAATGTCGTTGACACCTGGGGCTTGGTGGGCCAGACCCCATCCAGGGGCTCCGCAGTCTAAAAATTCAGCCCCATCTTATCTGTGGTGCTGCCAGACTTGCACTCACAGCACGCAGTCAGGGCGGCGTCCAGGCAGGATGGACGCAGGTCAGAGGCCTGCTCTGCTTTGTCTCTGAGGCCAAACGAGACCATTTAATTCCCTAACACTTGTGCTTCGAGATTCACAGGAAAACCCATCTGTCATGCGGCCTGATGCTTTTGTTCTCTTATCGGTCAAAAAGAAGCTCATGTGGGAATCAGAACATGGGAAAGGATTTTAGGAAACTATCCGTCTCCTCCGCCCCTTTTCTTGCCTCATTATTGGCAAAGCTGGGACTAGAACCCTTCTCTTCAGGCCCTGGGGGTGGTAGGTAATGAGATGATGCCATCGCAGCGGGTAGGTCAGGCATGAGAAGGGGGCTGGCTTAGAGTCCCTTGGAGTGGGGGGCATGAGAGATGTCTCACTTGATCCTTCCCTTGCAGGTTTTCTGGTGGGACCAAAGGGATGGTGTTTTGGGCTTTCATGAGGCAGCTTTTTTTTTTTTTTTTTTTTTTTTTTTTAGTGATTTGAAAAGGAATGCAACCAAATGATGTCATTCCTTGTTCTGCCTTAAGTGACAGCGACCAGGGCAGACCTGAGAGGATGAAAGTCACACTCTTGTCCACACTGTCAAGTCACCCTAAGCAAAAGCATATAAATAAAGCTTTTGCTGGAGAACTTTTATTTTCCTCTCTTATCAATTGATCAGTTTTTGCAAGTGCCTTCATTCTGTGTGTGTAACTTAATTATAAAGAGCAGTGCAGCTGACGCTTGCTGGAGTACTTGATTCTTGCAGGAGTACTTTTCTGAAATGGTGTTAAAGGATGAGCCTTGTTGTTGTTATTTAGTTGCTAAGTCGTGTCCAGACTCTTTTGTGACCCCATGGATTGTAGCTCACCAGCCTCTTCTGTCCATGGGATTCTCCAGGCAAGAATACTGGAGTGGGCTGCCATATCCTTCTCCAGTGGATATTCCCAACCCAGGGATTGAACCCAGGTCTCCTGCATTGGCAGATGGAGTCTTTACCACTGAACCACCAGGGGAACCCAAGGATGAGCCCAGGAAGATATTAATCCATTCATTAATCTACATTTGAGGTCTAGAGGCTGGCATGTAGCATTGCCAGATATTATGCTAGTTTAGGAAATCCTCAGCAGCTGCAGTTCTAGTTGGCTGTTAATTATCTTGTGAGCTGTCATTTGTGTGTGTGTTTTTTTTTGTCCCCAATTTTCCTCCACCTTCTCTAGGCACCCATCCCATTACTACCTTAACTCCGTCAGCCCCACTGTGCGCTGTGCCTTTCTCTGATAGGTCTGACTGCATTCTGATCTGTGTTTGGTTTGTCAGCCCCACCTGCTGACCAGTGAAATCATTGCTCGCCCACAGCATTTACATAGCAAAGTGTGGGCTTCTGTGCCCCTCCTCAGCAAGGAGGCCTTTCTGAGTAAGGCTGCAGTCAGCCTCACCTCTGCAGCCGCCTTCAGATAGGTCTTTGGTACCTCCTCCCAGAGCTAGGAAAGTGGAGCCCATTCATGTTTTACGAAAGCTTTAATTATATTACATTTCTAAACATATGTAAAAGTAGAAAAAATAATACCAGAAATCCTCATACACTTGCCACCCAACTTCACACCTCTGTCAATTCTTCACTCACTCACCTTTGTGAGTAAGCAAATCTCAGTGTCAAGCAACATATGATTTCATCCATAAATACTTCCATATGTGTCACTCGAAGATCATGATTAAAGAAACTCACAGCCATAATGTAGTTATTACATCTGAGAAGTTATAATAGTTCCTTAATATAGTCTGATATACAGCAGTATTCAAGTTTTCTTGAGTCCATAAATATATTTAACATTTTGTTTGAATCAAGGTTCAGATCAGGTCCACACATTCTACTGGTTTGTTGATATATTTCTTAAGTCTCAATCTATCAATTCCCATCCATCTCTGTTATTTTCCCAGTTTTCAAACTGGGACTTTGCCATGCCAACCAGTAATATTACAATGATTTTCAAAACACTTTACCATTTGCAAAGTACTTTGACCTGATTTCCTTTAGTAGCCGCCAGTATCTCTTTAGAGTAGATATATGAACCCATTTTACAAGTATGAGAAATCGAAGACTCAGATATTTAATGAGTTTCCCAAACTCAAGCCTCCATCTTTTAACCTGAATGCTTGTGCTCTTTGGGCTTCCCTGGGGGCTCAGCGGTAAAGAATCTGTCTGCAACGCAGGAGACCTGGGTTCCATCCCTGGGTTGGGAAGATCCCCTGGAGAAGGGAAAGGCTACCCACTCCAGTATTCTGACCTGGAGAATCCCATGGACTCTACAGTCCATGGGGTCGCAGAGTCGGACATAGCTGAGCGACTTTCACTTTCACTTTTGCTCTTTATATGACTTGGTGATATCGCAGTTTAGATGTATCTTCTCCATTCTCTGCTGCAAAGCATGTGGCACATTTCTTGTTACTCCTTGCCTCAAACAAAAAACCAAAATAAGCAAAAAATTACAGTAGAAGTACTTGCTTGTTTAAAAAAAAGATCAAAACAATAAAGAAGTGTTATTACCCCACCCGTACCCTCCACCACAAGAGATAACACCCTTTGATGTGTATTTTTCCAGCCCTTTTCCTGTGTGAGAAGAGACCTGCATATGTTATTTTTCTTTGTTTTGCCCAGAAAAATAGAATCAGACTATCCATACTTTTCTCAGTCTTTCTTGCTTTCACTCACAAGTATCTGGCCAGCTTTCCAGGTTCTGACATACAGGTCTGTGTTGTCATTTTCAGCAATTCCATCTATTTTCATTTAGCTTTACTATAGTGCAGTGAACAGTTCTTTTATAGTAGGGCATTTAAATGGTCTATAGTTTTTAGCCATTATAGGTAACATTTTAATGAATATCCTTACGCATATTTTCTTATACCTTTGTCTTGAAATACATGTTTTTCTGAAAGAGCGTCCATAGAAGTGAATCTGCTAGTCCTAAAAGCATGCCTAATAGATGCCACTAACTTACACTGCAGAGGTTTACGGCAGTTTGTACTCCAACCACTAATGTTTAGGTGCACTTTTCTTCACATCCTTATTAGCAAGTCTAATTGTGGTTCACCAGTCTGGCAGATAAACTGCGGTTTGTGTTTCAGTTTTTATTGCCACTTACTCGTCAGCGAGGTGGTTTATCTTTTGTGTATTAGCATTTGTTTCTTTTGTCATCTGGTTGTTCAGATACTTACACTTTTTTTTTCTTCTATTGTACTGTTGGTCTCATTTTTTAAGAGCTTTATGTGGATTAGATATACTCATTTTTCATCTGTTATATGTTGCTAGTATTCAACCTTTTTTGACACACCCACTCCAAGGGAATTCTTTATGGTTCAACCTAGTATTTTTTTCTCTCCCAGATCATCATTTATCTTTTCAACTTTTATTATGTCTCCTTATATAGCTCTTCCTAATTTTTATGTCGTCAAATCTGTCCATTCAACAGGTGTTCATTGAGCTTCTACTCTATGCCAGAGGATAGAGTGAATAAAGGGAACAGGTGTGGGCCCTGCCCCCTTATGGAGCATCCCATCTAGTGGGGAGCTGAGGGGCTCACAAAGAAGTAAGTCATTGCAAAGCATGACATGAGAGAAATACCTCGTCCTCTGAGGTTTCTAGATTTGGTATGTTGCTTAGGAAGTTTTACCTTCCCCACCACAATATTATAAAGATGCTCTTTCATGTTTTCTTTTAGTACTCTTGTGGCTCTGATTTTACATTTAGATTTTTAAATTCTATTAGTAAAATTTATTTTCTTTTACAGTGGGGTTGATATTTAAAGTTACTATTCCAGCTGGATACTTCATTATTTATCACTGTTTATATATAGTACATACTTTCTTCACTGGTGTGAAATCTCTCTTCATAATATAGTATAAATTCTTTTATTTACATGGTTTTGCATTTATCTCTATTTCTATGCATCTTCCCAGGTGGCTCAGTGGTAAAGAATCTGCCTGCCAAAGCAGGAGACTCAAGAGATGCAGGTTCAATCCCTGAGTCAGGAAGATCCCCTGGAGTAGGAAATTGCAACCCACTCGGATATTATTGCCTGAAAAATTCCATGGTCAGCTGACAGGCTTCAGTCCACAGCATCACAGAGTCAGACATGAATGAGCTCGCACACACGCGCACGCGCACACACCTACTATGCATGTACCACACAACTTGGATATTTGAGCTTTAGAGGGTGTTTTATTAGTATTTCAGGACTGGTCTATTTCATCATCCTTTTTAAAAAATTGTCTTGACTCTTCTTCCAGATGAACTTACCTAGTTCAGGAAATAGGGAACCTACCTACTTCAGGAGGTAAGAAGAATTTTTATTGGAGATGCAGTAATTTTACAAATTAGTTTTGTGGGTTTTTTTTTTTGATAGCAGCTTAGTGATATGTCATTCATATATCATATAATTCACCCATTTAACATGTACAATTCAGTAATTTTTCATATATTTATAGAGTTGTATAACCATCACCACAGTCAATTTTAGAATATTTTCATCAACCCCAAAAGAAACTCTGTACCTTATATCCATCAATACCAAGCCCCCCCAACCCCCTCTACTCCTACCCGCTCTTGATTTCTGCCTCTGTGGATTTGCCTTTTCTGGACATTTCATCAAAATGGAATCCTATAATATGTGATCTTTTATGTCTAGTTTCTCTCATTTAGCTTGTTCTTGAGATTCATCCAGGTTGTAGCCTGTGTCAGTACTTCACTCCTTTTTTATGGTCAAATAAGTATTCCATTGTATGAACATACCACATTTCATTTATCTGTTCATCAGTTGCTGGATATAAATTAAGCTTCAAAGAAACAAGGCATACAGGCTTCCCTCCAGCCTCAAGGCCTTTCCTGAACACAGACTCAGCATTGTTTGTGGCCTCCAAGAGCAGGTCCCTTGTCTGAGGAATGATGCTGCTCTTCTCCCTTGCTCTAATAGTGCCGCATCCCAGGAAGGCAGCTGCTGTGAAAGGTGTTTAGTTATGACTCTCCCTGCTACGGGAGGCCTCTGGGATCCTTCACCCAGGGAACAGGCCAGGCAGGTGTCCCCAGGCAGCCTCGCCCACCGCCTCATCTGCCTGAGCTGTAGCACGGAGGATGTGCCGCAGAAGAGCTGTGGGACCCACAGCACCTTGTTTGGCCTCTCTCCTTTCTCCTCCGCTGTCTGTTCTCTATTGCTCTTTAAAAACATTTTTAAAAATATGTGTTTGTTTATTTTTTGCTGCATCAGGCTCTAGAGCACACAGTCTCCATAGTTGAGCTTAGTTGCCCACAACACGTGGAATCTTAGTTCCCTGACCAGGGATCATCCTCATCCCCTGCGTTGAAAGGCAGATATTTAACCACTGGACCACAAGGGAAGTCCCAATTCTCCGTTACTTTTATAAAGTAGCACCTGAGCTTGCTTCATGCTTTGTGTCATGTTTGTTGTAAAATAGCTGAAAATGGGGAGAGCCGGTGACTCCCCTCTGTTGAGAGAATTTTTCTGTACCTAACTTAGCCCCGCTCTCCCCAGTTCCCGCTTTTTTTTTTTTTTTGCTGAAACCCGCAGCTCGAATTGAAGTGGGTCCTCTGTGGATAAGCCAGCTGTGTCTGGGTCCAGCGGTGACAGTGCTGGAGGGTCACCCCTGGGGAGATACAGTCTCTGGACCGTGACCCCTGAGACAGTTAAATACCTCCGGACTCTCCAAAACCCTTTTGGACTTAAATGGCACTATTGATCTAATTCAGAACATAATGTAATTGATAGTAGAGTCATCACCAAAATAAACTGTGTAACAGCAACTGTGTAAGCGATGTGAATGAGGAATTGTCTGGAAGAGAGGGACCCATGACATGTTCTTTTTTCAAAAGAAGAGTGATGGCTGGTGATTTCTTTCATTGCAAAGTGAAACACTAATGAATAACTCTCCCCCTTCTCTGCGTGAAGTACTACAGCAGGATTTTCATTTCATGTTTTTCTTAGAAGCACAGTAGCAATTGAAGTCCCAGAAGGGAAGTCTTAAAATCTCTGACTCATGTTCCCTGCATGACATTTATGCTCAGATATGTCACAGGTAACACTCAAAACCCTTCAAGTTCGTCTTCAACAGTACGTGAACCGAGGACTTCCAGATGTACAAGCTGGATTTAAAAAACGCAGAGGAACCAGAGATCAAATTGCCAGCATCTGTTGGAAGATAGAAAAAGCAAGGGGATTCCAAATAAATATCTGCTTCATTGACTCTCCTAAACCCTTTGACTATATGGGTCACAGCAAACTGTGGAAAATTCTGAAAGAGATGGAAATACCAGACCACCTTACCTGTCTCCTGAGAAGCTTGTGTTCAGGTCAAGAAGCAACAGCTAGAACCTGACATGGAACAGCAGACTGGTTCAAAATTGGTAAAGGAGTACAACTAGGCTGTATATTATCACCTGGCTTATTTAACTTCTATGCAGAATGTATCACGCAAAATGCTGGGCTGGAAGACTCACAAGCTGTAATCAAGATTACTGGGAGAAATATCAATAACCTCAGATGTGCAGATGATACCACCCTAATGGCAGAAAGCAAAGAGGAACTAAAGAGCCTTTTGATGAGGTTGGAAGAGGAGAATGGAAAAAACTGGCTTAAAATTCAACATTCAAAAAACTAAGATCATGGCATCTAGTCCCATCACTTCATGACAAACAGATGGAGATAAAGTGGAAACAGTAACAGATTTTATTTTCTTGGGCTCCAAAATCACTGTGGATGGTGATTGCAGCCACAAAATTGAAAGATGCTTGCTTCTTGGAAGAAAAGCTATGACAAACCTGGACAGAGTATTAAAAAGTAGAGACATCACTTTGCCCACAAAGCCCAAAGCTATGGTTAGTCAAAGCTATGGTTTTTCTAGGAGTTATATATAAATGTAAGCATCGGACCATAAAG
Organism: Muntiacus reevesi; assembly: GCF_963930625.1. Lineage (NCBI taxonomy): Eukaryota > Metazoa > Chordata > Mammalia > Artiodactyla > Cervidae > Muntiacus > Muntiacus reevesi. The sequence goes on from NC_089268.1 coordinate 13,141,835, forward strand.
AAGGCTGAACCCTGAAGAATTTATGCTTTCAAACTGTGGTACTGGAGGAGACTCTTTGAGAGTCTCTTGGACTGCAAGGAGATCAAACCAGTCAATCCTGAAGGAACTCAGTCCTGAATATTCATTGAAAGGACTGATGCGGAAGGTGAAATTCCAATACTTTGGCCACCTAATGTGAAGAACTGACTCATTTGAAAAGACCCTGATGCTGCGAAATGTTGAGGGCTGGAGAAGAGAAGGGGGTGACAGAAGATAAGAAAGTTGGATGGAATCACTCGCTCAATGGACATGAGTTTGAGCAATCTCTGGGAAATAGTGAAGGACAGGGAAGCCTGGTGTGCTATAGTTCATGGGGGTCACAGAGTCAGACACGACTTAGTGACTGAACAACAGTGACATGTCATAAATGACCAATTAGGATTAGCTTGGCTACTTTGACAGGGAACCTCAAATACCAGTACCTTAAGCAAGAGAGAAGTTTATTTCTCCCACATTAAAAGTCAGGAGGTGAGTAGTCCGAGGCTCCATGATATCAGGGGTACAGCCTGTCTTTGTTATCCTGCCATTCTCAGCATGTGTTTTCCTACTCGTGATCCAAGGTAGCTGCTTGTTCTCTAGCCATCATACCTATATTCCAGCCAATATGGAGGGGGAAAGAAAGAAAGACATACTCTTTCCATTGAAAGACACTTCCCAAGTATGTGACTCTTGGTTTTGAATCTCTAGTCTGAACTTGGGTCTTACGGTGATTCCCATCTGCAAGTGGGCCTGGAGAACACAGTCTGTATCCCAGGTGGCCAGTACCCTTAAGTGCCCTTTCATTTGAGGAGGAGGTGGTAGTAGGTATTTATGGACGACAACGGTCTTTGCTGTCCTTTGGATCCTCGGACTCGGTGTTTGACTAATTCCTCTTCTCCCCGTGCCCAGCCATCCTTTTCTCTCAGTTGCCACCTTTTCCCGTCTCTTAAGTCAGAAATGCCAAGTGTGTGCGTGCGTAGTCAGTCATGTCCAATGCTTTGCAACCCCATGGACTGTAGCCTGCCAGACTCCGTCCTTGGAATTTTCCAGGCAACGATACTGCAGTGGGTTGCCATTTCCTACTACAGAGGATCTTCCCCACCCAGGGATCAAACATGCATTTCTCATGCCTCCTTCGTTGACAGGCAGATTCTTCACCCCTAGCACCTCCCGGGAAGCCAAGAAATGTTAAGACTTGTTTGTATTTTTTTTTTTTAATTTTATTTTATTAGTTGGAGGCCAATTACTTCACAACATTTCAGTGGGTTTTGTCATACATTGACACGAATAAGCCATAGAGTTACACATATTCCCCATCCCAATCCCCCCTCCCACCTCCCTCTCCACCCGACTCCTCTGGGTCCTCCCAATGCACCAGGCCTGAGCACTCGTCTCATGCATCTCACCTGGGCTAGTGATCTGTTTCACCATAGATAATATACATGCTGTTCTTTTGAAACATCCCACCTTCACCTTCTCCCACAGAGTTCAAAAGTCTGTTCTGTACTTGTTTGTATTAATGATTCTTTTTTCTCATTCTTTCATATCCAATCAGTTACAAAGCTCTGATGGTTTCATGTTCTATTTCTTGAATATCTTTCTCTCTCCATTCCTCCTATGACCTCTCTAGCTCAGGCCTGGATTGCTGAAGTGGCCAGTGTGTTTTCCCATCTCTGGTTTTTATCCGCTTCAAAACCATCTTTCACACCATTTAAACACACACCTGCCTGTTCGGCCCCTCTGCTTAAAACCCTTCACTAGCATCTCAACACCTGCAGTTAAAAATGTCCAGATTCTCGGGGTTCCCTGGTGGCCTAGTGGTTAGGATTCTAGGCTTTCACTGCCATGGCCCGGGTTCAGTCCCTGGTCAGGGAACCAAGACCCCCGCAAGCCACACAGCACAGACAAAAGTCCACATTCTGTAGCTTGTTGCGCAAGACCCTGTGTCCTCTACTTCTGCCTCACCTCTTAAAGGCAGAAATCCAAAATTAACGTCTTTAAAGCCTTCTCCTGTACCACTTCCTTATCCCTGGGCTAATCCATGTGCTTTCTTTAAGGCTCCCCTTCCTCCTGGAAGCCTGCCCTGAGACTTCCTCCCTTCCTCCTCCCACCAGCACCCCAGCGGCACTCTTTCCCTAACTCTGTGCATTTCCCCTTTGAAGGATTCTACCACACCAGCTATGATCTGTTTCCCTCCTACCATCTGCCACCAGTCTTTATGATTCTTTGAGGCCAGAGACTATTTGAAACATCTTAACATTCCCAGTGCTTTCATTTTGGTGTCCAGATATTCCATATGTGTCTCAATTAAGAGTGAGTGCTCACTCAGTCCTGTCTGACTCTCTGTAGCCCCATGGGCTATAGCCCGCCAGGCTCCTCTGTCCATGGAATTTCCGGGGAGGAATACTGGAGCGAATTGCCATTGCCTCCTCCTGGGGATCTTCCCGACCTGGGGATCAAACCCGCGTCTCTAGTGTCTCCTGCATTGGCAGGCAGATTCTTTAGCAGTGAATGAATGAGAGAATGAAAATTTTCAGTGTTTTCAGATATTCAGGAAATAGTACAGCTTTGCTGGCCTTGGCCACTGGAGGGCAGTGAATCACAGCATTTTGATACTGTGCTGATTTAGCCAAAAGTTCTCTCCTCTCCTCTCTTCTCATCTCTCCTCTTTCGTAAGGAGTAGAGGTGGAGCACCATCACTTATTCAGCAGTTACTTATTGATTCTTACACCGATTATTGATTCAGGCACCGCTCTAGGCACAGGGGATACAACCATAAACAAAGTGAACAAAAAATCCCTGCCTATCACTTCTAGATATTTATTCACAGAAAATAAAAGCATATAGTCCTTCTCACCCACACAAGGGTAACTATGGATATTTTACTGACTTCTGACACCTCAGTTAGTTTTGCCTGTCACTAAGAGAGTCCCTTGGACTGCAAGGATCCAGCCAGTCCATCCTAAAGGAGATAAGTCCTGGGTGTTCATTGGAAGGACTGATGCTGAAGCTGAAGCTCCAATACTTTGGCCACTTCATGCAGGGTCTTTGGAAAAGACCCTGATGCTGGGAGGGATTGGGGGCAGGAGGAGAAGGGGACGACAGAGGATGAGATGGGTGGATGGCATCACCGACTCCATGGGCATGAGTTTGAGTAAACTCCGGGAGTTTGTTATGGGCAGGGAGGCCTGGCGTGCTGTGATTCATGGGGTCACAAAGAGTCATACTCGACTGGACTGAACTGAACTGAAACTTTATATAAATTGAGTCATTAGAATAAAGATATTCTACTTTTCATTCTCATGCTCTGGGTTTGGAAGGAACTGGGGAGTGGAGCTGATGCTGAATTTTTAGCGCCAACCCTGTTTGGCACTTTACCCCCTTCCTCAAGGGGCCTCCTGGCCCCGTCTTCATAGACAAAGCAGCCTCGTACGTGCTAAGACAGTTGAGGAATATTTGAGGCTCTTTCCAGCAACAGACATTTATGTGGAGACACCCAGTCAGAGTGCCGAGCAGGGTTACTTTCAGCGGGCAGTTGAGAGCAGTGTGAGCATTTGGTGGGATGTCCAGGGCTGGATTTCCTCCCTCGTAGAGGTAAGCGCTCCAAGGGCAAGCTGTGGCTTGCCATCTCCCTGGGAGTGAGCCAAGTGACGTGTGCATGCTCACTCGCTGTCTCTCTTATCTGACCCGAGCATGGGTGAGATGCTGTGACAGGAGAAATTGAGGTAGCCAACATAGTCAAGACGTTTGAGCCTAGACGAGGAGCCTGTGGGCAACTGACCACGGGCCCTGGGGACCCTGGACTCCCCAGGGCCTGTTGGCATACAAGAGTCTTGGTGACACGCTGCCTGGCTCTGTGGGTGGTCTTCGGGCAGGTCCTAGAAGGCCAAGTGTGTGCCGGACCTGACACTTCCCTTGCCCCTCTAACCCGAATACTCACATAGTTTGGGTTCCTGTAATTCGGGCACCAAGAGGCTGAGTTAACCAGCAGCCATTAGTGTTCATTAAATAAAAGTAGAAGTAATACAGGAACCTGAGGAAAGGAGTCGGTTTGGTGGTGTGTTGGTTTTTAAAATTCGTTTTAGCCAGGTGCCCCACGTTGAGCAGTGGATGGGCAGAGATCGTTCTGCGTTGGTGTTTGCCTTTTAGCCGCTGCCCTGATTGACCGGCACCGTGTCGGGGAGGGCTCTGTGGTCAGCTGCTTCTCTCTCTTGGAAGCAGCATGTCTCCTCTCAAACAGTCTGGAACAGGGTTCTCATGAAACAGAACCACCCGCTCCCGTGGGTTTCTGCTCTGTAGAAACCTCTTCCCTGCCCTCACTGTCCTTTCTTTGTCAAGTGGTTTGACTTCACTGGGTTTAACCGAGGAGTCCTCTGCCTTGTCCATACTCAGCTCTGGTGGCCTTGTCACAGATACTTGCCTGAAAAATGCCAGATGAGTAATACCCAGCAAGTTTCTATAGCACTTGAACCGCTTTAAAATTATTGCATTCAAGTGATCGGATGAATTCCTTGGCACTTTTCTTAAAACTGTTTTTCTAGATAAAAGATTTAATTCCTCTTTTATGAGGTTCTTTAGATGTATGGCTGAAAAGATTTATTTTTTTCCTTTTCTCAAGCAGTTTGTTTTTGTGGTCAGAAAATATTATGCAAGCTCTTCTCATGAGTCCAGTTAAAAAAACAGACAGGAATCAGGTAAACCAGAGGCTTTGGAAAATAGAAGGGCTGTCTGTAGTCTGGAGCCTTGAATCTTCTTGTGTCTCCAGGTCGGGCTGGTTGATTCTGACCCAACAGATCACAAAATCTAGCAGTTGCCCTGCGATCACAAATGCTTTCTGGGAACTGCCTCAAGCACTGAGTGGACGAGTTACTCCTTCCAGTTTTAGCAAAACCAGTTCTTCCCAAAGCTGTTGTGGAGTGTTGGAGGCACAGGTGAGGCTAGTTTTAGGCCCGAGATCTGGAGTTGTGAGAAAAATGAACACTTGACTGGGGCCACCACTCAGGTTCATTTATCGGGTAATAACGCTGGGCTTGACAGCATGTTCCTGTCGAGCCTAGAGTGGGCAATTCGGTTTTTATAAAGAGCTGTTGGGTTTCCTCTTTTTGGGTGCTTTGCCTCTTAAAACAGCCGTAAAATATCCCTTAAAAATCTCATTCCCTCCAGTCTGAGTCCTGGCTGCTGAATGCTCCATAATGACAACCAGAGACGCTGCCCTCATCTGAGACGGCATTGCTGGCGTGGCTTCCCATTCCAGCTTCAATTATATGTTGAATTTTCTCAAGTGGGATGTTTAATGATCCTTCTGAACAGACTGTTTATGCTGAATGAAGCCCTTCCCGAGAGCATGTGGGCCTCCCTTTCTCTGCTGCTTTTTGCTGGTGCACTTAGCTCACAGTTTTTGACTGAATGTGTGAATTTTATCGTCCCAGCAGGCAGAACGCTAGAACTAAACCCTCCTCCCACTCTCTGAAGTGCTGGTGAGCTCCCCTACTGTCTGTGAAAGCCAAGAGCCAACAGGCAGGCAGGGCGTGAGGGCAGAACACGGGGAAAGGACAGCTCCCAGTTTGCGAGGCCCCAAGAGAGGGTTCAGCGTCCTCTGTTGACCCCCTTCTCCCCGGGACAGCTAAGGTTGGGAACTGGCACAGTTACTGAGAGCATCGTCTTATCTGCTTGAACCTCATGTTGTTCGATTTTCTTCCTTAAGAACCAAAGGTGGAAATGGAAAGCTTTGAAATTTGTCTTTTATTTTTTAAGGTATGTTTGGAATTAGGTTAGGTTCGGTTGCAAATAGCAGAGATCTAAAATAACAGAGACTTTAATGACAGTAATACTTAACATTTGCGTAATGCTTATTTTATCCCAGGCACTGTTCCTACTTTTCATGTATTGACTTGTTTAATCCTTACAGTGTGCCCCACTGGTGGTAGGATGTTACCACCTTCAGAGAGGAAGCATTAAGGCTTAGGAAGTAAAGTCACTTGCCCAAAGTCACAGAGCTTTTGTGAGTGACAGAGCCAGGATTTTAGCTGCACGGCCTGGCTTCAGAGTCCGTGCTCCTGACCGCTGACTGTTCTGACAAAAAAAGCCACAGGTCCCCAGGGCTCATGTGGCAGCCTGCTCCCCATCGTACTCGGGGAGCCTGGCTCTCTCCCCCAGTTACTCTCCTGTGTGTGGTTTCCATCCCCAGTGACATTTCTGCTGCAGTGTCCTGGGATGGTAGCACGCCCAGGTAGGACAAGACCCTTCAGATTATTGTGGAGCTCGGGCTCTTCATTTGTGAAACACGTACAAATAGTGGGAGAGCTTTTTTCTCGAGCCTTCCTTATGGGCTTCTTTTTTTTTTTTTTTTTTTCCTTACAGAGGAAGGGAAGCTACTGCCTGGGCTGGTTAGTGTGATCAGCCACACTCAGTAAAGGGGAGAGCCCACGTGGTTCCCTGCAGGGAGTCTGCTCCTGGAGAGTGGTCTGCTCCTGGAGAGTGGTCTGCTGGTACCCGTGGTTAGGTCCTTTGGCCCACAGCCATTCTCATATGGTTCCTCCAGGCATTACTTATGGTAGTGGGTGTTGGAGGCCCCTGGGTATCCATCCTTGGCGGGGAACAGATAGGTAAAGAGGTGGTGGCCTGTGTGGGGCAGTGAACTAGCGGTCTGAACAGCAACACAGAGGGATCTTAGAAATGGAAGATGAAGCAAAAAAAAAAAAGGAAGGCTCTAAGCTGGGTCTTGGAGCCCAGTATCACTTGATTAAATTAATAGTATACATATGGCCACCCCCCACTCTGTCAAAACACCCACTACATAAATGGTTAAGTTAGAAAAAAAAGAAAGATGGTATTTCATGGAAGGATTTTTTGGTGTGGTTTCTCAAATAGACCTTTATATATTATCTGAAGTCTGCAGGCTCAATGTTGTTTTACAAAATCTTGTTCTCTTTTTTGGTAGTAAAAGGCAGATGTAGTCCATGGAGCTCCTTTTTTCTAGAATCATGTGCATTTTTTCTTGACTAAAAGTTATACTTTAGAAATTTTGAATAGTAAGGCTTAAAGAAAATAAAAATTCTTTATCCCTACCACCTTGGGAATAAGCACTGTAAACCCTTTGATATATTTTGTTTTTCCTCTGTGGTTATACAAACACATAAATATTGTATGTACAGTAGTTGAGAGTAAACCATAAATAACTTTGTACTTTACTCCCTTCCCTCAACGCTGTGACGTGCTTCCCCATGTCATTACAAATTCCTAATAAACCTCACCTAAAATTAACCATATCATGCCTACTGTGTACCAGGGTCTGTTGTCAACACTTTACTTGTATTAACTGTGGAGTTTTTACACTGTTGCCAGGCTCATAGCTTTTCTGACAAAGCACCTCACCCTCCCCAAAAGGGTTTTTACAGCTCTTGAGGTCCATTAGAAAAACACTGATTATATAGGAGTAGAATCAGAGAGTTGTTCCACAGCATCCTGAGAAAGTCCAGTTGTAAGTCTTGATAGAGGGATAATTCTCGTAACGGAAAGGGCTGGATTCTGAATACATTCTCTCATATACCTGTGTCTCTGCAGCACCAGGGACTGCAGTGAACATGCTGTTTTCAAACAGGGCTCCAAGGAGAGAAGCTGCCTTTGACACAGAATGCAAGGGCCCGCACGTGTCCGTGTGTGGCCTCTGACAGGCATGTGGGGCCTGTGGGTTGAGGTGGCTTGTCTTGTCCACCTTGTCTCCCGCAGGAAGGAAACATCGCACATTCCTTCTTCTAGAAGACTCCTGTGTTCTCCCTTCTCGCATCTCAGACCAGATGGACAGCCTGTCACTCTTGTCACTCAATGTGGGGTTTCCATGACACGCTCATGGGCAGGCCTTTTTAAAAGAGGTGCCAAGGCTAAAGAAACTGGGGAAGTGCTGAGTAAGCCAGATGAAGGAGATTTTCTTAATGCAGAATTCCTAAGAACTTCTTGAATCCTTTTATGAATGTCCAAGATGAGGCTATATAATGCAACGTTTCTCAGCCGTGTTTGTCCATGGAATCTTTTTTACTTGAGTATCCTATAGGATTGAGGTTTTTGCAGAACCCAGCTTGATAACTGCCAGCTTGGTGAAATTAAATCCTGGACGCTTGCATGGGTTTTGGCCATCTTCCTTCACACAACTCACTTCTGAGGTGTGAGGCCCTGTGTCTGCCTTGTCAGAATGGGGGGATTCTGTCTTTAAAAGGACCTGTGGGGGCTCCCTGATCCCAGCTGTTCTCACTGCCCATAAGAGGGAGTATGTTAGTTCACTGAATTTCTGAAATAAAGAATTTTTCCAGACCATCTCCAGGGGGCTGGATATAGCTCATTGAACATGAGGCCTGAAGTTTTTTGGTTTTTTTCCCTCAAACTAAATGAAAAATGCAGTGGAAGAGAAAGATGTGTTGGACCCAGCCAACCCGGTGTGAGAAATGGCCTGTCCAGTGCTGTCATGAGATTCTCCAGTGCCTTCCTGGGACACGCCTGCCCACCTGGCAAGGGCACGGGAGGGGCAGGCCCCTGCTCCTTGGCCTCACATGAGCTGGCTCCCTCCGGGCCTTAAGGGACCCGTTGAAGATACTAGACTCTGACTTTCTCCATTTTTTTAGAGAAAACCTCTGGACTTTCTTCACCTTTTGTTTTACAGAAGAGGATGTGGAGAACTTTGACGTGACCAATTTGTCTCAGGACATGCTTCGAAGCATAGAAGCCGACAGTTTTTGGTGCATGAGCAAACTGCTGGACGGGATCCAGGTGAGCGACTCTGCCCTTTCGGGATGCCCTGCCTGGGGCTCCCTTTGGATTCCTTGTTGCTCTTCTGCATCAGACAACACCCTCCCCGCCACCGGCCCCAGCATGGCTCCTCCCCTTTTGTTCCATCCATCTTTACTTCGTTCATTAGCTTTACAGCTTTCAAAAGGCAGTGATCCTAGGCGACTTCCCTGGCAGCCCAGTGGTTAGGACTCTGCGCTTTCACTCCTGCGGACATGGGTTTGATCCCTGTTTGGGGAACTAAGATCTTGCAAGTTGTGCTGTGCGGCAAAAAAAAAAAGGCAATGGTCTCATGTCGCCTGGAGTCTCGGGGAGTCTCCGTGTTGCTCTGCCTTTCCCATTAGGCTCTGCTGTGCTCCCAGCCATGCAGTTTGCCTCCAAAGCACATGCCTTTCCCCACACTCTGCTGTTCTGTGAGGTTCCTTTGTTCCCCACAACAGCAGCTGCTGGCAGCAGCTTTGGAGAAGCAGCTTGTGCTTTGAAACGTGTTTCAGTAACCCTGGGGAAGGGGTGGCCTGACGGTGTGCTATTCCCTGCTCGGCCTCAGTTCTGTGTTATTTGCAGGATAACTACACCTTTGCACAACCAGGGATCCAGAAGAAGGTCAAGGCGCTGGAAGAGCTTGTCAGTCGGATAGATGGTAGGTTCAGAGGAAGAACTCTCTAGCAGTGTGATTCTGACACAAGTGTGACTCGCACACAGTGTGATTATGCTGGTGCGGGGGGCGGGGGGTGTCTCCTCGGCCCCTGTCCTGGCCGTGACCCCTTCCAGTTCACTCAATGCTGTTGGCAACGCTGACATCCTTCCACATTCTCACTGGGAAGGTGAGGCGAGAACTCTGCTGTTAGGTCACATTCTTTTCTCGCCTTTGTTTCCTGTCACCAGGTTCTGCCAGTCCTCCTTCAGCATCTCTCCTGAAATTCACCTTTTTGTTCTTCATGGCCCTAGCCACAGCTCTGGTCCAGCCATGCTTGAGTTTCTGCAGCTTCCTCCTAGAAGCACTCGCCTCCTCCATCCTCGTCCCTCTTGCACATCTCTCACACACCTCCGTCTTTGCAGAGCTCTGTTCTGGTCACATCCTACTTCTCCTCTGAAAGCCCATGTTCTCCATTGCTTTTAGCACCAAGTCTGTAGTCTGACCTCGTCCTTCCCGCTGTGATGTGACTCAGGATTTCTGGGCTCGATGTAGGGTCCTCAGGTGCGCCTGGAACCCCAGCAGGACATCCCGTAGCTCCCTGTGACCCGTCTGGGTGGGAAACAGGAGTCGTGGCCTCCCGAAGCAGAATGTCTTTGAGGAACAGGAGCCCTGCAGTAAGTCCTGGCCCCACCGTGAGATCCTGGAGTGTTAGAACTGAAGGCAAGTCAGAGAGCCCTGCTGTTGACTGATGAGGAAACTGAGGCCTGGGGAGAGAAGTTGAAATTAAGTTTTATGAAGTTCACATGCAGGTCTAACAGCAAGGTCTTTTGTTAAGTGGAATGTCCAGCACCAGTTAATTCTATCAGTTGCTGCACAACTAATAAGTTCCATTATCTGGTTTTCCATCATGGATTTTTCTGCTTCACCAGTGCATTCCTCATCCCTGCCCCACCTCCCCCCACCCCCCACCATATGGAGATTGCATATCTTTCTCCTTTCCTGGGTTCTCTTCCCTTGAAAACCTTCCCTGATTTGTTCCATTCATTCCAGCTTCCTTTTACAAGTTAGGATTTCAGTCCCTAGAGCTGATTTGATTATTTGCTGCTCTTTCCCATGCATTGCATGTGGGATGCTTTTATCTCTCTGCCTCATTGCGTGGCCCAGCAGTCAGCTCCATGCCGAGCCCACACCCAACTCTCCTGCCTCCCTCTCTTGGCTCCTGGGACGGGGCGTATGCTGAGCTGTCTGACAGGGGCTGGCTTCCAGAGGGCCTGTGCTGTAGTTTTTTCCACTGTCTGGTCTGGCCTGTTTTTTCATCTTCTGCCATCAAAAATATCTGATAAATAAAGCCATAGTATGTTAGGATATAGTATATTTTTAAATGTATATATCTTTGTGCTTTGAATTATAGAATACTCAATACAATCAACTTGTCAACTTAGACAATTCGAAAAAACCGCAAAAGTAAAAAATCCTCCCCCTTCTTTAAATTCTGCTCCCTAGAAATAAACCATTTATTGATAGTTACTCTTTCAAAAGCTGTAGTATTTACCACATGAGGGTGCTGTTGTAGACACTTTTATTTTCTCATTTTATTCACCCCCAGACTTACTGAGGTTTGAATGAGTATCCCCATTTATAGATTAGGGAACTGAGGAGGATGGTGATTTTTTTTTTTTTTTTTTAAATCCTATCAGGCAGTATCTGAAGGGCTGCCATATGGAACAGGGGTCAGGTGTGTTTGGGTTGTTCAAGAACACCACGCCCACACCATGGGGTGGGAGTTGTGGGGGAAGCTGGTGTCTGTTGAATGTGGCAAAGCTCTTTGCGGTGAATCACTTAATCAGTGGGAGAGGCTGCCCTTGAGTGGAGTCGGTGAACCTCTTTCCCCGGCTGTTTAAGTCCCTGCTGGCTGCCATCTGTCAGAGATGCTGAAGAGGAATCCTCACCGGTGGGAGGGTGGCCAAGGTGACCCACACAGCTCTTTTCCACTGCGTCTCCTTCTGTGATGCGTAACACGGTCAAGCAGCCAAGAGAGCCTCATGTCTCCCCCGCTTGACGGCCCGAGCAGCCCTGCAAAGGAAGAAAGGCCCCCAAAATGTCACTGTGGGATGTTCAAATAGTTCTCCTACGTGCGGGTCTGAGCTAACCAAGCAGTGCTGCTGTGAGTTGGTGGGATCAAACGCCCGACAGTCAGGTGCCGGTTTGGCCCCTCTAGTCCGGGCTTCCCCAGGGGGAGCAGCTGAAAAGCAATGGGAACTGGGACTTCCCTGGTGGTCCAGTGGTTAAGAATCTACCTTGGAATGCAAGGGACGCAGGTTCAATCCCTGGTCGGGGAACTAAGATCCCTTATGCCACAGAGCAATCAAGCCTAAGCGCTGTGGCAAAAGATCCCACGTGACGCAGTGAAGATCCAACACAGCTAAATAAACAAATATTTAAAAAAAAAAAAAAGGAAACAGAAACTGCCTTTTTGGTTTATGTGAGTCACGGTCCAATCCCCTAGGTTGCGCTCAGGGGGCCAATGACCCTTCCTGTTTCAGAGCAGGTACATAATCACTTCAGGAGGTACGAGGTGGAATACCTGCAGTTTGCCTTCCGTTGGATGAACAACCTGCTGATGCGGGAGCTTCCCCTTCGCTGCACCATCCGCCTGTGGGACACGTACCAGGTATGGGGAGACCTCCCCCCCAACAAACACACACGCCAGGCTGTCCCTGAGGCACCCGGCTCCCTACCGGCTGCAGCCGCTCCGAAGTCCCCCCCACCTCCTTCCTGCCTCTGTCTGTGTTGTCCTCAAGGGCAGGGCCACTGTGCACCCAGCCACGGAAGGGCTGCTGCTCCGCTTTCCCCACTCACAGAAGGATGGATGTGAGAGGGCTGGAGCCAGCTTCTTGTCAGGGCTTGGAGACCTAACTCTTTCTGTTTTTCTTTTTCCCCTTCCCAGTCTGAACCAGAAGGGTTCTCCCACTTTCATCTCTACGTGTGTGCAGCTTTCTTGATCAAGTGGAGGAAAGAGATCCTGGATGAGGAGGACTTTCAGGTGAGGGGCCTGCGCTCAGCCTGCGCTGGGGGTGCGCGTCAGAGGGGACGTTATCCCGCTCGGGGGGCTGTTCAGAGAGAAGGTACTGCAGCAGGTGCCTGGCTGGGAAGAGGAAAGGTGAGGGGATGTTCAGAAGAGGGTGCCCCTCCTGCATAGCAGGAAGCTCTGGGGGCCCAGAGTTCTTCAGTGTGAAAGGGTCTTAGCAGTGGAAAGGCTGCAGAGCACCTGGGCAGGTCTAAGAGGCCTTCCAGTCGTTCATGATGAGCATTTATTGAATGCCTGCAGTATGCTCAGCGCCACTGAGGGAGTAAGACATAGAGAAGGTAGAACAGAGAGCTCTATTCTTCTAGAGCTTACGTTCTAGTTGGGGAGATACATAGTAAACAAAAGCAGTGTAAATTAAAAAGAATATTAGAGGGTGATAAATTTTTATTTTTTTAAGTAGATAAGTTGTTTTATATATATATATATATATATATATATAAAGGATAAAGGGATTACTAGGTGGTAGGGAAGAGACAGGTTGCAGTTTCAAATAAAGTAGTCAGGATAGGCTCACTGAGAAGGTGACATGTGAGCAAAGGCTGGGAGAGGGTGAGGGAGCCACGTGGACATCTGGGGGTCCACGGGGAGAGCGTCCAGGCGGCAGGAGCAGCCGTGCAGAGGCAGTAAGGGTGCAGTGTGCCTGAGCTGTCTGTGGAACCTGGAGCAGAGTGGCCCAAGGAAAGAGTTAGAAAGAGGCCGGAGAAGTCACAGGGGACTCAGGTCATGGCGGCTTTATATATGGCCAAAGTCCTCCAGTCAGGATTTTGGCTTTTACTCCGAGTGGAAGAGGATCCAGGAGAAAGTCTTGTGCTGAGGAGGGGCATCATCTGACTTACAGTTTCAGGAGATCCCTCTAGTGTGGGCTTCAGGTGAGGCCAGCGAATGCTGGGGCCCACCCCAGAGGCTCCACGAGGGTGGCCTGCACCTGGATGGGGGGGTGGAGATGTGACAAGTGGCCAGGTCTTAGATGTTCTTTGTAAGAGTCAACAGGAATTCCTGAGAAATCAGGTATAGAGTATACCAAAGGGATGAGTTGGGGTGACTCCACAGTTTGCGAGAAGGCTATAGGAGGAACAGGTTTGTGGAGGAAGATCAGGAGTTCATTTTGGGGCATGATGAATTTTAAACACCGTTAAAAGACATCCAAATGGAGAGGTAGAGTAGGGAAGTAAATCTTGTGAGTCTGGGCTTGAAAGAGAGAGGAGTCTGGACTGGACATGTGTGTTTAGGAGCCTCTGGCTAGATGGTCCTTGAAGCCGGGCCCCTGGATGAAATCCAGAGGAGGTGGGAGTGAACAGAATAGACACGAGAACCAGGCCTGAGCCCCGGCAGCCCCCCTCACGGAAGATCAAGGAGGAGAGGTGGTCAGGCAAGGGGGGAGGGTGGCCAGTGGGAGTGCAGTGTCCTGGAACCCGAGGTGGGGATGCGAGGAAGACTGAAGAGGCAGTGGAAGCCAGCCAGCTGCTGCAGGGGCCCAGGAGCAGGGGACGGGGTGTGGGGACTGCGGGGAGCGGCTGCCAGGCTCTGCCGTCTGCAGAGAGGGCCGGGGAGGGAGGGCACTTGAAGGTCATAATCTCTCGGGGCAGCGGCAGTGGGCTTGTTTTTCTGCTTTGTATGTTGCTGAACTGGGGGGGTGGGGGTGTTTTTTTTTTAATGGGCATATATTCCTTTTAAAAATGCGAGTGGGGGGAGAGCCAGAGAAGGTTGGGTATTTTTCTATGTTCTAACTAATACTGTGGGCCTTCTCAGGAACAGCAGCCTCTCCACGTGACCCCCAGGCAGGCCCACTCTGTAATTGGTGTTAGGTGGTTAAAGCACAAGAAACCTGTCCCGCAAATAGGTGGAAAGACAGGACCCAACTTGCCCAGGGAAGGGCTTTGGGAGAGAAAGGGAGGAGTGGGCCTCTGCGGGTAGGTGTCAGGGCGGCGGGCAAAGCGCTGAGGCTTCTGCCAGCCAGAAGCGTGTGCGGCGCCCGGGATGAACAAGAGGCTGGGCTGGGCTGGGCACGCGCTGGGTGAGCTGTCAGTTTTGATACTGTGGTTGAGGAGGCGCAGCTATCGGGAGCCCGCAGTGTAATTTGGTTTATCATGAGCCAGGCTCAGAGAGCCTTGTCACATGTGATAGCAGCGCTTTCCAGATTAGCTCGGAGATTGGGGGGGGTGGGAGGTGACTCCTGGAATGGTGCATAGCAGTTCACAACATCGACAGCACAGGACCATAGTCTGAGACTTTAAAACCACCTTAGACATGGAGATGTTCTATCTGATGGATCTGAGGCCTTTTTGCAGTAACCCACAGAATGACAATGGGCTTTTTGTTGACTCATTAACACCTCAGCTAGTCCTCCTCAATCGAGGAATCTCCCCTCTTTCCTTGAGACAAAAGGGAATGGATAGTTAAACGATAATTTGCAGAGTTCCCTGAAACTCCACAGATCTATAATTCTATGAATAATGAAAGAAGAAGGGCGCCTGGCTGTGCTTGGACAGGCCAGCGGTGTCCCTTAGGAGACACAACAAGGGCAGGAGAGCATCATGTGGCGTTGGGAGATGCGGGCCCGTGACCTCTGCAGAAAAAGACAGCCCGCACTGCCCAGCTGCTGACGGGCCGCCTGCAGCTAAAACAGAGAGGAGGCTCTGTCCATGAATACAGGTGTCCCAGAGAGCCTCACATGCCCAGCCCACGGGAGAGGTTTTAGGGCTGAAAGCTGAGTGACTCAAAGAAGAACCAGGTGAAGTAGCTGCAGAAATAAATGAGTTTGCGGCACTTTGGGCAGACCAGGCACGTATCACCCTTAAAGAGCAGGGGAAGGGAGCCAGCTGTAAAGGGAGCCAGTGCCACATATATCAGGGGAACCAGCGGCCCCCGCCCCCTTCTAAAGTTGGGGGCTATGCAGAATAGTCCAGTGGTTAAGCCACAGTCTCTGGAACCTGTCTGCCTGGGGTCGAATCCTGGCTCTGCCATTTTTCTAGGTCTGTAGCCTTCAGCAGACTAACTTGGCCCTGTAAGTTTTCTTACCGGAAAAATGGAATGAGAGTACTTACCTTCTAGAGCTGTTAATGAGGATTATACAGATTGCTGCACTTGAAGCTGTCAGAATGGTACACTCAGCCTGTGGCCTTCAAAGCAGTGAGTTTATTAACCCTAATATTATTAGTTCCTGCAGTGTACTCTTGAGTCTGAGAAGCAGTGAAATGAGGATAGCTTCAGGAACCCAAGTCTTTTAGTGACTTTGAACTTACCTGAGTAAGCTCTACTAGGCTAATCCTGGGTAGGACCAAGCTGGGTGACCAGGTGGGGCTGGAGGAGATGTTCAGAGGGTGCAGGGGCAAAGCGCGGTGCCCCGGTGGTGAGCCCCCAGAGGGAAGGACCCCTGCTTCTCCCTGGCTGAGCAGTTGTCTGGGGTCACGCTGCCTGGGGTGGGGACCGAAAACAGACACAGGAGGATCACTCCAACAGGTTTCCTTGCTGAGACCTCTGAGCAAGAGAACCTCAGGCGTGTCCATGCACAGGGGCCGTAGGGGCAGGATGGCCCGGTCCTCGGGGCCGTAGGCTGCTTGAAACGGGCTTCCGGCAGAGCTAGGCCGGGGCTCTTTCCTGGTAGAGGGGGCCTCGGCGATTCTGGCCCTCAGCCTGGGCTGCCTGATGATAATGTCCAGTTGCATTTTATGAAATTGTCTATAGGTCACACAGTCAAGTATTGGCAATTTAATAAGGTTCAATCTAATAATAGCGGCTTCGCAGCACTCAATGTAGCAGGCCCGATCATAAGTGCTTCTCTGTGTTAGCTCATTGCAGCCATCCCACAAGAAACGTTGTAGTAACTGCCCCTGTTTCACAAATGGGGAAACTGAGTCACGGTGAGTAGGACTACGGTATGTGCCTACTCACACCTGAGGTGAAGTGACTAAGCCAGGGTCACCCAGGGAGTCAAGGACTGGCTTGACTCAAACGGTGGGGCCCTGGAAGCCGGGCTCTGGGCGTGGACTGTGTGTCCCGCTGCTCCCTCGGGGCCTGGCCAGGCACCTCCTGGGCCACCGGGGCTCAGATTGCATCCTCCTCCCCCTCCTCCGCTATTATGGAGGTAGTGATTTCCTAGATACATTATTTAATGTAAGTCAGAACAGGCATTTGAACAAATGCCTGGTCACATGTAACCTAAAAATTCCCCTCGGGGAAAAGCAGCATCTCTGGGAGTCCAGGAGAGCACGGGACCCCACAGAGATGTCAGGGCAGGCGCTGACAAGCCCTCGGATGGCTCAGGAGTGACCTTCAGAAGCCCTGTGCAGGGAGCTCCAAGACCAATAACCAGAGTTCCTTTAAATACATAAAAAGGGAACTGGCAAAGGAGTTGGTGGGACCTGCTGATGACCCTTAAACCAGAGGAGCAGCTGGTCTCAATCCTTTACTTTCATCTTATAGAAGAAAACCTTGGAGAGATTCCCACCCTGAAAGTGACTTTTGCAGGAGACAGGTCAGAATTGTTAAATGAAATAGTGGTAAGCCTGTGGGCTGTTCCAAGCCTGAATACCCAACTAAGAGTAAATAAAGCCCTTGAACCAGATGGCATCCACCAACCACTTCTGCAGAAATTCAAGGGTGGGATTGTGGAACATTGCCCACAACACAGGCCCCATCTTCAGAAACATCCAGTAAATCGCCAGTTTGAATCATCCCCAGAAAGTTCCCAGATTTTAATACCCTGGGAACTAAAGATCTTCCACCCAGAGCAGGCGAGTGTGAGAAAGGACACGACTCCTCGACATAGAAACAAAACAAACATCAGAGGGGGACTCCACTTTCTCTAGGGGGGAGTCTTGTACTAAATGTCCTGGGTACTTTTGAT
This sequence comes from Muntiacus reevesi, assembly GCF_963930625.1. Classification (NCBI taxonomy): domain Eukaryota; kingdom Metazoa; phylum Chordata; class Mammalia; order Artiodactyla; family Cervidae; genus Muntiacus; species Muntiacus reevesi. The sequence goes on from NC_089268.1 coordinate 13,159,202, forward strand.
GCTGGGAAACCTATGAATAAGTGTGATGCTGAAAAAGTTTACATAACAAGGACGCGTCTTGGAAGTTTTTATTGAGACCAAGGGAATTGTTTCACTGATTCTCAAAACAAGAGGGATTTGTTTCAGAATACTTACTTAGGGGGCCGGATGAGTGTGGGTGGCCGCAGCATTCCTGGCGACCTCGACATAGCAGTGAGGCCATGGCAGAACCACAGCCCGAATCCAGCCGCCTCACGGACAAGACCACCCTCAGCTGCTGCTGCAACCCAGATCCCAGCAGGGAGGATTTCCTCTTGCAGCAGACGATGCTGCGAATTCGGGATCCTAGGAAGTCATTGGGTTTTTGTGCTAGAATTCTTGGAATGAGACTACTCCCAGAATTAGGTTTTCCCACTGGGAAATTTTCACCGTTCCTTGGTTTGCTGCTGCTGCTAAGTCACTTTAGTCATGTCCAACTCTGTGCGACCCTATGGACAGCAGCCCATCAGGCTCCTCCAGGCAAGAATGCTGGGGTGGGTTGCCATTTCCTTCTCCAGTTCCTTGGTTTAGGAAGGTAAAAAAGACACTCAAAAGATAAGATGAAAGAACTTCCCTGGTGGTCCAGTGGTAAAGAGTCCATGCTTCCAACTGCTGGGGGCATAAGTTTGATCCCTGGTCAGGGAAGTTCCACATACTGCGTGGTGTGGCCAGAAGTAAAAGATGCATCCTGGGCCATCTCCGGAAAAGCTGCCCTTGAGCTGACACACATTTGGAGCAGTGCAGACACTGAAATCAGAGTTACCACAATGGCGGTTCAGGCCCTCGGGGATTCGGTCACATTGAAATCGCTGTTCCTGACGTTCACGGGGCTTGTAAAAGGTTCGAAAAACTGGGAGTCCAGTGTGTAGAGAAACCTGATGATGGGAAAATGGAAGGCTTGGCATTTATTCACAATCCTCATGGCTTCTGGAGTGAAATTTTGAATCCTAACAGAATGATAACTGTTATTTAGTTCTGTGAGAATGCTCATTTGAGATTTCAGCAGAGACATTGTGGAAGGTGAAACAGGAAACCCTGTGATTGAAGATATTCAGATAACCAGGCGCATCCAGGACTGGTGGATCCTTGTCCCAACTCAGATTACTCTTCAGTCTGTTTCCCTTTCCTGTTTCAGCTGTTTTTCACCTAACTATTGTCACCCTAGTTTTAAAGTAGTACTTTGTCTTATGTCCTTGAATACAGTTGTATAACTTTACTTTTTTAGGCAATAATTAGAACAATTCCCTTCAGAGGCTGCATGTTCCTTCTGTCTCCTTACGAGCCACAAGTCTACAAGTCTGCCTTTGAGTCACCATTTTCATAAAAAGAAGAAAAAAGCACTTAACATGTTTTTGTCATGGTTACCTTCTGGGGTTTCAGTTCCTCAGAAGTGATTTTTCACAATGAGAAGTAAAGAACCCTGAGTGCGCGCACAAACACATACACAGAGAAAACTTATTTGACTAGGAAAGTATTTTTACATGCCTGAATACACTTAACATTTGCAAAGAATGTGCCAGTTTTCCTGGGTGATTCCACCCACGGTGTCATATTTAATGGTATATATTTTCTGTGACCTTTAAGTTCTCTGTTATTAATTATTTCACGTCTTATTTGGTTGTCCGTGGCCCTTATTACCAAGTAACATTAATCAGCTCTTGCAGATTTCCTTCAGCAGCTTCTTCTGTGGCTTCTTTTCTTTTCGTTCCTTCTGCATCGTGCCCCACTTCTCTTGTTTCAGGCACACGGTGTTTAGCAGAGTGGTTGTAAGCACAGACTCTGGTACCAGACGAGTCTGGTGTTAGTCACTCAGTCGTGTCGACCCTGTGGACTGTAGCCCACCAGGCTCCTCTGTCCCTGGGATCCTCCAAGCAAGAATACTGGAGTGGGTGGCCATTTCCTTCTCCAGGGGATCTTCCCCCACCCCAGGATCAAAGCCGGGTCTCCTGCATTGCAGGCAGATTCTTTACTGTCTGAGCCACCAGGGAAGCCCAGATTACCCAGGTTCAGCTCCTAGCCCAGCACTATGTGATCTATGCAAGTTCCTTAACTCCTCACCCTCACTTATTTCGTATGTAAAGTGGGCATAGTAAGATGTGCCTCACAGAGTTGATATGGGGCTTAAATGTGCTAGAGTACATGTAAAGACCCCCATCTGGTGAGCAGTAAGTGCTCCATAAACGGTAATTGCCACTGTGATGGTGGTTATCCTTGATGTTCCCCCCTTGCTCTTCAGTTCTTCCATCTGTTGAACATTCTCTATGAGTTTCCCCTGCATGTTTTCTTATCAAGGACTCTGCTTGTTCCCCGATACCCCTTCTCCTTCGGCCCCCTTGTCTTCCCCTCCGTCCCCTCACATGTGACTCATCCTTCTTCTTTTTCCTTGGAATCTGGATTCTCAGCAGGTACCTTCTTTAGCCATTTCGAGCTTTTCTTCTCTGAAAGCCGCCGCCTCTTCTCACTTGGAATCACTCTCAGCTGCTTGCCCCATAAGCTGTCTGCTCACACCTGTGGTGTTCCACCGACTGTGTATTAATGCTTCATGCTCCCGTGAGCTGGCTTTGTAACACATGTTCGATTCCCCACCGAACATGTGTCTCTTCTCTACCCCTTGATTAACGTACCTGATTTGTAATTGACAGCGTCTTTTCCCACCCGTGATAATCCAGTTTCTACTTCTTTATCCCTTATTTATCAATGCATGGACCTGGTTCCCATTTTTACAGTTCTGTGGGGGGTGCAGTTCCTGGGTACGGCCACCAGGTGGCAGAATGGTTCCTCCCACCTAAGCCTCAACTGTTGGTGGGAGGCAGTAGGAAGCTGACTTGTTCAAGGGTAGAATTATTTCAGGGCTTCTGGGAGGTTTCTAGCAAGACTAGAAAAACTGGAAATTACAGGTAGATTCTCTCCTAGAAGAAAATATTCTCCTCTAGACACATCAACTGTTGGTTGTTTTTGCTTATGAGTTATTCAAGTGTATGTAACCATTACAGAATCTGCCTGCAGTGCAGGAGACCCAGGTTTGATCCCTGGGTCAGGAAGATCCCCTGGAGAAGGGCATGGATACCCACTCCAGCTTTCTCGCTTGGAGAATTCCATGGACAAAGGAACCTGGTGGGGTCCTCCTGGTGGAGTCCACGGGGTCGCAAAGAGTCAGACAGGACTGAGCGACTAACAAAAACCATTATAGAAAAATTAGAAAATACCAATAAGGAAAAAGAAGGTACTTGAAATCTTATCATACAAAGGTGATATATCTCCTTCCAGACATTTTGCCATGCAGATCTGTGTGAATAAATACATATTGTCTGAACATAACCCTTAATGGAAATACTCTGTATATTGGGTTGGCCAGAAAGTTTGTTTGGATTTTCCTTTTTTTTTTTTTAAAGGTTTTTATTTATTTACTTATCTGACATGTACACACCGCTGTATTTCAGTTATTTTTTTGGCTGTGCTGAGTCTTCGTTGCCGCACTCGCAGCTCTAGTTGTGGAGAGCCGGGGAGCTCTCTAGCTGCTGTGCATAGGCTTCTAATTGTGGTGTCTTGTCTTGCAGAGCACGGGCTCTGGGCGCAGGGCTTCAGCAGTTGCAGCGCAGGGGCCCATCATTTGTGGCTCGCGGGTCCTAGAGCGTGCAGGCTTCAGTAGTTGTGGCGTTCAGGTTTAGCTGGCTCCTCAGCATGTGGAATCTCTTTCTGGAACAGGGATCAAAGCCATGTCCCCTGCACTGGCAGGCGGAGTCTCATCATCCACTGCGCCACCAGGGAAGTCCTGTTCAGGTTTTTCTGTTTGGTGTTGTGAAATATGTTGTTTTTGTAACCTCCTTTTATCATTGGTACAAAATATAGTAGATGTTCCATAATGTCAGAATGCATAGACGTGTATAGTTTTTCCCATTTTTGCATTTTTTGCACATTACACGAGTACATGCTTATACAAAAATTGTGAAAGCATTGATAACTTGAGTGCAGGGTATTCCATTTTACAGATTTGTCTTCATTTTTAAAAATCTTTTTTTTTTTTTGGTCGCAGTGTGCAGCTTGCTGTATCTGATCAGTTCTCTGATCAGGGATCGAACCTGTGCACTCAACAGCTAAAGCATAAAGTCCTCACCATTGGACTGCCAGGGAATTCCCTTGACTTGTGGCTTTCAGTTCAATTCTCAGGCTTGGAAACCCAGGGACAGCGTTTACAATTAGCCAGGTTTGTTGAATGAGAGTATTCAGCCCTGTTCAAGATCCAGGGACATGAACATTTTTTCTGGATGAGTCTTAGGTACCTTTAAAGCGTTCATGCCCTTTGACACGTAATTTCATTCCTAGGAATTTAGCCCAAGGAAATAATCTAAAATATGGCTTTATGCACAAGGCTGTTCATTATAATTTCATTATAGTGAAAAATCAGAAATAATTAAATGCTCAAAACAGGAAGATACTGAGTAAATTAGGGTACTTCTGCATCATGGAAAATTCTTTGACCATTGAAAATGTCTAAAAGGAGTTTTTAATATTAGAGGAAATGCTTATGCTAAGTGCTACACAGATTCAAAAATATTTAGAGAAAATGTTTCATCTGTATAAAAATGTGCAGAAAAAAGACTGGAAGGAAATATGCCAGAATGCTTTAAAAGTAGCTTCCTCTTAATTATGAAGTTAAGGGTGGTTTATTTTGTGCTCTATTATTTTCAACAAAGTAAACAAGCGTCCAGAAAATGTGTATTACTAGGGGGAAAATGTTCTGTAACAGAAGTAATATACAAAGACTTTATTGTAATAATTAAAAGTGAGGTGAAATATAATGAGAGAAAGCAAGTCTCGCATCTCCAAAGGTATAACCAGTGTTAACAGTTTCACCACCTAGCCTTTTAAAAATTTTACATACATACGTGCATATACAAACATATAGTTGTATTTTCTCTTACCTGAGTGGGATCATAACTCTATTTTTCTGCAACTTGCTTGTTTTTGCCCCTAAAAATGTCTTTGGTGTCTTTGCACCTTGACACATGCAGTCCTGCTTCGTATTATAGGTGCTGCTTGTATTTCAGAATTTGGAGAGTTGTTTTCTCTGAGTGCCCGGTACTGACAGGCGCCTCCCTCGTGTCCTTTTCCCCACTATTTGAAGCAATGGTGTGGTGCTGACCCTTGTACAGGAGTGCAGATGTCTCCCAAGGAGAAGTACTAAGAAGTTAAGTTGCTGGATCAGAGACCATGTGTATTTCTGGGTTTATTTTTTTCCCCTTTGTTTTCTGTTTGTTTTTTTTCCCCCTCTGTTTTTTTTGTCCTGTTTTGTGGGAGAGGGGTATTGTTTGTTTGGTTGGGGTTTTGTTTTTTGGCCACACTGTGCAGCTTGCAGGATCTTAGTTCCCCAACCAGGGCTGGAACCCAGGCCCCGGCAGTGCAAGCACTGAGTCTAACCACTGGGCTGCCAGCGCAGTCCCTGCATCTCTGGTTTTGACAGATGTGGCCTGAGTTTAAGATGATATGAACTTGTCTCCTGAAACCAAGACCAGAGAATAACAGTGGCTTCAAACAAAATAGCTGTTTGCTTCTCTTCCATTAAGAGGCGGAGTGTGAGTCCAGGGCCAACGTGGCTCTGGGTTGGCAAGGACTTGGGTTTCTTCTCTCTTGTTGCTCTGCCATCTTCAACACATAGCTTTATTCTTAGGGTGTAAGATGACTGCTTCAAACTCCTCCATTCATCACCGTTTTCTAGGAAGGGGAGGAGTAGTTTAGGGCAGAACCCAGGAGTTACACTGCCCCCCAGATTGGCCAGAACTTATCATACTGGCCATACACAGCAGTGATGTTCCAGTGTATCTCTGTGCCCAGCTAAACTTCTGTTCCTAAGGGAAGAAATATTATAAAAGATACGCAAGACCTCTTCACTAAAAATTATGAAACATTGCTAGAGGGCACACATCGGCCAGTGGCAGGGTTACAGCATGTTGATGGGCCATTGGCATTTTGTACATTATCTGTTTGCATCCGTTTTTGTTTTTTTTTTTTTCATTTAGTGGTTTTCCTTTTCTTCTTACTGATTTTTAGGTACTCCTTTTTTATTGTAGATATTAACCTTTTGTCTTTTATAAGTGTTATAAATATTTTCCTGTAGTCAATTTTCTTGTATTTTAACCTTGTTTTTGTGCCTTGATATAATGAGGTTTCAGAACTGTATCAAATCCGTCAGTCTCTTTCTGGGTTTTGTCTTGCTACTGTTTCTTTTATAATCAGAAAAATAAGAAGATCCAGTTCGGAAAGAGAGGCAGAGAAAGAACACAAAGTGGCAGCAAAGGCAAGGGTAACTAAATTATAGAGATAACCTAAAATTTCACATTCATTCTTTATTCTAATATCCTCTTTAATAGGCTCTCTCCATGGAGCTGATTGAGGGACCTGGGCTTTGAAAATTGGATAGGATTTAGATAGGTAGAGGAGAAAAAGAAGAGGTGTTCCAAGCAAAAGGAACAACCTAAATTAAACCCTGGAGGCACAGATAAATGTGGCTGAAGTGGACCCGGCTGGATGAGGCTCATACCTTGGGAATAGTGGGACATAAGCTGGACAAGTAGGTTGAGGACAGTCTCTGGGGAACAGAGCAGAGGATAAATACAGTGATTAACAAGCAAACATTGGGATTCGGCGAAAGATTGTCCAATGCAAAAAGGTTTGTAGCAGTCTTATCCATGAAGCTGTTTTTTTTTTTTCCTTAAAGGAAATAAATGAAGTATATAATAAAAGGGAAATGTTTTAGTAAATTAGAGTATAGCCACATGATGGAGAACTAACATTGAGAGTAATCATTTTTGAAGGCTGTGCAGAAAAACACAAAAATTATAGTAAAAAAGGATGATTAAAAAGCATGTAAAATCATAATTATGATTACAGCTATTTAAAGAAATGTGCATGTGAAAAAAAGACAGAAAAGGAATACTTTGAAATTAAGAGAGGTATATTTGGATGAGTGATTATTTTTCTCCTTTAAAGATGCTCATGTATTGTTGTCATCCTCTATTTATAATCTTTTTAAAGAGGCAGGTGTTAGTGGATCAGAGACTCAGCAGAGGCTTTTCAGGGCTTCCTGAAGGAGAACTAGGGGCCGAGGGCCGTGTGCCGCAGGGGAGGAGGGAGGCCAGACCCTGGGGATGGGTGACCCAGGAGGAAGGGGCTCTGTTCCACGGCCTGCGGGCCCCTTGGTCAGTAGTCCCGCAGTGATCAAATGATAAAGTCCTTTCTTGCATTCCAGGGTCTCCTTATGCTGCTGCAAAACCTACCTACGATACACTGGGGCAACGAAGAGATTGGGCTGCTCCTCGCCGAGGCCTATAGACTCAAGTACATGTTCGCCGACGCCCCCAATCACTACCGCCGATAGGTGCTGTCTCCCCAGGGGGACCCAGACTGCCCCCATCTCTGATGGCAATCTGATCACTGTGGCCACTGTGCGAGCCGTGGACTCCGGCCAGGAGCCACTCCTGCTGTAGAAAGCTCACATCCGCCGCCCAGGTCTTAACTTTCTGGCGTGCCTGTCCACCACTCCATGTCTCCGGACGGGTCTCCTGGACCACTATCAGTATTCCATGACACGTGGATGGGCTCAGCTCTGGGAGAGGACAGAAAAGGAGGTACAGGGTTGTCTGCCCCTTTAAGAGAAACCGGAGAGAAGGGGAAGGCTCAGGGTCTCAACTCACATTGCCCTACGTGGACTGGCTGTCTCTTGCCTCCCAGCCCCAACTGACACTGTTGCTTTTTTGTGACATAGTTTGATTTGATCACAGGTCAAAAATGCCTTATGTTTTCAAAAGACTCCTGTCCCCTCCCCTCTACCCCCAACTCCTAGCCCTTCCCCTTCTGCCCAAGTCTAAGCCAGTGAGGGGCAGCTTCCTAGGAGCTTTGTTCTCAGTCGGAGGAGGCACTGATGCTTATAACTCTGGGGAGAGACCTACAGCCAAGGGCTCGGAATTTTATTTTTCCTTTTCTCACACAGATGTCTGTACGTGTGCCTGCGTCTGTGTATGTGTGTGGGTGTACACACCCATCAACATTTAGTTACACGTCCAAATGTCCGTATGTGTCCAGACCAGCCCCATCAAACAGCCAGCTGGGAAGGGCCCCAGTGACCAAGTATACACGCATCCCTTGAGAAGGATCAGGTCAGGGGAGGGAGAAGGGGCTTATTACCTCTCCGAAACCCCCCCCATTTTTCCGTGATGACCCACTCCAAGATATTATTATGTGTAAATTGTGTTATTATGTATATGGGTAAAGATGTATAAATATATGTCTTCTTTGTAGCAGATATGATTTTTATATTTATAACGTGCATCAACATGTGAAAGCAATCTAGGTCACTAGCACAGAGGAAGTTGCCAGGCAGGTGACTTCAGCGCCCCCAGGTTGGTTCCTGGGCGCCCATTCTGTGAGGGAAGTGAAGAGGCGTCGGCCGCAGTGAGCACAGCCGACAGATGGAGCTGCTCTGATGATGTCGGGAGCCCTCCCCAGCATAAGTGTCTCCAAGTTTTTCCTGTCTTCCTCCTCCCCTCCCCAGCCCCAGGCCTCCAGACGCATTTGCCCTCTTCCTTCCCCATCTTCGGCAGTCAGAGCTCCCCTCCCTCCACCCCAGCTGCTCCCCCCGCTCCCAGGGACAGGACTGCAGAGGCAAAAGCCCCTCTGCATGTTTCTACCCCCTTGCCTTTCCCCTGGAATTGGGGGAGGGCTTTGGTTTTCACGTTTTTTTTTTTTTTTTTTACAAGTCAGCATTGTATTCAAGATAAGCTGTGACTGACTGTCAGTGCCAAGGGAGAGGGTTTCCTGTGTGTTCCTGGGGCCTGGGGCTCTTCCCAGAGAGAGGCATCTGGTGTCCCCCCCACTGTCACCATCACACCCCACGCAACTCACGAGGTGGGTGACCTGTGTTGGATGCTGGTGGAGGGGGAGGTGGCAGGCAGCCGGCACCCTCTGGGGAAGCTGGGCGGTGCCCCCTGTGGGCGAGGCCCTGAGTCTCCCAGTGGCGCTGGCATGTTCCATTTCTCACCGGGAGCTGTTTCTCAGGCATTCTTTCCAGCCCTCTCCTTCTCCCCGTCCGTGTGCCTCAATAGCCTCCTTCACAGAGTGAGAGGGCTGTGGTCCTCCCTCGACCGGACTAATTAAAGAAAGACACTTGTGTTCCCAAGTGGTGGTTTTATTTTTTTAGTTTTTATGTTTGTATGGGAAATTGTGGATAAAGTGAAAGAACTGTAAATAAATAGTGTATTTCCTCCTCCACTGCTGATTTTTCTGCCATGGATTTGCGTAACCCCGAACCTCAGGTCTCCTGTTGTCAGGCTCCTCGTGCTGACGCCTGTAAGCATGGGGGGCGAGCTTCCTGTAGGGCAAGCACAGGACCGACGGGAGGCGGAAGGCAGCCTCAGAGGATATCGGTAAACACTTGCGAGCGCCTCCTCTGTGCCGGATACTGTGGATGCAAATGTGATTCGTGATTCTTCATCGCTCATGTGTATAGGGCACCTTGCCGTGTGCAAAACACTGTGAAAAGCACGTGAGGTTTATTTCATTTATGCAAAAGAAGTATATAATCTCATGGAGGTTAGAAAATGGACTGGAATTTCAGCGCTAGATGAAAGCCTGGAGACATCCAGTTCAATACCCTCATTGTTCACAGAGGAAAACCCAACCCAGGCCAAGGCCAAGGAAGGGTCATCAAGAGTGAGGACCAGAGGACAGGCCTTCCACAGACTGGGCCTTCACTTAGGGTCTTAATTAGGTTTTCGCTTGGAGTCATTTTGTTTGTGTTTGGGTGTTTTTGAGATTTCGGTGGTGGTAGGTAGTTTTTCTGTTGGGAACCTTACTGTGATATGTCTTAAGAAAGGCAGTTGACTGCATTTTTCTTCTACAAAGAATGGACTGGAATGGTAGTTTCTCCACTGAAAACGTCTCCCTAGGATTCACTGGAGAGTGTTGCTTGGTTTCAGTCACTAGAAGCTATATTAGGATTAAATTTAGCCACTTGTAGCAGAAACCAAAAATAACAGCTGGGTTTACACAGCATGGGGATTCACTTCTCGCTACCATGAGTGTCCAAAAGTAGGCAACCCAGGGCTGGTATGATGAATGTGTTTCACAAAGTCTTTAGGAACCTGGACTCCTCCAGGTCTTCTTGGCCAAGATGGTAGCTAGCACTCCAGCTACTACATCCGTTTTCCAAGCAACAGGATGGATTAAAGAAAGGAGAAAAAATGCAGGAAATGTGTGAGCAGTATTTTATATAAGGTTCCTGAAGGCCGCTCCATAATATCTCCTCTTACAACTCACAGGCTAGGACTTAGTCCCAAGGTAAGGGGATTAGTCTATTCCAGGACACCGTATGCCTGGCTCAGAATCAGGATTCGAAACCATGGAGGAAGGGAAGAACAGATACTAGGATTCGAGTGGCATTATTTACAATAAGAATTTTTGAAAATGGAGACCAGACTGTCTGATAAGCATAGGGGATAGATCTGACTGAAATTCAAGTGATTGTTCATGCTCAGACTTAGAATTTAACTTTTTTCATGAAACATGGACAGTACTTCGGTATGATATTTATTTGGACTGAGGTCATTCATTGTTCCTGAGACTGGTAGAGGAAATAACTGACCTAGACTTGGCTTCATTCAAAAATTCTGTTTTTCATTTATGTAGAAAGTTAAGCATTTTCTGAAATATGTTTAATCATGACTAGGAAACTGGTGAAAACTTTTCAGACAAATCTTGGCATACTCTGACCTGCAGTTTATCTGTTCTTTCTGCGATCAGAACCTCTACAGTTCTACTTAACTAGGCCCTATTTCTGTTTTTATTCATCAATGAGGAGAGAGTGGCACAGATTCCTCAGCTAGTGACCTTGTTGCTCCTAGAGGCATGAATCTCATGTTGAGAGTTTGGCTTGTCTTGGATTGGACTTTGCACGTCAGAGACAGCTTTGTAAAGCTTCAAGGATAGGAGTCAGAACCTAAGGCCCTGTAACTGAGCCCTTCATACCTCTCCTCAGGACTTCCAGTTCTCCCTTCCTGGTTGGAGACCAGTTTGAAAGCTGCTGCAGACTCCAAGAAGTCAATTTATTAGACTCACGATGAAAAAGGTGAGATTCACACAGGATCAGAGAACATCCAGCACGTGGTACGTGACCAGACTCTTTGGAGCCTGTGCCAACTTGCCAGGATAGCCACAGCTACAGCCAATCAGAGCATCTCCTTATTTTGGCAAAGGTTCAATTAGCATTCTTAGAAGCAAGGAGAATCCATGTTGATTTTGATTGAGCAGGTGATCTGTGAGCTTTGGCTCCTGGGTGATGAATGTGAAAGTCCCTTCTTGAACTGATAGCTGGAGGTAGGGAATCTGGAAGCCAGATCCTGAGGCCCCACAACTTGCTCTGTGGATACCAAGCCTGTCTCTGTGATGACCCTAACACACCTGTCCTACCCCACCCAGCTGTCCGAGAGAGGAGAACCCAGACCTTCTCTTCAAGCCACTGGTCTCCAACCTTCTTCTCCAGCCGTTTAACCTGTATTTAATGTGGGATTCTTAGAGACAGGATATAGTTGGGTCTTGATCTCCAATCCAATCTGACAATCTCTTAATGTGATGCATTTGGGCCATTTACAAATGATGTTGATGTGGTTGATGTTTAGGTCTACCATTTTATTTGGTTTCTGTTTGTTCTGTTTGTTTTTTGTTTATATCTCTCCCCTCTCCTGCCACTTTTGGGTTATATGAATATTTTTTTAGTATTTCATTGTAATATGTCTATTCACTTTTGGTTATATCTGACATTGCTCTCAGGATTATAATACACAAATCTAACTACCTACAGTTAGTATTTTATCACTTTGAGTAAAACGTAGATGCCTCTCAACCGTATATTCTCACCTTTTATATTAGGGTTGTTATGTAAATTATGTCAGGATACATTGAAAACCTTACCAGATACTGTTACAATTTTTGCTTTTAATAGTTACATATATTTTAAAGAACTTAAGAGGAGACATTTACCATTTATGTTCTTCCTTGATTCCTTCTGTTCCAAGTTTCCCTCTGCTATTATTTCCCTTCAGCCTGAAAAACTCCCTTGAGCACTTCTCTTATAGGAAGTATGTAGTCCTCTTAAATTTTCCTTCATCTGAGAACTGACTTTATTTTGCCTTCATTCCTGAATTTATTCTCTCTAGATATAATTATTTTCTTTCAGCACTTCAGTGGGACTTCACCACTTTCAGTGGGACAACGATGTCCCACTGTCTTCTCACTTCCACAATTTCTGATGAGAAATCCCTAGCAATTGAAATCATTGCTCTATACCTAATTAACCATTTTTACCAGACTGGCTTTTTTAAAATTGTAGCAAAATGTGCATATACATATTATAAAATTTGCCATCTTAATCATTTCTGGGGAATGAGCTGGCAGTCTAGTGGTTAAAACTGCCAGCACCCGGGTTCAATCCCTGGTCAGGGAACTGAGATCCTACAAACCACACGGCATGGTTATATATTTATATAGTATTGTTGTTGTTTAGTCACTAAGTCTTATCTGACTCTTTGCAACCCCATGGACTGTAGCCCGCCAGGCTCCTCTGTCCATGGGACTTCCCAGGCAAGAATGCTGGAGTGGGTGGCCATTTCCTTCTCCAGGGGCGTGTGTGTACTGGAGTGTTAAGTACATTCACACTGTTATACAATCATCTCCACCATCCATCTCCAGAACTCTTCATCTTGCAGAACTGAAACTCTGTACTCATTAATAGCTCCATATTTCCCCCTCTGCCCAGCCCCTAGCAACCACCATTCTACTTTCTGCCTCTATGAATTTGACCACTTTAGGTGCATCATATAAGTAGAATCATACAGTATTTGTCTCTTTGTGACTGGCTTATTTCACTTAACATAAGGTCCTCAAGGTTCATTCATGTTGTAGCATATGTTAGGCTTCCCTTTTCAAGGCTGAGTAGTCCATTGTGTGCATATAATTTATTTTGTTTTTCCATTCATCACCAGTTGGCTTGCTTCCTTTTTTGTGTGTGTGTGTGGCTATTGTGAATATTCTGCTATAAATATGAGTATATAGATATCTCTTTGAGACCCTGCTTTCAATGATTTGGGGTATCTACCCAGAAGTAGAATTGACAAATCATATGGTAATTCTATTTTTAATTGTCTGAGGAACCACCATATTGTTTTGTTTCTGAGAGTGCTTTTAAGATATTTTTTCTTTTCTTTGGGTTTGATTATGTGTCTGACTGGGTCATTTTGTTTCTTTAGTTTTTGGAGGGTTTGTTTGGTTGGTTGGCATTTATCCTGTTTGGGAGTCACTGAATTTCTTGAATCTGTACTTTTTTTTTTCTAATTTTTGCCACACCATGTAGCATGCAAGATCTTAGTTCCCTGACCAGGGATTGAACCTGTGCCCCCTGTAGTGGAAGCACAGAGTCCTAACCACTGGACCTTCAAGGAAGTCCCAAGAATCTGTAATCTTGTCTTTCACCAAAATTGAGAATCTTTCAGCTACATTTTCAATTTTTTTTTTTTCTGCGCCAATCTCTTACTCATCCCCTGGGATTCTAAAGAATGTTAGACCCACAATCCCGAACACTCTTATTCATTAGGTTCTTTAATCTTTTTTTCCCCCTTTCTGTTCTTCAGAACAGACTGGATAGTTTCTTCTTCAGACTGGATAGTTTCTCTTCATCCATCTTCAAATTCATTGACTCCTCTTCTGTCACCTCCATTCTGCTACTAAACCCATACAGGGAATATTAATTTCAAATATTATGGTTTTGGCTTCTAACATTTCTTAATTTTTTTTTATGTTGAGCAATTTTGGATTGTATCCTGGACACTTTGAGTACCCTGTATGAGCCTCTGTTATTGTCGTGAGTCACTAAGTCGTGTCCAATTCCTTGCCTGCCAGACTCTTCTGTCCATGGTATTTCCCAGGCAAGAGTACTGGAGTGGTTGCCATTTCCTTCTCCAGGGGATCATCCCGACCCAGGGGCTGAACCCACGTCTCCTGCATTGCAGGCGGATTCTTTACTGCTGAGCTACTGAATGAGACTCTGGGTCTTATTAAAAATCCAGCTCTCCTCCTCTTTTGTTCTTTATTGTTTTTGGCTGCACTGCGAGGTTTTTGAAATCTTAGTTCCCAGACCAGGGATTAAACCTGGTGAAGAATGCAGAGTCCTAATCACTGGACCACAAGGGAGTTCCCTCCTCCTGTTTTATAAGTAAAGTTTTGTTGGAATACAACCCTGCCTGTTTATTTACATTATTACCTATTGCTGCTTGGGCATAGCAACAGCAGAGTTGAGTAGTTGTGATAGACTATGATTCACAAAGCCTAAACTATGTAATATCTGTCCCTTTATGGGAAAAGTGTGCTGACCCCTGCTCTAGAAAACGTTGATTTTGTTTTGTTTTAGCAAGGAATCAATCCAGTTAGGTTCAAACTGCAGGTTCTGTCACTTTTGCTGTGGGCTGTCGTTCCAATGTCATTTTAGTTTTTCAGAGGTTTTGCTCGGCTATTTAGGATTTGTTCAGATGATGCAAAAATTGTGCCAGTTCACACACAAAATTAGGGGAACCCCCCCCTTCTCTAACTGGCCCCTCTTTTGGATTCTCCCTATCCTCTTTGGTTCACCAAGGCTTCATTTCCCAATCAGTTAACCAGAATGACAGTGTTTCTCTTGAAATTTCAGGTGCCCATACTGCTGCCACCACTGCTCCAGAATTGAGGGCTACCCTTGGGACCGGTCCAGGAGAGAGAGAAAAAAATGTTAATGAGAATTCTGACTTGGAACGACCCTTTTCCCAAGTCTGGTCAGAGAGATGGGGTTTGTGAAAGAAATATGTATTTGGTCTCTGCCTCTGGTTCCTGCCACAGAGCTCCTAAAGTCATTTAATTTTTTGAGAGATAGGGGTGCATATAGTCAAGGCTATGGTTTTTCCACTAGTCATTTATGGCTGTGAGAGTTGAATCATAAAGAAGACTGAACCCAAAGAATTGATGCTTTCGAACTGTGTTGCTGGAGAACACTCTTGAGAGTCCCTTAGACAGCAACAAGATCAAACAAGTCACTCCTAAAGGAAATCAACCCTGAATATTCATTGGAAGGACTGATGCTGAAGCTGAAGCTCCAGTACTTTGGCCACCTAATGAGCTGACTCATTGGAAAATACCCTGATGCTGGGAAAGATTGAAGGCAAAAGCAGAAGGGGATGACAGAGGATGAAATGGTTATTGGATAGCATCACTGACTCAATGGACATGAATTTGAGCAAACTCTTTGAGATGGTAGAGGACTGAGGAGTCTGGAAGGCTGTGGTTCATTGGGTCTCAATGAGGCAGATGTGACTTAGCAACCGAAAAACAACAAGGATTTTGTTAGGCCTTAGGATTATCTTTTTTCCTGACAATTGATCTTGACCTCCCAGTTCCTGACGCAGATCTCCTAAATCCCTTGGGATTTCTTGAGTGGTAAGAGCATCTTTTGTTCTAATGAGGTGACTCTTGGTGGGCTCCTGAATAGATTCAGGATCACAAGAAAGATTATGTCATGATTAAAAGCTTGGAAACTTTCAGCCTCACCACCCATCCTCTGGGGAAGGGAGGAAGGTTGGGGATTGAATTGTGCCTATGTGATGAAGCCTTCATAAAAAATCTTACCAGAGAGGATCAGAGAAATTCCAGTTGAACACATCCCTATGCTGGTAGAGTGGTGCTCCCCAATTTCACAGGAACAGAAATTCCTCTGTTCAGCTCCCTTCCTTCCAGACTTCCATTTATGTACCTCTTCATCTGGCCGTTACTTTATAATAAACCAGTAAAGGTAAGTAAGTGTTTCCTTGAGTTCTGTTTTCTTGAGTTTCTGATATAGCAAATTATCAAACCTGAGGAAGAGGTGGGTTATGGGAACCCCTGATTTGTAGCTAGTTATTCAGAAGTAAAGGTGGTATCCTGAGACGTGTGACTGGCATCTGAAACGGACATCCTTGTGGGCATGAGCCCGGAACCTCTGAGGTCTGCACTAACTCCAGGTAGTTAGTGTCAGAACTGAACTTCAGGACACCCAGCTGGTGTCTGGAGAGTTAAGAGAATTGGTTGGTGTGGAAAACAACCCACACAGGGCTGGTGTCAGAAGTAAAGCTGTGTGAAGAGTGGAAGAAACAAGAGTTGTTTTCTTGGAGGTTTCTCTTGAAGTTTTTGCTGACTCTGCTACTGTGAACTCCCCTGCAGGGGGCCTACTCTCTGATCAAAGCTGTGAAGGAAAAAAGGAAAACATTTTTGCGACACTCAGCGATTACAGACAGCTTCTCCCAGCTCCCTAATTTGCCTGCTTGTTTACTTTGCAGAGTTCTCAGGTAGTTGTATTTTGTCCAGAATATTTAGTTGTAACCGTTGGCATAGTGACTACAGTGGGCTTATTCCATCTTGTCCAGAACCAAAAACCCTTCCAACCTTTAGTGAAAACACCACCACATTTTACATTAAGACCCATATAGATACATACACAAATATGAGCAACGTTTCACAAACAGCACCTGCTCTCACTATTTGTGATGGCCTCTGACCTGTTCTGTTGTATTCCATTTTTCAAAAATAGTGGTCAAGATTGTTGTTCAGTCACCCAGCCCTGTCCGACTCTTTGCAACCCCATAGACTGCAGCACACCAGGCCTCCCTGTCTCTCACCATCTCCCGAAGTTTGCCCGAGTTCATGTCCATTTCGTCAGTGATGCCATCCAGTCATCTCATCCTCTGATGCCCTTTTCTTCTTCTGCCCTCAATCTTTCCCAGCCTCAGGGACTTTTCCAACGAGACTTTTCCAGCTGTTTGCATCAGCTGACCGAAATACTGGAGCTTCAGCATCAGTCCTTACAATGTGTATCCAGGGTTGATTTCCTTCAAGGTTGACTGGTTTGATCTCGCTGTCCAAGGGACAGGAGTCTTCTCCAGCACCACAGTTCAAAGATATGATTTCTTTGGCGCTTTGCCTTCTTTACCGCCTGGCTCTCGCAACCGTACATGAACACTAGGAAAACTATAGCCTTGACTACACGGACCTTTGTCAGCAGAGTAGTGTCTCTGCTTTTCAACACACTGTCTAGGTTTGTCATAGTTTTCTTGCCAAGAAGCAATCATCTTCTGATTTCATGGCTGCAGTCACCATCCACAGTGATTTTAGAGTCCAAAAAGAGGAAATGTGTCACTATGCCCATCTTTTCCCCCTCTACTTGCCATGAAGTAATGGGGCTGGATGCCATGATCTTTAGGTTTTTTTAATACTTAGTTTTAAAAGATTCATTACTGAATGTTAACCTGTTTGAAAAACACAACTCCAAATATCATGGAAATGAAAGAGAGAAGGCTGCTACTAGCTGTAATAAATGTAAGCACATTTCAATAAGTCCTGAATAATAAATACTAGTGCAATAAATTTATGAGTCCAAAAACATGTGATGAAAATTGCATTATTACCTTGGTTTGTAGAACTCAAGCTTCTGCAAATGATGAACAGCCCCACTCTTGCCCCTTTCCCCAACCCTGGACAAAGGTGCACTAAGTTATGAGTCTTTGTGATTTTTGTAGTCCCAGAGTAGCCAACTTACAGTGATCTGATTCAGTTGTAAGTCATCCCAGGCCTGATTTTGTATTAGATGCTTGATACCATGTATTACTTCCAAAAATAACAGTCTGAAGCCAACTCTGCAATGAGAGGAAAACAAGGCAGTAATTATTGATAGCTGATTCTCACTGCCTTCTTTCCTTCTCTCTTGCCTACCTCCTCACCCCCCTTTAATAGAATCAGATGGGTAATAAATATTTGAACCAGGTTGTAGATGCTTAAAGAAACAGCCAGGGCCCCAACAAAAAAGGAGGAAGTTCGTTTCCTACAGTACTAATTTCAAGTACCTCCAAATCATCCACACTAATTACTGATTACAGATAACTGCAGAATATAATAAATTCAATGACTCCTGAGTACTTCCAAAATATAATAAAACTTGATTAAAGGTTTCAGAAATATATTACAGCTCTATACTTGAAACCCCATGTTTACATAAAATAGCACTTAATAAACAAGCCATCCAAAGCAGATGGTCCCTTTCCCCCTCCTCGCCTACTTCGGGTTTTCTAAAAAGTTCCCTTTCAAAAATAAAAGACATCTTTCCTTGATTCTTTCAGCATAGAGTCTTCCATTTTGAAGATGGACAGAGAAGAGATGATGGGAGGATGAATGAATAAGAGAAAAGTAGGATGAAAGAGAATGTAGAGCTGTCAGCCCCACCTCGCCACCCCTGTCCCCCTACCCCCAGAGACAAAGGCTGGATCACCCTATCTGGGGCCTTATCTCTCCAACAGTCACTCACCCTGAATTCCTCCAAGTCTAAGAGACCCAGTTGTGCACTCACTCTTCACCCCATCCCCGGGGTGACTAAATGTAGCAGTCTATTGAAAAATTGACCTGTGATCTCAAGATTAAAGAGTCCTTAAGGAGAAACACAGGACCTCACTTAAGATGCTACATCAAGACACCTTTTTTCTCTGCTCTATCTTTTGAAAACGCTATGAAAAAGTCCCACCTCACCCTTACTGAACCTCCCAAAGGAGAACCATGCTTCAAATCAGTTGGCAGAGTTATGCCACCAGAGTGGATCAACCCTTGCTCACAGAGGGAACTCTGGTTTAGACATTTAAAAAACCCATCATGCTGGAGATGGGTAATAAAAGACCCTAAAATTGATTCAAGGGACTTCTACTTTATAACTTGCCAATTAAAAGAGAAGAAAACATCTTGTTTTTATGTCTGGACAAGGGAGTGTAGAAAAGGTGTAAGGAGATAGTTTTTACTTGCAGGGGGTGGGTTCTGCAGAAACTGACCATTCTTCTATGGTTCAATCGTGTCCAATTCTTTGTGACCCCAAAGACTGCAGCCCCCCAGGCTCCGCTGTCCATGGGATTTTCCAGGCAAGAATACTGGAGTGAGTTGCCATTGCCTTCTCCAGGGGATCTTCCCAACCCAGGTATCAAACCTGAGTCTTTTGCATCTCCAGCATTGGCAGGCAGATTCTTTACCACTGAGTCACCTGGGAAACCCATTTTCTATAGCAATGGCTAGCAATTATTGGTACTTACTATGTACCAAGCATAATTATCTTACAGGTATTAACAAAATCAATTCTGGGACTTCCCTGATGGTCCAGGGGTTAAGACTCCACACTTCTGCTGTAAGGAGGCGCAGCCAAAACCAAATCAATTCTCAGAACAACCCTGTAAGTTTAATGCCATCATTTTCATGACCCTCATCTTATAAATGGGAAAAGTGAGGCTTGGAGAGGTCAGGTAACTTACGATCTCACATCTAATAAGTAGCAGAACTGGGATTTGAACCCAGGCAACTTGGCTCCAGACTCCATACACCTCACTACCATGCTGTAGTAGCCTTTGGTTTACCAAGGAATTGAGTAGGGGTTGGCCTCACAGAACAACACAGAGCAAAAGGCAATCACTTACACACCATTCTTTTATACCACCTCTATTCCAGGGAGATAAAAAGAAAGGAAATGAGAGAGGTGGAGAGAAAGAGAAAGATTTGATCATTATGATCCAATCATTTTAATTCATTAACTTGAGTTCTAAAGTCTGCAGTGACAGCTGTCTACCGAAACCCATGCTGCCCTTCCCAGAGGGCCTGTCCCTGTTTCTGGAAACTGGCTGATTAGCCAGGGACTACATTTTCCAGCCTTCCTTGGATGTAGACGGTGTCATGTGACTAGTTCCAGTAAAATATATGTCCCTTTTGCGACAAGACCATTAAGAAGTAGGTGTGCCTTCTCCACTTTCTCCTCCCCTGTTTTGCTTTCCGGATGCAAATGAACCCAAGCCCTGGGGAGAAGCCACAGAAGAGAAGTTGTTGGAGTTCTGGGTAATTTAATGGAAGGCTGTCCCCCAATCAGGAACACTGCACTGAGTAATTATTTGAGTGAAAAATAAACCTTATTGTGTAGAGCCACTGAAATGTGGGGTTTGTATGTTACAGCAGCAATCATTACCCTAACTAGTATATGAAGCAGTGTGTATGTGGTAAGTCTCTTCAATCATGTCTGACT
Organism: Muntiacus reevesi; assembly: GCF_963930625.1. Taxonomy (NCBI): domain Eukaryota; kingdom Metazoa; phylum Chordata; class Mammalia; order Artiodactyla; family Cervidae; genus Muntiacus; species Muntiacus reevesi. Next base: position 13,179,360 of record NC_089268.1, read on the forward strand.
CTCTGTGACCTTATGGACTGTAGCCTGCCAGGCTGCTCTGTTCATGGAATTCCCCAAGCAAGAATACTGGAGTGGGTTGCTGTGCCCTCCTCCAGGGGATCTTCCAGACCCAGGGATTGAACCTGCATCTCTTATATCTCCTGCATTGGCAGGCAGGTTCTTTACCACTAGTGCCATCTGGGAAGCCTGTATAAAGCAGACAATTCTCCTAAGGTAGCCCTCACACACCCTTCCTGTTCCAATTTTTTATAACTGTATAAAAAACTATGCCAAAACTAAATGGCTTAACACAACCATTGGATTATGCGCACAAACTCTGTAGGTCAGGAACTCAAATGGGGCATGGCAGGGATGGTTTAGATCTACCCCATGATGTCTAAAACAAGACTGGGAGCAGGCTGTGGCTCAGATCATTAACTCCTTATTGCAAAATACAGACTTAAAGTAGGGAAAACCACTAGACCATTCAGCTATGACCTAAATCAAATCCCTTACGATTATACAGTGGAAGTGAGAAATAGATTCAAGGGATTAGATCTGCTAGAGTGCCTGAAGAACTATGGATGGAGGTTTGTGACATTGTGCAGGAGGCCGTGATCAAGACCATCCCCAAGAAAAGAAAGGCTGAGAAAAGAAGAGGAACTAAAGGCAAAGGAGAAAAGGAAAGATATACCCATCTGAATGCAGAGTTCCAAAGAATAGGAAGGAGAAATAAGAAAGCCTTCCTCAGTGATCAATGCAAACAAATAGAGGAAAACAATAGAATGGGAAAGACGAGATCTTTTCAAGAGAATTAGAGATAACAAGGGAATATTTCATGCAAAGATGGGCTCAATAAAGGAGAGAAATGGTATGGACCTAACAGAAGCAGAAGAGATTAAGAAGATGTGGCAAGAATACACAGAAGAACTGTACAAAAAAGATCTTCACAACCCAGATAACCACAACGGTGTGATCACTCACCTAGAGCCAAACATCCTGGAATGTGAAGTCAAGGGGGCCTCAGGAAGCATCACTACGAACAAAGCTAGTGGAGGCGATGGAATTCCATCTGAGCTATTTCACATCCTAAAAGATGATGTTGTTAAAGTGCTGCACTCAATATGCCATCAAATTTGGAAAACTCAGCAGTGGCCACAGGACTAGAAAAGGTCAGTTTTCATTCCAATCCCAAAGAAAGGCAATATCAAAGAATGCTCAAACTACCGCACAATTGCACCTATCTCCGTTCAGTTCAGTTCAGTCACTCAGTCATGTCCACTTCTTTGGGACCCCATGGACTGCAGCATGCCAGGCCTCCCTGTCCATCACCAACTCTCGGAGTTTATTCAAACTCATGTCCATTGAGTCGGCGATGCCATCCAACCATCTCATCCTCTGTTGTCCCCTTCTCCTCCTGCCCTCAATCTTTCCCAGCATTGGGTCTTTTCTTCCCATCAGGTGACCAAATTACTGGAGCTTCAGCTTCACCATCAGTCCTTCCAATGAACATTCAGGACTGATTTCCTTTAGGATGGACTGCTTGGATCTCCTGGCAGTCCTAGGGACTCTCAAGTATCTTCTCCAGCACCACGGTTCAAAAGCGTCAATTCCTCTGTGCTCAGCTTTCTTTACAGTTCAACTCTCATATCCATACATGACTACTGAAAAAACCAGTAGACTAGACAGACCTTTGTTTGCAAAGTAATGTATCTGCTTTTTAATAAGCTGTCTGTCTAGGTTGGTCATAGCTTTTCTTCCAAGGAGCAAGTGTCTTTAATTTCATGGCTGCAGTCACCATCTGCAGTGATTTTGGAGCCTAAAAAAATAAAGTCTGCCACTCTTTCTACTGTTTCTCCATCTATTTGCCATGAAGTGGTTGGACTGAGTGCCATGATCTTTGATTTCTGAATGTTGAGCTTTAAGCCAACTTTTTCACTCTCCTCTTTTACTTTCATCAAGAGGCTCTTTAGTTCTTCACTTTCTGCCATAAGGGTGGTGTCATCTGCATATCTGAGGTTATTGATATTTCTCCCAGAAATCTTGATTCCAGCTTATGGTTCATCAAACCCAGTGTTTCTCATGATGTACTCTGCATATAAGTTAAATAAGCAGGGTGACAATATACAGTCTTGATGTACACCTTTTCCTATTTGGAACCAGTCTATTGTCCCATGTCCAATTCTAACTGTTGCTTCCTGACTTGCATATGGATTTCTCAAGAGGCAGGTCAGGTATTCTGGTATTCCCATCTCTTTCAGAATTTTCCACAGTTTCTTGTGATCCACACAGTCAAAGGCTTTGGCATACTCAATAAAGCAGAAATAGATGTTTTTCTGGAACTCTCTTGCTTTTTCGATGATCCAGTGCATGTTGGCAATTTGATCTCTGCTTCCTCTGCCTTTTCTAAAACCAGCCTGAACATCTGGAAGTTCACGGTTCATGTATCGTTGAAGCCTGGCTTGGAGAATTTTGAGCATTACTTTACTAGCATGTGAGATGAGTGCAATTGTGCAGTAGTTTGAGCATTCTTTGGGATTGCCTTTCTTAGGGAAATTTTCTAGGAAAAATTTCTTACCCTTACCACTATTGACATCTTGGACTAGATAATTCTTATTGTGGGGACTATCTTGTTTGTAGCGTGTTTTGATTCCTGGGTTGGGAAGATCTGCTGGAGAATGGATAGACTACCCACTCCAGTATTCTGGGGCTTCCCCCAGAGCTCAGCTGGTAAAGAATCCACCTGCAATGTAGGAGACCTGGGTTCAGTCCCTGGGTTGGGAAGATCCCCTGAAGAAGGGAAAGGCTACCCACTCCAATATTCTGGCCTGGAGAATTCCATGGACTGTAGTCCATGGGGTCACAAAGAGTAGGACACGACTGAACCACTTTCACTTTCACTTCACAGGAGAAGTTGAGTTAATAAATTCCTCAAATCTTAGAAGGCATTAACTCCAAACTGTTTTCATCATGCACTCTTAGCATCAGAACAGTCTGAGCATACCATCTCATACATGAATATTTACTTATTCATGTAAAGTCTACACATATTCTCTATGTTCAAATAAGTAAAAAGTATTCACAAAAGTGGACATTTTAAATATTTATTTATTTTTGGCTGTGCTGGGTCTTTGTTGCTGCACATGCAAGCTTTCTCTAGTTGTGGCAAGACAGAGCTACACTTCATTACGGTGCATGAGCTTCTCATTGCTGTGGCTTCTCTTTTTGCGGAGCACAGGCCCTAGGTGCACAGACTTCAGTAGTTGAGGCTCGCTGGCTAGAGTGTGGGCTCAGAAGTTGTGGCACAGGGGTTTACTTGCCCCATGACTATGGGATCTTCGCAGCCCAGGGATACAACCTGTGTCCCCTGCATTGGTAGGAGGATTCTTAACCACTGGACCACCAAGAAGTCCCCAAAGTGGACATTTTTAAAAGAACAGGATAAAATCCTAATTAGATATCCTGATATATTCTTTCCACAAGCAAATGGGCCCATCTTCTGCACTCCCTGAGATATGGACATCCCATCTTAGAGACCGCTGCTGGAGCATAATGAATGCAGCTTTGGGGCTACACAGATCCAGCCTCACAGCCCTGGCTTCAGTCCCCTCTGCTGCCATTATTAGTAGAGTGTCACTCATTGATACAATTAAATGCCAGGAATGCAACAGAAAACAAGACATAACCCCTCAAGAAGCTCATGGTAATGAGATCGTGGGCATCCCAGGAGCCCCAGGTTCCTCACAGGTAGATGGGTGCAGGATGGTAAATGAGAATCAAGTAAGGTAATATACAAAAATCATGTAGTAGGTACTCAAAAATGTACCTACTGATTCATTGCAGGGCTATTTGTGATAGTGAAAGACTGAAAAGAACCCAACTGTATATCAGTAAGGGACTGCTTCAACAAACAGTGGTACCTCAGCACAGCGGAGGAACATACATCTGCAAGGGAAGGAGGACAATGTGCATATACTTCTATGGGTGTGATGGCTGTGATATATTGTTCAATAAGACAAGTAAGGTGCAGGCGTGGGAGAAGGTTGAATGCCTAAAGCAAGGGAGATCATTTTAGGGTGATGAAACTATTCTCTGTGATGCTATGCATGACACTAGACATTTGCCAAAACCTGTAGAACTTTGCATTCAAAAGAGTGAGGGACTTCCCTGCTGGCCCAGTGGTTAAGACTCTGAGCTCCCAACGCAGGGGGCCCAGGTTTGATCCCTGGTCAGGGAACTAGATCCCACATGGTGCAACTAAGACCTGGTGCAGCCAAATAAATGAATAAATATTAAAAAAAAAAAAAAAAAAAAAAAGAGTGAAACTTTGAATGTATATAAATTTAAAAAAATCATTTAGGCAGTCAGGGGATTTCAGATAGAATGCAGATGGTGGCAAAAGAATCTAACTGTATGAGACAGCCTCTCTGAAGGGGGTAGGGGCAAAGGGTGCTGACCTAAGTAACTTTGAAAATGAGTTAAGTCTTTGAGACCAAAGGCAAAAGACCTGCATGTAAGTTGTGTAGTGTAACTGATAAAGTTGTTTTCCATGGGTGTATGGGTTAACAATTTTGAAACCACTGTACGTGTATACTGGAAATGATGATTAAGTAAATGGATGGCACATGGTGGGAGCCAGGCTTCTCACTTTTGGAGTAGTGGAAGGTCACAGGTAAGCAAGAATGATCCAGCAGTAATGCATTAGCATTGTAAGACATCAATATGCACATGTTTAATTCACAGATGGAGATATATATGTTTATGTTTATATGCATGTTTATGTATATACACTTGTTATTACATAGACACACAGCATACATGCTTGCATACATACATATTCATTGATATGTGGATAGAAGTGGAAGTGGCTCAGTCGTGTCTGACTCTTTGTGACCCCATGGACTATACAGTCCATGGAATTCTCTAGGCCAGAATACTGGAGTGGGTAGCTTTTCCCTTCTCCAGGGGATCTTCCCAACCCAGGGACGGTACCCAGGTCTCCCACATTGCAGGCAGATTCTTTACCAGCTGAGCCACAAGGAAAGCCCAAGAATACTGGAGTAGGTAGCCCATCCCTTCTCCAGGGGATCTTCCCGACTCAGGAATCGAACCGGGGTCTCCTGCATTGCAGGCAGATTCTTTACCAACAGAGCTATCAGGGTAAGCCCATATGGACATAAAAGGGTTAGTATTCGCATGTATGGCTTCCCAGGACATATACTCATTGCTCTGCCAGTTGAGAGAACATAGAAGCAAGAACATCCCAGTAGCAATGAGCATACCTGGTGCCTAGATCCTGGGATCTACGGCAACCCTAGAAAATGGTTTCTAATACCATTTTCCAATAAAAGGAACCAGCACTTCTTGGGGAAATGGCTCATACCAAGTTGAGAGCATCTTATGCTAGAAAGTAAGAGAGCGCTCAGTAAAACACAATAATGGAAGTATGCCAAGGAAACAATGTAGCCAATAGAATGAGTTCTCAACAGCCACAGTGGGAACAGTTTGAGTAACAAAGTGGTATTGTATTGTAGCACAAAGTATAAAATAAGTGTTCATGAGTTCATACTGATGTCATAAATGACTTGATAAATAAGTGGGGGAGAAGGGACAAATTTTTCCTGCAGAAGAACTCCAAGTAATTTATGTGGATACCATGCCCTTAAGAAAGTGGAACGTCACTCTCCACTCATGTGTGGGTTGTGCAATGATTTCCTTCCAAAGAACACAGGCAGAGAAGGGCAAGAGTAACTTCACAGCAGAGAAAGGTGACAAACACCACCTCAGCCAGGTAATCAAGATTAACATTAATAGTAATAATTCACGTTGATAGCATGTACCCTTAATGTGCTATGAGAACGGCAATTTATCTCTGTGGTCTTCCTCCCCCAAACCATTACCCCAATCTAATCATGAAAAAAATATGAGCCAAGTCCCAGGTGAGAAATATTCTACAAAATACCTAGCTAATATTCCTCGAAGTTGTCAAATTCATCAAAAACAGGGAAAGTCCAAAAAACTGTCACAGCCAAGAAGAGCCTAAGGAGACGTGATAACTAAATGTCAAGATGGCCTTCAGGGCACTTGCTGCTGCTGGGACAGAACACGAAGGGGAGAGGGAGGACAGAGACTCATCCAAAGCTTAGGGAAGCATCTCCATGAGTGCAGGCACAGCTCCCACCAATTTTCCTGACTCAAAGGCACACAGACAAATTGTTCCAGGCTGGGACTGCAATCTAGTTAGGAAACTAGTTTCTAGAAATGGACCTGAACTGGCAGCCTCCACCACTATGTAATTTGTTACTCTCTGTGCCTCTCTGTGCTTCTTTTCTCATCATTCCTAAAGTAGAAATTATAATTGTAGCCACTATCTTTATATTGTTTATGAGAAGCCATCAGGATATAAAGTGCATAGGGTGCTTGGCCTAGTACTTGACACTTAGCTCTCAATAAATATTATTGTTGTTGTTCAGTCACCCAGTCCTGTCTGACACTTTCTGACCCCATGGACTGCAGCACACCAGGCCTCCCTGTCCCTTACCATCTCCTGAAGTTTGCCCAAGTTCATGTCCATTGGATCAATGATGCCATGCAACCATCTCATCCTGTGACACCCTCTTCTCCTTCAATCTTCTTCTCAATCTTTCCCAGCATCAGGGGCTTTCCCAATGAGTCAGCTGGTTGCATCAGATGACCAAAATACTGGAGCTTCAGCTTCAGCATCAGTCAGTCCTTTCAACAAATATTCAGGCCTGATTTCCCTCAAGAGTGACTGATTTGATCTCCTTGCTCTCCAAGAGACTCTCAAGAGCCTTCTCCAGCACCACAGTTTGAAAGCATCAAATCTCTGGCATTCTGCCTTCTTTATGGTCCAGCTCTCACAACTGTACGTGACCACTGGGAAGACCATAGCCTTGACTATACAGACTTCTGTCAGCAGAGTAATGTCTCTGCTTTTCAACACACTGTCTAGGTTTGTCATAGCCTTCCTTCCAAGAAGCAATTGTCTTCTGATTTCATGGCTACAGTCACTATCCACAGTGATTTTAGAAGCCAAAAAGAGGAAATTTGTGACTACTTCCACTTTCCGCCCCTCTATTTGCCATGAAGTAATGGTGCCAGATGCCATGATCTTAGTTTTTTTAATATTTAGTCATAAGCCAGCTCTTTCACTCTCCTCCACCATCATCAAGAGGCTCCTTAGTTCCTCTTCACTTTCTGCCATTAGAGTGGTATCATCCACATATCTGAGGTTGTTGATGTTTCTCCCGCCTATCTTGATTCCAGCTTCAAACTCATCCAGTCCAGCATTTCTCATGATGTGCTTAGTGTATAACAAACAGGGTGACAGCAGACAGCCCTGTTGTACTCCTTTCTCAATCTTGAACCAATCAGGGTTCAAACTGTTGCTTCCTGACCCCCATACAGGTTTCTCAGGAGACAGGTAAGATGGTCTGGTATCCCCATCTCTTTAAGAACTTTCCACAGTTTATTATGATCCACACATTCAAAGGCTTTAGCATAGCTGATAAAACAGAGGTAGGTGTTTTTCTGGAATTTCCTAGCTTTCTCCATGATCCAGCGAATATTGGTAATTTGATCTCTAGTTCCTTCACTGCCTTGTCATGAAGGGGCTTGCCATAGCTCAATGAACCTATGAGCTATGCTGTGCAGGGCTACCCAAGCTGGACGGGTCACAGCGGAGAGTTCTGACAACACACGATCCACTGGGGGAGGGAAAGGCAAACCACCCCAGTATACTTGCCATGAGAATCTCATGAACTGTATTAAAGGACAATAAATGCTAGCCATTTACTATCTCATTTTGTATGATTCATTATTTAGCATATATATTTTCTGCCAACAAAATTTAAGAAAATTGTTAACCACATCTGAAAAACTAAAAGATGAAAGGGGGCATTGAGTTATAATGTAGTTACTACAGGGATCAGTTACCAGACCATACTGGAGAGTCAAAGGAAAGAGTCTAAAGTTGTTTGTTTTTTAATTAATAGCTTTGTTGAGGGTAATTCACACACCATAAAATTCATCCATTGGTGGACAAAGAAGATGTGGTATATATACACACACACACACACACAATGGAATATTACTAAGGCATAAAAAGAATGAAATAATGCCATTTGCAGCAACATGGTGAAATTAGAGATTATCATATTAAGTGAAGTAAGTCAGAAAGAAAGACAAATACCATATGATATCACTTTTGTGTGGAATCTAAAAAAAACACAAATGTTTACAAAACAGAAACAGACTCACAGGCTTAGAAAACAAACTTCTGGTTACCAAAGGGGAAGGGTAGGGAGAGAGATAAATTAGAAGCTTGGGATGTGCCACTGCAGACTACTATATATAGAATAAATCACACAGTCCTACCGAATAGCACAGGGATCTATATTCGGTATCCTGTTATAGATAAATCATAATGGAAAAGAATATATATGTATAACTGAGTCACTTTGCTGTGCAGCAGAAATTAACACAATATTGTAAATCAACTATATGTCAATCAACTATATGTCAGCTATATGTAAATCAACTATATGTCAATAAAGTTTTAAAAAATCCATCAGAAATGCATGCTTCAAGGATTTTGCAGTGGATTTATACTCATCACTACATCTAGTTTCATTTTCATTTATTTACTTATTTTTAATTGAAATATAATTGATGTAGGATATTATGTTCCAGTGTATACCACAATCCAGTTTTAAACAATTCTATCACCTTCGAAAATTCTCTCAAGTCCCTTTGCATTCAGCCCCTAGGCTTCCACACTTAGCAGCAGGTAACTGCTTTCTGCCTGGATAGATTTGCCTAATAAGCTCTAAGGTTTTTTTATACTTTTTTTGCTGGGGGCGGGAAGCGGGGGCGGGGAGGGGGGCGGGGGAAGGTTGAGTCGCCCTGCTAGCTAGCAGGATCTTTTTTTTTTTTTGCAGGATCTTAATTCCCCAACGAGGGACTGAACTGCGATACCCTGCCTGTCAGTGAAAGCGAGGAGTCCTAACCACTAGACTGCCAAGGGATTCCTTTCTTTCTTTTTTTTTTTTTAATATTTTTTTTTCAGTCTAAGTTTAAAAAAAAAATAGTTAAAGGAGATAGTGCAAAAGAGGTTCTATTTAAAACAACTTTAATAGATTTAAAACAAAACAAGTTAAAAGTTGTTTAATAGTAGGTTACAATTTTAAATAACTTAGAAAGCGTTATAAAGCAAAATTTTTAAAAAGGAGGAAAAGTGAGACGAGACTCCAGTGTGGAGAGGCTAAGACTGGGGTAAGGGTTCTACAAAGGGTGTGCAAGGTGTGACAGGAGCATTAGAGTGCCTGGGGCGGGGTGGGGGGGGCGGCAAATGCCTCACCTTGGGCTAGACCCACCCTCACCTGGCCTAGACCACCTCACCTGGACTAGACCAGCCTCACCTGGGCTACCGGCCGCCAAGCGCCCTCCTCTCGCGCAGGCGCAGTGACTCCCGCTCGCTGGCGGGGCGGGCTGGGGCGGAGCCCAAGCGAACATTCACATCGATCGTGAGCCCGTAGCGACTGCTTCTGTCTGTGGTGTAGGTATGGCGCCCGCGAGGAAGCCGAGAGGCGGCGGGAACCCACGTAAGGGTCTCGCCGTGTGCTGACTGCGACCCTGGTCTGAGTGGACTATGGGGGATCCCGGCTCCCTGGTCACGGAAGGCGGCGCGGGTGAACGGAGCTGGTGCTTGCGGCGAGTGGGGATGAACGCCGAGTGGCTGCTGCTGGAGGATGGAAACGAGGTGAGGGGGAGGGGTCTTCTTGAGGCGAGGGAAGGGGGTTGGAGGAGGCCGGGGTCCAAGGGAGGCCTCGCGTCCGGGAGGGAGGGATGAACCGGAAAGAGGAGGTGGGAGAAGTAGAGGAGAGCGGTGAGGGGTGGGTCCTGGATGAGGGAATGGAGAAAGGGGCCTGGTGCGAGCGGTTTGGGGGCGAGGAGGGTCTCAGGTGGGAGGTGTCCGGGGGAAGTAGGGCCGCGCGGGAGAAAAGATGGCCCCTCTGACAGCGGCCTAGGCCCGAGGGGCGAGCTGGGCCAGGTGTCTGGGTTGTGGGGAGGAGCCTGGTCGAGGGGTAGAGCGAGAGGTGAGCGTCGAGACTGTGAGGACTGCTGGGGTTTCGAGGGGAAAGGAGGCGACTGTGGGTCTCACGGACGGCGACCGCCGGGGTGGCGGAGCTGGGAGGCGGAGCTGCCCGGCATCTGAGGGGGAAGCTCGGAGGACTGCTGAGAGAGGAAACTTTCTCGTTTATTTTGAAAACGATTGCGAGCTTGGGATAGTGCCCCTTAAAATACCCAGGCTTTAACGTAAAAGTGTCTTTTTTTTTCCAGTTCATGAGAATTGGGGCTTTGATATGGGCCACAATTCTCCTGTGAGTCTCGGTACTGCCCATTGGCACCTCCTGGGTTAGGGTAGGGGTTCAGAAATATGAGAATTCTCTCCAGAGGCCGTTTATGACGTTCTCCAGTGCTGTCATAAGTGCAAAACCAAAACAGCTTGAGAGGTGAGGCACAGTTTCAGTTGGAGGCCACTAGGACTGGGGTGGTGGTTTTACAGATGATGGAAAAGAGAGGGAAGAGAGAATGCAGTCTACTTGGAAAGGATGGCTAGATCAGGGACCATTTTGGGGTGACTGGGAACCTTTTTGGTTTTGGAAACGTTTATGTGAAGGACAAAGAAGTCTTTAGGTAATTTTATATGTTTAAATTTTTCCTATAAGTTAGGTAATCTCGGTTCAGTCTCTTGGGTATTTATTGAGTACTTACATTGTTTGGTATAGTAAGAGAGGGATAAATAATAATGGCTTCTACTCTCAAAGTGTCCACTGCTTGACTGGGAAAAGGAGGATTTTATACAGTGAAGCAGTTTGAGAACATCCATGCACAGGCTAATCAAGTGCCAAGCTGTGGTTTATTTAGTATTAAGGAAAAGAAGGCAGCACAGTTGTCTGAGGAGGCTTTACAAATAGGTGAGAAAAGGAGAGAACCAAAACGCGAGGGAGAAAGGGAAACAAACACCCAACTGAATGCTGCGTTCCAGAGAATAGCAAGGAGAGATAACAAAGCTTTCTTAAGTGATCAGTGCAAAGAAATAGAGTAAAACAATAGAATCTGAAAGACTAGAGATCTCCTCAAGAAAATTGGAAATGTCAAGGGGAACATTTCATGCAAGGATGGGCACGATAAAGGACAGAAACAGTAAGGACCTAACAGAAGAGATTAAAAGGTGGCAAGAATACACAGAAGAGCTATACAAAAAAGGTCTTAATGACCCAGATAACCACAACAGTATGGTCACTAACCTAGAACCAGACATCCTGTAGTGTGAAGTCAAGTGGGCATTAGGAAGCCTTACTACAAACAAAGCCAGTAGGGGTGACAGAGTTCCAGCTGAGCTATTTCAGATCCTAAGAAATGATGTTGTAAAAGTGCTGCACTCAATATGTCAGCAAATTTGGAAAAGTCAGCAGCCGCCACAGGACTGGAAAAGGTTAGTTTTCATTCCAGTCCCAAAGGACAGTGCCAGAGAATGTTCAAACTACTGTATAGTTGCACTCATTTCACAAGATAATGCTCAAAATCTTCAGCAGTACATGAACCGAGAACTTCCCGATGTACCAGGTAAATTTAGGAAAGGCAGAGGAACCAGAGATCAAATTTCCAGCATCTGTTGGATCATAGAGAAAACAAGGGAATTCCAGAAGAACATCTGCTTCTGATTCATTGATTATACTAAAGTCTTTGACTGTGTGGATCACAATGAACTGTGGGAAATTCTTAAATAGATGGAAATACCAGACCACCTTACCTGCCTGTTGAGAACCCTGTGTGCAGGTCAAGAAGCAACAGTTAGAACCTGACATGAAACAACAGACTGGTTCAAAATTGGGAAAGAAGTACATCAAGGCTGTATATTATCACCTTGCTTATTTAGCTTATATGCAGAGTACATCATGCAAAATGCTGGGCTGGATGAATCACAAGCTAGAATCAAGTTTGCTAGGAGAAAGTGAAAGGGAAAGTGAAAAAACTGGCTTAAAACTCAGTATTCAAAAAACTAAGATCATGGCATCCAGTCCCATCACTTCATGGCAAGTAGATGGAGATAAAGTGGAAACAGTAACACATTTTATTTTCTACAGCTCCAAAATCACTGCAGATTGTGACTGCCATCGTGAAGTTGAAAGACGCTTGCTCCTTGGAAAGAAAGCTGTAACAAACCTCGACAACGTATTAAAAAGCAGGGACATCACTTTGCCAGAAAGGTCCATATAGTTAAAGCTATGATTTTTCCAGTAGTCATGTACAGATGTGAGAGTTGGATCATAAACTAGGCTGAGTGCCATAGAATTGATGCTTTCAAATTGTGTTGCTGGAGAAGAGTCTTAAGAGCCCCTTAGACTGCAAGATCAAACCAGTAAATCCTAAAGGAAATCAACCTCGAAGATTCATTAGAAGGACTGATGCTGAAGCTCCAATACTTTGGCCACCTGATGCAAAAGAACTGACTTCTTAGAAAAGACCCTGATGCTGGGAAAGATTGAGGGCAGGAGGAGGAGCAACAGAGGGTGAGATGGTTGGATAGCACTACCGACCCAATCGATATGAGTTTGAGCAAATTCCAGAAGATAGTAAAGGACAGGGAAGCCTGGCACACTGTAGTTCATGGGGTCACAAGTTTTTTTTTTTTTAATTTATGCATTTATTTATTTGATCTTAGTTATGGCATGCAGGATCTTCACTGCATCATGCAGGATCTTTCATTGTGGCGTGTGGGCTCAGTAGTTGTGGTGTGCAGGCTTAGTTGCTCCACAGCATGTGGGATCTTTGTTCCCCTGCCAGGGATTGAACCCACATCCCCTACATTGCAAGGCAGATTCTTAACCACTGGACCACCAAGGAAGTCCATACTTTTGGGAAGTTTAACAAATAACAATACTAACACCTGCATAATAGTAACTCTACCTTATTTTCTATAGGGCCAAACGTTCACACACATCACCTAGTGCAAGCCCTGCACATGTACCACACCCACACACAACCCTATAAGGAATTTAGTAGTCATGTTAATTCATTCTTTAAGATTCAGTTGCCATGGGGACTTCCCTGACGGTCCAGTGGTTAACACTCTGCCCTTCCAATGCATGGGGCACGGGTTTCATCCCTGGTTGGGAAACTAAGATTCCACATGATGCACAGCCCACCCAACTCTCCCCTCCATGAGGAAAAAAAAAAAGAAAAAATTTCAGTTGTGATGCATTAATTCATTGCTTCTCAGTAGCTTGGTAGCAGTGAGAGTGAGAGTCTTGGGGAGGGTGCAGACAGAAAGAGTTAAAGCCTCTGCGGCAAGGGGACTATAAAGTGCTCCTATACATATTTTAAACTATTGGATAATTTTTTGTGAGGCTACCTCTAATGGGGCTCTCCTCATAGACCTGGCCGTCTGCAAGGTCGGATCTTAGGAAGTGGTTCGTACACAGCACGAAGTGTGTATAAGCAGAGCTTGAGTCAAAGCCAAGACGTAATGTCTTGCTAATTGTAACAGTCCCCAAACCATAGCACAAGATGGTGCACACAAGATTTTAGGAAGTATGCTGATACCATTTAGTTACAACAGCAGAGTAAGGTCAGTTTCTTGCCTTAGCCGTTCCCCAAAGTCTCAGCTATAATAATGAAAGTTCCTCTCGTTTCACTGAAGGAAATACTGTAGCAAAGTGTCTACCTGAATGGGTGTCTTTAAATTTCTTAAACCAGCCCAGAGAGCTTGGTAGAAAAACAGATAGATTTATTGCCAACTATCTAGTTCCCAGGCCCTATAAATATCTACGCCTTTGGGGAAAACCATAGTATCTTCATTTTTCTTTTTTTCTTCTCTTGTATTTGGTTTTCACGAAGCTTTTTGCCCTAGTGAAAGTGAAAGTCACTCAATCATGTCCAACTCTCTGTGACCGCATGGACTATATAGTCCATGGAATTCTCCAGGCCAGAATACTGGAGTGGGTAGCCATTCCCTTCTTCAGGGGATCTTCCCAACCCAGGGATTGAACCCAGGTTTCCCACATTACAGGCAGCTTCTTTATCAGCTGAGCCACCAGGGAAGCCCTAAGAGGGTTGTTAAAAGGGAAAGTATCATCCGAGAGAAGTTGATGGTCATTTGGGATACAGTAGGAGTCATGCCTGGGCTTCTCCGGTGCCTCAGTGGTATCTGCCTGCAGTGCAGGAGTCACAGGAGACGCTGGTTTGATCCCTGGGTGGGGGAGATCCCCTGGAGGAGGGCATGGCAACCCACGCCAGTATTCTTACTAGAGAATCCCATGGACAGAGGAGCCTGGTAGGCTACATACAGCTCATTGGGTTGCAGAGTCGGACATGACTGAAGCAACTTAGCATACACGCAGGAGTCATGCCTAGGAGGAAAGCATTAGTAAAGGTGGGTAAGGACAGGATTAATTGTAGACTAATACTGTCAGTAAGTGAAGAGGCTGGCACAACTTTGTAAATGGAAGCAACTCATAGCTTGTTAGTTGATAGTTTGTTGTTATGTTATGAATGATGATGGGATATTCAGATAAGCTGAATAGATGAATGATATCTTGCTAATTGTAACAGTCCCCAAACCATAGCACAAGATGGTGCACACAAGATTTTAGGAGGTATGCTGATACCATTTAGTTACAACAGCAGAGTAAGGTCAGTTTCTTGCCTTCGCAGTTCCCCAAAGTCTCAGCTATAATAATGAAAGTTCCTCTCATTTCACTGAAGGAAATACTGTAGCAAAGTGTCTGCCTGAATGGGTGTAGATGAATTATCAATATATCAGGGTATATTCTAGGACCAGAGAGTGAAGGGAAAGAGAAAAAAGTGTTTCCTTCCTTTCCTGGATTCAGAGTTCATAGGCAATTTCAGAAAAAGCACTCATTATTCCCTTTTTTGTATTATTTTCTCCAAGCTACCCATAATGGCAGTCTGTCTCCCCTCAAATATTGAAATGGAATATTGAATACTTTCTTGCTAGAAATAAAGCTACCTAAATGGAAATTCTTATTGAATATGGGTGACAGATAAATCCTTAACATTCCATTTTTAAAGGATATGTGTGCTCAGAGGAACTTCTATAATTAATTTCTGGCAAACGTCAAAGCATTGAGAAACTTCAGACTCAGGATTTTGGTCGAGGTGATCACTACATTTTAAAGGCAAACAAGTCAGGTTTGTAAGGTTCCTGGCTGTTGCTCCGTGGTTTCCAGTGGTAATAACCCATTTTCCAACTTCTGACCTAAAAAACACCCATCTCCTGGAATCCAGGAGGACTCATGAGCAAGATCTCTTTATTTTTCCATTTATTCACAAATATTTACTGAGCAGAAAGAGGCTCTAAGGAGTACAGAAATACTGTGGTACACAAAATGGATAAGGTCCCTGCTCGTGAAATTTAAATTCTAAATATAAATGTAGAAAAATAAATAAAAGTAGACAAAAATAAATGAAACAAGTAATTTTGGTTTGTGGTAAGGACATGCTAATAATGTGAAGGAATGCAATGGCGAGGGAGGGAGCAGGCAGCAACTCTAGATCAGGTAATCAGGGTAGGCCTCTGAGGAGCTGAAACTTGAAAGACGGAAAGGAGCCCATGCAAATGTCTGAAAGAAGAATGTTCTAACCAGAGGAGATAGGTGAAAATACCCTCAGGTAGAAGTCAGTGTTTCTAACCATGATGTGGGAGAAACTGAAGAGATAGAGGGAGTTAGGACATTGAGGGCCTTAGAGACTGTGGAAGGAAGTTTGGATTATTAGAGAATTTTAAGTAAGGGGAAGACCTGGTTTAAGGTTTTTATATTACTACTCTAGCTACTGTGTAAAGAATGGGGGCTAGCACAGGAGTAAAAACAGCCTAACTAGAGGAAGCAGTGTGGTTTGGATTAAGATAGTGGCCACTGATAGAAGTGAGTAGATTTAGGGCATATTTGAATTACAGCCAGTAGATTTTGCTGATGATTTGAATGTGGATCCAGATGAGGGCCATGGATGGCTCCTGGGTTTGGGGCTAAGCAGTGGGTTGTGTGGTAGTGTGAGTTACTGAGATGAGAGTTTGCGGGGAGGAATAGATTGGGGCAAAAAGCTATGGTGGTTTTTGAGGGACTGAGGACAGGCATGATTTTGAAAGAATTTCAAGAGGAACAAAAGAGGCAGCTTTTAGAAAACCACAGACTATTTGGCTTAATATTCCCAAGTAAGGTTGGGGTTATAGATCACTAAAGAGGTGACTTGTGTACCAAGAAGAAAAAGCAAATTCTGTGATCTGGATTCCAGAAGAATCTTATTTCCTTCCTTCACAGGGTTATTATGAACTCGACTGGTTTGTCAAAAAAATATGTTAGATGTGAACTGGGACTTCATTGCAACCTGTCTTTATGGATAAGATGGAAAATAAGGACCTTTTCTTTTTCATCTTTTGGTTGAACTATAACTGTTGAAGGTGATTGCTAAATTGTGTGGTAGAATGTTTACTAGGCTGTCATGAGAGCTTTGCCTTTGGTTGTAGCCTATTTTAATCTTTTTATCTGTGTCTTGAATGAAGGTACATAGGGCATCATATCATTTTGGTGGGTGACTCAAAGCTGGAAGAGATACTGATTATGTCTGATGGCAGACATAGTTTAGAAAGGTTTTGACAAGCTCATGATAGGCTGAATTAACAAGATGAAATTTAATAGGAATCAATTGATCCTGTACTGGAATTCAGATTTACCAACTAGTCAAATATAGGATAGAAGAGACATGATTTAGCATAAAAATTCTTAGGGGAGGGTTCAGTTCAGTCGCTCAATCATGTCCTTTTCGACCCTAAGGACTGCACTACGCCAGGCTTCCCTGTCCATCACCAACTCCTGGAGCTCGCTCAAACATCAAGTCAGTGATGCCATCCAACCATCTCATCTTCTGTCGTCGCTTTCTCCTGCCTTCAATCTTTTCCAGCATCAAAGTTTTTTCCAATGAGTCAATTCTTCAAAACAGGTAGCCAAAGTATTGGAGTTTTAGCTTCAGCATTAGTCCTTCCATGATATTCAGGACTGATTTCCTGACTGATTTGATCTTCTTGCAGTCCAAGGGGCTCTCGAGTCTTCTCCAATACCACAGTTCAAAAGCATCAATTCTTTGGTGCTCAGCTTTCTTTCCGGGGAGGATTAGACCAAGAAATTTAATTATTCTTAAGCCTAAAGATACATTGACAGTGTGATATATCTGCTATGAAAGCTAATGCATTTTATATGCTCCAGTGATAATATCTAGGACTGAGAAAGTGATACTTGCATCCGGCTATGTAATAAAAATTAGGTTTATTTTTCTTGATGTGGTATCCAGGAATAAAAATAAACCAGGGGTCTCTTCACAGACCCATAGGATGGCAAAAAGACTCAAACCTATGCCATGGAGTTACATCGAAGTAATTGGAAACACGGGGTCAAGAAAAGGGAAGATTCAATAAATAATTTATAGCTGCCATGTGAAAAGGGGAATTGGAGATTTTTCTGGTGGTGCCCAGAGCAGAGCCTGGGCCAAAGAATGGAACTTATAGAAAGAAAGAGGCCAAGTCAGAGCCATTAAAAAATTGGCGAGACTGTCTTGTACAGAAGCTATAGTTCTTGGCAGTGTTTAAGACTAGTTGATGGGGGTGTGTAGAAAGGAATCCTCCATCCTGAGTGGCCTTTCAGAATCTGAAGAAGATTTAACTTCGGGACCAGAAACCAGGTTTGATCACTCAAGAGTTTTTGTGTAGCAGAGTTTTATTAAAGTGAAAAGGGACAGGAAAGCTTCTAACGTGGACACCAAAAGGGGACGGAGAACGACACCCCCCCCCCCCCCCCAGTGTTAGCAAGGGAGTTACTTTTTAATTAGTTATTACAATAAATCAAAAGAATGTCTCAAGGTTGTAAAGATCTTACTAAACCCACTCCCATAATTTACATTTTAAGATAACAGAGTTCAGTTCAATTCAGTCACGTCCAGTTCTTTGCGACCCCGTGAATGGCAGCATGCCAGGCCTCCCTGTCCATCACCAACTCTCCGAGTTTACTCAGACTCATTAGCCAGAAGGTTTTCAGGAAGGAGAAACTGTCCTTCAAGCAGGATACATTGTTGTTCCTTAATCCTTAGTACAGAGTTTAAACTGAGTTGTTTGTTATGTGATCATCAGCTCCTGGCTTAAAGGAAAAAATGTTTGATGTGACTAAAACTAAGAAATGTAGAGGAAAAAAAAATTTGTCCTTTCCTCTTCCTTGAGAACCCTAGACCCCTGTCTCTGCTTTGAGAGCTCCAGACCCCTTTGTCCTCCTCCGGGACTCCTGACTTCTTATCAATCTGCCTAGGAATTGACTCTCATCACCAATCCTAATACTCCATGGCTAACTCTGTTCAACTAACTCTTCTCACAGCTTTTTGCCTTTTTCTACTCAGTGGCTCCAGTGGCAAATGAAGGAGGAGATGGCCAACGATCTATTTGGGTTTCATGGGAGTCTGGTTTCATAAGTCGAGACTTGTGGATACTGCTGGTTGACAAGATGACAAAGGACCTCCTTTTTCAGTGCAGTGGCTGATTGTGTCTCTTACTTCGTTATTATCTTCCTAGGTGACTGTAGGGCGAGGATTTGGTGTTACATACCAGTTGGTATCAAAAATCTGCCCTCTGATGATTTCCCGAAACCACTGTATTTTGAAGCAGAATGCTGAGGGCCAGTGGACAATTATGGACAACAAGGTACAGTAATGCACAGAAGCCTCGTTACTTTTATTGGATTTTTTTTTTAATTGGAGGATAATTGCTTTACAGTATTGTGTTGGTTTCTGCCATATATCAATGTGAATCAATCATAGGTATATGTATATCCCCTCTCTCTTGAATCTCCTTCCTGTCTGTTTATTTTTAGGTTAGGGTTTTTTTCATCCCCAAAGGTAATACGTGGTACAAAATTAAAAGATTTAAAAATATATCTTCTATCATAGCTACTCACTTGTCTTGCCCAGAAATGACTACTACTCTATGCTGCCAGAGGTTAGATTATACCAAAATAAGTTACTTTGTAGGGAACATCTGGGCTTCCCTGCTGGCTCAGTGGTAAAGAATTCACCTGCCAATGCAGGAGATGAGGGTTCGATCTCTGGGTCAGGAAAATCCCCTGGAGAGGGAAATGGCAACCCATTCCAGTATTCTTGCCTGGGAAATCCCACGGACAGAGGAGCCTGGGGCTGCAATCCATATGGTCACAAAAGAGTGAACTTGACATAGCGACTGAACAGCAAAGGATCACCTGTGATGGGGCAATAGGTCCTGTTCCAGAAACTAAACTAAGTTACCAGTGAATTTGGTTTCATGTGAGTCAAAGGGCCAGAGACCTTGGGAATCTGATGAAGATTCTAGGGTACACCTGTGATTCAGGGCATGGAGAACAGGGGGAACTGAGCTGACTACACTTACTCCTCCTTTTTCCCACTCCTTTCCATCAGGGCAAACCCTTTCCCTCGCTTTTAACATGTTTTATGTATTAGTGCTCTAAGGAAGATTTCCTCAAAGTTTTTTTTTGTTTGTTTGCTTGAAACAAATTTGAAAACCACAAATACTAAGGAAGTTGAAATAATGTATAGACCCAGCAATTAGGAAGTACCTAAAGTGCATATGTGAAGTTTGTACCGAAAGTGCAAATACAGTGAAAATATAGACTATGAAGTGAGAGAAATTCTACTGTAACCAGTTAAGGATTAGGAAGTGTGAAATGTCTTTTGACACCACTTTGCACTGCTCTGGTTGAAAGGATTTTAAAGATACTTGCTAGAAGGAAAGGTATTAAGATGATTCTGAGACCAATGCCAACAGGTGTGGGGGAGTTCCCTCCCCACCCTCCATCTGTCTGCCTGAGATAACATCAGATTCTACGGGTAGAGGGCTTAGTCCCACAAGACTGCTTTCCACTTCAGATACCAGTCACAACCCCAAGTTAACATCTGTGCTTCGACTGGCTACATGTTGGAGGTTCCAAGGACCCTGTCCCTGAACTTTGGGTGCCAGTTGCAAGTCCAGGTTTTAACCTGTACTTCTGGCTGACTGGTTAAATCAGAGATTCCCATGGCCACCTCCCATTTTGGATTTAATTAATCAGCTTCAACTGCTGCTGCTACTAAGTCGCTTCAGTTGTGTCTGACTCTGTGCAACCCCATAGACAGCAGCCCACCAGGCTCCCCTGTCCCTGAGATTCTCCAGGCAGGAATACTGGAGTGGGTTGCCATTTCCCTCTCCAGTGCATGAAAGTGAAAAGTGAAAGTGAAGTCGCTCAGTCGTGTCCGACTCTTAGCGACCCCATGGACTGCAGCCCACCAGGCTCCTCCATCCATGGGATTTTCCAGGAAAGAGTACTGGAGTGGGGTGCCATTGCCTTCTCCAGTCAGCTTCAGAGTGTTTTACAACTCAGGAATACATTTTCTTACATTTACCAGTTTATTGTAAAAGGATATGGTCGGGGATACAAGTGAACATCCTCATGAAAAAGATACATCAATTCAGTTCAGTCACTCAGTCGTGTCTGACTCTTTGAGACCCCATGGACTGCAGCACGCCAGGCTTCCCTGTCCATCACCAACTCCCGGAGCTTACTCAAACTCATATCCATCGAGTCAGTGATGCCATCCAACCATCTCATCCTCTGTTGTCTCCTCCTCCTGCCTTTAGTCTTTCCCAGCATCTTTTCCAGTGGGTCAGTTCTTTACATGAGGTGGCCACAGTATTGGAGCTTCAGTATCAGTCCTTCCATGAATATTCAGGACTGATTTCCTTTAGGATTGTATATGGGAAAAGACACAGAGCTTCCATGCCCAAACCCCATCCTTTTGGGTTTTTTTTGGAGACTTTATTACATATGTGTAATTGATTGAATCACTGGGCAGTGATGATCAACCTCTAACCTCACTCCCCTCCCAGGGCTTGAGGGGTGGGACTGAAATCTGATGCTAACTAAGTTAGACTGAAAGTTCCAGTCCTCCAGTCACTGGATTGGTTCCCCTGGCAACCAGACCTCATAGGTGACCCTGGGGTATTCCAAAAGTCACCTCATTTACATAACAAAGGATACCTTGATCTCTCTTACCACTTAGGAAATTTCAAGGGTTTTTAGAAACTCTGTGCTAGAAATGGGGATGAATACCAAATATATATATTTCTTATTATAATTCAGATTATCACAGGTATCCTGCTGGCCTGCCCAGCAGCCTCATTTTGCATGCATAAAACTGCTAGATTTAAACTGTTGGAGAAAGTATCTTCCTGCACTAGGATTAAGTTGAGTTGGCATGGTGTTGAAGGAGAGCATAAATGCTAAGTAAATTGGTTCGGCACTCTTGGCAAGGCCCTGTGAGCAGAATAGAAATTGGCACTGAAAAGGGGACCTTAGAGATGATCTAGTTTAACCCCTTCTGGGGACACTTGAGTCTGAACAAACCTTGCTGCTTGGAGCAATTCAGCTTTCCGCCTCCCAGCAGCTAGAGCAGTGGTTCTCAACTGTTTCCAGTTTTACCCATACATGGGATACTTTTAAAAATACTGATGATATCACATTAAAATTAAGAATTTCCATTCACCAAAATATATCATTAAGAGAGTGAAAGCATGATTAAGTGGAAGATACTTGCTAAAGATATATCAGTGAAGGGCTTATACTTGGATGGGGGGGTGTGTGTGTGTGCGCGCACTTAGTTGCTTAGCCGTGTCCAACTCTTTGCAACCCCATGAACTGCAACCCACTAGGCTTCTCCGTCCATGGGAATTCTCCAGGCAAGAATACTGGAGTGGGTTGCCATGCCCTCCTCCAGGGGATCTTCCCAAACCAGGGATCGAACCCAGGTTTCCTGCATTGCAGGCGGATTCTTTACCATCTGAGCCATTGGATGTAAACAGAACTCCAAATCAGTAAGAAAAAGAAAGATAATCCAGTTTTAAAAATGGGCAAGAACCAGGCACTTCACAAAAGATTCTTTCTGATTGTTCAGTATCCTTGAAACATTGTTCAGCTTCATTAATGATCTGTGAAATACATGATGGAATACCACGACACACCCTGTAGTCAGAGTAACTATAATTACATTTTAATGATGCCATATATTTACATGGGTATGAAGCCAAGTAGTCTTTTGATAGAAATATAAATAGGTACAACTATTTTGGAAAAATATTTGTCATTATTTATTAAAGTTGTATATGTATATATGTGTATATATGTATACATACGTACATACATTGTTGTTGTTGTGTAGTGCTAAGACATGTTCCACTCTTGTGACCCCATGGATTGCAGCCCCCAGGCTCCTCAGTCCGTGGGATTTCCCAGGCAAGACTGGAGTGGGTTGCCATTTCCTTCTCCAGGGGATCTTCTCATCCCAGAGATTGAACCCATGTCTCCTGCATTGGCAGGTGGATTCTTTACCACTGAGCCATCTGGGAAGCTCATTTTCCTCTTCAGATTGTGGAGTAAAGCTGTGATGGATATTACGAAATGATGAAAATGAATATTCTGAGGGTCCCTGTCATTTTCACTTTTATTTGCTTCACTATCCTTTTCTTTTTTACAATAGTAGAAGATATTAGTTTTCACAATCAATAGCTAGACAAAAAATAAAAGATAATTACAAATCGCCAATCACAGTGATAACATGATTAACCTAACAATATAAAGTAATTACATACAATTTAGGGGGTCAAGCAGAGTGATGTGGTAAGTGGAAGTGCATACATGCACATGTTTTCATCTGCTCAGCCAGTCTATATCTTTTGGTTGGTGCATTTAATTCATTTACATTTAAGGTAATTTTCAATATGTATGATCCTGTTACCATTTTCTTAATTGTTTCAGGTTTATTTTGTGTAGGTCTTTTCCCTGTCTTGTGTTTCTTGCCTGGAGAAGTTCATTTAGTGTTTGTTGCAAATAAAGCTGGTTTGGTTGTGCTGAATTCTCTTTAACTTTTGCTACTCTGAAAAGCTTTTGCTTTCTCTGTCAAATCTGAACAAGAGTCTTGCTGGGTAAAGTATTATTCTTGATTTTAGGTTTTCCCTGAACTAGAGTCTGGCTGGGTAGAGTATTCTTGGTTGTAGGTTCTTCCTTTTCACCACTTTAAATATATCATGCCATTCCCTTCTGGCTTGTAGGCTTTCTGTGAGAAAATCAGCTGATAACCTGATGGGGGGTTCCCTTGTCTGTTATTTGTCATTTTTCCCTCGTTGCTTTTAATATTTTACCTTTATCTTTAATTTTTGTCAGTTTGATTACTGTGTGTCTTGGTGTGTTCCTCCTTGGGTTTATCCTGCCTGGGACTCTTTATGCTTCCTGGACTTGGTTGACTTATTTCCTTTCCCATGTTAGGGAAATTTTCAGCTATTATCTTTTAAAGTATTTTTTGTGTGTCTTTTCTCTCTCTCTCTTTCTGGGATCTATATAACAGAAATGTTGTTGCATTTAATGTTGTCCCAGGGGTCTCTGAGCAACTAACAGTTTCAATTTTCATTTTCACAGGTCTTTTAGGCTGTCTTCATTTTTCTTCATTCTTTTTTCTATATTCTGTTCTGCAGCAGTGATTGCCACCATTCTGTCTTATGGATGTGAGACATCTGTAAGTGACTACGAGGTCACTTATCCATTGTTCTGCCTCAGTTATTCTGCTATTGATTCCTTCTAATGTATTGTTATCTCTATTTGCTTGTTTTTTTAGTTTTTCTAGATCTTTGGTAAACATTACTTGCATCTTTCTCTGTTTTTTTTCCAAGATCTTGGATGATCTTCACTATCACTCTTCTGAATTCTTTTTCTGGAAGGTTGCCTGATCTCCACTTCATTTAGTTGTTTTTCTGAGGTTTTGTCTTGTCCCTTCATCCGGAGCATAACCCTCTGTTTTTGTCATTCTGATTAACTTTCTGTGATGTGGTTTTCATTCTAGCTTCTGCGGGATTGTGGTTCATCTTTCTTCTGTCTGCCCTCTGGTGGATGAGACTGAGAGGCTTGTGTAAGCTTCCTCATGGGAGCGACTGGCAGTAGGAAAAACTGGGTCTTGCTCAGCTGGGTCTTGTTCTTTCTATACAAAAAAGATCTTCATGACCTAGATAACCACGATGGTGTGATCACTCATCTAGAGCCAGACATCCTGGAATGCAAAGTCAAGTGGGCTTTAGGAAGCATTTACTACAAACAAAGCTAGTGGAGGTGATGGAATCCCAGTTGAGCTTATTTCACATCCTAAAAGATGATGCTATTAAAGTGCTGCACTCAATTGTGCCGGCAAATCTGGAAAGCTCAGCAGTGGCCACCAGACTGGGAAAGGTCAGTTTTCATTCCAATCCCAAAGAAGGGCAATGCCAAAGAATGTTCAAACTACTGCACGATTGCATTTATCTCACACGCCAGCAAAGTAATGCTCAAAATTCTCTCTTGGTGCATGCAAGATTTTGTTTGTGCCCTCCAAGAGTTGAGCCTCTTGTTTCCCCCAGTCCTGTGGAAGTCCTGTAATCAGATCCCCCTGACGTGGGGCTTAGAACCTTCACAACAGTGGGAGACCATCTTTGGTATTATTGTTCTTCAGTTTGTGGGTCACCCACCCAGCGGGTATAGCATTTGATTTTATCCTGATTGCATCCCCCCTACCATCTTGTTGCAGCTGGCGTCTTTGTCTTTGGATGTGGAGTATCTTTTTGGTGGGGTTCAGTATCCTCCTGTCAATAGTTGTTCAACAGCTAGTTGTGATTTTGGTGCTCTCACAGGAGCCATCTTGAAGCTCACTTTCCAACCTGTGGAATATTCTTGCAATGAAACACTATATGAATGAATGACTACTATAACACCAACATGGATAACTCTCAGAGACATACTATTGAGTGAAAGAAAAAGACACTAAAGAATACATATTATTCCAGAAAAACATCTATTTCTGCTTCATTGACTATGCCAAAGCCTTTGACTGTGTGGATCACAATAAGCTGTGGAAAATTCTGAAAGAGATGGGAATACCAGACCACCTGACCTGCCTCTTAAGAAACCTGTATGCAGGTCAGGAAGCAACAGTTAGAACTGGACATGGAACAACAGACTAGTTCCAAATAGGAAAAGGAGTACATCAAGGCTGTATATTATCACCCTGCTTATTTAACTTCTATGCAGAGTACATCATGAGAAATGCTGGGCTGGAAGAAGCACAAGCTGGAATCAAGATTGCCAGGAGAAATATCAGTAACCTCAGATATGCAGATGACACCATGCTTATGGCAGAAACTGAAGAACTAAAGAGCCTCTTGATGAAAGTGAAAGAGGAAAGTGAAAATGCTAGCTTAAAGTTCAACATTCAGAAAACTAAGATCATGGCATCGGCTCCCATCACTTCATGGCAAATAGATGGGGAAACTGTGGAAAACAGTGGCTGACTTTATTTTGGGAGGCTCCAAAATCACTGCAGATGGTGATTGCAGCCATGAAATTAAAGGACGCTTACTCCTTGGAAGGAAAGTTATGACCAACCTAGACAGCTTATTAAAAAGCAGAGACGTTACTTTGTTAACAAAGGTCCGTCTGTATGGATGTGAGAGTTGGACTGTAAAGAAAGCTGAGCACCGAAGAATTGATGCTTTTGAACTGTGGTGTTGGAGAAGACTCTTGAGAGTCCCTTGGATAGCAAGGAGATCCAACCTGTCCATCCTAAAGGAGATCAGTCCTGGGCGTTCATTGGAAGGACTAATGTTGAATCTGAAACTCCAGTACTTTGACCACCTGATGCAAAGAGCTGACTCATTTGAAAAGACCCTGATGCTGGGAAAGATTG
The DNA here is from genome assembly GCF_963930625.1 of Muntiacus reevesi. Lineage (NCBI taxonomy): Eukaryota > Metazoa > Chordata > Mammalia > Artiodactyla > Cervidae > Muntiacus > Muntiacus reevesi. The sequence goes on from NC_089268.1 coordinate 13,205,208, forward strand.
AGGGCAGGAAGAGAAGGGGACGACAGAGGATGAGATGGTTGGATGGCATCACTGACTCAATGGACATCAGTTTGAGTAAACTCCGGGAGTTGGTGATGGACAGGGAGGCCTAGTGTGCTGTGGTTCATGGGGTTGCGAAGAGTCGGACACGACTGAGGGACTGAACTGAACTGAATGCCATTTATATAATGTTCAAAAACCAAGCAAAGCTAATGTGTGATGTTAAGCCAGGCTAGTAGTCACCTTGTGGCAGGGGGCAAAGGGTGTGGTTAGTGGCTAGGAGGAGGCACGGGGATGTTTCTGGCGTGCTGATAATGTGGGATTTTTTTTTTTTAAACCTTTCGGTAGTTACACTGAAATGTTCACTTTGTGATATTCATATAGTTGTACATTTATGACTTATACCCTTTTATGTTTGTAGCTATGTTCTGGTAAAGAATTTTTTAAAATATTGACTGGTACATCTATTAGAAATGCTAAAATGATACATTACCAAGTGCGGATGAGCATGCAAAGTAACTGGAATTTTTAAACACTGCAAGTGAGGAAACAAAATAGTACCACCACTTTGAAAAACAGTTTGGCGGTTTCTTACAGTTAAACAGTTAATCACTTAACCAGTGATTCTATTTCTAGGTATTTACCCCAAATTAATAGGGACTTATGTTCTCATAAAAACTTGTACCTAAATGTTTCTAGTGGCTTTATTCATAATCACCAAAAATTGGAAGAAACTACTAGGGAATGGAGAAACAAGCTGGTACACCTGTACCCTGGAGTACTACTCAGCAATAAAAATACCAAACTCCTGTAATGCAACCAAGTGGACACATCTCAGAATCATCATGCTAAGCAAAAGAAGCCAGACTCCAAAGGGTACATACTGTGTATGATTCCATTTATACAACATTTGGAAAAGGCAGGACCTATGTAGAGACCAGATGAGTAGACAGATGCCTGGGAATGGGTTGACTGCAAAGGTACCTGGTGTCTTGATATGATTCTACACAGTGTTTGTGTCTAAACCTGGCTTTAAAAATCCTGATGCCTAGTTCCCATCTCAGACCAATTAATTCAGTCTGAGGATGAGACTCAGGCACTGCTATTTGTTCTAAACATTTCCAGGTGATTTCACTCCATACAGGTAGGGCTGAGACCATTTATGAGCTACATAAATCATCTAGGGAACTGCACAGAAACATTGGCTTTTGGCTTTGGGTTTCCACTGTTCTCAACAACTGATTAAAACTCTAGACAGAGATTGAGCATCAAGTGAAGTAATTAGCATTTAAGGGGCCGAGGATTATTCCACCCTTATTCCATTGATGACTCAGACATTGCGCAGGCTTTTCTTTGGTTATTACTTTGCTGCTGCTGACATTGTTCAAACTGGTAATTATGAAAACCAGCATCAAGAAAGTGTTGACAGGAGTTTGATTTATTTAAACCATTGTATTTGAGATCATATCCTGGGCAGTACTTGATTGTTCCTATATAGCTGTGGTGTTTTCATCTTTTCTATAGTCGCTTTGTGAACGAACCCGATTTGGGCCTTTGGTCCAAATTATACCACTAGATGTCACCAAGGAGTGATTAATGGGTAAACAGAGGGATCCAAGGATAAAATGTGATCGGGAAATTTTGAAAGCTTATTTTTCAGACCTAAAGGGCTTTGAAGGAGGCAGGTTAATGCAGTGGATCTAGTGGAGGGCTGCCAAAGGTCTTAAGAGTTTGCCCATGCTTTTTAGGGAGTCCTTGCTTTCTCTCGTCTTAGGCTACTTCTATAACCTTCTTTATTTATTAACCTTGTCTTTGTCTTTGAATTTTTCTTAAATGTTGGCATTAGGTGGCCACTTGTGTCATATTGCTTTCCCTGAGGCTGTTTTCCTGTGTATAATTTCAAACTGACTCTTCCTCTGGTCTCCATTCCTCTTCTTTGTTAATAAATATAACCTTTAGTCTCAGTTCAGATGTGAATTTCATCTCCGGCCTGTCCCTCAAAGTTAAGTCCTTGATATGGGTTAAAATGCACACTTGTCTCTTTAAACTTTAAATCCTGCATTTGCTTCAAGTCTATTTTAGGACCTGTCATCCCCACTTAGCATCTCTTAGCTAATTCAGCTCTACATGATATTCCTTTGCATTTATAGGCTGTTCTATGTAATCCCACATTTGCTTAAATATGCCCTTGTGTTTTTCTTTCCACAGTCAGCTGCTAAAAGTTGTTTTCATATCTTCTGCTTTTGCACTCGGTATGTTTACCTTGCAAGATGCTGAGCATAGGGTTGAAGTGCCTGTTGATAAATCAGCTGAACCAGAAAATAGTAGTGAGCACTTGCATATACTCTTACATAATACTTACCATGTGCCAGGTACTTTTCTAAGTATATTACATGTGTTATCTCTAAATCCACAGAAACACCATGAGGGAGACTGTTATTATCTTCCACTTGATAGATGTGGCAACTGGGGCCTAGAGAAGTTAAGAAACTTGCCTGAGTCATGCAACTGTTAAGTAATGGAGCCAGATTACAAACCCAGGCAGTCTGACTCCAGGGTCCATGCTCTTAATCTCCACACTGATTTCAACCACAACAGTAAATATTGAGCATTTGTTATATGCGAGTCACTGTGCTAAGTCTTTTGCATGAATTATCTCAGTCATTCCTCACAGGAGCAGTATGAGGTAGGAACTGTACAATTTTACCGACAGAACTGAGATACAAAGAGTAAATTGCTGAAGGCCATGCAATTAAGAAGCCCAGGGTGGTTCATTTGAGCTATAAACCTAAGTTTGTATAAATCCAGAGCTCTGGCTCTTAACCTCTATGTTCTGTTACCCATTGAAAGTGAAAGTGTTAGTTGCTCAGTCGTGTCTGACTCTTTGCGACCCCATGAACTGTAGCCTGCCAGGCTCCTCTGTCCATGGAATTTTCCAGGCAAGAATACTGGAGTAGGTAATCATTCCCTTCTCCAGGGGATCTTCCTGACCCAGGGATCAAACCTGGGTCTCCTCTCTGTGGCTATTTAGGTCAGATCCCACCTTCAATTTGACCACAGTGCTAGGTGTCAGTACTTTCTTTCTTGGTTTATGAGTTCTGGGCAGTGTTTTTTCAATGCACCATTGTGCTCAGGGGTCACACACATCCAGAGATAGTGCCTGCATGACTTTCTTGGAACCTCATCATTAGAATGCTACTTCCTTTACTAATAGCAATTTTTCCAGTCTTGGCCCTTTGCCCCTAGTTTATGTCAGTAGAGCTATTCAATTTCAGTTTCTTTTAGTGCTACTGCATTTATTTGAGTAAATTCATCCTCCAGTAATAAGGTGATTCCTGCCTATTTTACAGGCAGTTCTCTGAAGACATGAACGTCATATAGGTAATAAGCCAAAGCACTATTTGAAGAATCCTGTTTCTAAGAATGGTGGTTTATGAACCTTTCTTTTCTTTGTTCTCAAGTGTTTTCTTCCTAAAAAGACAGAAGGTTTTGCAGCAACAGGAGAAAAATTCCATTAAGAGGAGGAAAATCATGAAGCTTATTTTGTCTTTCTTTCCCTTTCCCCAGAGTCTGAATGGTGTCTGGCTGAACAGAGAACGTCTAGAACCTTTAAAGGTCTATTCTATTCATAAAGGAGATCACATCCAGCTTGGGGTACCTCTGGAAAATAAGGAGAATGCAGAGTATGAATATGAAGTTACCGAAGAAGATTGGGAGAGGATTTATCCTTGTCTTTCCCCCAAAAGTGACCAGATGATGGAAAAAAATAAGGGCTTGAGAACTAAAAGGAAATACAATTTGGATGAATTAGAGGGTTCTGGAGCTGAAGGCCCCTCAAATTTGAAATCCAAAATAAGTAAATTGTCTTGTGAACTTGGTCAGCCAGTGAAGTCACATGGGAAGGGTGAAGTGGCCAGTCCACCTCCTGAATATTTAGATACTAAGTTGACTTCTTTTGAGTCAAGTGGGAAGACCACAGGGGCTCATGTTAACCCAGGCCCTGCAAAAGTTATAGAGCTTCATCGTAAGAAGAAGAAAGCTTCAAATCCTTCAGCATCTCAGAGCAACTTAGAGCTGTTTAAGATAACCATGTCCAGGATTCTAATGCTGAAAACACAGATGCAGGAAAAGCAGGTAGCTGTTCTGAATGTGAAAAAGCAGACCAAAAAAGGGAGCTCAAAGAAGATTGTGAAAATGGAGCGGGAACTTCAGGATTTACAGTCCCAGCTGTGTGCAGAGCAGGCCCAACAGCAGGCCAGAGTGGAGCAGCTGGAGAAGACCATCCAGGAAGAGCAGCAGCATCTCCAGGTACCACACAGGAGGGAGGGACAAGATGCCCCTTGGGGTGGGCAGACCCTTTGTGAGCCTGTGACTAGAGCTCTCTGTTTCTAGGTCAGGGACCGTATGTTTAGTGCCAGGGACAGGAGAGGTAATGTGATCAGAAAACTTGAGGTCTGCATGACGATCAGATCAGGAGCCAGAGCTGGGTTGCCAACATGGGATGAGGGGACTGGCAGAACCAGCCAAGATGCATGAGGTTGTAAAAGCTGAAGCATCGCAGAGCTGAGGTGAATTTAGAGAGAGGCTGGATGAAGGTCAAGATACCCAGAAGTTACAGTACACTCCAATTAAAATATTAGTTGTTTTCATGAGTAATCTTCCTCTGCTCTGAGGTCAAAGCCAAATTCCTATACCCAAGGCAGGTAGAGATCAGCTAGTTACTCTGCCTTTGATTTACCTGTTACTCATTAGCTTTGAAGCTAACCTAGGAAGTGGGAGGCTAGAAAGGCAAAAATGTTAATTTCTGTCCTGAGTAGCCAACATGGGAGGGGGCAGGTACACCATCACTCAGTTCTTGGGTTGAGTGCTACCTTGCACAAGATGTCTGCCTCTTCAGTCGATAAAATAATGACTGTCTTAGCTGTGTCAAGGTGAGAGTAAATGTGTCTGCATCCCTGAGTCATTTGTTTAGATGATAAGCTCTTGCACAGAGCTTCTCAGCTAGGGCTGATCCTGGTTCTGCTCAAAATGTCAGTTCCCATCTGGCCAGAACCACATGATTTACTCCCACCCACTTCCTCAGGTAAGACTGAATGTCAAGAATTCCCCATTGTTGACTTAGAACTAAGAAGGGCCAATCAGGATTGAAGTGAATAAGCTTTTATCTTTCCTTTACTTTACTCAGGGTAAGAAACAACCACTTGTGTTGGCTTATTTCTGAACAATTTATAGATTTCATCTAAGCTCTGCTATCCCCTTGAACTGATGGTCTTAGCAAAGGCCATGGATTAAGTAGGTCTTTCTCAGGGTATACATTGCTTGTTTATGTGTACTTTTTTGCTGCCCTTTTCCAGCCTGGACTGGTTCTTGAAATTAATAGAGGGAGGTTTATCTCTACACATTTAGTGTATGACACCTTCACCAGAGCAGAACTCTCTTTAAAGGCTAATATGTTCAATAACAAGAGTTACTGTTAATTAATATTTGTGGCTGCTCTGGGCATGCTTCAAGATGTAGCTAGCTGTCAAATCTTTTTCCATACTAAAAGGGTAAAGAAAGGCAAAAAGGACTCGTTTAGGGAATTTCTCTAGGAATGAGAGGGTCATACATAAGTTGCTCATAGTGAGGTGTATCTAGTCCTTTATTATTAGCTGCATTTTCCTCTGTCACCAAGCCCTAGGAATTTATCCTACCCATGCTGCTTGCTCAGAAGCTCATTTAAACCCTTGTTATTTCACACAAATTTTTTTTGGGGGGGGGCGCCGGGGAGTGGGTGCACTGCGCAGCTTGTGGGATGTTAGTTCCCTGACCAGGGATTGAACCCAGGTCTTCAGCAGTGAAAATGTAGAGTCCTAACAATTGGACGGCCAGGGAATTCCCACACAGAATTTTTTTTGAGCACCCAGGTTGCCTGGCACTATACTTGGGTCTGGGTGGTTATAAAGATGCTTAATAAATGGTTTTTTGTCACCAAGGAATAGGTCTTGTTGAGGACACAAGATACACACAAAATAATCACAGTAGTTTCAAAAGTCTATAGATTTAAATTAGAGAACAATTTCCAGTTGGTGTATTAAGCGGGTAGGTAATTCTTAAGGAGGGGAGGACCCAGAGGTTCTTGTGTAGGGTGCTGGATGTAGGGGAGTGATGATGTGGAAGACATCCACACCCGAGGGGGCCCTTGGAGGAAATGCAGCCAAGGCGGGCGGAGGAGGAACAGTTTATGGGCCAGAGGTGGTGAAGACTCTGAGTGAGAGACAGTGGCCAGAACTGAGGAAGGAAACATGGCGGAGCCGTGAGTGCCAGCCCAGGAGATTGTATTTCAATTTAGATACTTGGTGATGCAGAAACTCTGAGTTTCCATCCTTTTGAGAGTCATAGCATTAGCCAGTGAAGGGGACTTGGAGTATTAATCCAGAGTTTCTCCAGAACACCCTGAATGGTGACTTGAAGGTGGCAGCCGTGAGATGTGCAGTGTTTGAGCAGTTTAACTCTGCTTAAGTCCCTTACTGCCAACAGCTTGAAGTAAAATAGGAGATTTTCCACTCCCTCCCTGCCCCCTGTTGTTTCCAGATGCTTCTGTTAGCAGGTCAGCTCTGCTTGTTACTGTATTTTGCCCCTTTTCCCCCCTTTCTACACTGAAGCCTGCCGTTTTGTTTTTGGCTTTTCAGGGTTTGGAGAAAGAGGAAGGAGAAGAGGACCTGAAGCAGCAGCTGGCCCAGGCTCTGCAGGAGGTAACTTATGTCTTGCTATTGTCCTGAGATTATAGTGGGCGACAGAGTTGGGGACAGCCAGGCTTCATGTGCCCACTGGCTGCCTATGCTACTTAGCACACCCCTCTGCAGCATCTCCAGTCTGTAGACAGAGCAGGAGGCAGCACCTCACACCATCAGGTCTGAGATTTGGAAACTCACAGACATGCCAGACCTCAGCGTGAAAGCTTACATCTTCATCTGAGCACGAGATGCTCTAGTGAAGATGAAACAGAGCCTGTAGCAATTAGGAGGCTCTCTGGGAGAATGACTGCACATTCAGAAAGGTGAGGGCAGCAGAGGGAAATTGCAAGCCGTGACTTGGCCACCAGGGCCTGCAACACCTCCATTACCTCACTATTTCTGAGCTGAAGCCATTCTGAAACCATTCAAGAATGTTCCAATTAAGCATTTTAGGTTAGGTTGAGAATTTGCAGTTTAACAGCCACTGAAACATATCAATTTACTAAACAGGCAAGACTCACAGGAATAAAATTATCCTAAAAGATTGCCTGTTACTTACTTAATTCAACTTTAGTACCTCACTCTGTTTATATTTTAATGAGTCCTTTTGCATCTTAAAAACCTGCTTTGTCTTTATCAATTATGTGTGATGATTAGTAGTTTAAGTCAGGAGGTTAGTGTTCATATCTTCTTGAGGAAAATGAGCAGTTGGGTTAGAATTTGTTTCGAATTTATCCTTTGGTTCTTTTATTGCTTACCTATCTGTCAGCCTTCTCACAGTGCTAAGTCACATATTCCTGCATGCTTGGGAGTTTGCCCACTTTCATTTCCTTGGGTTCACAAACAGCCTTGGTAAGAATTAGGTGAAAAATTCAATCTTTCTAGAATTTTATTTTCTAAGCTTGTGTATTTTCTAGGTTGGGAGGGTAGGCATGTTTCCCATTTAGAGGATTATTAAATTAATATTCAAATAAAATTGACTGGAAAAGAGGAAGGTTCTGCTCTTGAAAATCCTTGAGGGATCATTAAGTACCCTGCACCCCCAACGCCTTACGCTCTTCTGAGATAGAGTGGAAAACACTATCATTTAGCATAAGGCTCTTGGCCCATCTCCCTTCATTAACCTAAAATAGGATACTTTCAGGTCATGGTTCTCTGACAACATACATGGGGGACTTACCACTCTCAAATGAAACATGGTAGTTTTTTGTCCCACCTGATGGTCCTTCTAAAGCTGTTCTTTTTCATTTTCCAGACCTATAATTATAACAACTTACCTTTACATAGAGATTTAAAAACTTTCCTGAGTGCTCTCATGTGTGTCTTTGTTTCTTCTTACTAACCCTGATGTAGGAGGGGCACCTGTTTTCCCATTTTATAGATAAAGTTAAGGCACAGGCATCTAATTAGTAGTCAAGGTGAATACTAAAGACTTCTAATATAACTGCCTTTTTTTTTTGTTTGTTTTTGTTAGCCCACACATTTTAAAATGTATTTCTTGAGTGATATCTTTTCAAAATACTTAACCACCTTCTTTAAAAGAAGATCTAAAATGAAATTTAAAATATAATCTATACTTAAGCATTAGGGACCTCAGAAATTATGTTTCATAGAAATGGAGCTTCTTGACATTTGATGTAGACAGTGAGTCATGGTAAATGAGCCATTAGCTCTTGGGCATGCCAGTTTCCAGAATACCAAGGCAGGGTTCAGGCAATGTTGCCTTATCAGCACATAGTATGTGATTTATAGAGTAAATAGGTTACAGGTCTTTTTTTAAATTTCAATGAAAACAGTTATCTAGTTTTCCTGAATCCTGTATATCCCTGATTATTTCTTACAAGCTGCTCCCAGTGCTGGGTAGCCTTAGAATTAGTTACTGGTTCTTCAGCATTGGTTCCCGGAGTCACTTGGGTGGCTTTTTAAAAATGCACATCCCATGTATATGTATAACTGATTCACTTTGCTGTATAGCAGAAGGTAACACAATATTGTAAATCAACTATACTCCAATAAATTTTTTTTTTTTAATGCACATCCCTGGGCCCCAAGCCAAACCCACAAAGTCAGACTCTCTGGAAGTTCTTCAGTTGCTTTGGATGACCATGAAGGTTGGGTTATTTCCAGAGGGATTAATAGATTTGATGGCTTTCCTCCCTATCTGCTCCTTTCCCTGAAAAAAAAAAAAAAAAAAAGCATTTAACTGGGATGTCTTGAAGAAACAGAAACATTATTTTGAAATTGCCCAATCCATTAATCTCTTGAACCAAAACTGCTGACAGAGGGAGGGACAGGCATGGTGGCTAAAAGGAACAATATAGTGCTATGCATCTTGAGTATGTATCTGCTGTGTTTCTGCAGTATCGGACTCTGATGGAAGAGCTAAATCGCAGCAAGAAGAACTTTGAAGCAATCATTCAAGCCAAGGACAAAGAATTGGAGCAGACCAAGGTACTGGAAAGAAGAAGAAGGTTTAGAGTTTGGTTAGTACATGCAGTTCAGCATTTTCAACAGTGCAAGGATTGCTTTGGTGAATGGAGGGAGAGGTATGGCTGTTCTCTGCCCCAAGGGAAATAACCTATAAAATTATTTAGGCCTGTAGAAGGTTCTGCCGGTAAGACAACATGTGTCCTTCCCTCATCCAGAAGCGAGATGCTGGGATGCGCATCCTGCAGTGGAGTCCATTGTCTGGTAGATGCTCCTTCAGAGTCTCACTCACACAGGCTAAGGGCTGGTGTAATCAAACTAAAAAGGAGTTCATCTTGGTGTATTTGTGTAACTATTTCTCACATCAAATCAATGACACTCTTAAATTAGGGGCTGTAGACTCAAATGCCCCCTGGAGTCAGACTCATAAAAGAAGTGAATAAAGTGGCCTGGGTGTGAGAACACAGTGGGGAGCTGTGAGGTGGAATTCCACCCTCACCCATACCCCAAGAGGCAACTCTTCTCTGCAGCAGCCAGTTGTTGCCAACCAGAAGTGAAGGCCCAGTGTTGTTAGATCTGAGTTTTCCACAGAAAATGGAAATCCAGATGTTTATGTGAAGTATCCCAATTTTCAAGTAGTGGCAACAGGTTCAAGTTTTTTGATGCCATGAATGCCAAACTAAATAAATAAGTCTATAGTCTGGATGTAGTCCATAGGCCACCAGTTTGCATCCTCTGATGGGAAATTAATGCCTGAGTCTGACTGCATCTCTCAGCCCACCCTTCCTCAGGTACACATCTGGAGCAGATTACAGAAAGGAGGGGACTCTTTTTCCACTTGGTTTGCTATCTTTATTCTCTATTTAAATCACATAGTACTTTATTCCCCAGCCTCTAAGACGCCACCACATCTTTTTAAATCCAGCAATTCAAAAGTTTTCAAGGAACTTGACTCTTATAAATGGGTCCATTTCCTCTTCACTGTCCTGATTAGTCTCACAATCTTTGCTTTGATAAGAAAAGAAAATAAAACATGAAAAATAACCTCTCAAATATACCCTCTTTTGGCTTTTCCTCTCCCGCCTAGGGGCACTTGATAAATGTTGACTTTAAGAGAGCACACCTAGATCCTCCTTGAAAAGGGTGTCCACAAGCAGTCTGTCTCTTGGGGAAAGCACAGGGAAATTGCACGGCAGGAGTGGGAAGTAACAAGCATCCCAGAGCATGAGGCCTGAAGATACTTCAGCAGGCCATCTCTCCAGCCTCCTGCCTCCAGGCACCTTGAGTATTAACCTTATTTTGTAGGAGAGACAGCTGCAAAGAACACAGAGGACCTTATACACTAATTCAAGCTTCCTGCCTTTATGGGCTGTTCCTCATTTCTTTCTTATCCAGTGAGCTCTTGGCTGCTTAGGATAATTTTGTATCCCCTCTGAACTGCAGTGTGCTATAGAATACCTAATGCCTTGTTCTGGCCTTGAATGGTTGGTGGGGTTGGTATGCTGACTTCAGTTTTTCTCATTTGGTTATTTTTGGGAAGAAGACCAAAATTGCGATACCAGTACATACTCATAAAGTCGAGAAAGGAAAAAAAAGGATGACAGTGCCCTATATTAGAAAGCAGTTCTGAGAAGCAGTAATCCTTGGGGCAAGAATTTTATTCTTGTGTTACTACGCCAGGGTAAATTTTTAATTTAGATTCTTTCTGAATCCTACTGCAGACTATTAATCCTGCTCTGTCCTGTTTTGCATTCTTGTTCTCCCGAATGACGGGTGGGGTTATATGTCTTTGCAGGAAGAGAAGGAGAAAGTGCAAGCACAGAAGGAGGAAGTTCTTAGCCACATGAATGACGTGCTAGAGAATGAGCTCCAGTGTATTATTTGCTCAGAATACTTCGTTGAGGTAATGATGAGCAGTGGCTCACGCCTTCTCACTCTCCCACTCCTGAATGGAGCCTCAGATACACAGACTGCTTCTGCTCTAGGGTAACATTCTGAAGAGATTTTTCCTCTAGGAACTTACTGTAGCTATTTGACTTCAAAGTGGCTGCTGGAGGTGGCCACTTCTCACTTCTCTTTGTGGTCTTCTTTACCTCCACTGGCTTTTTTCTTTTTTCTTACTTCATTTGTTCTTGAGTTCTTTTTTTGGCAGAATCAGTGTTTGGGGCTATAATAAAGCCTTTATCTTTTTGTTGTTAAGGGAAAAACACTTTGCTTTTGAAGAACCATCTAGGGGCTGCCCCACCCTCCCACAGGTCAGAATGTCATATGTTTCCTACATTTCCAACAACTATATGCTGTTGGGTTTTTGTTGTGTTTTTTTTTTTCCTAGTGTTGAGCTCCTGCAGGTTTTTTTTTTTTTACCTCCTGGGAGCCATTTGATTCTGGCAGATTCCTGAATTAGATGGCATTAGAAATTTGAAGTATCAGAATAAAGCTACTCAATAAAGCTAGTCTTTCTTTGCTCTGAAAGGACACAGTGCTGAGAGTGGGTGTGCAGTGCAGCCTTTGAACAAGGGGGTAAATGTCATTGCAGTATAATCACTGGGGATTCAGTGGCCCAATGGAACATTTTTCAGGGACTCTGAGGCTCCTTAAGAAAATGAAACATCACGCCTAGGATTTCATTTGTTACCCTGTCTTGTTTTTGCACAGACTCTCGTTTTCACAAATTCTACCATTTGTGTCCAGTTCATCTTACACAATAAGCGTTAAACTAAAGTTGTTAAATGATAGTGCTTTTCAGACTCATTTAAAAAGAAAATGCATACACACACAGCTTCCTTTTTTTTTTTTTGGTGGTCTTTAAGGAGATTGGGTCTATTAGCCTCCTGAAAAGTCTGTCCTGGATAGACCTGTTTCTTTTGCTTTGGATCTACTTTGACTTCAGATCATAATTTCCCCCATAGTTTCTAGTCATTTGATTCCCTGCTTTTGGAGAAACTCAGTATTGTTTCAGCATGACTTACTCACCTTAATAGAAGAAGACAAGAAAAGGGGTTGGAATGAGTGGTGATTTAGCCAACCCAGAGCATCTGCACAACATGTAAGAGACAAATAACTTGATCTTTGTTTGGCTTACAGCCAAACCTTTCCTGCTGGTCATCTCTTAAAATCAGTGTTGGGAAAGAGATTTCATTTTAGTCAAGCAGGTTTTTAGTCCTGTTTATTGAGAATTTTGTCTCATTCTTTATTTTTACTTTCTTTTTTTGTATGTCTCATTCTTTACTGGGAATGTCTCCTAGTTGGCTTTTTGGTCTTCACTTGGCATTTGGAAAATAATACAAAGTTTGTGTTATTTCCCCCTGCTTTCCTAAAAGCAAGAAAGAAAACTTTTGAGCTCCAGGAAAAGTTATATCTTAGGAGATGTACAAAAATAAGAGTAACGAAGAGTATGGTTTATGTTTTGGAAAGTGATAAGGACCTTGGCAGAAAGCTGACCATTGGGGTTACTCAGGAGCCCCTCAAATACGGACCTTTTTCTGCTTTCTTTGTTCTCATAGGCTTATTGATATTACTTAAGGCACTGTCAGTTGAACCCATTACATTTTTTCCGATTTTGTTTTTTTATTCTTTTTCCATAGCCTAAGTTCTTTTACATATACTTTTATACCTCCTACCATTTGGTATACTGAGTATTCACTGTGTGAATTAAAATTGAGGTTCTAATTCACCATTAGGATGTAAATTTATTTTTCATAAGAGAATAAGTGATGTATTTATACCAAACATTCACATGCTTTCTAGTCCTACTTAAGTCCAGTGACATTTATTTGCAGGGTAGCTAACACACGTTGGCAGTGTGAACTGAGTTGGTGGAACAAAATAAGACAAATCACCCTACCTGGAGCCTGAGTTTATGAACTTAACTTTGAGAGAAAAAACAAATCACCTAACGTAAAGCTTAAAATTTCATGTTCCTAGGAATGATTCTGATACCCTTTGTAAGCCCTCTAGATGAAGTTATGGTTAAATTTCCATTTGGTCTTGAGAACTAACTCCTTCCCTAACTCTAAGATCACAACGGCCCTGGGGAAGTAAGCGTCACAGTTCTGATGTGTGTGTTCACATTTCCATTATAGGCTGTCACCTTGAACTGTGCCCATAGTTTCTGCTCCTACTGTATCAATGAGTGGATGAAGCGGAAAGTAGAATGCCCCATTTGTCGGAAGGACATCAAGTCCAAAACCCGCTCCCTGGTTCTGGACAATTGCATTAGTAAGATGGTAGACAATCTGAACTCAGAAGTGAAAGAACGACGAGTTGTCCTCATCAGGGAACGAAAAGGTGAGTGAGTATGGAAAGAGGTGAGTCCCCTCAACAGACTTAAAGAGTGTTTTGGATCCAGAAGAGTCAGGTACATGATTCTTGAGCTTAAGAAGGAGGTGGAAGAAATGGGGGAAAGTAAAGGAAGCTAAAGATAATAAACATGTAAGAAAGAGTTGAGGCAGAATGAAATATTTGAGCAGCAGGGGATGGGCAGGCTTAGGTGTTTGTGTCTTAGTTATGGGATAAGAAAAGATGGGATTAGAAAAACACATGGGTGGACAACTTGCAGGCTAGTCACTAGATGGGGCTGTTGTTCAAGACAGTTCAGTTGCTGTCTGTTGATCTCGGTGGGTTGCAGAAACCTTGGGTTGGGTACACAATAAATTATAAATAGGATGTGTCCAAGTCAAAGATTCACAACTTGGAAAATGCCAAAAAATGTGAAGAAAACATATGTAGGTTCTATCTGTAAGAGTCACAGCTTAACTACACAAATCAGGCATAACTGTTAAGCCAAAAAGAGATGAATTGAATCCTATTCTGTTAACTTTGGGCTCCTAATAAACAAGTTTCTCAGAGAGAGTTTGAATAAAGAGATTAGGGATGTGGGGGTGGGTGAGTTTCCTCAAGGAACCATCCTCCCAGAGTATCTGCTCCTCTAACCCGAGTGATCTCATCACATTTGGGGCCTGCTCTGCTGAGACTTAAATGTGCTTGTGGCAGAAGAATGTGTCCTGGGGCAAAGCACAAGGGAACCAGTGGATCAGAGGGGTTGGTTATTAGGCAGGGATGAGAGTTCACAGGAGGAGGGTGGATCTGATTATCATGTTCGGTCCCTTAAGAAATCCTGTACAGCTCTACACTCTGGGAAAGCTCAGAGCCAGAGTACTGAGAGGTCAGTTGGTTGCAGATAAAGGGCCAGTCAGAGAAGAGGAACCAAAAGCTCACTGCCCTTCCAGGTGCTTCCCACCACCTGCCCATCGGGAAGCCATGTTCATGTATGTATTTGGATGTACCCTTTCCTGAATTAAGAGAAGCCAAAGGCTTAAATGCCACACTGCTAAGAACAGGATTTTCTGTCTACTGCTTTTTTCTCTTAGCCCTTCAGCAAATATCGGCCTCTTTGAATCAGGCCAGAAATCTGATGCTGATTTGTCAGCAGCTGTAGTGTGGAATTGGCCCTTGGTTGGTAAGCCATTGCAGGGCAGCTAACCAGTCACAGGGTGGGTGTTGAGCCTGTTTTGCCCAAGGAAGACATTCTGACCTTTGGGAGGGTAGGGCAGCCCTCAAGTGGTTCTTTGAGATCAAAGTATTTTCTGCTTTTTTGACAATTATGTGCTATTGGACTTTGTGCCCAATTTGGAATCCCCATAGGTGTTTTGTTTTGTTTTGTTTTTAACCTCCTAGGAGCCACTTGATTCTGGCAGAATCCATTGCTATTTCTCTCCACCTCTCATTAGTCCTTAACCGTTTATAGGAACACTACACTAGGCACTGGTATGAAGAGATAAGGTATTATCTCAGCTCTCACAATCTGTGGAGGAGACAGAAAAGCAAGTAGGTAGGGTGCAAGTTCCATAATAGGGTGCTGGAAAACTGCAGAGAAGAGGGCATTCAATTTGACCTGGACAGGTTGGAGGTATGGGAACAAGCTTCACAGAAGAAGTGAATTTGAACTGAATTCTAAAGGCTCTAGGGATGCTGCTTTCTAAGCAGAGGAATCAGCATAAGCACAAAGGCGTGAGAAGCAGTGAGCTGTTTGTTCCTCGCAGGGCCCCGCTTGGTGGCCCAAACAGGACATGATGTCTGCATGGTGCCAGAGGAGCACGAGGATAGCCAAGGCTTAGGAAGTGTCTGCTGAGGTGCTGTGAATGCCTTGTTTTCTTCTCTCTTCCCTTCCTGAGAGGAATGCTGACCTGGGAACCCAGATTGGACCAAGCCTGTGAGCTTAAGTTTGCTGGGTCTGTGTGTGGGTGGGGATACCCATGTACTTTCTTTTTTTTGCTTTTTGGTTTTTGGAGGTTATTGTTTTTATTTTTTTCTTTGAAGTAAAATTGATCTACAGGGAGGCCTGGCGTGCTGCGATTCATAGAGTTGCAAGGAGTTGGACACAACTGAGCGACTGAACTGAACTGAACTGAGTGACTTGATAGTTTTATACATTACAGAATGATCACCATAATAAGTCTAGTTACCATCTGTCACTGTACAAAAGCGATTATAGTATTACTGATTATATTCCCTGTGCTGTACATTACATCCTTGTGACTTAATTTATTTTGTAAGTGGAAGTTAATTCCCTTCCCCTGTTTCACCCATTCCGCTGTCACTCTCCCTTCTGGCAACCACCAGATTGTTCTTTGTAGACTGTATTTATAAGTCTGTTTCTGTTTTGTTATGTTTGTTCATTTGTTTTTTAGATTCCAGATTTAAGTAAAATCGTATGAAATTTGCCTTTCTCTCTGATTTATTTCACTTAACAGAGTACCTTCTAGGTTCATCCATGTTGTTGCAGATGGGAAGATCTCATTCTTTTTTATGGCTGAGTAGTAGCCCCTTGTGTGTGTGCGTATATATATTTATGTATGTGTAATTTCTTTATTCATCTGTTGATGGGCACCTAAGTTCTTTCCGTATTGTAGTTGTTGTCACTAATGCTGCAATGAACATTGGGGCTGCATATGTCTTTTCTGAGTTAATGTTTTCATTTCTGTGGATAAATACCCAGAAGTGGAATTGTTGGGTGTTGTGGTAGCTCTGTTTTTGATTTTCTGAGGAACTTCCATATTGTTCTCCATAGTGGTTGTACCAGTTTACATTCCCACAACCAGTTTACATTCTCCACAACAGTGGAGGAGGGTTCCTTTCTCTCCACACACCCATATAGTCTTTCTTCACCCAGCACACTGACTAGGTTTCTTCTCAAAGGTCCAAACATGGTAGATGCATGCAGCCATTGGAAAGAGAAAGAAGGACCCTGTGTCCTAAGTTCGTCTCTGACTCCCCTCACACAGAGTTAATACTGCAAGGTGGATAATGTCAGACCCCTCTTTTCTCTCTGAAGGCTAAAGCAGGTACCTTTTTGGTGACAGTGGGAGCCGACAAAGTAAACTGAATCCGCCTCCCTGATGCTCGCGCTGGCTGAGAGCAGCTCTGGCACCAGCCTCGGTTTCTGCAGTTATCGCAGCAAGTGCAGCTTCGACGTTTTCTCCAGAGACAGACAGAGGTGCTGAGGCCTGACTTAGGGAAACAGGTGCCAGAGCCGTCAGCTGCTTCAGCGGGCTGCAATGTGGAGTGTAGAGGGAATTCTCAGTTCAGATACCAACCTTCTTTGCCAATTGAAAGCCGGTTAAATCCCCAGTGCATGGGAATTTTTAAAGGACCAAATGTAGGATCTGGGAACTAGAATTGGCAGGCCTGTAATTGTCACAGTTCTGACACTGGCAGGGCCGTTTTCCTCCTGGGTAGGGGAGCGCTTATCACGAGTTTGGAGAGGAGAGTCTGCCTGTCTGATTTCACCAAGAGCAGTGCTACTCCAGGCCTGCCTGACTGGTTGGTGTCTTCAAGGCCCATATCCCCACGGGAGGAGTAATGCCTCATGATTGATTAGCCATAGATCCTCAGTCAAGTCTGTGAGGCCAGATTATCCAGAAGAGGGGAGGAGGAGGAGAGTGTAGGGGGCCAGATCCTGTGTTGGAGAAAGTGCCCTGGAGCTGGGGCAGATAATGAATGTTAAGTGTGTGTGGCATGAGCAGTTGCAGCCCTCTGGGATATTGACATGAGGTTTTTCTGAAGGAAAGACATTTTGTGACATGAGCTGGGGAGGTGCTGGAGCTGAGTCTTCTGTCAGTTGCTCCCCCTTCCCCGTTTGTTCTATTCTCATTAAGTGTTGGTTGGTTGACATGAGTGTTAACATTCTCACTTTAAGCTTTCCCTCAGAGTTTCTTTGAGTTGTGCTCAAAAAAGACAAAAGCAGATTATCTAGAATAAAATCTTGCCAGTCCTTCAGAACAGTGATTTTCAGTCCAGAGACTTTTTCAAATTGCAGCTCCCAGCTCCCTTGGTACTATAATATGAAAGCGAGGCTGCTAGTGGGAGTTGTCCGTGGCCTTTCAGGGGTGTGGAGGTGGGGAGGAAGGTTTATGAACTGCAGCTTTCCTGAATCTATGAGAGAGATGTTCCTCCAGAGATTGGTGGTCTCTAAGAAGATTGGCTCAGGTGAGATCACATAGCCTGTGGCTCTTGCCGGCTTCCTATAGGCTAGGAGGAGAGTGATTCAGACACAGGACAGGAGAAACTCCGTCTCTGAAGAGAGCACCTGGCAGGCTTTCCCTGGTTATTCCCCATCATCACCTGCTGAAAGACAGAGCCTCTTAAAGGACTGTGTAGGGAATAGCGGCAGTAACAATGTCTGCCAAGCTGACCTCATCCAGAGAGAATACTTGTTAGCAAGATGTTGTATTTTATGTTTTTTTGGCTCTACCTTGTGGGTTGCAGATGAGATCTTAGTTCCCTGACCAGGGATTGAACCCGGTGCCTGCGGCAGTGGAATTTCGGAATCCTGACCACTGGACCGCTAGGGGATTCCCGACACGCACCCAGTCCTCACCAAGAACCTAGAGGGTCACGTGCATGAAGTCAGCATGCCCACCCAGTAGAAGGACAGTGTTTGCCTAAGATAAAGTGGCTCTCAGCAAGACTGGCATGGGGTGGGGGCAGGTGTCCACATGCATGCACTCACATGGTTTTAAAGTTTATCCTTTGCAAAATTATCATGGGATCAAAAATTAGCAGATTTGTTAATAGAAGCTTTTAAAAAAAATAATTCTCCATCACCACCCTCTCATTTTTGCCCCTTCCTTTTTCCTTCCCTTCTTTTATCACTTACTGTCATTCCTTGCCTTGTCCCTTGATGGATGTCTCCTCAATAACCCTTATTATTCCCTTATATATAAATGTAATAACCCTTTCAATCTGTGTACCAAAACCTTCCACACTTTAATCTCAAAGTCTTGAGATTGCTTTTGGTGTAAGCCAAAATCCCTGTTTCTCTGGGATCAAGGAAGCAGAAGCTAATGGAAAACACTAGAGGCCAGTGAATAGCCCCTCCCATGCCCTCCCTCTCTGGACAGACTTTGAAGGGGCACCTCTCTGTGCCTGTTGCTGTATATGTATTTCCTTCCTTCCTCAGAAAGTATTAACTGAAGATCAGCTTTGTGCCTGGCACTCTTCTAGGTATGAGGAATAGAAGAAGTGAAAATCTAATTAGTTAGATGTGATTTGTGCTTTCTCGCTAATAAAGCAAGAAAGGGACCAGCAGTGATGGGGGGAGTGTTGGCAGTTTTTCATAGAGCAGCCAGGGTAGTCACTGAGGAGAAGGTGGTATCTGAGTCACGTTCTAAAGGCAGTGGCCACGTGGCCATCTGGGGAAAGGGTTTCGGAGGAACAGCATGGAGGTGGCGTAGCAGGAGTAGAATGAGGGACGGGGAGGAGAACAGGAAGTGAGGTCAGAAGGTTGGGCAGAGGGCAGGCTGAGTAGGGATTTATAGGCCTTTGGAAGGACTTCGGAAGAGAGCGGTGGGCTGTGAGCAGAGTGATCCGATCTCACATCTGTGTCTTTACTCACTGTGGCTGCTGTGTAGGGAAGGGGCTGAGGAGGGCAGCAGGGAGGCCAGGGAGGGAAATGCAGGCTCCTCTATTTCTCTCTCTTTTTTTTCTCTCCAAAGGAAAGAGATTGTTCTGAAGATGGTGCTCCAGGGGTGTTTGACAGACTGCCAGGCACTGGGAACTTCGGACGGTCTGGAGGATTCTCTTGGACAGGTCTTGGGCAGCTCTGAGAGCATGGGATGGAGCCACTTGGGACAGACTGAGTTAGGAAGCCCTCCATCACGAGCCTATGCCTGGGCCGTCCCTGCTGCCACCATTGTCTGCAGCCCCGACTGCTTCAGGGTACTTGAGGTCTGTTTCACTACATGTTGTATGGATTATATATTTCTGTTGTACTTTTTAAGTTTGTTGTTGTTATTGTTTTGGTACCTCAGAAGCACCTCTATTGACATTTGTTTGGGACAAATTGGGTATTACCCTTATTGCTGCCCCCAAAGGCAAAGGCAGCCTATTTGAGAGGATGGCATACCTCTTCTTTGTGAAAACAAGATGTCATTTCCTGAAAATAAAATGTAAAACCGATCAGTTGCTCAGCTGGGCTTTGGTATATTTATCTTCCTTTCCTTCCAGCTCCAGACAGTCTCACAAGTAAACACTGGCAGCTCATAAATCGCAACCAAGAAAGTCACTGTATCAGATGATATACTCAAGTGAATGTCTGCCTCAGAAGCCAAGCCCAAGATCATGACCGCAGCAGATGGCTCTGTTAAGCCCCTGACTGGCGTGTCTCCTTTTCATTTCAGAGATGAGTCACTGCTTCCTAGTTTGGGGATGGAGTGAATTCCCGTCTTTCAGCTGGAGTTCCAAAGTATCTGTTTTACCTAATGTCAGAAAACACAGGCAGTGATTGTCTGCGAACCTGATATGCTTTTTTTTTTTTTTTTTTTTAATTAAGGGCCATTTCTCTTTTGCTGCTTTCCTGTTTTAAACAAAAGTAGTTTGATGTTTGGGAAACAGAAGCGTAGGAAAACCTGTGGTATCCTTGGTTACCAGTGATGAGAAGGAAGGAGAACACAGGCAGCTGCAGAGTAGTTATTTAGAACAAGGAGCTCCAGCAGGAAGCTGGTTGTGCTTTATGTCATTCAGTGATTTGTTTCCAGATGGAAAAGTATTTTCCTCTCCCTTTTTCCTGCCTGCCTATAGAACTGTTCTTTGTAGTTCTTTATTTATATTACAGGTATTTCATATCGATGGTAGGTTTTTCCGTTATTGGATCTTCTGTATATTGGGATTCTGGTGTCCCTAGTCTTCACGTCCATTTTTCTCAACAGGATTACTGATTGAAATACTGGTGCTGTCAAGGAAGAATAAGTTAAACATAGAAAATAACACTTTAAAAATAGGCATTATATACTGGAGAGGGTGTGGAGAAAAGGGAACCCTCTTACACTGTTGGTGGGAATGCAAACTAGTACAGCCACTTTGGAAAACAGTGTGGAGATTTCTTAAAAAACTGGAAATAGAACTGCCATATGACCCAACAATCCCACTTCTGGGCATACACACTGAGGAAACCAGATCTGAAAGAGACACGTGCACCCCAATGTTCATCGCAGCGCTGTTTATAATAGCCAGGACATGGAAGCAACCTAGATGCCCATCAGCAGATGAATGGATAAGGAAGCTGTGGTACATATACACCATGGAATATTACTCAGCCGTTAAAAAGAATTCATTTGAATCAGTTCTAATGAGGTGGATGAAACTGGAGCCCATTATACAGAGTGAAGTAAGCCAGAAAGATAAGGACCAATACAGTATACTAACACATATATATGGAATTTAGAAAGATGGTAACGATAACCCTATATGCAAAACAGAAAAAGAGGCACAGAAGTACAGAACAGACTTTTGAACTCTGTGGGAGAAGGTGAGGGTGGGATGTTTCGAAAGAACAGCATGTATATTATCTATGGTGAAACAGATCACCAGCCCAGATGGGATGCATGAGACAAGTGCTCGGGCCTGGTGCACTGGGAGGACCCAGAGGAGTCGGGTGGAGAGGGAGGTGGGAGGGGGGATCGGGATGGGGAATACATGTGACTCTGTGGCTGATTCATGTCAATGTATGACAAAACCCACTGCAATGTTGTGAAGTAATTAGCCTTCAACTAATAAAAAAAAAAAATAAAAAAATAAAAATAAATAAAAATAGGCATTATAAACCAACACCATATTGTAAAGCAATTATCCTCCAAATGAATAAAAATAAAATTTTTTTTAAATCTTAAAAAAAATAGCCATTATAACTGAATAAAAAAACTCTGGAGAAATAGAAGGAAGATTACTACCATCTTGATGTAACAGTCTCCTGTTTATCCCCTGTCCATGTGTTTTGTTTATACATTGCATGGGATATAAATATTTCTAGAATTGTACAGATAAATACTTTTTTTAGAAAGGAAAGGTGCTTTTATCAGAAAAGCTGACAATCTGGGGAGATGGTAGACTCATGTCCAGAGACCAACTCTAAAAATTCTGGTTAGCTATGACAGCTTATTTGTTTTTGTTTTTTTATTATTATTTTTTTCTAATTGAAGTACAGTTGATAACAGTGTTGTTACTTTCTGTGGTGAAGCAAAGTGAAGTGAAGTCGCTCAGTTGTGTCGAACTCTTTGCAACCCCATGGACAGTAGCCTACCAGGTTCCTCTGTCCATGGGATTTTCCAGGCAAGAATACTGGAATGGGTTGCCATTTCCTTCAGCTATATATACTTTTTGTTTTTAATATTCTTTTCCATTATATTTTATCACTGAATGTAGTTCTCTGTGCTGTACAGTAGGACCTTGTTATTTATCCAGTCTGTGTATTATAGCTTACATCTACTAACCCCAGCCTCTCGCTCAGCCCCTCCCCTAATCCCTTTCCCCTTGGCAACCATAAATCTGTTCTCTGTGTCCATGAGTCTGTTTTGTAGATAGGTTTGTTCATGTCATATTTTAGATTCCACCTGTAAGTGACAGCATATGGTATTTGTCTTTCTTTTTCTGACCTACTTCAGTTAATATGATGCTCTGTTTGCATTCATGTTGCTGCAAATGGCATTATTTCATTCTTTTTTTAATGACTGAGGAGTATTCCATTGTATATATGTATCACATCTTTATCAATTCATCTGTCAGTGGATATGTAGTTTCCATATCTTGGCTATTGTGAGTAGTGCCGCTGTGAATTTAGGGGGTGCATGTATCTTTTTGAATTAGAGTTTTGTCTGGATATATGCCCAGGAGAGGGATTGCTGGTAATTCTATTTTTAGTTTTCTGAGGAACCTCAACACATTTTTCTATAGTGGCTGTACCAACTTACATTCCCACCAACAGTGTAGGAGGGTTCCTTTTTCTCCACATCATCTCTTACATGTTATTTGTAGAGTTTTTAATGATGACCATTCTGACCGGTGCGAGGTGGTACCTCATTGTAATTTTGATTTGCATTTCTCCAGTAATTAGCAATGTTGAGCATCTTGTCATGTACCTATTGACCATTTGTATTTTTTCTTTGGAGAAACATCTAGGTCTTCTGTCCATTTTTTGATTGAATTCTTGAGTTGTATAAGCTGTTTGTATATTTTGAAAGTTAACCCCTTACTGATTGTATCATTTTTATTTTTGATGCCTTGGGAGACTGACCTAAGAAAACATTGGTACGATTTATGTCGGAGAATGTTTTGCCTGTGATCTCTTCTGGGTGTTTAATGGTGTTATGTCTTATGTTTAAGTCTTTAGCCATTTTGAATTTACTTTTGTGTATAGTAAGAGGATGTGTTCTAACTTCATCAATTTACATGTGGGTCTCCAAGTTTCCTGACACCACTTGCTGAAGAGACTTTTTCCCCTTGTATATTCTTGCCTCCTTTGTTGAAGATTAATTGACCATAGGTGTGTGTGTTTATTTCTGGGCTCTCAGTTCTGTTCCACTGAGCCTCACATGTCTGTTTTTTGTGCAAATACCACACTGTTTTAATTTACTGTAGTATTGTCTGAAGTTGAAAAGGTTATGCCTCCTGCTTGCTGCTTTTTCTTCAAGATCGCTTTGGCAATTCTGGGTCTTTTACAGCTTCATATAAATTTTAAGATTATTTGTTTTAGTTCTGTGAAAAATGTCATGGGTAATTTGATAAAGATTGCATTAAATTTGTAGATTGATTTGGGTAGTATGGCCATTTTAACAATGTTAATTCTTCCAATCCAAGAGTATGGGATATCTTTCCATTTCTTTGAGTCATCTTCAGTTTCCTTTATTAGTGTTTTATAGTTCTCAGTGTAGAAGTCTTTCACCTCCTTGGTCAGGTTTATTCCTAAGTATTTTATTTTTTGGAGTGTGATATTTGAAAGATATTGTGTTTTTTTTCTTACATCACCTTTGTGGTGTTTTGTTGGTAGTGTAAAGAAATGCAGACGATTTCTGTGTGTTAATCTTGTATCCTGCTACCTTGCTGAGTTCATTTATAAGTCCTACTATTTTTCTGTGGCGTCATTAGGGTTTTTTATGTATAGAATCATGCCGGGCTTCCCTGGTGGTCCAGTGGTTAAGAATTCACGTCACAATGGCAGGGACACCAGTTCAATTCCTGGTCCAGGAAGATCCCTGGGTGCCTTGGAGCACCTAAGCCTGTGCGCCACAATGACTGAGCCTACGCTCTTGAGCCCGTGCTCTGCAACAAGAAAGCCATCACAGCTGAAGAGTAACCTCTCTTTGCCACAAATGGAGAAAGCCCACACGAAGCAACAACGACCCAGTGCAACCAAAAATAGATCAACAAATCTATGTAAAAAAAAATTCATGTCATCTGCATATAATCGTCTGGTAATAGGGTCACATGTTTTGAAATCATTGGTAATATGGTTACATATTTTGAAATCAGAAGGTACAAAAGGACCTAGGGTGAAAAGCCTTTGTCCTCCAGTGACACATCCCTGCACAGAGGTGATGAGTGGTGCTGGTTCCTTGTATATTCTTCCAGAGATGTTCTTTGTCTATACAAGCAAAAACATACATGTAGGCCTTCTTTCCCTTCTTTTCCACAAATGGTAACAAATTGTACACTGCTTTGTACCTTGCTGTTTTCAATTACATGTTGATGATTGGTCCATGTCAGAACATATGGAATCTTCTCTTTCTGTGTTACAGCTGCCTATTATTCTGTTATGTATTTGTACCATAAATTTGTTTTTCCAGCTTTTCTCTTTTTAAATCTTAAGTTTCTTTAAACCCTTTACTCTTTCTTCATACAACTCTCAAAGTCGTATTAAATATATCTCAGAATATATACTTTCAACCAAAACAAACAGGAAAAATAATGGCAACAAAAATGACATAGACCCCATAAAGTGGTATATGAAGAATGAAAAAAAGGAAATCTGGAAATTCACCTAGTGGGAGTTCTCTATTAAAATCAAGGAGTTGTGGTCTTTTAAAAAAAAAAAAAAAATTAGGATATAGCTTTTTCTAAATGTTAGTAATGGTCTAGTAAATCTGGTTCCATAGTAATCTGACTACTTCCATCTGCAGTTCCAATAATCTACACTGAAATAAGAACAGAATCTATTAGGCTCCCAATTCCACCAAACCCTACAGTACAAAACTTCAGTAAAACCAAGGCAGAATATCCAAGGTAAAATCAGTCTGCTCCCAACCAATCAAGAAAAAGACATCACTTGGTATGAATAACCATTTACATTTTGACAAGATCCGGGCTTGAGAAAGTCAATTTCATTTCTAGTAAGATTTGTGTCATTGCCACTGAAATCCTTATAATTTGTGTTGCATGATATATAATTGTGTTGGGTGACTACAAGTGAGCTGTTTAGTTAAAACTATAGTTAACTGGTTCTTGCATAATCAGGTAGTTACCATGCTGGAGAATTCCATGGACAGAGGTACAGTCCAGGGGTTCACAAAGAGTCAGACACGACTGAGTGACTAACACTTACACTTTTTTTTTTACCATGTTGGGGACAAGTAGCTTCCCTCTTTTTACTCTGTTTTAAACAGTGCTGCAGGGAACACCCTTACATCACTGAAGGAAAGATCCTCAAAGGAGACACATCTCAACTCAAGAGCCTAAAGGCTTTCTACAGAGACTGATCTCACAGAATGATCCTTCTCTTCTCTTCCTTGGCTGTTGGACACGGTGACTTGCAACCTCTTCCTCCAAAACACATGTTTCAAGTGTGCACACAAGTTCAGAAAGTGAGTTCTTAAATAAAAAAAGACTTAAATAACTTGGGTTTGAATCCCAGTCCTGCTCTTTGCAACTGTGTGACCTTGGGCAAGTTACTTATCCTCTCTGAGTCTCAATTTCTTCTAAAATACCCTTATCTGTTATTGTGAGGTCTAAATATTCCAATTATTGCCCTGCTCAGAAACAAATGTTCCATTATTTTTAAGGACACAAACCAAAAATTAACCCAGACTTTTGCATTGTTTCTCTCAGCCACAATATGTTCTTTTCCTGAAGGGATATCTGATATGAAACACCATCTCCATTTTGCTTGCCTGGGAAGATACGTGGTAACTTTTCTGCCTTGCAGCACCAAACCACAGTATAGCTGAACCCCACCACTGTGCATTCTGGCTCTAATTAAAGGCATGTTCTCTGCAACAGGGCTCTGAGAAACTGGGTAAAGAGGGTTTGTTTCAGATTCTGGCTTTATTAAGCAGATGAATGCAGCCAGTGAGCTCTGTGAAGTGCTTTGCAGTGAGTGGCAGGTGTCCTGTATCCATCTGATTATGTTAACCTAGAAAGGGCTCGCTGTACCTCTAGGCAATCTTCGTGCCAGCAATCAAACTCTGCCAGGGTGGGGGACTTTGCCCTTTGTGGGTTGGATAGCTGGATACCTGTCATCTGATTTTCTGATTGGAAACTGCTGTTTTTATAGAAGGACCTAAATCCCCTCGTTATCGCCAGCCCTTCTCTCTCACTACTTTCTGCTCTGTGAACAACCATCCAGGCGGTCACCACAGCTCCAAGAGTGCCTGGGACGGGCACCTCTCTCCACCTGCCTGTTTGGCTTTTTATAGCCCAACTCTGTGTAGAATCTCCTCACTTCCTATCTGAAGATAAATCAGGGGTGCCCTAGGTTTGTCTCAACAACTCATTCCCCTAGGCTTCTAAAAAAAAAGTCTACAATTAGTCTATTTGACACAGAAATTAAAGGAGGAAATGTCTAACTTGCACTGTGGTCCTAACCTAAGAAGAATCTAAGATGGTTAAAATCCTAGTATCACTGTCTCTTACCCAGAAAAGCAGTCTTGTTAACAGGTGCAGGGCCTGATCTGAACAGAATACTGCCGCTGGTAACCAGAGGCCAAGCGCTTGTTCTTCTGAACACCAGAAATCTTCCCGGGTGGTCAACTCTTTTAACTGTTTCCATCAATGGGAGTTGAAGCAGTAGGAGCTCCCAAGGAGAAGATGGGACCTTGTATTGATGAAAAGTAATGAACTGTCTTGTTTATCTATCTGATTCTTTCATTTTAGATGAGCCTATGAATCCTGCACAGTAAATACCCAGATGCTGAAATTTCTTTGTCTGCAGCATCCCCAAACAGTGTGCCCACCAGGGGTTACCCGAGCTCATCAATTTAATCTCCAAGCAGTATTTTCAGATTGTTGCTTTACCAGAGTCTAATCTGGATCCCTACGTCAAGTCCAATTTCCAGACCCACTCTCCCTGCTGTCCATCTTCCCCAGGACCTGTGAATACTAGAATCTCGAGTGACTTCTCAGTCATTAGTCGATTATTAAATTCTGGATGTCTCCAGTTCAATTCAGCAATAGTTGTTGGATGCCCATTTTTTACTAGGTCTTGCTCTAGGTGTTTATGCCCCAAACGAAAGAAAAAAAGCCATTGTAAGCTACATTCTAGTAAAGGGTCAAACGATCAGAAGCTTCCCACAAAGGTTTTATCAGATCCTCTGGAAGTGGTTTAGCAGTGCTGCCTACCTAAAAGCCAGCATAGTGGGTGTGCCTTCATCCACACATTTCCAGAGATGGGATTTTGGATAAGGGGGTCCTGTGGGGGTGAAGAGGGGTTGAAGTGATGGAGCTTTGGATTCAAGCCTAGTTAGGGTGGAAAATGAAGACAGGAGGGAGGTGATAATTAGACTATAGATGAGTCCAGGGCCTGCAAGAGGTACCACAGGATCAAAGAACAGTGTCTGAAAGAGAGAGCTGGGAGTTGGAGAACTGATATGTGGATTTAGTATTTAAAGACTGGAATAGTTCTACAACCAAACAATGATGTTCTTATCTCAAAATGATGGGCTTTGCTTCATGAGCACACTCCTTCATGAAAGTAACCTCATTTGTTTTAATTGTATACGTGTGTTAGTCACTCGGTCGTGTCTGACTCTTCGTGACTCCGTGGGCTGTAGCCCACCAGGCTCCTCTGTCCATGGAATTTCCCAGGCAAGAATATGGGAGTGGGTTGCCATCCCTTCTCCAGGGAATCTTCCCAACCCAGGGATTGTACCTGGATCTCCCACATTGCAGGCAGATTCTTTACTATCTGAGCCACCAAGGAAGTCCCTTTAATTATATAGATCATATGTATTTTATTAATATAATAATTGTTTTATTTATAAATTTATTTAAATAATAAAATTATAATTTATATATATTTCTATGTTATATGTTGATACATTGTTCCTAGATATATTCATTTGAAAATAGCATATTTTTAAATATAAGAGCTTCATTTTTGAGGATATATTTTTACTTTACTTCTTTATCACCGGAGACCTGGGTTCAGTCCCTGGGTCAGGAAGATCTCCTGGAGAAGGAAATGGCAACCCACTCCAGTATTTTAGCCTGGAAAATCCCATGGACGGAGGAGCCTGGTAGGCTACAGTTCATGGGGTCGAAAAGAGTCAGACACGACTGAATGACTTCACTCACTCACTCACTCTTTATCACCCACTTTCTTTTCCACCTTAATCTCCAGCTGCAACAGTCGAAACATATTAAGCATTATTTTAAGATGCTGTTACAAAAATCTTTGGTTCCTGTCCTTTTCTTGCATCTATCTCACCTACATTTGTCTTTTTTGACTATTGATCACCCAGACTACTTTCATATTAATAACTAATTCCCTTCCTTATGAAGCAAAGCCCACTTCTCCACAAAGAAGCTGAAAATACCAGTACTTTTCCCAGAATTCCTTGTGGCTAGAGCTACATACATAAAAAGGATGCCTTAATTTGGCACACTCAACCTGTGAACTGGGAATGGGATTCAAAGATGCTGGGACCAGCAGAATCATGTTCTGTGAGAGAGGTGGCTGATGAGTCATTTGTGGAAGCAGTCGTGACCATGGTGCTTGCGGGATGATCCCTGGTCAAGGGTATCTGCCACATAAGCTCTGGTGTGTCTGCCTAGGTGCTGGGGGCAGTAGTGACTATAAAACCACCAAACTGGTTCTGTAGCACAATTTTGGGCATTACTACTAGCCGTAATGGCAACCCACTCCAGTGTTCTTGCCTGGAGAATCCCATGGACAGAGAAGCCTGGTAGGCTACAATCCATGGAGTCACAAAGAGTTGGACCCGACTGAGTGACTTCACTCACTAGCCGTGTAGCTGCTAACCTCTTTCTAATATATACTTTTAATCCTTTCAATATATTCATTTTCTAATTACTGTACCCGGAAGTCATTTCTGTTGCATACACCTGAGTCAGAAGACTGACACAGCCTGGTCAAGCCTTGTCTTAGTCCTGTGAGCTGGCCTGTATCCTTCCAAAACATTTTCTTTTGGTTTGAGTTTTGGCTGCATCAGGTTCTATTACTTGCGTAGATGGCAGATGTGATGGGGAAGAGTCTGAGCTTCGAGTCTACCTTTTACTTGCTCTGTGACCGTTAGCCAGTTACCCAACTTCTGTGGGTCTCAGTTGTTCAGTCGCTCAGTTGTGTCCGACTCTTTGCGACCCCATGAACTGCAGCATGCCAGGCCTTCCTGTCCATCACCAGCTCCCGGAGTCTCCTGAGACTGATGCCCATTGAGTTGGTGAGGCTATCTAACCATCTCATCCTCTGCTGCCCCCTTCTCCTCTTGCCTTCAATCTTTCCCAGCCACAGGGTCTTTTCCAATGAGTCGGCTCTTCGCATCATGTGGCCAAAGTACTGGAGCTTCAGCTTCAGCATCTGTCCTTCCAATGAATATTCAGGGTTGATTTCCTTTAGGATTGACTGGCTTGATCTCCTTGTTGGCTAAGGGACTGTCAAGAGTCTTCTCCAACACCACAGTTCAAAAGCATCCATTCTTTGGCGCTCAGCCTTCTTTAAGGTCCAACTTTTATATCCATACACGACTACTGGAAAAACCATAGCTTTGACTAGACAAACCTTTGTTGGCAAAGTGATGTCTCTGCTTTTTAATACACTGTCTAAGGTTGCCATAGCTTTTCTTCCAAGGAGCAAGCATCTTTTAATTTCATGGCTGCAAGTACCATCTGCAGTGATTTTGGAGCCCAAGAAAATAAAGAGTCTCACTGTTTCCATTGTTTCCCTATCTATTTGCCATGAAGTGATGGGACCGGATGCCATGATCTTAGTTTTTTTGAATGTTGAGTTTTAATCCATCTTCTTTACTCTCCTGTTTCACCTTCAAGAGGCTCTTTAGTTCTTTGCTTTCTGCCATGAGGGTAGTGTCATCTGCGTATCTGAGGTCACTGATATTTCTCCCAGAAATCTTGATTCCAGCTTGTGCTTCATCCAGTCCAACATTTCCCATGATGTACTCTGCATATAAGTTAAATAAGCAGGGTGACAGTATACAGCCTTGACAAACTCCTTTCCCAATTTGGAACCAGTTCGTTGTTCCCTGTCCAATTCTAACTGTTGCTTCTTGACCTGCATACAGGTTTCTCAGGAGGCAGGTAAGGTGGTCTGGTATTCCCATTCCTTTAAGAATTTTCCACAGTTTATTGTGATCCACACAGTCAAAGGCTTTGGCGTAGTCAGTGAAGCAGAAGTCTCAGTTGCTAGCTCTAACAGATAAGAGGGCACTTCGTTCTGACCTGCTCTGGTTGTAGGGTTTGGGTGACGCCTCCCTCAAAGGTCTGTGCTGAGTATGAGGGACAGCTTGAGCTGCTCATTGTTGATGCCGCCCCGCCCCGCTGCCTGTGGCAGGTTCTCTCTCTCTGTCTTTTCTTTCTAACTTTATCTTGGCTGTGCTGGGTCTCTGCTGTGCGGCACAGGTTTCTCTAGCTGCCGCTCACCGTCTCTAGTGTGACCAGCCTCAGGAGCTGTGGGTCACGGGCCTGGTTGCCCCCTGGCATGTGCGATCTTAATTTCCTGACCAGGAACTGACCCCCATGTCCCCAGCATTGAAAGGTGTATTCTTAACCACTGGACCACCAGGGAGCTCCCTGGAAGCTTCTATTTTAAGTTCATAACATTCTAAAGCAAATAGGTTTATCACCTCTTCTCTTCCATTCGTCGTCTTCTCTTCAAAAACACTGGGCGAGACTGGGACAGTGGACATTCTGGAAGTTAAAGGAGAGGAGAGACTAACGGGAACGGAAGGAACTTCCTAAAAGCTCAGGGAGGATGGTCCTTAACGTTATCCTCTTGCAGATGGCTCCTTACAAGGAGCCTCCTCAGCCAACACAGCCTGCGTCGTAAACGCCAGGTCCTGGGACAGAGTGCACCGGTGCTCAGCCCCTCCTCTTCTCAAAGTCCTTCTGTAAGCTTCCTAAATAAGTGCCTAGTCTTTGCTCTTTTCTGTTCCAATCCATGCCCCATACCTTATCCCAAGACAGCTTTCTAAAGCATACATGAGGTCATGTCTTGGCCCCGTGTGTCTCCTTGCTGCTGCTGCTAAGTCACTTCAGTCGTGTCCGACTCTGTGCGACCCCAAAGACGGCAGCCCACCAGGCTCCCCTGTCCCTGGGATTCTCCAGGCAAGAACACTGGAGTGGGTTGCCATTTCCTTCTCCAGTGCATAAAAGTGAAAAGTGAAAGTGAAGTCGCTCAGTTGTGTCCGACTCTTAGCGACCCCATGGACTGCAGCCCACCAGGCTCCTCTGTCCATGGGATTTTCCAGGCAAGAGTACTGGAGTGGGGTGCCATTGCCTTCTCCAGTGTCTCCTTGAGTCATGGGCAAATGAATTACATTTTCCAAGCCTCAGTTTTCTCATCTATAAAATGAGGATAGTAATACCTATGTCATGGGGGTTGTTGTGAAGACTGAATGAAATAGTAAGTAAGTAGCCTGGAGTGTAGTGCCTGGAACATAGCAAGAGTTTCTGCGTAAACTATTGCTCGTACTACCGTTATTGCCCAGGGTATACAGCCGTCTGGCCCAGTGATCGTGAGCGCTTGCTAGGGAGTCAGACACAGCTGGCTCTGTCTTTACTATTCAGATGAGCTTGGGCAAGTCAGGCTACCTCTCCTCATTTCCTTCCCATGAAATGAGGATAATAAAAATCCTTCCACTCAGGGTTTCTGTGAGGGTGAAATGAGATAGTATATGCATTTCAGAATTAGGTTAGGCTAATAGAGGGCCCTAAACAAGCCATTACCCCTACCCCCATAAAAGCTGAAGGGAGGCTCAGTTGTTATTAAGGACTCAGGTTCTTCCTATCTCTGTCCTTCACCATCCTTGGGGGTTGCCTAGTAGCCCATGACAGCAAAAGTTTTAAGACTTCCTGGAATTTCCACCCAACAACTTCTAATTATACATCATTGGCCAGCATGTAGTATGACATCACATATAGCTGCAAGAGAAACTAGAATTAAAGTTTTTCAGCTGGACAAATTACCACTCAGAATGAAATAGCGTTCATCAAGTCATTCTGCCAACAACTATATGAATGAGCTTGGAGGTAGACCTTCCAGCCCAGTCAAGCCTTCAGATGGCCAATAGCTTGAATTCAACCTCAGGAGAAACCAGTATTACTGTGCTATGCTGCTCCTAGACTCCTCACCCTCAGAAATGGTATGAAATTGTGTTGTTTTAAGCTACTAAACATTGGGGCAATTTGTTATGCAGCAATCAATAACTAATACAGTAGGCAACAAGCCTCAGAATATTAGATTATCTTTGTCACCAATAGAAACCATAACTGTTTTAATATATTTAAGTTGCTGTAGAGATTTTAAAATATTATTTCTACTCATCCTTCCTTCAGAATTACAGTATTATTAGATTTACTACTAGATAATACACAATTTCCTTTAGGATTCATTCACTCCTAAAGGAAATCAACCTTGAATATTTACAGAAGGACTGATACTGACGCTTTTGCTCCAATACTTTGGCCAGCGAACAGCTGACTCATTGGAAAAATACCCTATTGCTGGGAAAGACTGAGGGCAGGAGGAAAAGGGGGCAACAGAGGATGAGATGGTTGGATGGCATCACCTACTCAATGGACATGAGTTTGAGCAAACTCCAGGAGATAGTAAAGGACATGGAAGTCTGGCATGTTGCAGTTGATTGGCTGAAAAACAATAATACATGATTATGGTCTCGCATTTTTGTGTTATGTAGTTGGCCAGCTACTGGGCAACTCTGGACCTAAGGATCAATGTGCTTCTCACACTGATAACTCTGATATCTTTGTTGCTTTTGAGGAATTTCTGTCAAAAATTATTTGTTGATCAAACAAGATCAAACAGAACAGAGGAGGTAAGTTGTTTCCATTGTTGGTTCAGGTTTTGCAAACCAGACAGTTCAAATGAGAATTCTTAACACTCCATAAGGCAGCTTTGACCTTTGGTAATGTGAGCAAGTGTGCAGTCAAGAAGTGTGGCCTAGTTGTTTTCAAGCCTGTCTAATGGTTGAAGTAACTGTTACAGGATATTATTTAAGATAATTTGGTATTGTTAATATGATATAGGCCATCTATAGAGTTACACATTCTGCAAGTAGCAGAAGTTCTTTTGTTTTTCAATGTAAACTCTCTTTGTACCTTGTCTGTGTTTTGAAGTAAAGGTATAAACGAACACACAGTATTTGTATAGGCTGTATTTGCATATTAATTTTCTTTAGAAAATACTGAGCGGTCTTTTGTTTATTTGTTTGGCCTAGCTGTGTGGCTTGCGGGATCTTAGTTCTCTGGCCATGGACCGAACCAGTGCCCCCTTGTCGTGGAAGCTCAGAGTCCTAACCACTAGGCCACGAATGAATTCCCCTGAGCATTTAAAATAAGAAAACTGAAGGCAAGATGTTCAGGTGTGGCCAAGTGAAGAGATTGGCATCTCATTTACCCCAAAAGAAACTGGGACAAAAGCAATAGTTGACATGAAGAAAAAGTGACAAAACACCCATTTCATTTCCCCAGACACCAAACAAAGTCATACAACAATCTGAGAAGCATTTATGCTTGAAAAACTGCTGAACTTCAGGTAAGAAGAGTGGGAATCTGTGATTTTCTGGCTTGAGGCTGTACCATCACTCTCTCCCTCAGTTATTTGATACAGAGATTCTAAATTTTAAGACAGTCAGGACCAGCACCTTCTCTGCTCTGGTCAGTGGGGACAGAGGATAGTGATCAGAAACACCCAACACTGTTGCTGATGAAGGGACAATCTCAGAGGTAGCAGTGAGGAGGGCCAGTGGCTCTACCATCTAAAGGTTGTAGTCTTGGTTGGGGTAAGCTTCCAGGATGAAGCTGCATGCATGCACAGAGATAAGAGAGGGCCCAATCAGCTACACGCTCCTGGCCAACCCTGAGGCTTTGTGTATGTGCAGAGGAAATGCAAAAGGGCATAACAATAAGTTAAAGCTGGGTAAGAGTGAAAATGGTGACTGAAACTGTAAATACACTCCCCCAGAAAACACAGATCTGTCAGTAGAGGACAGAAGAGCTAGTTTAGTGGCTTGAGGTGGTTGGACACAAGCTCTGTTTGATCAGTGGCTAGTCACTCAGTTATGAAGTACATGAGGCAAGTACTTCAGGAAGTCAGAAATAAAAATAACCAAATAATGACAGAAGTTGTAGCTATATTCTGCTGGAGAGACAGATTTCATGGATTTAGCCCAGACAAATTACTAATCGGAGAAACAATAAACATAAACAAATAGAAATAACAGTAGCCTGCAGGGGGGATTAGAATTCAGACAAGATATTATCTGAAATGTCCAATTTACAACAAGAACAACAACAACAAATTATAAGACACACAAAGAAATGGAAATGCATGACCCATACTTGGAAAAAAACAGTTAATATAAATTGATTCTGAGTGAGTATTGATACCGAATTTAGCAGACAAAGATTTCAAAGAGGCTGTTATGAGGATGTTCAAAGAACTAAAAAATTATATTTAAATAATTCAAAGAAATTATGATCACAATGAATCAATAATAGAGATTCTCAATAAGGAGATAGAAATAATAAGAACCCAAGGATATCCTGGAATTGAAGAATACAGTAACAACCCAAAGTAATCTATATAACCAATGCAATCCCTATCCAAATGCCAACAACATTCTTTTTTTTTTTTTTTTTTTTGCAGTAACAGAAAAATCCATCCTAAAATTCATATGGAATCTCTAGCAATCAAAACAGTGTGGTACTGGCATAAAGACAAACATGTCAACCAATGGAATAGAATAGAGCAGTGGTGCCTAACATTTTTGACAGCAGGGATGAGTTTCAAAGAAAACATGTTTTCCGTGGAATGAGGGGGAATATGGTTCAGGCGGTAACGTGAGCTACGGGGAGCGGCAGGTGAGGCTTTGTTCACTCGCTTGCTACTCTCCTCCTGCTGTGTGGTCTTGTTCCTAACAGACTTTGAATCAGTACCGGTCTGTGGCCCAGGGACTGGGGACCCCTGCAATAGAGAGCCCAGAAATAAACCCATACGTATGGTCAAGTGACTTTAAAAAAAAATTTTTCTTTTTTTTTTTAATTGTTGGCTGCATTGCAAAGCATGTGGGATCTTGGTTTCCTGACCAGGGATTGAACCCCTGTCCCCTAAAGTGGAAGCATGGAGTCTTAACCATTGGATCACTAGGGAAATCTCCATGTTTAAATGATTGTAAATGATTTTTGACAAAGATGCAAAGACCGCAACAAAAAAAGGACAGTCTTCTCAACCAATGGTGTTGAAGGCTTCCCTGGTGGTCCAGTGATTAAGAATCTACCTTGCAATGCAAGGGACACCAGGTCTATCCCTGGTCCCGGAAGATCCCACATGCCATGGGGCAACTAAGCCTGTGTGCCACAACTACTGAGCCTGTGCTCTCGAGCCCATGAGCCACAAACACTGATCCTACGTGCTACAGCTACTGAAGCCCATGCAGCTAGAGTCCATGCTTCGCTGAGAGAAGCCACTGCAATGAGAAGCCCACACATGTACCTAGAGAGTAGCGCCCCCTTGCCACAACTAGAGAAAGTGCATGCGCAGCAACAAAGACTCACCACAGCCAAAAAAATAAAAATAAATAAATAAATCTTAAAAAAATACAAGTGGTGTTGGCAAAACCGAATATCCATATGCAAGAAAAGGAGGTTGGACCTTTACATCACCTACAACAATGGACTCAAAATGGATTCAAGACCTAAATGTAAGACTGAAACTATAAAACCCTTAAAATATTGCAATATAGGAGAGAATCTTCATGCCATTATACCTGGAAATAATTATTTGGATATGATGTCGAAAATATAGGCAACAAAAGAGAAAATAG
Source organism: Muntiacus reevesi (assembly GCF_963930625.1). Taxonomy (NCBI): domain Eukaryota; kingdom Metazoa; phylum Chordata; class Mammalia; order Artiodactyla; family Cervidae; genus Muntiacus; species Muntiacus reevesi. The sequence goes on from NC_089268.1 coordinate 13,240,930, forward strand.
ATAAATTGGACTTCATCACAATTAAAAATTTTAGCTTTTTCACACCAGGTTTGCTGCCAGGACACAGGTGTCGTGAAAACCACCGTTAAACCTAAGCAAAAATGGGAAAGGAAAAGACCCATATCAACATCGTTGTCACTGGGCATGTAGATTCAGGGAAGTCCACCACAACTGGCCATCTGGTCCACAGATGTGGCAGGATCGACAAGGGAACAGTTGAAAAGTTCAAGAAGGAGGCTGCCGAGATGGGAAAGGGCTCCTTCAAATATGCCTGGGTCTTGGACAAACTGAAAGCTGAACGTGAGCGTGGTATCACCATCGATATCTCCCTGTGCAAGTCTGACACCAGCAAGTACAATGCTACCATCATTGATGCCCCAGAACACAGAGAGTTCATCAAAAACATGATCACAGGCACAGCCAAGGCTGACTGTTGCTGCTGGCGTTGGTGAATTTGAAGCCGGTATCTCCAAGAACAGGCAGACCCCTGAGCATGCCCTTCTGGCTTACACTCTGCGTGTGAAACAACAAATTGTGGGAGTTCACAAAATGGAGTCCACTGAGCCACCCTACAGCCAGAAGAGATATGAGGAAACTGTTAAGGAAACATTAAGAAAACTGGCTACAACCCCAACACAGTAGCATTTGTGCCAGTTTCTGGCCGGAATGGTGACAATGTGCTGGAGCCAAGTGCTAACATGCCATGGTTCAAGCGATGGAAAGTCTCCCGTAAGAACGGCAATGCCAGTGGAACCACCCTGCCTGAAGCTCTGGATTGCATCCTGCCACCAACTCGCCCAACTGACAAAGCCTTGCGTTTGCCTCTCCAGGATGTCTATAAAATCAGTGGTATTGGCACTGTCCCTGTGGGTTCCGTGGAGACTGGTGTTCTCAAACCTGGCATGTTGGTCACCTTTGCTCCAGTCAATGTGGCAACTGAAGTGAAGTCTGTAGAAATGCACCATGAAGCATTGAGTGAAGCCCTTCCTGGGGACAACGTGGGCTTCAATGTCAAGAATGTGTCTGTCAAAGATGTTTGTCATGGCAATGTGGCTGGTGACAGCAAAAATGACCCACCAATGGAAGCAGCTGGCTTCACAGCTCGGGTGATTATTTGGAACCATCCAGGCCAAATCAGTGCTGGATATGCACCTGTGCTGGATTGTCACACAGCTCACATCGCTTGCAAGTTTGCTGAGCTGAACAAGAAGATTGATCATCGTTCTGGGGAAAAGCTGGAAGATGGCCCTAAATTCTTGAAATCTGGTGTTGCTGCTGTCGTTGATATGGTTCCTGGCAAGCCCATGTGTGTCGAGAGCTTCTCTGACTATCCTCCCCAGGGCCGTTTTGCTGTGCCGTGATATGAGACAGACAGTCTCTGTGGGTGTCATCAAAGCAGTGGACAAGAAGAGAGCTGGAGCTGGCACGGTCACCAAGTTCGCCCAGAAACCTCAGAAGGCTAAATGAATATTATCCCCAATACCTGCCACCCCAGTCTTAATCAGCAGTGGAAGAACGGTCTCAGAACTGTTTGTCTCAATTGGCCATTTAAGTTTAATAGTAAAAGACTGGTTAATGATAACAATGCATCGTAAAACCTTCAAGAGGAAAGGAAAATGTTTTTGTGGACCGTATGTTTTGTGTGTGGCAGTTTAAGTTATTAGTTTTTAAAATCAGTACTTTTTAATGAAAACAACTTGACCAAAACTCTGCTACAAAATTTGAGACCCATTAAAAAAAAAAAATTGAGACCCATTAAAAAATGTTTAATGAAAAACCTGTGTCTTCTTTGGGTCAACATTGTAACTCCCTATAGTACTACTTTGGTAAGAGTTGCTCATTTCTGGTGAGCCTATTTCTGGTGAAACAATTTTTGATTTATAGGTTTGTATTTCTAGGGTGAAGCTTCAGGTTTGTTAACCTTGTGTTGAGAACTCATCTGTTTTAATCACATCTTAAGCATTGGTGCAACACTTTCTAGGTTAGGACAGATGAGTAAAGAGTAACTATGTTTTTTTTTTAGTAACTATGTTTTATATGTAAGCTAGTTTTTAAGGTCAGATTGTATAGTATAAAAGCTTCCGTTGCATATAAAATTTTGTATGGTGACATAAATGAGTAAACCTATGTCATTTAGTTTCCCAGTTATGAGGATGTGCATTCACATTTATAATATTAAGTAGTTAATCTAAAATGTGAGGCTTAAACAGTATTGAGTATTGCGCTGCTAGAGTTAATTGTATACAGATTCTAGGAAAAATAAAAGATGCTGGAGGCTAAAAAAAAAACTTTAATTCATCAAAGGATTACATCAACAGGGTGAAAAGGTGGCCTGTGGAATGAGAGAAAATATTTGCAAATCATATATCTAATAAAGAATTAATATCTGGAATATATAAAGAGCTTCTATAATTCAGTAAGACCCCCAAAGACCCAAATGGAAAATGGGCAAAGGACTTCAATAGGCATTTCTCCAAAGAAGATATGTAAATGACTCATAAGAACGTGAAAAGATGTTCAACATCACTAATCATTGTGAGTTGCTTAGTCATGTCCAACTCTTTGTTAGCCCATGCACTGTAGCCCACCAGGCTCCTCAGTCCATGGAATTCTCCAGGCCAGAATGCTGGAGTGGATAGCCATTCCCTTCTCCAAGGGATCTTCCTGTCCAAGGGATCAAACCCGAAACTCCTGCATTGCAGGCAGATTCTTTTACAGTTTGAGCCACCAGGGAAACCCTCTGTCATTAGGAAAATGCAAAGAAAAACCATAATGAGATTGCAGTGTCACTTCATTATCACCCCCAGTAAGACAGATGTTATGAAAAAAGAGGAAAAACACTAAAAACCCCCAGAACATAACAAGTGTTGGTGGAGATGTGGAGAAATTGCAACTTTTGTGCATTGCTAGTGGGGATGTAAAATGGTGCAGCTGCTATGCAAAATAGTATGGCATTTTCTAAAAATATCAAGCATAGAATTAACATATGATCCAGTAATTTCATTTCTGGGTATATACCCAAGGGAATTGAAAGCAGGGACACGAGCAGATACTTGTATACCCATTTTCAAAGAAGTCTATTCATGATAACCAAAAGGTAGAAGCAATATAAGCAAGCACCCATTGATGGATTAATGAATAATCAAAATGTGATATATATGTGTATGTGTGTGTATATATATATACATATATAATGGAATATTATTCAACCTTAAAAAGGAAGGAAATTCTGACACATGCTCCAACATGGATGAACTTTGAAGACATTATGCCAAGCAAAGAGAATGAGTCACAAAAGGACAAATATTATATGATTCCACTTATAATACAATACTTAGAATAGGCAAATTCATACAGATAGAAGTATGGTGGTTTCCAAGGACTAAGGGGAGAGGAGGAACAAGGAGTTATTGTTTAATGGTAACAATTTTGGGAAGATGAAAATGTTCTAGAGATGAATAGTGGTGAAGTTTGCACAACAATATGAATGTACTTAATGTCACTGAATTTATACCTTTAGAAATCGTAAATTATATGCAATGTATGAGTTACCACAAAAAGTATAACAACTAAATGAAAAATTCATTAGAGGGGCTTAGCAGCAGATTCTAGATGGCAGGAAAAAGAATCACTGAACTCAAATATAAATTCATAGAAATTACCCAATCTGAAGATCTTTTTTAACTGAAAACAGTGATTGCTGTTCAAAGACCTGTGGGACAACATCCTACAGACATTAGATATACAATATATGTCTAATGGTTGTATCCAAAGGGGAGTTGAGAAAATAAAGGGCAGAACTTTTATTTTAAATAATGATCATAAAATTCCCAAATCTGATGAAAACATGAATCTGTATATCCAAGAATACAACAAACCTTAAGTAAGATTAATACAAAGAGATCCACTCCTAGACACATCCTAGTCTAGTGTTCAAAGACAAAGAGAAAATCTGAAAGTAGCAAGAGAAAAATGACTCCATATATAGGGAGCATTAATTAATACAACTGTTGGCTGAATCTAACCCAAAACAAGGGAGAAGACAGTGGGTTGATGTATCCAGCATGCTGAATGAAGAATTCTATATCCAGCAAAACTGTCCTTCAAAAATGAAACCAAAATAAAGACAATACTAGGTAAAAACAGGAAACATTGCTATGCTCCCTTATAAGATAGACTAAAGGAAATAATTTAGACTGAAAGGAAATGACACCAGAAAATGACCCAAATCCATAGCTAAAAATGAGGAGCACCAGAAATTGTATATACATGGGTTAATATGAAAGACTGTATTTTTCCTTCTTAACTATCCTAAAAACCACAAGATTATGACACTGTATTGCTATGTGATATATATGTTAAAAACGTTGTGAGTAAACTGTGAATGATATAAAAAATAAGAACCAGTATTTCTAGGAAGGGACAGAAAACCATTCAACACAGTGTGCAACAATTATAGTTACACAACTACTAAAGCCCTCATGCCCTAAAGCCTGTGCTCCTCAACAAGAATTGCTGTTGTTCACTCAGCCATGTCCAACTTTTGCTACCCCATGGACTGCAGCACACCACGCTCCCCTGTTCTTCACCATCTCCAGGAGCTTGCTCAAACTCGTGTCCATTGATTTGGTGATGCCATCCAACCATCTCATCCTCTGTCATCCCCTTCTCCTCCTGCCTTCAATCTTTCCCAGCATCAGGATCTTTTCCAGTGAGTTGGCTCTTCACATCAGGTGGCTGAAGTATTGGAGCTTCAGCTTCAGCATCAGTCCTTCCAATGAATATTCAGGGTTGATTTCCTTTAGGATTGACTGGTTTGATCTCCTTGCAGTTCAAGGGACTCTCTTAAAGGGACTAGAGAAGCTTATCAAGATTAGGAAATGGCCACCTGAGATTAATCCCCTGTAAACCCTGCTCACACCCTAATCTTGTCGGAGACCCCACTTCTGAACCACTGTTGTAAAACCCTTCATCATATCCTCTGGGTTTGAGACATAGCAGAAGCCTCCCTTGCAGGCAAAGCACTAAAGTTATCCTTTTCTACTTCATCTAAAACTCTGTCTCTGGGATTTGATTCAGGACCAGTGATAGAGAGACCAAGCTTTTGGTAACAAAACCCTCTGACACTAGCAAGTAGGTCTGGTTCAGTCTCCTGTGGGGTCACTGCTCCTTCCACCAGGGCCCTGGTGTACACAAGAGCTTGTGTGTGCCCTCCAAGAGTGGAGTGTCTGTTTCCCCCAGGCCTGTGGAAGTCTTGTAATCAAATCCCACTGGCCTCCAAAGTCACATTCTCTGGGGATTCCTACTCCTCCTACCATCTCCCTGTGGTTTCTCCTTTGTTTTTGGAAGTGCGGTATCTCTTTCGGTGGGTTCCAGTGTCTTCCTGAGGAGAAGGCAATGGCTCCCCACTCCAGTACTCTTGCCTGGAAAATCCCATGGATGGAGGAGCCTGGTGGGCTGCAGTCCACGGGGTCGAGAAGAGTTGGACACGACTGAGCGACTTCACTTTCACTTTTCCCTTCTATACATTGGAGAAGGAAATGGCAACCCACTCCAGTGTTGTTGCCTGGAGAATCCCAGGTACAGGGGAGCCTGGTGGGCTGCCGTCTATGGGGTCGCACAGAGTCAGACACGACTGAACTGACTTAGCAGCAGCAGTGTCTTCCTGTTGATGGTTGTTCAGCAGTTAGTTGTGATTTCAGTGCTCTCATGAGAAGAGGTGGGTACATGTCCTTCTACTCTGCCATCTTGAACCAATCTCTCAATTTTTGAGCTACTACTGCTATAATCGGTGTCTGAGGATTAAAAGTCATTAACGGTGGTGAAACCAGATAAAGTGTAAAACTTGCCATCTTCTACAACTTACTGTACATATTTCTTGAATATCATTTTACTTAAATACAAATTACTTATTTATCTATAGGTTCATAAAAGCAATTTATTTAAAAACCATACAAAAATTCTTTCAAAAATGTCACTTGGAGTATTAAAATAAATAACAATAGTAATGTATAGTGATATAATGCTATTATAACCACATACATATATACATGCATACATTAGGGAGAAGAAACACTTCTTACAATAGAATGCTGACCATAAAGTCAGAAAGAATCATGGAGTTAGAAGGCTACCATTTAGTAGATTACACAGTGAAAATTGATTTGGGCAGGAGTCATCCTCAAAAGCTAAAACTTGTTGGTAAAGGTTTGATGAGGAACAGAACATGCAGATAGTTTGAAAATACTTGTTAATGGAAAATGAAGAAATAGTAATGTCATGGTAGAGAAACTTAGACACTTCCTTAAACAGCTGAACATGTGATCAACATTACTGTCACTAGTAATGGTACAGGTAGACATCATGCCCCTCTCCTGCCATAAGAGGGACGCAATATCATTTCTATACTATCCTTGCCAATAGTACATGATTCCAATTTAATCATGAGGAAACATTAGATTCCAATTTGGGGGCATTTCACGAAACAGCTTTTTTAAAATGTCAAGGTTATAAACTAGAAACTTTTAGAAACTGTTCCAGATTAAAGAGAACTAAAGAGACATTACATAATTTGATGCATGATACTGGATAGGTCCCTGGACCAGAAAAAAATTTCCAGCTTATTGAGATATCATTGACAAATTAAATTTCAGCTATTTAAAGTGTGCAATGTGATGATTTATGTGTACATTGTGAATGAGTTGCCCTCTCCATGAAGTTAACACATCTATCCCCTCATATATTTACCCCGTTTCTTTGGTGAGAAAATTTAAGTTTTACTCTTTTGGCAGATCTCAATTATACAATATAATATTATCAGCTATAGTCACCATGTTATACATTGCATCCCCAGGCCTTATTCATCTTAAAAATGGCAGTTTATGTACACTTTTACCAACCTTTCCTTATATCCCCCACCCCACACCTCCTAGCCCCTGGCAATCACTTTTCTACTCTGTTTCTCTGAGATTGACCCAACCCCCAGATGCCTGATGCAAATAATACCATATAGTATTTCTCTTTCTCAATCTGGCTTATTTCACTTAGCATGATGCCCTCTGGTTATACCTATGTTGCTGCAAATGACAGGATTTCTCTATCTCACTATGTAAGTAAATATCACACTTTCAATCTTTTTTTTAAACTTTTTATTTTGATTTGGAATAGCCGATTAACAATGTTGTGATAGTTTCAGGTGGACAGCAAAGGGACTCAGCCATTCATATACATGTATCCATTCCTCCCCAGACTCCCCTCCCATCCAGGCTGCTACATAACTTTGAACAAAGTTTCATGTTCTATATAAAGTTTCATGTTGGTTATCCATTTTAAATGTAACAGTGTGTACATGTCCATCCCGAACTCCCTAACTATCCCTTCCCCCTAGCAACCATGTTTGTTCTCTAATATACCACTTTTTCTTTATTCATTCATCCAAAAAAATTATTTACTACAAAGTACATTATGGGACAATTGGTGAAATATAAATAACATCTGGAGATTAAAATATCATATCAGTGTTAACTTCCTGATTTTGATAATTATACTATGGTTAAGGAAGAGACTATCCTTATTCTTGTGACATAAACAGTTAAGTATTTAGGGATCAAGAGGTATCATGCCTACAATTTACTTCAAATGGTTCATAAAAACAATGTGCTTATATTATTGTTTTTCAATTGTTCAGTTGCTAAGTCCTATCCAACTGTGCGACCCCATGGACTGCTGCATGCCAGGCTTCCCTGTCCCTCACTATCTCCCGGAGTTTGCCCAAGTTCATGTCCATTGAATCAGTGATGCCATCCAACCATCTCATCCTCTGTAACCCTCTTCTCCTTTTGCCTTCAGTCTTTCTCAGCATTGGGGTCTTTTCCAATCAGTCGGCTCTCCAAATCAGTGGCCAACGTATTGAAACTTTAGTTTCAGTATCAGTCCTCCCAATGAATAGTCAGGGTTGATTTCGTTTAGGATTGACTGGTTTGATTTCCTTGCAGTTCAACGGACTGTCACATCTCTAGCACCACAGGTTGAAAGCATCAGTTCTGAGCTGAACCTTCCTTACGGCTCAAGTCTCACATCTGTACATGACTACTGGAAAAACCATAGCTTTGACTATAGGGACTTTTTCAGCAAAGTGGTGTCTCTGCTTTTTAATATGCTGTCTAGGTTTGGCATACCTTTCCTTTCAAGGAGCAATCGTCTTTTAATTTCATGGCTGCAGGCACCATCAGCAGTGATTTTGGAGCCCAAGAAAATAAAACCTGCCACTGCTTCCACTTTTTTCCCTTTTATTTGCCATGAAGTGATGGGACCAGATGCCATGATCTTAGTTTTTTATTGTTGAGTTTCAAGCCAGCTATTTTTCACAAAGCCAGTTTAAAATGAAATTTCAAAGAAAAGTAATTGATGATGACAGCCTTGTATTATATTGTTTTACTTGAATTATCCAATGTGTTAGAACACAAATGGTGTGTGTGCATGTGTAAAAATGAATGTGGACTGAAGTGTAATGTAGGCAAAACTGAAAGAGCATCTTACATTTTCCCAGCCTAAAAGGGCATCTAAATAAGATGTGGCTCTCAATGTCACCAGCTTCCTCTTTTTGCATCCTGTACTCATTCTGATGCCATCAAGGAAGAATTCTTATCTTGTGAGTCCTTTTGGAAACTACAAAGGAAGGCTATGAACATTTTGAAAAGAGTAAACATATTGTTTACCAAATAAAACTGTTGGGAAGAAAACTTTGTATTCTGCACAGATGGAGCCCCTGAGATGCTTGGTAAAGCATCTCATTTTACTACTTTCAAAAGAAAGGAAACTTCTTCACACCACTCATTATCTTTCTACTTAGACAAGCACTGGCAAAAAGATTCTTCTAACAGCCCTGTAAAATAGCCACAAATGCCATCAACTTTATCAGAGGCAGATCGTTGAGTCAAATGCATTTAAAATTTGTTTTGTAAAGATATGATAGCAAAATATAAATTCCTTCTGTACCACATGGAAGTTTGCTGGTTTTCATAATATATGCCATCAAGCACATTTTCAAACTAAGGGCAGAAGTTTTACTTGAACTGAAAGTTTAAAAACAAAGAAGGAAAAGAAAATCCACTCTTGGGACATTATGAGAGTTTTGTTTTTCATGTATGGCTTACCTGACATATACTTTTGATCATGTGAATGAGTTAAACCTTTCAATTCAATGTTACGAGGTCAATGTTATAAATGCTTCTTAAAAAATTTAAAAAACATTTTCAGTTAAGTGATTAATAAGGAAGAAACTGGAAGATATGCTTTTCTAAGACAGAGTTGTAATATAAAATTCTGTCAAATTTTTTTGAAAAGAGAAATCTGCAAATTTCTGGAACACTTTAGAAGTCTTTCAAAAGTTATTTCTACCTTATGGCTTCTAAGTTGAACCACAGATATGCAGTCCATTTCTTTCTTAAATAAACTGAATCAAAGATGTTAAGATGTTGATCTATCCAAAGATGAATTCATTCATCTTTGAACAAAAAACTACAGTTGAAGTTTTAGCTCAAACATACTGGAAGAATTCTAGTATTCCTTGAAAAAGTATTATTCTTGTCTTGATTCAAAAAACTGTTGAAGGTTTAACTTCATTTGCAAAAATAAACTTTTAAAAAAATATTTAATTTCATTTTTATTTATTTGGGTGCACCAGGTCTTAGTTGTGGCATGCAGATCTTTGGTCTTCATTGCATCATGCAGGATTTTTAGTTGCAGCTTGTGGGACCTAGTTCCCTGACAAGGAATGGAACTCAGGCCTCTTGCATTGGGAATATGGAGTCTTAGCCACTGGACCACCAGGGAAGTCCTTCCTGCTTTTTTTTTTTTTTTTAATCTTTGGTCAGTTATCTCATTTCTTTTCCCACACTTGACCTGTTCTAGAACCCTGCCCAACATGCATGCACAACTTTTTGCTAAGATGGATTCCACCACAGAAACCTGTAGGGGTTTGTCCACACTTACTATGGGGTTGTGCCCCCTCCTTTTTTGACCCCTAAGGAGCCTTCCTGCGCATGTGCAGGCAAGGAAGTTTTCCTTGATCTCAGGAGTGGTGATTTTATCTCTTTATTTCAGCACAGCTCAGCTTCTGTCCTTGGAGTGTCTGGAGAAAGCAAAGCTTCAATTTTACTCCAGTTGAAAAACACCAGCTTTCCAGTACAGGGGCCCATCCATCTCCTACCTCAATGCCATTCACTGGAAAAAGACCAGGCCTATGGGAGAACATAAGATCAGAGTTGAATTTATGAGTGTGAAGTTGTTGCAGGGAAAAGCCCATTCTGACTCCATATTGGAGGTGCTTCTTAGACTTGCTTTTCATTACTTTGTTATTATAATCATTTGTAAGTCCTGCCTCAGAGAATCCTGCTCCTCTGCCTGACTGTTAAAGCGCCTTTGTTCAGAGTCCTGTCCACCTGTAGATGGCAAGAGGTAAGAAATTAACACATCCCCTGTCTGAGGCTTGCTATTCTAGGAGATATTTGCAAGATCAATGGCCTTTTTATTTTGTTTCCTCACCTCCCCCCATCGCTGATCTATTAAAAAAAAACCTGGCAAGATAGTTATTTTGATATAATAGTCTTCCAGGTTCTCAATCAGCTCTCCAAATGAAGTTGCATTCCTTGCCTCAAGCCCTGATCTCCGGTCATTGGCCGACCCCGGGGTGAGCAGAGGAAGCTTGGATTCCGGTAACAAGGTGACACCGAGGAAGCTCAGCAAACTTCTGGCCCCACTGGTCTGAAGATCAGAAGAGGAGCTTGGCATGGGAAGCCATCTGTGTCCGTACGGTAAGAGGCCATAGGCAGCTCTCCTCTTCCTCTGGACCTTACTTCAATATCTATAGAGGTTGCACTGTTTCTCTACGTTGGAGATAACAGCAGTGAACAAGGTTGGGTGTGTGTGCCTTCAAACCATTTTACCCTTTACCTCTCTAAACTTGTTCTTAATCTGTAAAATTAAGACAATAATGAAACTGAGAGAGGAGTTGATGCGATGCCACTTGACCTTTTCTGTTTTTCACGTTTGTTTCTGGTCCTCTAGAGCCAGAAGACTAGATACCAGGTTACTCTCGCTTTTATAGTCCGTCCGCGTCGGGTCTTCTGCGCAGGCGCCCTGGACCGCCCCGGGGCAGGGTGGGGTGGGTGGGGCGGGCCCGAAGCCGAGCAGGTCTTCCCCGGGGCCAGGGCCCGCGAGGGGTGGAGGGAAGCAGGCTGCCCTGACGTCATCAGGCTGCGCGGCCCGCAGGGCGGGACCCGAGCGCGACAAGGCGGCCAGCGGACCGGGGCGGGCTAGTGGGGAAGCGAAACTGAGGGAGGAGGCGGCGGCTCTGGCAGTGGCTGGGCCAGGCCTGGCGGCGGCGGCATCGGCGGCCTAACCGCCCCCCCTCTCCGCTCCTTGGCAGGTCGCCCTCTTCCCTCAGCGTGAGTGCCGACGCGCGGCCCCGGGTGGGGGGGCGGCGAGCGGGCGGGCGCGCGGGGCTCAGCATCCTCACGTCCGCCGCCGCCGCCTCGGCCCCCGCGCTGGCGGTCGTGACCCTCGTCGCCTCTTCTCTCTCCCGTCCTCCCTTATACCCCCCGTCTCTTCCCCCGCGCCCTGTCTCCAGTCCACCAGCCGCTGCTGACACGTCTCTGCGCACATATTCTTCACACACTCACGTTGTCTGCAAATGAGAAGGCTGGCCGGGGGGGGAGGCGAGCTCATTTCTTCCCTCTCGTGATAAGGGGTGGCGGTGCGAAACCCAGGCCTGGGGAGATGGAAAGGGGATGTGAACCCCTTCCCTGGGAGAGCAGCGAGTCGAAGCCGGCCTTCTGCCTTCCTCTTAGGAGTTCCCTGCATTCTTATGGATGTGTAGGTCACTTGAGCTGTGGTGGGTAGGTCGGTTGTCTGCGCGGCCTTCCCCTCTCGGGCCTCAGTTCCTTGCAGTGGCAAAGGAAAGAGGGTTGGATAAGGTGGTTTGGAAGGTCCAAATCCAGGATGTGTAGGGGCGGAGCACCAGTGTCTCCTGCCTTTTGCACAGTTTCCACTCCTTTTCTTGCATCCATCTCAACACAGTTCTTGAGTTTCCTGTGCTTCCAGTCTCCCCCAGAGGTGCTAGGAATCAGAGGGCCCTTAGCTTAGGTTATGGGCCTCGGAGGTGGTGGTGGTTGCGGGGGCGGGGGGGGGGGGGAAGAGCTTTTTAAGACCCTGCCTTAAAGTTAAATGTAGCTCAGCCTGGTTTTGCTTTGTTTGTTCAGCATCTCCTGTTCTTCCTTCTTCCTCAGGATAGCTCCTGCCTGTGCCTAGTTAAGAGGCTGCCTCCTTAGAAAGGAGGAGATTGTGTGTTGGGTTGGCTGGCTCATCCTTGAGCTGGAGAGAAGTGAAACGTGATTGATGTTTGAATCATGAGAGATCAGTGATATCTTTGGATTTCAGCACTCTGTTCCTGTCCTGACCCATGCTGTTCGCCTGCCCTTGTGCCCCAGCAGCTCCCCTTCCCCCAAGGAGTTGCAGGCCAGCTGAGCACCCACCTGTTTGCTCTTATTTTTGAGTACTTTCTCTTTTCTGAGTCCTCTTATAGCCAACAGTTGTGTATAAACCACTCTGTTTTCACCTACTCTTGTTTTTCAATTTAATCATTCCTTGAGGAATGATTTCAGGAATCTCATTATTACTTCATTCCATCTCATTTTCCCCCTCCTGTTTGCTTCTCATACTTACCCACAGGCATGGATGATGGTGACACGGTACCTCGCCTCCTTCAATTCTTTTTTTGTGGAGGCGGGTGCCTGTTCTTAAAATTGCTGGTTTTGTACCTGAGTCCTATGATATAATAAGTCTGGTCCTGCTAACTTTCCCACTCTTCTGTTTTTTCAGTCAAGTCAACCGCTGCTTCCATTCCTTACTCCATTCAAACACTTTCCCAATTCTCCCATGTTTTCAAACATCCTGAAGAAAACCAAAAACCAGTATTTGTATCATATTGTGTAATCTCTTAATTTTCCTGGTGAAATAGTGCGATGGAGTAGACTTTCTGGGATGGTCTTTTCACCTTGAAAATAGTTGTTGATATTCATTAGGTTTCATGATTAATTTCCAGTGTACTTATTGTCACACGTGTCCCTTCTTGCATCAGAACTATAGAATAGCAAGTACCTAAGGCCTTTTTTTCCCTTGTGGCTTGTGGAGTTGATCCATGACTTTTTAGTATTTGACACCAGTGGCCCAGAGACCTCTGGGTCTGTGAGCATCACATTTTCCAATAAAACTGACAGCTCTTATTGAAAACCAGAGCTTGGCTAGCCTTCCTGGATATCATTCTGAGGAAGAAGCTGTTCAAGCACTGGCACTGGCAGCTGTTTGGAGTTGCCAGCTTTCATCCCATTAATGGTTTACTCTCTGGAATTCCCTGCTGTGATCCTAGTGGCTCTGACCAGGGCAGCTGACTATCTGGATTTATGGTTGCAGTAACAATGAAGAGGAGAAATGATTCAGAATGCACTGCCCCTCTCAAGAAACAGAAGAAAAGAGTTGCTGAGCTTGCCCTGAACCTTAGCTCCACATCTGATGATGAGCCTCCCTCCTCTGTCAATCATGCAGCAAAAGGTAAGCTTGCTTCTGTGGTCAGAGATCACTGACCATCTGACTGCTTGAATCCCTGATGCCTCAGTTGGGCAGAATACAGTCCACTGCCCCATGAGGAAAATTCGGCAAATTCTACTGAGCTATATCGGCTGTAGACTTTCTGTTTTGCCATTCTCCTGTTGGGAGTTGGGAATGTGTTATAACTAAAATACTGGACTTTCTACAGGTGTGCCTTAGTTCTGTTGTGGTCCTTCAGTGAGTGGCACTCTTTTGCTGCCTTCAGCCAGGTGGATGTAGTGGTGAGCCTTGAGTGCCCCTTGCTCTCAGCTGTTAATGATCCTGGGGCTCTTTCACAGGGCTGGGCTCTTTGCTGTGGTGATCTGGCTTAACTTCCCTCAGGTTTTTGCATTCTGTTTTCTTAGTTCCCTTGGCAGTTATGGTCAGAAACACCCGAAGGAATTGGAGCATCGCTGTGTTCACTGTTTGCATTAAGCTTTAAGAATTTCACTGATCTGGGTGAAATGAGCATTTTACTTTGCTTGTTTTCCAGGGTTATAGATGTTCAGTTTCCGCAGGTGCTTTCTGTGAAGCTTTCTTTCTCGGAGCTTGCCTGAAATACCAAACAATTAGCAGTAGCCCTGTTTGCATTTTCCTTGCATTGCCAGCTGTGTTAACTCCTCTAACAGTACTGTGAACTGGGTAGCTTAAAACAACAGAAATATATTCTCCAGACTTCTGGAGGCTGGAAGTCTAAAATGAAGGTTACAGCAGGGCCTCACTCCCTCCCAGGACTGTAAGAAAGAATCCTGCCTTGCCTCTTTTTGTTTCTACTGCTGCTAAGTCACGTCAGTCGTGTCCAACTCTGTGTGACCCCATAGACGGCAGCCCACCAGGCTCCCGTCCCTGGGATTCTCCAGGCAAGAATACTGGAGTGGGCTGCCATTTCCTTCTCCAGTGCATGAAAGTGAAAAGTGAAAATGAAGTCGATCAGTTGTGTCCGACTCTTCGCCACCCTATGGACTGTAGCCTACCAGGCTTCTCCGTCCATGGGATTCTCCAGGCAAGAGTACTGGAGTGGGGTGCCATTGCAGTCTCCTTGTTTCTGCTAGTTGCTGGCAATTCCTGGTGTTCTTGCAGCAGCATAACTCCAGTCTTTGCCCCTGTGTGTGTCTGTGTTCAAATTTCCCTCTTCGTACGAGGATAGCAGTCATTGGATAAGGGCCCACCCGAATCCAGTATGACTTCATCTTAATTTGATTACATCTGCAGAGACCCTGTTTCCAAATGCCATGTTCCCAGTGCTGAGTGGATATGATGTTTTGGACGCCCAGTACCCCCAGCAGTCTTGCATTTTGTATCCTTTGCTGGATCAATGGTAAATTGGAATGAAATTTGGTAACAAATTGGTGACTGAAATAGTGTGAAGCATCCCCTTGAGGGTGATAGAAAATACAGTTTATTCTCAAGAGGCTGGCTAATTGAAGGGTGGTTACTCATCAGGTGTACTGAGTAGCTGGTCCAGAAGGGAGGAACTTGATAGACCTTGCAGACAGCTAATAAAGCATTTGGTGCGGCCTTGATCCCCGCTAGATAAGAGACTCTTCTTATAACCTTCTGTGTGGGGATAGGTGCGCCTTTAAAGTTGTCACAGATTTTAGGGTGGGTGGGAAAGGGTTTATGTCATTGAGGTTGCTAATTTGGGAAGGCAAAAATATATTGGGCAAATCGGTTCTGGCAACTGTTGAGGAAGGGGATTTTGCTTATCACCGGGGATTTGAGCAACTTGAAGGTAGAATCTTCAGTCTTGAGCAGGAGAAATGGCCTGCGTGGGGGAAAGAGAATGTGTGCCTAGGGGAATACTTAGGTGGTGGAGGTATCTGGTCCTAAGTGGATCTCAGGGGACATTTGCTCTCAAGAGAATGACTCCCAGGAGATGAAGGTGTATACTTAACACTTTTTTTTTTTTTTCTTAACACTCTTTCAAGGGAACCAGTCTAATTTAAATTTCAAGCTTTTAAAAATGTGACTGTGAATTGCGATTATCCCCCCTCCCTTCCATTCTCCCACAAACTCCCCTTAATTCTGCCAAATGGCTTTAACCTTTTCAGAAGTAGCACCATATGACTCAGTCAGGTTTGACTGTTTCTGTTGTGTATACAGAATGGAAATCTAGAGGTGGCCAGTACGTTGTATATGTCTGGCAATAGGTCATTTGGTCCCTTTAATTTGCAGAAAAATGAGGCAGAGGCAAACATTGTTAACTTCCCCGGTGAGCTTATTTTAGGGAGGGGCAGTTCCACAGAAAACTCTGAGGATGAGTGTCTGGTGTCTTCATCAGCAAGACTGCTGTCTGTGCCCCTCCCCCTGCAGCCACATGCCTGGCATGGAATAAATGGCTCAGTACATATGAAATGGTTGGATGGCATCACCGACTCAATGGCCATGAGTCTGAGTAAACTCCAGGAGTTGGTGATGAACAGGGAGGCCTGGCGTGCTGCAGTCCATGGGGTCGCAGAGTCGGACATGACTGAGCAGCTGAACTGAACTATTTACTAAATAGAACTGATGGAAAGCAACAGTGGTATCTTTTCTAAAACCCTTAAAACGCTTCACCTCTTTGATTGTGCCTACCCCTGCTCCAGTCTGCAGAGGATCATTTCCTTAAGTACTTTGCATTAATATCATCTCCTTCTGTGTTGATTCTCTCAGACATCCCCTGGACAGTGTGCTCCGGTAGTTTTCTGTCTCCCCAGAAACTGCACATCCCCTGAGAGCTCTCTGTGGCTTTCCTGTTCAAGACACTGCATTAAAGCAGGTGTGTTTCCTCTCCCACCACTTCTACCTGGACATTCTGTTGAATAGATGATTGAAAAATGCTCTTTAGGGAGTTCAGGTAGAAAAACAGAAAATCAGTAGTTGCTGTTTCTGTCTGTCTGGGCCTTGTTTGTGCTTCTTTTGCTAGATCAATGTGGTGACTCATTAATAGGTCTATTTAGTTTAATCAGTTTGTTTATTTTGCATTATTGACAGGGTAGCTGCATTGCCAGTCTGAGACTGACGTCTGACCAGACTAAAGAAGAAAAGGGATGTTGTTGTCATGGCCACTGGGTCATCGTGTGTTGAGAGGAGTTTGAAGGCATTTTCAAGCCTAAATAAACTATTGGAAATTAAGCAAGGAGAGGCAGATGGCAGTCATTTTGTTCTTATCCTGGATAAGTTGGTCTAGACCCCGAGACAATTTCCTTTTCTCCTCAGCTGCTCATCTTGTGTGGGCTCCCAGCCCTCCCATAGCGTGTTGTTCTGCAAGTTGCTGGGCTCCTTCAGCCCAAAGTGCCTTCCCCTCCACCAGGTTTAATTCTTCCCTAAATAGGCTCTTTCCCCTGAAACACCATCGTTTTCCTGTCAGCCCAGATTCATGACCTTAATCAAAAACTTCCTTTATCGGTATCTGTTTAAATTGCTCTAACGAGTTGCCATTTGTCTGGCATGAAGGAGAAATTGAGTCTTTAAACAGGAGTGAGTGTATTCCACAGCAGTTGTTAGGCAGCATGTGATGTTTATTGAAGTACGTAATTTATTCTTCTGCATCCGTGTGCTGCTCACCTTGACCATTAGTGGTTGGAGCTGTCCCTCCTTGTGTGTTGTCCCTGTCATTTTTAATCCTGACATGTTTGACCTGCTGTTATATTATGAAGAATTCTGTCAGTAGCTGGGAAACCTCTGATTCTTCTCTAAAATAAACCTCTTGTCTTTAAAATGATTTAAGAGTAATGACTTCTATCAGGTAGAGAAGAAATCATAAGTGAAACGCGGAAGAATGTCTTGAGCTCTCGGGTAGGTTTTAGAAGGGAAGCTCCTGGGGAGTAAATGGGAATACCACCCAGCTTTGGCCAGTTCTTAATGAAACTCATGATTTTAATAGACCGATCTTATTACTCCTGTTAATTTATATCCTCATTATAAGATTGTCTGATCAATATTTGCCAAATCCTTATCAGTCTTGGGTGGCTAAACTTCCTCTTTAGCTCCTGCTGCAGCCGAGACAGGTGTCTTCTTTTCATCTGAAAAGAGTGGCCCCAGAGACCCAGGGGTGAAAATGAGTAGTGGCCGTGGCAGTCTGTGGACATCAAGATTGTTCAGGGCACTTGGCTTCAATGGTGTCAGGCTAAGAACAGGCTTTAAATAGCACATGAAATAGAGAAATAAGGCTTATCTGCTAATCCAGCACACTGCTCCATCTCACAAAGAAAAGCCTAGTCGGATATTTTAGCTCCCCTCAACCTCATTCTCAGACCCTGGGCGGGACAGCTGTACTCTAGGTAACACCTTGGAAAGAGGAATGGTGTGGAAAGATCTTTGTGCTAGAGTCCAGGAATATTGCACCCGAGCCACCACGGGTTTGCCCAGTGAGCCCTGCACCCAAATTTGGTTCTCCCTGTCATTTTGGTCCAAAAATGTTATGAAGACAAAACAAAAGATCTCTCTCTCTTTGGGATCTGAGGGTGGCAGGAACCCTGCATGCCCGGGAATGGTAATCATACTGTTGATGGGTGCCCACTGATGAATCCTTAAGCAAACCTAACAGCCTGGCAGCTCCCTAGAGCTGGACCAGGACCAAGGGCACATTGTCTTGTGAGAAGGATACCAGGCTTTCCTCACCTTTATATAGATAGATGTGTGAGTCTCCAGATGGCTGGTGAAAGAAATAACAACTGATGTAACATTGTACCTTCTAGGCTAGCCACAGGATCCCTGGGCTTCCCTGAGAAACTTGAGGGCTGTGCGCAGAGCTGCCGCTCCTGAGCTGTAGGCAGGGAAGCAACCAAGGAGAAAGACGCTGCGCTTGGGAAGCACAGTGCTTCAGCGTGCGGGAGCTCTGCTGAGCGCACATCTCTCCTCTGCATGGGCGATGAGCGGCCCAGCCTTAGTCTTGAGCTGCTCAGGTCTTTCCCCTTATATCTGCTGCCCTCTGAAGATTACTCTGGAAACAAATTCTGCACAAGGCTTATTGAATGAGACTTTATTTCCTTATCGTTTTTTTCCTTTAACCCTAATTTTGAAACTAATAATATATTCTTATTTCTTACACAGAAAATGCAGAAAAGGCAAGACAGAAAATAAATATCACCATACCTATCAGTTTCCATGGTTACTCATTGTTAACGTTCTGGGTCTTTCCTTCTGCGTAGCACTCTGTGATGTGTGCTGCATTGGCCCATGTAAGCATGTCGGCTCCTTGTTGAGGGAATTGGAGAGTTACCTGAAGAGGACGAAGGCCGATTTGGTGCCTCTCATTCAGGAATTTTCTCAGCCAACATTCCTCCTCAGAAGCCAGACTTTTGGTTTTAAGTTTATTCTAATTTTTTCACACATGCTCACCTGCTTTTCTTTTGCAGAATGTTATATATACTTAAAAACGCATGTTAAAAAAGAAAAAAAAAAAAAAAACGCATGTTTATCTTAGCTGTTGGATTTTTAAGCTCTCTGGGAGTAGGATTGATACTTTTGGATAGTACTCCATTGTATACAACATGGACCGTTTATAAAAACAGGTCCTGAACCACAGTTGTTGTCTGATCTATTAAACAGTATAAGGTGTCCTTTTTTGGCCTTCTGGGGTACAGGGTGCTAAAGAGTAGTCCAAGGGGAACACAGTTCTCTGTTAGGATATAGGTATTCCATCTTTATGCTTAAATTTTTTTTTGAACCTTAAAAAATTTTTTTAAGACTTCATTTTATTTTTTTTTAGAGCAGATTGTTTCACAACAAAATTGAAAGTAGAAAGGACCTCCTACACCCCCGCCCCTGTGTGTACAGCCTCCTCCATTACCAACATCTCTCTCAGGAGTGCTGTATTTGTTACAATTGATGAACCAATGCTGACACAACATTATGGTTCACTTTTGATGTTGTACACTCTGTATTTGGACAAATACTAGATTGGTGCAAATGTAATTGCAATTTTTGTATTGTTGAAATTTGCCATTTGATACTGGAATACATTCTTAACAAATGTGATATTATACATCATTTTAATGCACATTTCTCGCTTTTTTTTTTTTTTTTTTTGCTAATGTCTTTTTACTTGCTGTTTATCTTTACTTTTTGGACTATGGAAATGATGTTAGACAAAAAGCAAATTCGAGCTATTTTCTTGAGTCTGAAGTCATAAAGCAGTGGAGACAATGCGCAACATCATCAACACATTTGGCCTAGAAACTGCTAGTGAATGTACAATCCAGTGGTGGTTCAAGAAGTTTTGCAAAGGCTACAAGAGCCCTGAAGATGAGGATCATAGTGGCTGGCCATTGAAAGTTGATAACGACCACCTGAGAACGGTCATCAAAGCTGATCCTCATACAACTACACAAATTGTCAAAGAACCTAGCGTCTGCCATTCTGTCTTCATTTGGTATTTGAAGCAAATTGGAAAAGTACCAAAACTCAGTGAGTGAGTGCCTCATGAGCTGACTGCAAATCAAAAAAATTGTCATTTTGAAGTGTCGTCTTCTCTTATTCTATGCAACAGCAATGAACATTTCTTGATCAGATTGTGATGTGTGACGAAAAATGGATTTTATGTGACAGTCAGCAATACCCAACTCAGTGGTTGGACTGAGAAGCTCTAAAGCACTTCCCAAAGCCAAACTTGTACCAGAAAAAATCTCATGGTCACTGTTTGGTGATCTGCTGCCCATCTGATCCACTACAGCTTTCTGAATCCCAGTGAAACCATTATGTCTGAGAAGTATGCTCAGCAAATCGATGAGATGCACTGAAAACTGCAACGCTTGCAATTAGTATTGGTCAACAGAAGGGGCCCGATGCTTCACCACGACAACACCTGACCATATGTGACACAACCAGTGATTCAAAAGTTAAACAAATTGAGCTACTGAGTTTTGCCTCATCCACCATACCTCTTCTTTAAGCATGTCAATGACTTTTTGCAGGGAAAACGCTTCCACAACCAGTGGGAGGCAGAAAATGCTTTGCAAGAGTTTGTTGAACCCCAAAGCATGGATTTTTATGCTATAGGAATAAACCAACTTCTCATTGGCAAAAATATGTTGGTTGTAATGGTTCTTATTTTGATGAATAAAGATGTGTCTGAGCCTAGTTAATAATGGTTTTAAAATTCACAATCCAATACCACAATCATTTTTGCCCCAACCTAATATATAATGGCATGTATCCTTCCCTGTATTTCTGAGGGCTGGATGTCTTACACCACATGTTTGAGGTATTGTAAGAAGGAATGTGCTAAGGGCTTGTACACTCAGTAGATGCTTAGCAAAGATGACAACTGGGTGCCAGTTCTTTAAATTCACTATAGTGAGTATCTAGTTCATTGGTTTTAATGCAAAGCCTCAGTTCAAGTGTTAGAGCTAGAAGGTTAATTGTGGCACAGTCCTTGCTTCCTAGGAGTGACTGTGTCCAGTGGGGTGGCATGTGGTAACTAGCTCTCAGGCAATGTGATGAATGCTGTGCCGACGGTGTGAATACTGGTGCTACTGGAGCTCCGTGGAAGGGAAAGTCAGGCCTGGGTGCTAGGGAAGACTACGTGGTTTTCTGAATGTCAACCCTTTGCGACTCCGTGTTTTCAGAGGGAGATGGATGGATCAGTGCAGACAGGCTTTAGAATTAGAATGTAATTCTCAAGTTATGAATACGTGTATAAAGCCCATTTTGGGTATATAGAGAATTTTTTAAAGTGGCTGTCTTTTGTGCCTTTCCTCAAATATTTCCCACAAGCAGCCAAACTTTGAGTCAACATCTCTTCTCAAGGACCTCCTTTCTTTCTTAAATTGTGCTATGTTGCTAAGTTAGGGTTTTTTTTTCCTTAACATTTATTTAAAATTTTGATAGCTAATGTAGTCACATGGTTCATAAATAAAAAAATATAAAAAGATAGCCACTATAAACTCTAGTGATATAAAAATAGAAGTCAGGCTTAACTTTTTCCACTTGTTCCAAGTAATCATTTTGGTATTCTTTCACTGTGCCTTGACCCCACATGTGTGGCTAATCACTTTTATTGGTCTTGTATATCTTGCCTTCCAAAAGCTCTTTTTATAATTACAAGAAATAAAAATTTTATTCTATTTTATTCTTACTGTCTTTTTTGAGAACATGAAAGTTAGGATGTCATGCTCATGAATATGGTCTCAGTCTTCTGTTATCCAGTTGACAACGTGTCTTCATGGTCTCATCATTTCAATACATAGAGTGGAGGTTCCCAAGTTTTCTTGGTTCTTGACACTTAGCGTTCTTTAACTTTTTTCACTATGCCCTTAAAATACCAAAAGAAATACCTAACAGGTTTGTTAAGTATTTAGGTCTAAATAGCAAGCATTTATATCCTAATAACTACGAGATGTTTGCAAGAATAATATTCATAAATTGAAGAAATTAGAAAATTTTATTCTTTAAAAAAATTTTTATTGTGAGCTGCACTGGATCGTTGTTGCTGCATGCAGGCTTTCTCTAGTTGTGATGAGTAGGAGCTGCTCTGCCTTGCGATGCGAGGGATTTTCCCTGCAGTGGCTTCCCTTGCTGCAGAGCTCCGGCTCTGGGAGGAAGGGGCTTAGTTTTCTGGCACCATGTGGAATTCTCCCAGATCAGAAATTGAACCTGTGATCCCTGCATTGACAGAGGGAGTCTTATCTACTGTTCCACCAAAGAAGTCCCCAGAATTTTATTCTTAAATAAGCATAGTTGCTTATTAATGAGATTTGTATACTTTTGAGCATGGTACAGCTTCTTTAACCTTGGGATCAGATTGAACACTACCACTGTCATTTCATGTTCTGCATTCCTCCTGGCTTGCAGTTTATACCATTTTCAGTGGGAATATGCAGAAATTGTTTACCAGATTTTTTTTTCTTTGTTCACTTTGTGCACCATGGAAGATCTTCATTCCCTGATCAGGAGTCTAACCCCTGCCCCCTGCAGTGGAAGCATGGAGTCTTAACCACTGGACCACCAAAGTAGTCCCCTGTTTAACTGATCTTTGAGATAGAATTTATTTCCAAATTTGGGTGGCTTTGCCTAAGAAACTACCTGAATGAAACTATATTGGGTTGAGATATCTTTTTCTGTTTTTTGGCCATGCCATGCAGCTTGCTGGATCTTAGTTCCCTGACCAGGGATCAAACCTGGCAATGAAAGCACTGAGTCCTGACTACTAGATTGCCAGGGAATTCCTTAACATCTTCTAAGAGGTTCACATATCTATCAAAGAGAAGGAAAGATGCAGTTATAGCGATTATCTAGACTGTGGCTTATCCCACCTTTGGCCAGGAGACAGGTAACCCACCACTTCTAGTAGCTGCTAAGGTGGGTCTTATTTGGAGTCTTTGGGCAACAAAATTGCTGACAAATGACGCTACTGGCTGGACTCACCCAGGCCGGCAGCTCCCTGCTGGAGCCTTCAGTTGCGGCTCCTCTTTTCCCCACCTCAGTGCGGCTGCTTGAACCCCCGTCTTCCCTGTCTTCCCTCTCTTCCTCCTCTTCCTTTCCTATCCCCACCTCCCCCTTCACTTCTTCCCTTCTCTTCCCCCACTTTCACTCTGTGAGCCAGCTCTTCTCTGGGGCTGTGCTGTAGACTGCACCCCCCACAAGTTTGAAGGACCATGAAAACAGAAAGCTAGGAGGTTAGACAATCACAAATTATGATAGATAGTCCCCATGATAGAATTGTTGAAAATGAAAATAGGTATCAGTGTTTGGAAACTGATGTTCAACTAATAAATAGCAACAGAAATAATAATCATATCATTAATAAATTTTTTATTTGACAGTGTGCTCCCAAATAACATTTTTTCTCTTAATCTTCAAACATTTCTATGCGGAAGGTATTGTCATCCCAGTTTTGTAAGAGATGGGAAAGGAAGACTGATATTTTGAACTCCCATTGTGTGTCAGATACCCTTAGGAAACTTCAGTGGCCTTGCCCAAGATTACACAGTTTGTAAGAGGTAGAGACTACTTTTGACTTGGGTCACTTAATGAACTTTGTGTGTGCAATGCATGTACCGAACACTAGTTGTATAAATGAAGCTTTTAGAGGCTATATTGTGCCGTAAACACACCAAAACATTTTCTTTTTTTCTTTTCTAGCATCTGCTACAAGCCTAAGTGGGTCTGACAGCGAGACTGAGGGGAAGCAACGCAGCTCGGACTCTTTCGAGGATGCATTCAAAGCAGACTCTCTTGTGGAGGGAACTTCCTCTCGCTACTCCATGTATAACAGTGTGTCCCAGAAGCTCATGGTATGTCAGCGCTTGGGTTGGGTTTCTAAAGCTCTACCAGCAGAATGAGAGGAGGGAAGCTGTGTTGGCAGGAGAAGCAGCAAAGCAAGGGTGTAAGTTTTCCCTCTGCTTACCAGCTGCTGTGTTTCAGCAGAGAGCGCGTAACCCCTTCTTGATACACGTATCACATTTGAATCATCCATGGGCAGCGGCTGTTCAGGCCTGCTTCTCCTGTCCAGAGCTGGGGCAGCCTTTGGTCTTCTTAGTAGTGAGTTGTTATGAGCATATGTGAGCACATGGATGTGTGTTAGTGGATAAGAAGGCTTCATGCTGAGATTTTTGCTCTAGTGAGTGATCTTAAAAAAAAAAAAAAAGACTAAAATCCTGCTCACTCCCAGATTCCTAAAATAAATGGGAGTAGAGCTGTCTTCTATGTTAACTTCCAAAAGAGGGCCCAGTTTTCCTTTCCACCTTCAGTACCCTGTTGATATACCACAGGAGGAAGGTGGAAGAAAAGACTTGCTTACTGCTCTTATCAGACTTCAGTATATGTGCAAAGGTCAGGGAAATCCAAGTCTGTCTTCTGTCTAGCTTCACGAATGTTACAGTTGACGTCTCCGTTTTCTGTTGGAGTCATTTAAGAATGAGAACTGCTACTTCTGAAGTCATAGTCAGGATTCTGATTTGGGGGCCAAAAACTTCAGGGAAGTGGGAGATGGGAAGGTTGGTGACTCAGACTGTGACCTGGGGAAAGGTTTGTGGCTACTGTAGGAATTTCATCCAGCTGCTGAGCCTTGCAGTGCCCCTTCCACAGGGAATACAGGCCTCTAGAGGAAACAGGACTTTAGGGGTGGAGTTCTTTTATTAGACAAGGGTGTGTGGGTTTGGGGTCTCTGGTTTTAGGGATATGTAACTGGGCCCAGGACTCTAGAGTTTAGTGTAAGCTTTTTAGTTAGTTGTGACATTTAAACAGATGTTTCTGTCCCATCTTACAGTACCATCCATACCTCAGTTTTACATGAAGTGATTTTTCAGTTAATCTCTTGATTAAGTGGGCTCCTTCAAGCCCTCATTGTCCTTCCCTAGTAAGGCCATTTGACTGGTTAAGGGTAAGGTTTAGAAGTTGCCGCTGGAAGCAGTTCCATTTTAAATTATGTTCTCTTTATCAGCTCTGCTTTAGATCTACTTCTCACTTAATCAGATAAATTAGCTGGAAGGGTAGTTGTGCAAATGTCCAGTGAGATTCATTATATACTCCTGGTGCCTCTAATTACAGCTATGAGGTTCCTTCTCATTTATCCAACTTGTGGTTGCCCTAGACTTTCACCCCCAGGATAGACAGCCACAGGGCTCACAATCAAACTGCAGTTATTAGGCTAGAAGGAAAACTTTAGGCCTTACTCATTTATATTTCTCACAATTTAATACAGTGTCTGACACAGTAGAAGGACTGAATAAATGTCTATTTATGTAAGTGCTCCGCTTCTGTTTGCTTATATAAATGCACCATTTACGTCTCTTTTTCAGGCCAAGATGGGCTTCAAGGAAGGTGAAGGATTGGGTAAATACAGCCAGGGGCGGAAGGACATCGTTGAGGCCTCTAATCAGAAAGGTCGACGAGGCTTGGGTCTGACACTGCAAGGCTTTGACCAAGAGCTGAATGTGAACTGGCGAGATGAGCCAGAGGTACCTCGTATGGAGATGAGACGGGAAGACCATTTATGTCTTTATGAAACCATATTAACAAACTAGAAGTCCCCAGAGGCAGTATGATCAGGGTGGTTAGTGGGGATTGGAACTAGTTTCTTACATGGATGATATGGGGGTGTCCAAAATGGAAAAGAGGAGCCTAGGGGAGATACAGTGGGCTATGGATTTGTTTCCTGTTGCTTCATATAAGACTGGGTCTAAGACCAGTGGGTAGAAGATATAGAAAGGCAGAGTGTCTCCACAAAGAACTTGAATAAATAGATACAGCTTTTCACCAGTGATGAACATGCCTAAGGAGGTAGTGAGCTCCCTCTGCTGAAAGGATTCATGTGAGCCAAATGAGGACCACTCTCCCATTGTGTGAGTAACTGGATCAGGTACCCTCCAAGGTCCTTGCATCTCCTCAAGTTTATGATATCCTGATATTAAATAGGTGTTTGTTTATGCCAAATAGCTTTTCTCTTGTGGGTTTATTCTGCTTATCTCCTTGGGTGTGAGTTTGTTTTAATCCTGAATATCTAAAGAGATTCCCTCTGATGGTACAGATAATGTTTTTTTTTAAGTTTATTTTTATTGATTTACTTATGCCCTACTTTATTCCACAGAGGATTTGAAGTGAGTATAATAAAAGTATCTAAAAATAATGATAAAATGTTACCATTATAGAGTTGAAACTAGAGAAAATGAAACACAAATGTCTAGCCTTCCATATAGTTGCTTAAGTTGAGCTTCAGATGTTGCTCTGAACTCTGGAAAATGGATATTTTGTCTCCCTGTTGTTCCAGTTCAGCAAAGAAGTTCTGCGAACCTGTGCATGACAAAAGCCTAATAAAGTGTCAGAGTAAGATGCTGACAAACCAGGAGTTAGTGGATTCTGAGAGTGGTCCTACTGTGTTGCCTTGTAGTTGTAAGGAGACGCGACAATGCAGAATAGGCAAATACTGATCAGTGGGGCTAGGTGTAGGTTTCTGCCTCGGAACTCCTTGGTACTTTCCATGTCCTCGTTTATCTAGAGTGGGTGAAAAGTCCCTACCCTCCCAATAGGGCAGAATTAGAACTAACTTTGCTAAACTTGGAATCTGAAATTTGCTCATAAAATTGTTTTTAATAGAGACAGGCTATTGAAAAAAAAGCGGGTTTTTTTGGCCCTGTTACATGGCTTGTGAGATCTTAGTTCCCTGACTGGGGATTAAACCCTGGCCATGCCAATGAAAGCGCCAAGTCTTAACCACTAGACCCCCAGGGAATTCCATGAATAATTTTTTTTTGAGGCAAGGCTGACCTAATCACCATTTACCATAATTCACTTTTTCTTCTTAAAGATATTCTTTTGGTTAAGAGTTTGCCTCAACTATTTGTTGGTGGCCACGTCTTTTTGTTTTTTGTTTTAAAATTTAAATTTAAAATTTAAATCAATTTGGTTATTTTTGACCATGTGGGATCTTAGTTTCCCAACTAGGGATCAAACCTGTGCTCCCTACAGTGGTAGCACAATGTCTTAACCACTGGATCACCAGGGAAGTCCCACTTCTTTAAGGCAGTTGAGTCTGGGTGGCCTGAGGTGAACGTTCAATTCCTGGAGTCACTGCATGGAGGATGCTCAGTGGCACTGCTGTCCAGGAATATGGAGTGCAAGGTGTGGAGTTTCAGACAGAGTTCACTTTGTGGTAGCCGTAATGTTCAGACTTCCATGGGGAGGTTGAATCTGCTGTTCCTCTCCAAAGGAGCATCCATACTGTGTATGAGCTTCTTTGTAGAGATTATAATTCACAACTTTTATACCTAAAGGAACCGGCTTTGACCAGCAAGAGAAGCCATGATTCATTGCTAGATTCATTGACAAAAGTTTTCAGTAATTTTTCTTTTAAACTTTTTCTCTGTTGATGGTAGTTGACTTGCCCTCAAGACCTTGCATTGAGATACCATTTTATGCTTTTCAGAGCATGTAATATTACCTTTAATCTCATTGCTTCAATTCGCAATGGTGAATCTCTTCTCCACACTTGCTTGGAGGGAAAATGTTAGCTGCCAATGCAGGTTAGCCACCGATTTAGTTTTCTTTTTTTTTTTTTTTCGATTTAAGTTTTATAATCATTGTCTCTTCAGCCCTGTGAACTTAGTTCTGGATGCACGTTAGAATCACCTGGTGACCTCTAAAAATGTCCTTACACCCAGTCCCCACCTGAGACCAGCAGAATCATATACTCTGAGGGGGGTGCCCAGGCATCAGTACTTTTTAAAAGGTCTGCAGATAATGCTAAGTGTGGCCAGGATGAAAACCACAGTTTTAGCTTGGTGAGGAAAGTAACTGAAAAATTCAGAGGAAGCAGCACTAGAGAAGCCAGTTTCTACTGTGTCTTGCAATAAAAGGCATCAGGAAGTGAGGCTCGTTGCACTGTCTTCCTGATGTAATTACCTTGTAGACTTGTGTTCTTCTCTGCGTCCCCATTGCTCTGACTATAGGCCACCTGCGTTAAGGATCATGTCTTTTTACCTCTGTGTACTGAGCACTTAGTTCGCAGTAGGTGTTCATCAAATAATATTGGAACAAATGAAAGAAACTTTGAAAGTTGGAGAAGTTTCTTAGAATTCAAACCAAAATTGGCCCTGGCCTTTAGAAGTTGAACTTCAGAATCCTGACTCTTAGATCTGACACTCCCATTGGCCTCAGCGTCCTGGACACTTTTCACTCTGAGCCCCTCCATCGTTTTGGGGAAAGCCCTGGTGAGTTGGGGCATGGCCCTGAGGGTCTGCCTTACCTGACTTACTTGCCTCTCTTTTGTTTGTAGCCCAGTGCCTGCGAGCAGGTGTCATGGTTCCCAGAATGTACCACTGAAATTCCTGACACTCAGGAAATGAGTGATTGGATGGTTGTGGGGAAGGTAGGAGTTCAGGAAAATGTACTCTGAATTCTTGACACTTCTGACATTTCTCCTCCTCAAACCAGGTGTGTGTATCTGTATACTTACAGTTTAAGAAAAGTGTGAATCTGAGCTTTCTGGCAGGAATAAAGCTGCATCAAGAGGGTGTCAGGAGCTCCATGAATATGCCCCTGGGAGATGTGGCACACAGGGCTTTTTTCCTCCTAGTCATTTACCTTGCAAGGCAGCACAAAATGCATAACTTCTGTTTTCCTCTTGGATGCTTTTTAGAGAAGTTTATTATACACCTGTATATATTCTGGTCACTGCTGGGCACTGTTCCAGGTAGATAAAAAGGACTACCTCTGTCCTCAGAAAAGAATGAGGGAGTTGTTACTAAAGGAATTTGTTTATTCTCTTTCTGTAAAATTGTAAGAGTTAAGTATATAATTTTACCAGATCAGCATGTTCCAGAGAGCAGTTCTCAAAGTGTAGGGACTTCCAGGAATCTCCATCACCCTTTCAGAGGGTCTACAAGTCAGTTATTTTCATGATTCTGACAAGTTACTTGCCTTTTTCATTCTCATTCTCTTACAAGTGTCCTGTGAAGTCTTCCAGAAGTTATGACATGTGATATCACATGTTGAGTGCACATGTGGACAGGAGAATCTCAGTGTCTTGTAGTAAGCCGGATGCTGAGAGCTTTGCAAAAATGGAACCCAGTGCCACTCTTCTCAGTCTTTTTTTTTAATATAGTTTTCATACACGTTTATTTATATTAATATAACATTCATTTAAACTGAACTAGTAAATATTTAAACATCTTGGTGGAGAATCTCAGTGTCTTGTAGTAAGCTGTATGCTGAGAGCTTTGCAAAAATGGAACCCAGTGCCA
Organism: Muntiacus reevesi; assembly: GCF_963930625.1. Classification (NCBI taxonomy): domain Eukaryota; kingdom Metazoa; phylum Chordata; class Mammalia; order Artiodactyla; family Cervidae; genus Muntiacus; species Muntiacus reevesi. Next base: position 13,270,236 of record NC_089268.1, read on the forward strand.
CTCTTCTCAGTCTTTTTTTTTAATATAGTTTTCATACACGTTTATTTATATTAATATAACATTCATTTAAACTGAACTAGTAAATATTTAAACATCTTGGTTTTAACTTATATTAAGGTATATAAACACACACACACGCAAATATACACGTCTATCTCCCACAGAAGCAAAAGCTGTTTGGGATCCTCAGTGATCTTACAGAGTGTAAAACCTGAGAATACCGAGTTTGAGCACCACTGATTTAGAGGCAGCCTCACTCATACATGACACTGAACTCAGCATCCCCGGGAGGCTCCCACACCTTTGTTTTCTGTGACACTGCCAAGTCAGTGCCTGAGGTCCTGCCTTCATACTCATCACAGAACAAGAGGCTTCCTGGTTGAAGGACAGCCTCTGTCATTTGGGGTGTTCCCAAATGCCCCCCATCCTTCTGCCCCCACGCTCTAGGGACAGACAGTTTGGGTGTCTCCTCCCTGTTTGCTTTTCTCAGCCTCAGTGTTCACGAGTCTTGTATCCATATGGTGCTTTCGGGGGAGCCCAGGGGGCTGCTCCTCCTCGTGGCTTTTGGAGCCAAGCCAGAGGGATTTAGGCTTTTCCATTCCCTGTCCCTCAGGGGTTGACGTTCTCTGGCAGGGATTGTTCTGCTCACTCAGAACCCTGGTTTCCCCACCCACCCAGATGCGGTCACATGTGGTCATTACGGGTTGTTTTCTCCCTGCAGAGAAAGATGATTATTGAAGATGAAACAGAGTTTTGTGGGGAAGGCCTGCTTCGCAGCATGTTGAAGTGTAAGGTAAGGCCTCGTGGCTAGAGCTGACACTGAAGATTTTGTATGAGGGGTTGTGCTGGGCTTTTCTTGTTCTTTTGAGTCGGTTGTGGGGAAGTTGAAATTTAGCTAAGATTTTTTTCCTGGAGAGCAGATGTCAGTCTGGCGTGTTTCTGTGAGACGTCTTTTTTCCTGGTGACTCCCCTGCCCTGCAGTGTTGTTCTGTCCCTGTGGTCAGTAGCCAGGAAGGGAACCACTTAATTTCAGTGGGTGGGTTCATCGTAATCCTGAAGGGGGGCTGGCATAGTGGGAGATTTAATCATTCTTCAGTATCAGAGCTGAATTCAAATCCTAGTTTTGCAGCTTTTTTTTTTTCTTTCTTTGCTGAGTGACTTTGAACCATTTGCTTTAGCTTCTCCAAGTTTCCTTATCTTTAAATTGGGAAGAAAAAAATACTCAGTGTTGTTGTGAGAGTTAAAAGAGATAGTTGGTGTTACTCTCCCCTTGATGTCTTCTGACCTGACCTGACTTTGGTCAGGAGATGCATTACCTGGGGCAGGGTGAGCCAGGGAAACTGAGGAGAAAATGAGTTGGAGGAGAAGCAAGGCCTGAGACAAGCCTCACAGAGCTTATTTTTCTGGCAGGTAGAGTGTTGGAAATATCCTCAGGTAAAGTGAGGCTTTCTTTTTCCAGAGAGAATTAGAGGAAAGAGAAGGGTTCCCTGCTGTGAGATAGGTGCCCTCAGAAAAGCCTCATCTTGGTTTGCCTGCCTTCTTTCTGGGTATACCCTTCATAACAAAACTCTAGTCCCTGCCAAATTGCTGGTGGAGTGGAGAAGCAGGCTTGCAGTGAGGGTCAGCAGTGCCAGTAGGATTAATACCACTTACCACGTGGCAGGCACGTGCTTGCTTCCCTTTTATTTTGTACCGTTTTACAAGTGAGGTAGTTGAGAGGCAGAGTGTTCGAGCCGCCTGTCTGGGGTCACATGTCTGATCATTTCAGAGTTGGGATGCAGCAGAGGCCTAGCTCTTCAGAGGGCTGTGAATCTGGCTCATCAAGCTCCATCCCGGAGGGTGATGCTCACCTTGTGGTTCTGATTCTCTCTGGGCAGAGTGTGTTTGATGTCCTGGATGGGGAGGAGATGCGGCGAGCTCGGACCCGGGCCAATCCCTACGAGATGATCCGAGGAGTCTTCTTCCTCAACAGGTTTGCTGGCATTCCCCTCCTCCCCCCACCGCAATGTGCAGTGGTCGATGTTTCCTTTTGAGCCTCCACCCTCCCATCTGTCTGTAACTGAGGTGTGCTTTTCTGTCTTGCTTTGTTGCAGGGCAGCAATGAAGATGGCTAACATGGATTTTGTGTTCGATCGCATGTTTACAAATCCAAGGGACTCTTATGGGGTGAGAACAAGATTTTGCTTCTGAATTCATAGTGCTAAATAGACTTCAGCTTCAGTGGCTCAGAAATTGTCATTTGTGCAATGCTAGGAGAGTGTTCCTGCTGTGTGATGGAGATGCATTTTGTGATGAGATATATTTTGCTTTGAGCTCTTAAGCTAGGGTTCCACAGTGCTTCCTGTGGTCCCAGGAGTGCCCTAGAAAGCAGTTATCTCTAGGGCTTCATGCCCGGAGTCCCAGCTCCCGACTCTGCAGATCCTGCTCTTCACTCCAGGTGGGGGTACCCAGGGCTTGCAGCAGTGGAGGAGGGACATTCCTGACCAGATCAGCAGGTGTGACCTCCATAGGCCAAGGGAGCAGGGAGGTGAGGGCATGGCCTCTCTGCTGCACTGATTAAACATGTATTTATCCAGCCCCTACATTGTGCCAGGCACAGTGCTAGACACCAGGAATACATAGATGTGATCCCTTTCCCCATGGTGCTTAGGTTCTGGACATTCTGGGGACTTGAGAGCAGATAAGGGTAAGGGTTGGGTGTGTGTAAAGCCTCTCCAAGCTCGTCGACGTGTAGAGGCCCGTTGCCACCAGGGAGCTTTAGCCTGCCCTCTTCCAGGGTGGGGTGGAGTTTGAGTGCAGTCAGCCCTCTGTGTCTGTGACTCTGCAGATACAGAGGGCCGGCTGTACACTGCCACTTTATATAAAAACTCAAGCATCTGTGAATTCTGGTGTCTGCTGGGGGTCCTGAAACCAATCCTCTGTCAATACTGAGGGATGACTGTGTACAGTCCTTACAGTGAGTTAATGTTCCAAATTGAATCTTGTGACATCATCTGATTTGGTTGCTGCTGTTTCTGGTATGAGAGGGCAGTACTCTGGGAAATGTCTGAGTGTTGACTGAAATGTGGGCATCTGGGTTCTTTCACTGGTCTGTATAATCAGTATCATGTTTGAAGGTCTGTGTTCATGGTCAAGGGGGCAGATAGGAAGTGCAGGTAGGAAGTCACAGGTGGTGTCACTCAGGTTCATACCTTCTTTGGGTCTCAGCTACCTCATCTCTGAAATTAGCCCTCCAACCTGCCAGAGGACCAGGGTAAGACCAAGAGACTCTTAAGGTTTGTTCCAGCTCTAAAATCTGTGACTTCAAATGTGGCCACTTTTCCTTTCTGCTTCTCTGAACAAGCTTCGGGTGGGATCCTAATTACAAGTGGTGGATCAGAATAATTTTCTACTTTGCTACTCTCATTTTTCTGAACACAGACCCTCCGTATGATAGAGAAAGAAAAAAAGAAATTTCATTCTAGCTTTCCCTTCAGAGTTTCAGAGCATTTTCACCCTGTTAGTTCTCTGACAGTGAAAGGGCCAGGAGCCAGCTGTTCCCAGTCCAGTTTCTCCCTCACTCAGCCTCCTTCTGCTAGGCCCCCGATTGTCCACCGCTTAAAGAAATTTGTTTTCCAAATCTTTATTGCTTCAGCCTCCCCTGCCTGGTTGTTTCCTCCTTGTGCCAGAATGGCAGGTGGACCCCTCCAGCCTTTAGTTATTTCTCCCTCCCACCTCACAGTACCAGCAAGCTGTACACAACGGCTTTTGGAATTAGCATCTTGAGAAAATTACATTGATATAATGTTGATTTAATTTTCTGAGCTCCGAATGATTTCCCTTAAACCCCTGCCTGGCAGAGGAACTCTGTCAGGTTGATGGGAAATCACAGCGTCATTTTGGGCTTTTGAATGTAAACGCCCCCAGCAGCTGGGATCTGGTTATTGTCTTTTGCTGTCAGGAAAATGAAGTAGGCACCAGGGTTGTACCATTCAGGCAGAGGGTGGAGATGTTACGTAGGAAAAGGTGGCTGTGTTAACAGTGCTTCAGGCAGCTTCCTGACTGGCACTGATTGATAGTGGCTATGGAGAATTGCCCTTCCAGAGAAGTTCTTCTACACTCCACTATAAAAGTGATTTCTCTTCAGCTCCTAGTGTTTGCTTCTGTCTGTTCACCCCTGTTTCCCCCCAAGGACTGGAGTGACAGCCAAGCCCAGCAGGCTTGTTGTGTTTAGAGCAGTCCCAGCAGACATGGGAGTGGCAGAAGCCCCAGGCACATGCCCAGGTTTGCTAGAGTCTCAGTGGCTCTTGGATCAGGGAAATTAGAGTAAGAGTGCGGACAGCGTGAAGCCTAGGAAAGTGTGAGGAGGTTGGAGATGGGAAGCTGGAGGGAGGGTCTTTGAGGTTTTTCAGTGTGTTTCTGCTTCTACAGGTTGTGGTAAAAGGAGAAAAGAGGTTAGGGAAATAAAAAGATCATAAACAAGAATTGGAAGGGGCCAGGAAGAGAAAGGCGTTTAGATTCTTTGGGTATATGGAAGCGTATTACATATAAACCAAAACGTTACATGAGGGACTTGTGTGCCTGCGGTTATCGTTGTAGTAAGAAAGCCTTGGCTATGAAGCATAACAGGATACAGAAGCTGAATGTAGATCTTGAAGTTTCAGCGCCGTCTTAGAAGAAATTGGACAGCACTTACGAAGTCCCTGCTGCCTGTGGAGCACTGCACCAGACTGCAGAGAGAAAGGAGGGGAGGAACAAGGGTCTGACTCTCAGGGAGCTGGCTGATCTAGTTGAACTTCGTGTCATCTTAACGTTTGTTCAGTATTGTACCGTTTTTAGGGGTCTTCGACATAAGGTATTTTGTTTAATCCTACAATAGCCTTGAGAAATAACCTACATTAGTTCCAGTTTGTCGTTGAGGAAGCTCAAGCTTAAAGACATAAATCATGTTCTTGCCTTTGACTGCACAGTCAGTAAGTGGCAGAGGTAAGAACCCCGGCCATACTTTCTGTGAAAGGACCTCTGGCCGTGGCCTGCGAGGGTGACACATTTTGAAATTACAGAACAGATTATATTTATGCTGTCTTTTTGGAGGTGAGATGCTCTCATTGATTCATTCTCCTTTCTTCTCACAGTCTTCTTTGGGCCAGCCTCTCACCTGGTGAAGCTGGCGCCTGGGGCTAGGGCATGGTCTGTGGTGAGGAACAGTGTTTTCTCTCTTGCCAGTGTGTGCAGGCCTGAAACTTGTGACACCTGCCTCACTACCGCTTTGCAGCCTGGGAAGTGCTGCATAATATTCTTGGCGTATGCTATTAGGTCTTATTTAGTGTGCAAATGAATACAATAAGAAGATATGAATAATTGATGGCTCAGGAACAAAGAATGTTAGGGTGGTGGAGCAGAGGAAGGGGAAAAGGAACTGATATGTCCCAGCACACTGAGTGGGCTTGCCACAGGGTGATGAAGTGTATTTTTAGCTACAGTCCCTTTCTCCAGAGACTATTTCCACTGTTGTGATCAAGCTAGCTAACCATCATCAGAGGCAAAGCCCTTGTCACCTCGAAAGTGACTGGACTGTGAGCATTAGTATTTCCATTTCTTTCCTATAACTGTTGCCCCTGAAGCCTTCTGATCTTTATCTGGCAGTTAGAGCGCTTTGGACAAGCACCCAGCTATGCCAGACTTTGAGGGAGAGAAGGCTGAGCGGTCTTAGCCCTTCCTGCTAGATGGTCATCAGGGTCCCCTGCAGTCACCCCTCTGGAGCTCAGCCTCTTGTCACCAGTGCAGTTGGCACGTCTCTGCCGTGGAGGCTTGAGACAAGTAGAATTCACCCTCAAGGGCCCAGGTGTGTAGAAAAGTGTAAACACAGTCTAGATCTGCATTCAGCATACATTAAATTTAATTAATTAATTTGGCCAAACTGTGTGGCTTGTGAGATCTCAGTTCCCCGACCAGGGATGGAACCTGGGCCACAGCAGTGAAAGCCCAGTATCCTAACCACGAGGCCACCAGGGAGTGCCCAGCACTTTAAGAATTTAAAGCCACTTAAGTGGCCAAAACTGATCATCAAATACAAATGATGATAGTGTAATGCAGTTATTCTTTAGGTGAGTGGATGCTCTGATGGCTGCCTAGATCAGTGTCTCCTGTTCTCTCAATCTTGTCAGCTTCCAGCTCTGCCCCGCGCAGGCCCTGGTCAGCAGAGGGGCAGAGGCAGGAGGGGGCGGTGTGCAAAAAAGGAGGACGCACAGTGCACTGTGCTGTGTTGGATGGAGTCATGGAACAGAACAAGGGGTCTGGTGAGATCTGAATCAAGTCTGGGGTTTAGTTCATAGTGATGTACCCGTGCATGTCAGTTTCTTAATTTTTACAACTGACCGTGTAAGATGTTACTAAAACTGAGTGAAGGATGTGGGTGAACTTTGTCGTCGCAACTTATCTGTACGTCTCAAATTATTCCATGATAAAAATTTAATTGGAGGGGGAGAAAAAAGGGAGCGTCTAGGAGGAGGGGACGAAGGGGCGCAGAGGCTGTGATTTGGAAGGTGAGGCCCTGGGCTGGGAGGAGGTGATGTGAGAGCTCCTCAGACTCTAGTTGGACAGGAAGCCTGCCTCTCCTGGTCAGGCTGACGGGATGCTGCCTAAGCGGTGCTGCAGACTGTGAACAGGTCAGTTTGTGTCTTGGCGTCTCTCTCTCCCTGTCTGTCATGTGGGGGGCTAGAACATCTACTCCGCTCGTTGGGACTCTTGTAAGGCAAGATGCGGTGGGGAAGAGATGCTGAGAAATAAAGCAGCACACTTGGGTGCCCATTAGGATGTTTTATTAGGAGTCTGAGCTGGGCGTGGTGTTGTGAAAGGCATCAGGGGTGTTTTGAGGTGGGGATGGGTGACTCTGAAGGCAGTGGTCTCAGGGGTTTCCTGCCGGCTTCCCGCCTGGTTTGCTGGCGGTTGTGGCTCTAGCAGGAGCTCTGCACTGTGCTTGCTGAAGGGCTTATTTTACTCCCCTGCTTTCTCTTTCCTGCTCCCCATTGAGCCATTTTTTTTCCCTCTTTCTCCCCTGACTTCACTTACCTTTGCAGAAGCCACTGGTGAAGGACCGGGAAGCTGAGCTTCTGTACTTCGCTGATGTCTGTGCAGGCCCGGGTGGCTTCTCGGAGTATGTGCTGTGGAGGAAGAAGTGGCACGCGAAGGGCTTTGGAATGACTTTGAAGGGTCCTAATGACTTTAAGCTGGAAGACTTCTACTCCGCCTCCAGTGAGCTCTTCGAACCCTACTACGGTAGGGACATGGAGGAGGCCACCAGGGACCGAGAGGGACAGGTCTTATCAGGAGGAGTTACTATCCACCTGCCGTGTTTTCTGTCCCAGGTCTCTCAGCACGGGGTTCCCAGCCCATGTCATGAAGATCTCGGTTTCCTCTTGGCTGTCCCTTTTTCCCCAGGCCTGTGGAATCCAGGTTAAACCCTCTAGTAGGCAAACTCTCAGCAGATCCATATTAATTTCTCCTTCCTTCTCTTGTGGTGACAGGAGATAATAAAACCATTTGATCTCTGGCTGAGAACTGGTGGTGTTATTAACAAATAACAAATCCACACTCACCCCCAGCCCTGTATGCCAGATGCTCAGCAACCCCCTAGCAGTTCCCTCCACTCTGTCTTACTTTTTGTGGTTTGGCAGGAAAGCCCAAGTCCTTTGTTAACAGAACTTGTTAAGAAATTGATATTGCTTCCTAAATGTAGGTGCTTTAAACGCACATTTGATCTTGAACATGAAGACCTTCTGTGTCAGTTGATGGCTCATGGCTGGTTGACGCCTCCTGAACTCTCCTCTACTGTAGCAGGGCCCTGTCTCTGCCTCCTGGTCCATCACTGCAGGGCAGCCTTGTATGGCGGGCCCTTCAGTGAGGTGCTCCTCACAGAGGGTCTTCTCCTGGGCCTTGAGGTCTGCCTGGTACCTGTGTTCACAGCCCTGGTGAGGTTGTGTCCTGGCGCCACGGATGCACAGGGCAGATGAGCTAAATGTGAACCTTGTGTCCTCTCTGTCAGGTGAGGGTGGGATCGATGGAGACGGAGACATCACTCGCCCGGAGAACATCAATGCTTTTCGGAATTTCGTCCTGGATAACACCGATCACAAGGGTGTCCACTTTCTGATGGCCGATGGGGTAGGTGACCTGCTCTTCGTGGGGTGATAATGTATGTTTTTATTCTTTTTGTACATCTTTTCAGTTTGTAACTTTGTCAAGGCTGTGCTGTTGTGGGCATCTTTGCTTGGGGCAGGTGGATCTTCTCAACTCACTTCCTCAACGGGCCTCGAGTGAGGGTAGAGGCCTGGTGAGGGGGCACCGTGACTAAGATGAACTCAGCAGAGCCGACGGGAAGGACATTTTCATTGTTTGTTACCCAGGTGCTGCTCTTGGCAGAGGCTGCCTGTACACGGCCACTCCTAAGCCTTGGGAGCAGCTGATAGGCAACCACGTAACCAAATGCAGCAGCTTCATATTAATTACAACTCCATATTAAGACTCCACAAGAGGCTCTGTCAGTGGCTGGGCTGAAGAAGAATTCAGGTTACCCATTTCTTGGGCAGTTGTCTGAGGTATAGAGGTGAGCCCCCCCAGCTTTCTCCCCTAGTAATCTGATGCTGCCGGTAGTCTTTTTCTGGACTACCAGAAAAGTTGTGAACTACAACTTAGTGTAGAAAAGGGTCAGACAACGTGGCAGTTGCTCCAGGGTCAATGGCCAGAGTTGCAGAAAGCTTCTGGAGCCCCGTGGGCAGCCTCTCAAGCAGTAGCTGTGTGGGGAGGTGAAGAAATGTTTAGAATGTCAGCGCAGGATCTGAGCATGCCCTCAGTCCCCAAAGGTTGGTGCCTAGCAGGGGACAACAGATAGGCTTGAGTGGAGGGAGGGGCCGCTTCCACTGAGCCTGTCGGAGTCTGATACGCTTGAGAGGCAGCCATGCAGGGCATCAACTCGAGTGGCAGACTCAAGGATTGTCCTTCTGACTTAGGCAACATGGACTGGTGACCCACGTGGGGTTTTTTGGTGTGTGTGTGTTTCCCTTCTCCCTATAAATAGCCGTGCATTTTAAGAAGCATCTGTAAATCTGGAAGACATTACTGAACATTTTTACTTCTGGAGACCAGGCTGGGGCCAGTTAAATGGAGGCCAGCCTCTTTGCTTCTCTTAATTATTGTGATAAAAATCACATAACATAAAATTTACTGTTGCAGCCATTTTTAAGTTTACAGTTCAGTTATGTTAAATATAATCATGCTTTCATGAAACAGATCTCCAAAACTTTTTCCATTTTGCAAAATTGAAACACTGTGTCCATTAAACAACAACTTGCCTCTTTTCCCGTCACAGCCTTTGGTGTCCCTTCCCTGTGAGCTTGGCTCTCTGCTCCTTGCTGGGATCTCACAGGGAGGGAGACCACTCCAAGAACAGCAACATACATTCTTCATACAAACAGTCTGCCCAAAGAGGCAGCCAGCTGGAGGAAGAGGCTCCATGGTCTTGGGACAGGAGGGGGGTGGTTTGTGAGTAAATCTGTGGTCAGAAGAGAAAGAAAGATTCTTGTGATGGTCAGAGTTAGGCGGACTTTCTCCTGTCACCAGACTGGGACCTGTTCAGTGGTAAGCCCAGGACTGAGGGGGCCCATTCAGCCACACGTGCTCCCCGGGTCTCAGTAGACTCACCAGGCATTCAGTTTCCTGTCTTGTAGTTGGCTTGTGACTAGCGTATTTTGCCTCTGTTCTGCCTTATCCTTCCCTTGGATTCCAGCATGAGTTTTAAAGTTTTCTGAACCATCTCCTTGGAGGAGCAGATTTGGTTCCATCCCTAGGAGTGACAGAGCAGGAAAATAGCACTGGCTCAGTAGGCAGGCCCGGGTCCCAGGTACTGTCTTCACAGTGAGCCATATGACCACACCAGAGAATCTGGAGATCAATGGAAATACCTGAAGAAATCTCAGGGAAGATGAGGGAGGAGCACTCTCTTCAGTCCTCAGCACTTCTCTTTTCTACTCTGATCCTTGTGCTCCTGTTTCAGGGCTTCTCAGTGGAGGGACAAGAGAACCTGCAGGAGATCCTCAGCAAGCAGCTGCTGCTCTGTCAGTTCCTCATGGCGCTGTCTGTTGTCCGGACAGGTGACACTTCTCTGCCGTCTCCCCATCCAGGACCCACCAGAGGCCCTGTTGTACAAGAACATGTATTGGGGTTGGCTTGAAAGTTAAATAATGGTCTGCTTGTATGAGGTGACATGTGGCGGAATGAGGAATTTAGGGGGGAAAGTGCTATGGAATCCCCAAAGTCCCCTCTACAACTCTTTCCCTTCTGTGCCTGTGACTTTTAATGGGCCCAGGTCTCTGGGCCCTGACTTTATCATAGTCCCTGAGATGATCCAACCCACTTCCTGGAGTGGAAACTGCTGACTATCATTGGTGTTTCCTCTTAACCTAGGAGGCCACTTCATCTGTAAAACCTTCGATCTCTTCACACCGTTCAGCGTGGGGCTCATCTACCTGCTCTACTGCTGCTTTGAACGAGTATGTCTCTTTAAGCCGATTACCAGCCGTCCTGCCAACTCAGAGAGGTGAGGCTTTCCTCTCCCTTTGAATCAGACTAGTTGGCTAAATGTCAGAACAAGAAAACCTGGTGCATCTCTGGCATGAGCACTCAAGCTACATTAAAAAAACCCTGATTTTAAAAAAGTGATTAGAGCCAAGAGGATTTGGATTTTCTTGGTTCTCTGATGTACCATTCAGCTTCTCCCTCCTCCATCAACCTTGTTCACCACACTTTTGTGGGCGATCCTTGGCTTGGCCCAGGAGGGTGAAGGAGACCAAGGAAGGGTTACCTGAAAGACCCATGGGCCACCAGCCAGAATCACTGTTTGCATCCCAGATGGGACCCAGTGCCAGTGCATCTTGGGAGAGAAGATTCAGCCAATCCGAATTGCTAGGCGGCTTGTTAAAAACACAGATTTCTGGGCCCCATCCCTGGAGAGTCTGATTGCCCTTAACTTAACAGACTTCCCAAGCTGATGGTGATTCAGCCAGCCTGGCACAGGGTAATTGGAAACCACTGCCATAGAGAGTAGAAACATAGCCCAACCTAAAAAGGAAGGATTTGAGGTGAACTTTGTAGCACTTTGTTCTTGGTACGTAGACAGGGTTTTGTGACTCAGCAAGGGGTTTGGGGAGGAGGAATTATGCCGGGGAAGCCGTTGCTCAGTGGAGTGACAGGGTCTCTCCTCTCAGGTATGTGGTGTGCAAGGGCCTGAAGGTGGGCATAGATGAAGTGCGGGATTACCTCTTCTCAGTCAACATTAAACTCAACCAGCTGCGGAACACTGATTCTGACGTCAACCTTGTGGTCCCCTTGGAGGTGATCAAGGGGGACCATGAATTTACTGACTACATGATACGGTCCAACGAGGGGTAAGCAGGCCAATGTGTTTTTTCCTTCGTTTCTTTTTGTTGTTGTTTGCTGGCATCCCTAGGGTATCAGGAAAGCCCTAGGGATGAAGAGAATGAAGGACTGAATGACTGGCTCTTGGTATCACTTTGTCTGTTTTGAAGAATTGGTAGCTGAGATCAGTCTGCTCGCTCCAGGGCTCCCTCAGACTTTGGGCACCTTGAGGACTTTCATCCTGCTCCCATGCCCTGTCACAGGGTGGCTGGTGGGAGCCTGGCTGGCATCGTCCTGCCCGTGGGAGCCTGAGTATGACAGTGAAGCTAGAGGGCAGACTTGTTTTGTGTCCTTGGGGGAAGGAATAGTCTCCCTTTAATTGCTTCCATTTGTAGAAGGCCATCATAGTTTGCTGTCCCATGAAGTCCCTTAGATGGAAGCAAGAGATGGCTGGAAAACAAGTATATAACATGCTTTTGGAAGTTTCTGGAATCAAAACTTTTGCCAGACCATGAGTTTCTCAACTAGGCCATCTGAATGCTGGTTTTGTTTTTGTTTTAACCTTCATCACTTGTTTCCCCTCCTTGTTAATGGTGATCATTTAAAGTTGTGACAGTTGACTCAGTTTTCTAAGTGGGCAAACCTCATCGGACAGTTTTCTGAGGAAACTTGGAGAGTTGTATAGTAGCAATGAATCAATAGAAGTGCTTGCTTAGGGGGCCAAACATGTACTGGAAAGGTCATTTCTAAGAGTGGAATCCCACGTCTCCCAGAGAAGGTTGAATGTATAGGTGGCCCTAGGGAAACATAGAAGGAGAGGTAGTCTTTATCCATCATCTCTCAGTGTTCTAACTTTCCATTCTGTGGTACTGCTGCACAAGCGCTCTCATCTTGATGTAAGAATCGGCACCAAGGTGGAGCCCGTGCTAAGTTTCAGCATGTTGTAGACGAGGAAGCAGGCCCGGGACCGGAAATCAGCAAAGCCAAGGCTTTGTCACTATTCTGGACTTCTTTTTGTTGAGCCATGCTGCAGTTTCATACGGGTGTGCGTGGATGCATGGCAGAACTGGTCTTTTCAAAGCTCCCAGTTTCAGAGTGTTTAAGCAGCCTGATAATTGATTTGTGTCTGATATATTGGGAATGTTTTTCCCCAATATGTGGTTTGCCTATTAATTGTCTTAATGATGTCTTTTGATAAGCAGAAGTTAAAATTTTTTGAGTCCATTTTTAAATTGTAAAATACACATAACAGAGTTTATCACTTTAACTCTTCTTAAAATGTGAAATTTAGTGACATTAAATATATTCACACTGTTTTGCAACCATCACCATAATGCATTTCCAGAGCTTTTTAATCATCCAAAGCAGGAACTCTGTACCTGTGAGATAACAACTCCTCTATTTCCCTTATTCCCAGCCATTGGTACCCTCTGTTATTTTCTCTCTGTGAATTTGCTTATTGCATGTACCTCATATAACTGCATTCATACAGTATTTGTTCTTTTGCCTCTGGCTGTTTCACTTAGCATAATGCTTTTAAGATTCATCATGTTGTAGTATGTGTCAGGATTTCATTCCTTTTTTAAGGCTAGGTAATAATCCATTATGTGTGCATACTACATTTTGCTTATCCATTCAACTGTTGATGAACATGTGGATTTTCTTCACGTTTTAGCTATTGAGAATAACACTGCTGTGAATGTGGGTGTGAAAAGTGACTGTGTCCCTCCTCTCACTTTATCTGGGTATACATCTGGAAGTGGGGTTGCTGCAACACTTTACTTTCTGACCAGCAATGCACCAGGGTCCCAATTTCTCCACATCTTCACCAACACTTGTTATGTTTTGATTTTTTTTTTCATAATAGCCATTCTAGTGGGTCTGAACTGGCTCTCATTGTAGTTTTAGTTTGCATTTCCCTAATGACTAATAATGTTGAGTATGTTTTCATATGCAAATTGACCATTTGTATATCTTCTTTGAAGAAATATATTCAAGTCCTTTGCCCATTTTTCTTTTATTTAAAAAATTTTATTTTTTATTGCAGTATAATTGACTTACAGTATCATATTAGTTTTTGGTATGAAGCATAATGATTTGATTTTTTAACATTATTTATTCATTTTTGGCTGTGCTGGGCCTTCTTTGCTACACATGGGCTTTTCTCTAATTGCAGCGAGCAGAGGCTAACGGGTGCTCAGGCCTCTGGTTGCGGTGGCTTCTCTAGCCTGGAGCACAGGCTGTGGGGCTCTCAGGCAGCAGCTGTGGCCCACAGGCTTAGTTGTCCCAAGGCGTGTGGAATCTTTCCGGACCGGGGCTTGAACCCTTGTGCCCTGCACTGGCAGTTGGATTCTTAACCACTGAACTACCAGAAAGTCCAATTTGATATTTTTATACATTAGAAAATGTTCACCGAAGTCCGATTACCATCCATCAATATAAAAAGTTATTAAGATATTATTAACTATATTCCCTGTACTGTACATTACATCCTGGTAACTGACTTATTTTATAACTTGAGGTTCGTACCTCTTAATCTCCCTCTGTGATTTCACTCATACTCCCCATCCCCCTCCCCTCTGGCAACCACCAGTTTGTTCTCTATATCCAAGAATCTGTTTCTTCTGTTAATATTTGTTCATTTGTTTTATTTTTAGATTCCACATGTAAGTGAAGTTGTATAGTATTTATCTTTCTCGGACTTATTTTACTTAGCATAATACTGTCTCGGTCCATTCACGTTCCAAATGGCAAGATTTCATTCTTTTTTATAGCTCAGTAATATTCCTTTGTGTATATATACTAATCTTCTTTATTTATCTATTGATGGACACTTAGATTGCTTCCATATATTGGCTATTGTAAATAATACTGTAGTGAACATTGGGGTGCATGTATCTTATTTTTGTCAGAAAAATAGCCAGAAATGGAATTGCTAGATCGTATGGTAATTCTGGCTTCCCTGGTATACTGCTCAGCTGGTAAAGAATCCGCCTGCAGTGTGGGAGACCCTGGTTTGATTTCTGGATCGGGAAGATCCCCTGGAGAAGGGATAGGCTGGTTATCCACTCCAGTATTCTTGGGTTTCCGTCATGGCTCAAACTGTAAAGAATCCACCTGCAATGCGGGAGACCTGGATTCAACCCCTGGATTAGGAAGAACCCCTGGAGGAGGGCATGGCAACCCACTCCAGGATTCTTGCCTGGAGAATCCCCATGGACAGAGGAGCCTGGTGGGCTACAGTCCATGGGGTCGCAAAGTCAGACACGACTGAAGCAACTAAGTACAACACAGCACATGGTAGTTCTGTTTTTAATTTTTTGAGGAATCTTCATACTGTTTTCCATGGTAGCTGTACCAGTTGACATCCCTACCAACACTGCGTGAGAGGTCCTTTTTCTCTATGTCCTTGCCAACAGTTACTTGTTGTCTTTTTGATGATAGCTATTCTGACAGGGGGAGGTGATACTGTGGTTTTGATTTGCATTTTCCTGATTAGATTAGAGATGTTGAACATCTTTTCATGTGTTTGTTGACCATCTGTATGTCTTCCACAGAAAAATATTTAAATCCTCTGCCTATTCTTTAATCAGTTTTTTAAATTATAGTTTAATCCAGTGTTTTTTAAATTGAAATACAGTTGATTTACAATGTTGTGTTAGTTTCTAGTGTACAGCAAAGTGATTCGGTTTTATGTGGAGAAGGAAATGGCAGCCCACTCCAGCATTCTTGCTTGGAGAACCCCAGGGATGGGAGCCTGGTGGGCTGCCGTCTATGGGGTCGCACAGAGTCGGACAAAACTGACGTGACTTAGCAGCAGCAGCATATATTATTTTTCAGATTCTTTTCCATTATTACAAGGTATTGAATATACTTTCCTGTGCTATACAGTAGGAACTTATTGCTTATCTGTTTTATATGTAGTAGTTTGTATTTGGTAATCCCAAATTCCTAATTTATCACTCTCTGCCTCTTCCCCCTTGGGTAACCATGTTTGTTTTCAATGACTGTGAGTCAATTTCTATTAGTCTATTTTGTAAATAAGTACCTGTGCATCATTTTTTTAGTTTCCACATCAAAGTAATATTGTGTGATATTTGTCTTTGTCCGACTTAATTCACTTAGTATAATAATCTCTAGCCCCATTCATGTTGTTGCAAATAGCATTATTTCATTCTTTTCTAAAGTTGTCTATAGAGAATCACTTGGTGTGGGAAGCCTCTCCCTTCCACGTGTTTTTTTTTTTTAATAATTTAAAAAACTTATTTATTTTTGGCTGTGCTAGATCTTTGTTGTTGTGTGGGCTCTTCTTGTTGCGGTGAGGGGGGCTACTCTTCACTGCGGTGTGCGGGCTCTGTATTGCGGTAGCTACTCGTTGCAGAGCGCAGGGCTCGGGCGTGCGGGGTTCCGTAGTTGCACAGGCTTAGGAGCTGGGCGCATGGGCTTTGTTGCTCCACAGAATTTGGGTTCTTCCTGGACCAGGGATTGAATCCGTATCTCCTTCATTGGTAGGCAGATTCTTTACTACTGAGCCACTGGGAAGCCCTACTGCATTCTTTTTTTATGACTGATATTCCATTGTCTGTGTGTGTGCGTACACACACACTACATCTTCTTCATTTATCTGGGTGTTTTTTTTTTTTATGTTGAGTTGTATGAGTTCTTTTTATGTTTTGTATTGTAACCCCTTATCAGATATATTGCTTGCAACTGTCTCCTTCCCATTCAGTCGGTTGCCTTTTTGTTTTGTTCGTAGTCTCCTTTGCTGTGCAAAAGCTTTTTAGCTTTTGATGTAGTACCATCTGTTTAGTTTTGTTTTTGTTTCCCTTCTCTGAGGAAATGTGTCCCCCAAAATTGCTGAGCTTGGTATCAAAGAGCATACTACCGGGGTTTTCTTCTGGAAGTTTTATGGTTTCAAGGATTACTTATTTTTAAGTCTTAAATCCATTTTGGGTTTATTTTTGTATAAGGAGTGAGAAAGTAGGCCAGTTTGATTCTTTCACGTATAGCTCTCCAGTTTTCCCAACACCGTTTATTGAAGAGGCTGTCTTTTCCCCAGTGTATATTCTTGCCTCTTGGTCATAGCTTAATTGCCCATATTTCCTAGTTTGAAATTAGGGAGCATGACACTTCCAGCTTTGTTCTTCTTCTGAAGATGATTTTGGCTATTTGGGGTCTTTTATGGTTTCACACAGATTTTAGAATTATTCTAGTTCTGTAAAAAATGCCATTGGTATTTTGATAGGGTTTGCATTGACTGTAGATTGCCTTAGGTAGTATGGTCATTTTAACAATATTCTTCCAGTATCTTCCAGTATATCTTTCCATTTGTTTTTGTTATCTTCAGTTTCTTGAATGAATCAGTGTCTTATAGTTTTATGAGTACAGGTCTTTTACCTCTTGGTTTACCTCTTAAGTTTGATTTATTTGTAGGTATTTTATCTTTTTGATGCAATTGTAAATGGTATTGTTTTCTTGATTTTGCTTTTTTTTTTTTTGGCCTCACCTCATGGCATATGGGATCTTAGTTCCCCAACCATATGTCCCCAGGGAGAGTCCCAGTGACCTCCTGTCTCTCAGGGAAGCTCTCTAATTTAAAGATCAGCAGGTGGGTCTCACCCAGACTCCTTTCGAATTACCATCTGAGCACTGGGACTTGGGAGTATGTGAGAATTTGCAGGTGCCCCTTAAGAGTCTGTTTCCTACAGCCCTCCAGCTCTCTCGTAAGTAAGCCCTGCTGACCTTCAAAGCCAGACATTACCGGACTCGTTTTCCTGGTGCAAAGTCCCTGGGCCGGGGAGTCTCATCCAGGGCTTGGATGCCTCAGTCCTTGGGGAGAACCCCTGCAGTTGTGGTTCTCTTTCCATTTGTGAGTTACCCACCCAGGGTTGTGGGTGTTGTGTATACCTCATCTCTGCCCCTCCTACCCATCTTATTGTAATTTCTTTTTTATATCTGGAAAATCTTTTCTGCTGGCTTTCACATGGTTCTCATAGATAGATGGTCTGTTCAATTCAGTTGCTCAATCGTGTCCGACTCTTTGTGACCCCATGGACTGGAGCACGCCAGGCCTCTCTGTCCATCACCAACTCATGGAATTTACTCAGACTCACGCCTATTGAGTTGGTGATGCCATCCAACCATCTCATCCTCTGTCGTCCCCTTCTCTTCCTGCCTTCAATCTTTCCCAGCATCAGGGTCTTTTCAAATGAGTCAGCTGTTCGCATCAGGTGGCCAAAGTATTGGAGTTTCAGACTCAGCATCAGTCCTTCCAGTGAATATTCAGGGTTGATTTCCTTTAGGATGGACTGGTTGGATCTCCTTGCTGGCCAAGGGACTCTCGAGGGTCTTCTCCAACACCACAGTTCAAAAGCATCAATTATTTGGCGCTCAGCTTTCTTATAGTCCAACTCTCACATCCATAAACTGCAAAAACCATAGCCTTGACTAGACAGACCTTTGTTGGCAAAGTAATGTCTCTGCTTTTTAATATGCTATCTAGGTTGGTCATAACTTTTCTTCCAAGGAGTAAGCATCTTTTAATTTCATGGCTGCAGTCACCATCTGCAGTGATTTTGGAGCCCAAAAACATAAGTCTGCCACTGTTTCTGCTGTTTCTCCATCTATTTGCCATGAGGGAACGGGACCAGATGCCATGATCTTTGTTTTCTGAATGTTGAGCTTTAAGCCAACTTCTTCACTCTCCTCTTTCACTTTCATCAAGAGGCTCTTTAGTTCTTCTTCACTTTCTGCCATAAGAGTGATGTCATCTGTATATCTGAGGTTATTGATATTTCTCCCAGAAATCTTGATTCCAGCTTGTGCTTCATCCAGCCCAACATTTCTCATGATGTACTCTGCATCTAAGTTAAATAAGCAGGGTGACAATATACGGCCTTGATGTACTCCCTTTCCTATTTGGAACCAGTCTGTTGTTCCATGTCCAGTTCTAACTGTTGCTTCCTGACCTGCATACAGGTTTCTCAAGAGGCAGGTCAGGTGGTCTGGTATTCCCATCTTTTTCAGAATTTTCCAGTTTATTATGATCCACACAGTCAAAGGCTTTGGCATAATCAATAAAGCAGAAATAGATGTTTTTCTGGAACTCTCTTGCTCTTTTGATGATCCAACAGATATTGGCAATTTGATCTCTGGTTCCTCTGACTTTTCTAAAACCAGCTTGAACATCTGGAAGTTAATGGTTCACATATTGTTAAAGCCTGACTTGGAGAATTTTGAGCATTACTTTGCTAGCGTGTGAGATGAGTGCAGTTGTGCGGTAGTTTGAGCATTCTTTGGGATTGCCTTTCTTAGGGATTGGAATGAAAACTGACCTTTTCCAGTCCTGTGGCCGCTGCTGAGTCTTCCAAATTTGCTGGCATGTTGAATGCAGCACTTTCACAGCATCATCTTTTAGGATTTAAAATAGCTCAACTGGAATTCTGTCACCTCCACTAGCTTTGTTCATAGTGATGCTTCCTAAGGCCCACTTGACTTCACATTCCAGGATGTCTGGCTCTTGGTGAGTGTTCACACCATCGTGATTATCTGGGTCATGACAATCTTCTTTGTACAGTTCTTCTGTGTATTCTTGCCACCTCTTCTTAATGTCTTCTGCTTCTGTTAGGTCCATACCATTTCTGTCCTTTATTGTACCCACCTTTGCATGAAATGTTCCTTTGGTATGTCTAATTTTCTTGAACTAGTCTTTCCCATTGTTTTCCTCTATTTCTTTGCACTGATCACTGAAGAAGGCTTTCTTATCTCTCCTGGCTATACTTTGGAACTCTGCATTCAAATGGGTATATCTTTCCTTTTCTCCTTTGCTTTTCGCTTCTCTTCTTTTCATAGCTATTTGTAAGACCTCCTCAGACAGCCATTTTGCTTTTTTGCATTTCTTTTTCTTGGGGATGGTCTTACTCCCTGTCTCCTGTACAGTGTCACGAACCTCCATCCATAGTTCATCAGGCACTCTATCAGATCTAGTCCCTTAAATCTATTTCTCACTTCCGCTGTATAATTGTTAGGTATTTGATTTAGATCATACCTGAATGGTCTAGTGGTTTTCCCTACTTCCTTCAATTTAAGTCTGAATTTGGCAATAAGGAGTTCATGATCTGAGCCACAGTCAGCTCCCAGTCTTGTTTTTGCTGACTGTATAAAGCTTCTCCATCTTTGGCTGCAAAGAATATAATCATTCTGATTTTGGTGTTGGCCATCTGATGATGTCCATGTGTAGAGTCTTCTCTTGTGTTGTTGGAAGAGGGTGTTTGCTGTGACCAGTGCGTTCTCTTGGCAAAACTCTATGAGCCTTTGCCCTGCTTCATTCTGTACTCCAAGGCCAAATTTGCCTGTTACTCCAGGTGTTTCTTGACTTCCTACTTTTGCATTCCAGTCCCCTATGATGAAAAGGACGTCCGTTTTGGGTGTTAGTTCTAGAAGGTCTTGTAGGTCTTCACAGAACCGTTCAACTTCAGCTTCTTTAGCATTACTGGTTGGGGCATAGACTTGGATTTTGATATTGAATGGTTTGCCTTGGAAATGAACAGAGATCATCCTGTCATTTTTGAGATTGCATCCAAGTACTGCATTTCAGACTCTTGTTGACTATGATGGCTACTCCATTTCTTCTAAGGGATTCCTGCCCACAGTAGTAGATATAATGGTCATCTGAGTTAAATTCACCTATTTTAGTCCATTTTAGTTTGCTGATTGCTAAAATGTCGACATTCACTCTTGCCATCTCCTGTTTGACCCCTTCTAGTTTGCCTTGACTCACGGACCCGACATTCCAGGTTCCTGTGCTGTAGTTTGGTGTCCCGTGTGAGAGGGAAGCTCAGGGTCTTACTGTGCCATCTTGGACAGACCTCCCTTTGCCCATTGTTAAATTGATTTGTTTTACTTTTCTTGTTTAGTTATAGGAATTCTTAATATATTCTGGGTATTAATCCCTTAATCAGATGTATGATTTGAAAATATTTTCTTGTATTCTGTGGAGTTTTGTTTTCGTTTTTTACTGTATTGATTATGCCCTTTGCACAGAAGTTTTATATTTTGATATAGTCCAGTTTATCTATTTTTTCTTTTATTGCCTGTGCTTCTGGTGTCATTCAAGAAATCTGTTACTAAATCTAGTGTCATGAAGCTTTTCTTCATGTTTTGTTTTGAGAAAAAGAAAAGTTTTATAGTTTTATTTCTTATGTTTAGGTCTTTGATCCATTTTGAATTGATTTTTGTAGGTAATGTGAAGTAAGTGTCTAACTTTATTCTTTTGCATGTGGATATCGAGTTTTCCCAACATTATTTGTTGAAGCATATCTATATGCATTTCCCATGGAATGATCTTGGTGCTCCTGTTGAAAATCATTTGATCATACATGTGAGGGTTTATTTCTGAGCTCTCTATTCTGTTCCATTGGTCTTGATGCCAGTACCATACTTTTTACTGTAGTGTTGTAGTAAGTTTTTTTTAACTCAGGATATATGAGGCCCCCAGCTTTGTTCCTCATTTGCAGTATTGTTTTGGCTATTTGGGGTCCCCTGAGATTCCGTATGGTTTTTGGGATGAGTTTTTCTGTTTCTGCAAAAACTGGCATTTGCGTTTTGGTAGAGTCTGCACTGAATGTAGATGGCTTTGGGTAGTGCTGTCATGCTAACTGTATTAAGTGTTCCAATCCGTGAACACAGCATGCCCTCCCATTTATTTTTATCTCTTCATTTTTTTCAGCAGTGTTACACAGCTTTCAGTGTACAAGTCTTTCACTTCTTGATTTAATTTATTCCTCAGCATTTTATTCTTTTTGATGCTATTGTAGATGGAGTAGTTAACTTCATTTTCAGATTGTTTGTTGTTAGTATATAGAATTTGTGACTGATTATTACAACAGTTTTTTGTGGAATCTTTATAATTTTTTGCATAAAAAGATCATGTGATCTGCAAACTGAGATAATTTTACTTCGTCCTTTTCAGTTTGATTGCCAAGAAGTTTTAAACTTTGATGCTGAAATCCAGTTTATCAATTTTTTTTTTTTTTGGTGATTCTTGTTGTCTCTCTAAAAAACTTTCACTGTACTAAAGTAATGAAAATATTCTGACTAGAATATTAGTCAGAAGTTTCATCTAGAAGTTTTATTTAGGTTCTTTAATGTCTCTCAGCAGTTTTATGGTTTTCAGTATAGAGATGTTACACATCTTTTGTTAAATTTATTTCTTAGAGTTTTATGGGCATGTAAATGGTATTTTAAAATTTTCACTTTCTAATTGTTCATTACTAGTATATGGAAATACAATTGATTTTTTGTATATTGACTACATATTTTGTGTGAATGCTTCATTTACTTATTAGTTCTAGTAGTTTGGTATATTCCTTAAGATTTTTTACATATATAACCATACCTTCTGCAAATAAATAATTTTTTGCTTTCCTTTCCAATTTGAATGTCTTTTAATGTCCATTGACAGATGAATAGATAAATATATATATCCCTTCATATATATATACCTAAAGGAATTAAAAAAGGATTAATAAAGGGAAATTTATAGCATTTAAATATACATATTTGTTGTCGTTGTTCAGTCGCTCAGTCGTGTCGGACTGTTTGCGACCCCATGGACTGCAGCACGCCAGGCTTTCCTGTCCTTCACTATCTCCCAGAGTTTGCTCAAACTCATGTCCATTGAGTTGATGATGCCATCCAACCGTCTCACCAAAACTTCAAAAAACTACTCATTTATAGATTAATCCCCCTCATGAGCCTATACATAAAAATCTTCTCTTGGTGGCTCAGTGGTAAAGAATCTGCCTGCCAGTGGAGGAGACATGGGTTTGATCCCTGATCTGGGAAGATCCCACAAGCCATGGAGCCACTAAGCAGGTGCACCACGCCAACGGCGCCTGTGCCCTAATGCCCGGGAGCCGCCACCGGAGGGCAGTCCCCTGCTCTCCGGAGCTAGGAAGAAGCCTGCGCAGCCGCACAGACCCAGCACAGCCGAAAATTTAAAATAAGTAAGATTTTTTAAAAATTAGTAAATCAAATTCAGCAATGTATAAGAGTAATGCTTATGACCAACTGGAGTTTATCTAAAAATGCAAGATTCATATACCTTTTGAAAACCAGTTTTGTACTTCACTGTATTAAAGGAATAAAGAGGAAAAATAATAATTTTGATAGATACAGAAAGAATATTCAACAAAATTAAACATCTACTCATGATTAAAAACTAGCAAACTAGTGACAGTGATAAACTAGTCACAGGGATAACTCCATCAGTGTGTCCGTGTCCTTTTTCCTCTGACTGCTTTCAGGATTTTCCGTTTATATTTTGTCAATTAATCTGTGACACAGAGGGTAAGAATATACATTGGAGAAAAAACAGTCTCTGTGTCTTTGTGTCTCTGACTGTAAGTGATGCTGGGAAAACTGGTGAGCTACATGTAAAAGAATGAAATTAAAACATTTTCTCACACCATATACAAAAATAAACTCAAAATGAATTAAAAACCTACATGTAAGACCAGAAACCATAAATCTAGAAGAAAACAAGGGCAGAACACTCTGACATAAAGAGGAGAAATTTTAGAGGTGGAGGGATCAGGCCCTAAGGCAAAGAAAGCAAAAATAGAGAAATGAGACCTAATTAAAGTTAAAAACTTTTGCACAGCAAAGAAAACCAACAAAATGAAAAGACAACCTACTGAATGGGAGGACATATTTGCAAATGGTAAGACTGATAAAGAGTTAATATGCAAAATATATAAATAATTCATATAATTCAACATCAATAAAAAACAACTCAATTAAAAAATGGGCAGAAGATTCGAATAGACGTTTTTCCAAGGAAGACATGTAGATGGCCAACAGGTATATGAAAAAATGCTCAACATCACTAATAATCAGAGAAATGCAAATTAAATGTGATCACCTTGCACCTGTCAGAATGACCATCATCAAAAAGTCTACAGATAACAAATGTTGATGAGGAAGTAGAAAAAAGGAAACCCTAGTACACTATTGATGGTACACACACACACTGAAATATTACAGTCATTAAAAAAAAGAATGAAATCCTGGTATTTGCAACAATATGGATGACCCTAGAGCAGTGGATCTTAGTGAAATCAGTCAGACAGATAAGTTATCATTTATATGTGGAATCCAAAAAAATGAATAATAAAACAGAAATGGGACTGATAGAGAACAAACTATTGGTTACCGGTGGGGAGAGGGAGGAGGGGAGGGGCAAGATAGGGGATTAAGAGGTACAAACTATTATGTTTAAAATATATAAGCTGCAGGGATATATAGCCAGTATTTTATAATAATTTTAAATAGAGTATAGTATATAAAAATTTGATTGTTGTATACCTGCAACTAACATTGTAAATCAACTATACTTCTATAAATTCGCTAAACAAATAATACCATTTATCTCTAATATATTTTTCATTTCTAGGATTTTTGGTTTTGAAAAATATAGTTATATCTGCCAGTATTTTCCATCTTTTTAAAGTATATTATACCTTTTTCCTAGATCCTTTAACATATTTTTCAGTTATTTTAAAGGTCTTATCTGATAATTTTAACATTTGGATCATCTCTTGGTCTTGTTCTGTTGGACTGTTTTCCCTCTCGTCAGTGGGTCACATTTTCTTGCTTTATCACGTCTCGCTTTTTAAATGAAAAAAATTGTCTCTAAGAGCCGTGGAGGCTAAGGTAGTGAGGGCGGCTCTTGGCGCAGGTAGTCAGTTTAGTGTGTACTTGAACTAGGTCTGGACTGTGTTGTTGCTTCATCTAGAATCAGTTCAGAGAATTCCTGGTGGTCCTGTGGTTAGGACTTTAATTGAAAGGTTGCAGGTTTGGGGATCCCTGCTTGGGGAACTGAGATCCTGCAAGGTGCACAATGCAGCCAAAAAAAATCATCTCACTATGGCTTTCAGTTTTTTTGTTTTTTTTTAAAGTAATTTATTGGTTGCTCTGGGTCTTTGTTGCTGCTAGCATGCCTTCTCTAGCTGTGGTGAGAGGGGGCTACTCTTTGTTGAGGTGCTCAGGCTTCTCATTGCAGTGGCTTCTCTTGTTGCAGAGCACAGGCTCTAGGCACACGGGTTTCAGTGGTTGTGACTCACAGGGTCTGGAGCTTGGGTTTGGAGGTTGTGGCGCAAACGCTTAGCTGCTCTGCGGCATGTGGGATATCCCCAGAGTGGGGATCGAACCCATGTCCCCTGCATTGGCCGGCGGATTCTTATCCACTGTACCACAGGGAAGTCCTCAAATTTTTAAGGATGAGATCAGAACCTTCCTTTTGGCTGGGCTTGGGATCTGAATGTCTGGAGGGTTTGACTCAGTTCTGCTTCACCCTAAGCCTGCATCAGGTCCATGTAACTGTACCTTAAGGTTGTGGTTGAAGGGGTTCTTTTTTTACTTTAACCCTGTCCCCAGACATAGATCGCCACTGCTCTGGCTAAACTTCTCTATCCTCATGACTGTAGGCTGTCTTTTTTGGTAATCCTTCTGAGATAAAATCCTTTTTTTTTTTAAATTCCAGCCACTGCAGTCTGCAGATCAAAGCTCTGGCCAAAATCCGTGCCTTTGTGCAAGATACGTGAGTGTTGCCCTTTCCAGAATCTACCTATTTCAAGGGAAGATCCTTATGTTTTGTTCCCCACCCCCCACCCCCAACCCGAGCTCTTTACTTCATTTCTACAAACATTTAAAAATACCTACTTTTTTATCTCATACTTTACCATATTCTGTGAAGCATGCCAAAGAAGCACATGGCATGAACCTCGGCCTCAGAGGCTTATCTGTCTTTGGACAGATAAGAGTGACCCAGGCAAAGGATACAGGAAAAGTTGTTACCAGTGCATCAGAGAATGTAGAGGGGCATGTGTAGAATATCTAATGTTCAGGGGACATAAAGAGTGATCAGGTGAGGAGAAGGAGGACTGGTCAAGGAACACCTCTGGTAGGGGGTGAGCAGAAGCTAACTCCGCTTTCTCGGGCATGGTGACGTCCACGGGATGGACTTCATGTGGCCTGTGTCAGGGAAGGAACTGGTGTGTTCTGATGGGTAACTGGGAGAAGGGTGTTGGGGACCCTGCCTTCCAGGGTGGCCAGGAGGGTGGCTCCTCCCTTCCCTTTGTGGTTGAGCAAGGAGATCTTCTCGGTTTCTGTGCCCGTGCCCTCATCTCCCGGAGGCAGAGCCGTGTGTTACAAGCACCTTGGGTGATGACGGCTTAGCCTTATGTGGGCATGCACACGTTCATTCACACGACTTCCTCTCCTTGGGGTTCTGGTGGGTGTGCAGGAGGCATACTCCTCCTATACAGAGGTTTCAGCCATTTACTGGCTTCATTTTCCCAGGACCCTGATCGAGCCTCGGCAGGCAGAGATCCGCAAAGAGTGCCTCCAGCTCTGGGGGGTGAGTGTTCCCCTGACCCAGTTTCGCTCCAGGGCAGGAAGCTCTCGAGAAGGCTGGGACTGACCCCCAGCCAGGCCAGCCCACAGCACTCAGGAGTTGGACGTCTCAGCACTGCTGGGAGTCACCTCCTTAGCTCTTGCACTCCTGGTTTAGCCCCGCAGACTGGTCAGAAAGGGCAAGGGTGGTGGGTGAACAGGCCTCAGTTTCCTGTTGGTGGCCCTGGGTAGCAGTATTGACCACAGAGAGCCCCAGAGAAAGGTAAATGGCTTTGAAGGAGTGTTACCACAAGGCCTGAAAGGGAGCAGTGACTGAATTGGCCACCCCAGCCCCCCTTTCCGGCTTCCTCGGGTACCATTTCTTCTTGCCCAGTCTGAGCCTATATATAGGCCCACACACAACCTTGATCAAAAGTGCGCTTGAAAACCAAATTTCTTTGCTGTCTTATTTCAGATCCCGGACCAGGCTCGAGTTGCTCCTTCTTCCACAGATCCAAAATCTAAGTTCTTCGAGCTCATCCAGGTAAGCTTGGTGTCTGGTAAAAATAAAGAGTTAGAGAGGTGGTATCACTGAGATCCCCCAGGGGGCTTGTGCAGGTACCACATGGGCTTCAGGGGTGGGCTGAGACCTCCTGGTCTCAGGTGGGGACTTTTGGTGAGGGTGTTGAGTTCCCACAGAGCCCACCAGGCCGCCTGAAGATTCTTGGCTTGAGATGTGTTGTGATCAGCATTCCCGCTGCCCCAAGCGTGGTGCTGGCTCTTACTCCCCGGCAAGTTTAGGGTGCCATGTGCTGCAGGGGAGACACGCACGAAGTGTGAGGTGATCTTAGGCCGGGAGCTAGTCAGAGGGTCAGGAGGGGGTGCCAGGAGAGCTCCACAGTGGAGCGGCCCAGACCTAGGCTCCCTGGTCTGTTTCTGGTGAGTGGTCTCCAGAATTCTTCTGCCCTGTTTTCCTACCACCTGAATTCCGGCTTTTCCCTGGGCTTCATTTAAATCTGGCCCAAATCTTGAGCTGTTGTGCAGGTCAGGGACTGGAGAATGAGGTTCAAGATGGCCTCAAAAAAACATCTTGTGTAAATTTTTCTAAAACAGGTGGAGAGATCACTTAACTGCTTTCAAATCAACTGCTTGCAAGTCTTTGCTTTCAGTTTTATTGAAGGGGAGGCTTTTATATTCTGGTGACATTTCCTTATAGCTCTGGTAAATCGATCTGTACTCAGGGACTCGGTGTTCTTTCCTTTTCCAGCCTCTTCTAATAGGTCCTAAAGGAACACTCCAAGCAGATGGAATTAGATCCCAGTTTGTTCCTGCTTAGGTAGAACAGGGGGCATGTTTCAGAGAGCAAGTGCTTCCTGTCCCCACCCACCCCTGGTCCCCCAGCCTGCCCTAACCCTCTGCCCCCAACCCCCCAGGCACCCGTACTGAGCGCCTGTGCCTTCCCCCAACCCAGCTGTGTTTTCTCTGACCCGGGGCTGCAGGGCACTGAGATTGACATCTTCAGCTATAAGCCCACGCTGCTTACTGCCAAGACCCTGGAGAAGATCCGCCCAGTGCTCGACTACCGCTGCATGGTGTCTGGCAGCGAGCAGAAGTTCCTCATCGGCCTGGGGGTAAGTCTGCAGCTGGTTCCCTTCCCGGCTTGGGTGGTGGAACCGTGCTGTCTGTCTGTGGGAATCTGGACAGCCGCCTGCCACACTTGGCGCGTGTTTGTTTGGCACTGAGGAGGTGGCGCTTTGACCCCAGGGAAGGTATTTCTTGAAACTTCCCTTCCTTTCTTCCTCTGAGTTACCCATGTGTCATTCATTCTTTCACTTACTCATGTATTTGTTTGTTCACTTTGGTGCGTTGCTGAAGGGAGCACTGCCTCCTTCCTGGTGACGTGGCGCCTCCTGGGCTAGCAGGGTGGTCAGCAGGCTTGGCCGGCTCGAGTCCTGGCAGCCATTTCTTTGCAGCATCGCCCCCACCCCCATCACCCCTGTCTGGCAGAGACACCACCTATCCTTACTCTGGTGCCTTTGGAGTCTAACACGAGGTGAGGGAGAGCCTCCACAGTTTTGTGTCTGAACTGGGCAAAGTCCTCACCGCTCTCTCCTTCCACTCTGACTGGTCTTCCTGTATAGTTTTCTGTCTTCCTCACTTTCTTTCTGTGTCCTCTCACATTTTCTCTTTCTCTTTCTTCACTGTCTCTCTCCGCTCTGCTCTCTGGATCCTTCACTAAACCCTCTTCGCACATACACCAAGCTGGATCTTTCCTGAGGGCCACTGATCATGGACTCAGGCCTCCTGAATGGTGCCTGAGCCTGTTCCCCCCTCTCCGGTGGGACCGAGTCAGAGCACTCCTCTTCCGCCGAGGCAGCGGAGGACAACACTGTCCTGCTGGCATATTAAGTGTCACCAGCTCCTTTCTCCAGACCTCTTCCTCTGGCATTTCCAGCCCCATCACCCTGGAGCCACCAACTGAAAGCCTTTTTGAGAACTGAGCCTCTGACCGCTCAGTCCCTCTTCTGCCTGACCTAACCTCCTCTCTCTGCCCGTAGAAGTCTCAGATCTACACGTGGGATGGCCGCCAGTCAGACCGCTGGGTCAAGCTGGACCTGAAGACAGAGCTACCCCGGGATACTCTGCTCTCCGTGGAGATTGTCCATGAGCTGAAAGGGGAGGTCAGAGGTGGTTCTGCTCACGTGTTGTGGCTCTGCCATCTAGGGAACTGAGGCACAGCTGGGCTTGGCCCTTCACCACCCCCACCCCCCCCACACACAATCCAAGTTAACTGGGTTACAGTGTGTGTGGTTGTTGACAGGGCCCAGGGCCCAACAAAGGCTTTGTAATTATTCCTCCTCCTCCAGTAGTTGCTTAAAGCCACACTATGTTCGGGTGGGAATGCTCACAGTCTCCTTCTGTGCAGGAAATCTTGATCATCTCTGGGTAGCAAAGGCCCTAGTCAGCCTGCTGTGTAGTTTTTAGATATTGATTGTTACTGACCAAGGATCCCTTGGGAAAGAAGCAACTTGTTATTTCCCCTGAGCTTTGGGTATTACCACCATACACATAACTTTCAGAACAGTCAGTGGGAGCAGTGGGCCAGAGCGGGAAGCCAGCTCCTGCCAGAGCACCATGGCAGTCTCCCTGGGTCTGAGATTTAAGGGGGCTGGTCCAGCACGTCAGATCTCTTGTCTGCTCAGAAGCCTGGGCCAGTCTGGTGCTGAGCATCAGCTGGGAGGGAGGTGAGGGAAATGTGTTCAGAGCACCTCCCTTCCCCCAGCTCTTTGAACGGAGGCCAGCAGGCCACATCGGGTGGAGTGGGCCCCAGGCCAGTGCCTGGCAGGGTGGGCAGTGTCCTTGTCCTTCTAGGGGAAGGCCCAGCGGAAGATAAGTGCGATCCACATCCTTGATGTCCTCGTGCTGAATGGCAGCGACGTGCGGGAGCAGCACTTTAACCAACGGTCTGACCGGGGCCCTGGGGGACAGAGGGGGAGGTGGGCCAGGGCAGCGCTATGGCAGCGGCCTCTGTGGCTTGGCTCCTCACTCAGGTCTTGTCTGCTTAAGAACACCCTTAGTTTCCCTCTTCTACCCACTAGCTGGTTCCTAGGGCACAGTGAGAAGTTGGTGTTGGCACTTTCATTCACCAGGGCTCCACCTTGCCACCATTTAGATCAGGAGTGATGTTTGCTTTAAGGCTGAGCAAGAGGGTGCCCTTCCGGGGAGAGGGCGGGTCTTCTCCCCGAAGAATGTGTTCTGTGCTGGGTGGCCCCACGTGTCAGTTCACCGGGGTCCCACAACTCCCACTTCCGTTTGTGCACGGATGCTCAATCAGTTGTTTAAAGGGAGCTACAGAACACTCTTACGCCGCCGTGCCACTGACATCTCTCCTGAGCTGGCTCCTCTGAGTGGGTGCACTGTGGGGTCAGTGGTTTGGGGTGAAGGAGCAGACGTTTACAATAAAGATGACACTTAAAGTTCTGCTGGAGGTGACTGAGCACAGCCAAAGTTACACTTGAGGAAAACCAGCCAAGATGTAGTAAAGTTAGAGGTCAGAATCCAGAGAGGGGGAGCGGGCCTCCCTGATGACGTTAGTGGAGAAGGGCAGGAGGGGGCCTCCAGGGGGACACGAGTGCCGCCTCTTAGAGCAGCTTTGCTGCAGATTCAGGAGTGCCCTCCCACCGGTGCCATGAAGATGCTCTGGGGGCAGGGGTCCTGGTAGAGGTACCCTTACTTGCCTCTGAGAGACTCCATTGGATTGTAGGATTCAGCTTGCTGAGAAATTTGTGAAAGCTGTTTCTAAGCCCAGTCGGCCCGACATGAATCCCATCAGGTGAGTGTATCACCTCTCCCCCCCATCCTCCTTCCCCGTTGCTTCTTTCTGGCTAGCGCCTGCCCCTGTCCTCTGAGGTGGGAGAGGGCTCAGCGGAGGCCAGGCCAGCGTTAGAGGTCAGACCACCCTGATGAGTGATGTGCTTGGGGGTCCTGGAGAGTTGCCTGCCTGCCCCGAGTACCTCCCCGTCCCACCTGTCACAGCAGGCCAACCTCCACCAGAGAGATTCATTCCTCGGGGTTCAGGTGTCCTCATTTCAGATGCACGTGCTTCTGAGGGCGCTAACACACCTGTGAGCCACACATTCGTGCTTGGGTATCATTAGCATATCAATCCTGGCCTTTTCATTTTTTTCGGGTAAGAAAAGGGTGCTGAGGGAATGGGAGTTTTTGGACATGATAAAGAGAAGGGTGGTTTGAGGTAATGGTCTCCTTGGTGCATGGAAAGAAGGCCATGGTTTGCTGCCATGTGAGGTGATATGAAAGGCCCAGGCCCCATGGGAGGCGAGGAGGATAAGAACAGTCAGCAGACGGATGGAGAAGAGACTTTTCCAGTCTGGGCCGAGGCCTGATGTTATGATCTTTGGGGCTTCGTGTGTCTAGAGACTGAAAAAATAATTTTCACTATTCTTTTTAATACAAATTTACTTAGAATTAAATCCAGTAGTAAGAATATATTTTATAGAAGTCTTCTGAAAGTCTTAAAAAAGTAATTTCTTCTAGTGCTTTAAAATGTCCTGTCTGCCAGGTCCCGAGAAGCTGCTTCAGGGACCCTGCCTCTGTTGTGTGGGGTCTGGTCGCTCAGTCTCTGGGCACCTTACCCAGTAGTGGCTCAAAGGCGTGCTCAGCAGCGTCCAGGGCTGGGGGGCTGGGTAGGGGGTCTCCTCACCTGAGGTGGAAATAGGCCTGTTAGGACGATTTGGAAATAACTGTTACCCGAAGGCCTAAAATTCATGTAGACAGACCTGGACAAGGGCCTGGTCCTTAGTGTCCTGGCCTCTAGTGATGGCGACGTGGGGCCGGAACACTGATGGGACGTCGCCGCCAGCCCTTCCTCTCCCTCCCCCGCATCCTCCCCAGCCGGGGCTCTGCTCCCCAAGTGCCCTGGGCCAGGCTCAGCTGTGAACTCTAGGGCTTGTCTGTGGGCGCAGTGCCAGGCTGGGTCCTTGTTCGTGGTGGCCTGGGTGGTGCGGGGCCTGCAGGCCTCCTGCCTCCCCCTGCTGCCCAGACAGGTGCCCCGGGAAGCCCTCGTCATCTCTGCGCCTCTCCCCACAGGGTGAAGGAGGTGTACCGGCTGGAGGAGATGGAGAAGATTTTTGTTCGGTGAGTTTGAGAGGAGCTGGGGTGGGGCGCGTGGCAGCGTCCAGGACTCCTCCTCTGCCTTTCTGTAAGATGGGTTGGGGGCGCAGTGCCGAGTGGCCCCCAGGGCCCCTCTAACCCCCGCCTCCTTTGTCTGCATGGCAGCCAGAGGTCCCCGGCTGAGCTGATTCAGCACCGTCAGGAGGGGAGCAGGGCGGGCACAAGTCAGGCAGAAATACGGGCTCATTGATGCTGTAACAGTTACGAGTGTCCAGACGAGAGGCAGAGCGCAAGCTGCCTGAAACACTATAAATCCAAGCCCCTAGTGCCGAGAGGGGTTGAGCTGAGGGGTTGGAGGGGTCTAAGTGCTTCCTCGTGTTCTCAGCTGTTGTGCGGGGTGCTCACATCTGGGGGGCTCATCCTGGGTGTGCCCACTGTGGCCACTGGAGCCAGACCTGGTCTCAGTGCTCCCGAACTAGCTCTTCAGTGGCCATGCTGAGACCATGGCTGGTGAACTGAAGGCCCATTAGCACTTGGGGTTTCAGATCTCACTCCAGCTGGTGTCACCCTGACACCCCGCAAACAGCAACGCAGCAGAGGTGTGTGCCATTCCCCTGCTTCCACGGCTCAGCTGGGAGTTCAGAGGCTGAATTCTTAACCCAGCACCCCACCGTGTGACCTGGAGCAACTCAAGTCTCTGCTTCAGTCTCTCTTATGTTGAGCCGAGATTCAAGTATTGGGTTGGCTGGTTCTGACATTAGTCAGAGATTAATGTCAGGACTGTCTCTCTCACACACACTTCCTGTTTGCACACCTGCTCGGGAAAATCAAGGTTAGAGATGAAGATCATCAAGGGCTCCAGCGGCACGCCGAAGCTCAGCTACACAGGGCGTGACGACCGGCACTTCGTGCCCACCGGCCTCTACATCGTCAGGACGGTGAACGGTGGGTGATGCGCCCCTCTCCCTGACCCCTCCCTCAGCCAGGGCAACTGGCCCACACCCCGCCTGGGCTGGCGCTCAGGGCTTCCTACTGAGGTAGGCAGAGCCAGGTATATGTTGAGGGGGACTGTCTTCCCTGAGCTCCTGTCATTGGTGGTCCCGGGGGTTGGGCTGGAGAGTGAAGCCCAGCTTGTATATGTACATATGGTGTCCTCATGGCAGGAGAAGGGCCTTCCCCACGGGCAGTGGCAGATCCAGAAAGACAAACCTGGCCATTTGTATGTCCTGCTGCATCCTCTTCCCTCTGGCTAACAGAATCCTGTTCCCTCTGCCAGGGTCCCAGAGATGGTACCCTGGTGGGAGGTGGGGTTGCTGAGAAGTAGTCATCTTAGGCACCCTCCTGGAGCCCCTTTGGGCTGATGATGAGGGCTGTGTCCTCCCAGGCTGTCTGCTGCTGCTGTTTGGGGAAGAGGCATGGAGGAACCAGGGAGGAGGGCCTGACCCATCCCCCAAGGGTCTTGTGTGTCCTTTCTGAGCCTCTTTCTCCTTCCTCCCATCAGAGCCATGGACAATGGGATTCAGTAAAAGCTTCAAGAGGAAGTTCTTCCACAACAAGAAAACCAAGAACTCTACCTTTGACCTCCCTGCAGATGCCATTGCTCCATTTCAGTAAGTAGGCCTCCTCCAGGCCTGCCCCCTCAGTAGCCCCAGGAACTCCTACCTGGATGCCAGCTCTTGGGGCACACCTGTGCCCTGAGACCCACTGCGGCCCAGGCAGGGGCCTCCCCCATGGGCGGGATGGTGGTCTCTGCAGGATGTGTCTGGGACTGGGCGGTGAGCTCAGGGAGAGGGCGGTGATGTCAGAACTGGCTGTGAAGGTTGGGTGGGCGTCCTGGGTGTGGGCACGTGGCGAGGCCCAGAGCCTTGCTCTCAGACCCTGTGTCTGTTTGCCAGACCCTTGGTCATAGGTTTCAACAGCAGCAGTAGCCCTAATGTGCCTGTAGTTAGTGTCACCACACTAATACTGTTCTGTTAGAGCAGCAGAGACAGATAAGCCAGGAATATCAGTAATGAGAGGATCCAATAGCATGCTGTTAGCAGCAGAAGCTGTGTGTTGTTGGGAAAAGCGGGTTCTGGAAGGCAGGGAGCAGCGGGGCTTCCCGGGTGTGTTTTGGCTGCCAGAGGGAATCGTTCCCATCACAGGTGCTGGTTTGGTGGGGGGTCTCTTGGTCCTGCTCCCCTGGGTGCGGCCTTGACCTCCCCTCTCCCCCCAGCATCTGCTACTACGGCCGGCTCTTCTGGGAGTGGGGGGATGGCATCCGTGTGCACGAATCCCAGAAGCCCCAGGACCCGGACAAGCTGTCCAAGGAGGATGTCCTTTCCTTCATCCAGACGCACAGCGCCTGAGGGCCTGGGGCGCGCCCACCCTGCCCAACGCCCTGTCCTTCCGAGCCCGGCCTTGAGGGCGGTGCCCCTCCAGCTCCTCTGAAGAGCTCAGTTGGAGCCTTTAGAGGACACATGTTCCTTCTGTGGGACACTCTGAACTTTCCTCCCTGGAGTGCTGCCTGGGAACTGTCTGCCCTGGCAAGACAGGACTCCGTCAGCTCCTGCAGCAGGTCGAGGTCAGGGCCCAGGGCACCTGGGGCCAGTGGGGGATGTGTCGGGGGCAGCAGGGCTCTGCCGTTCTCGCCTATGGCGCACACTCACTTTTCTGAGTTCTGTGCATTGCCCGAGGGCACCCGTGCTCCTGCCTTGCCCAGCTTTTTACTGGGCAAACCCTGAGGGAGGAGGCCCACTGTTGTGGCTGGCCGGAGCAGCTGCTACATAAATCAAAGTTTTGTTTCTTTGAACTTGTTCTGTTTTGATGCCAAGTTGGAGAAGATTGCCTCCTCCCCTGCCTCCCCTGGCGTTCTTCCCAGCTCACACCTCTGACCATCCTGCAGGCCGGGAAGGGAAGCACGTGGACTCCGTCCGATACTACATAGGATGCAGGTGGCATGTCCGGGGTGGCTGTGACTGCTTCCTGGGGTTGTAGAGCCTTTCTGTGCCCCACCCCTCTCAGTGTAAACCTTGGGCAGCTCTAGAAGGGGAGGAAGCAGCCCTGAAGACCTGCGTTTTCTGTGGCCAGCAGTGGTGGTCCCCCGTAACAGGGTCCTCCAGGGTTGGTGGCACCCAGTCCTCTGGCGATCATGGCACTCCTGGTTGCCCCAGACACCTTGCCACCCTCCCCCCTTTGTTTTCTTCCCCAGCAGGAGGCACAGTTGCTTTTGTTTGTCCTTATGTGGTCACTCCATGTCCTCTATCTTGGCGGGCGGAGGGGGAAGCTGGGCAGTAGCTTTGGGTGGGGGAGGGAACCTGTGGTTATTTTTAATGGGAAATACCTCTCGGAGATGCTCACAGGGGCTCCCTAGGGCCTCATCCCAGTACTAGACTGGTTTCCATGGAGATAGAGGGCACTGAGGCTTCCCGTGAGGTTGGAACTGACTCCACCTCAGGGGTCTCCAGCCAGCATCTAGCCCCTCCCCCCAGGTTGTCAGCAGCACCGCTGAGATGCTGTATTTCCACCCAATTCTGGGTATCAGTGTGTCTTGCAGAACCTTGGATCATTAAAGACAAACGTATTTTTAACGCCTGTGTGGTTCTGTGCTGGGGCTGCTGCTGTGTGTCCTCTGTGCTTTGTGGTCTGGGGCTGGAGGTGAAGCGGAGGAAGCTCTTCTCAGTGAAGAGGGGGGAAGAGAGGGTTGGTTTAATCAGCGCCGTGTCTGAGCTCAGGGCTGCTGCTTGCTGCCAAAGAGGGGCCCAAGGAAGAGTCAGAAATGCTGTGGCCCCTGTGAGAAGCAGGGACTGGAAAATGAGACCCCGCAGCCCAGGAGGCCCCTCCCCCTCACACCAGTCACTCAGCTACTCCCAGCGGCGCCCGTGACAACCCAGGATCAGTCCCTGTGACTAAAACAACAGAGGCGTCAGACCAATTAGTGCCACGGACGGCGAGGGAGCCATGGCTCCGCATCTGCGCTGGAGGCCACAGGCGCCTCGTCCCCTCTGCTCTAGGCGCGCATTTCTCCACAGGTCCTGTCACCCAGCAGGTCCTCCCCTAGAGCCTTCCGCCTACACACCGCCTGGGTCCTTCCTTCCCGTTCCACGGCCTGAGCACCCAGGGCAATGCCTTTCCCTGCTTTTCTGACTGAATTGGTGTGATCTCGGCTCCCAAGACCCTGCATCCTGCTCCTTGCCCTCCTTGGCCTTGCTCCAGCCTCCCGCGCCTTTGCTGGAGGAGAGGCTGTGAGCAGAGGCGGGGTGGCCTGCACTTGCCCCTCCTGCAAACCCCGCCAGGCTTCCTGGCCACTCACCATGAGCCTGTCTGGTCATGATCGTGGCCCCGGCTGCCCACTGGCTCTGCCGCGCCTCACCAGGCCTGCTGCCTCTTGAAGATCATGGATTAACTCTGCCCTCCAGTGGGACCACCACACAAGCATGAGTCCCAGGTTGCCCTTCAGCGCACAGGCTACACTTTTTCTGCTGTGATCACAGGCCGGCCCTGATGGGGGGCAGAACAGCCCAAGCTCTCGACGTCGCTCCCACCGTGGTTCCGCCTGAGCAGGCGCTTTGTCACCGCCTTATTCCCCACCTGGGCTGGGGGCTTACCTTCACAGCCCCTCTCCTCCCTGGAGTCCTGAATGCCACCCCACTGCCGTCGGGTCATGACATTTCCTCAGCACACAGGTTCTTTATTGCCTTTCCCCTGGGCTAAACCAGCACGAAGTCCTTCTGGAGCCCCAAGCCCCACAGCGGGAATGGGAGGCAAGAGGGGCCAGGCCGATGGGAAGCCCTGCTCCAATGTCTGGGTCAGGGAGAAACAGCCCTTGTACCTTGGTCCTCTTGAGGCTCGAAGGGCCTACTTGGCCGTGATCACGGAGCTGAGGGGAAGCCAGGGCTGACGGGACAAACCGCAGCCTCACACGGCCCAGTAGGCGTAGACGACGGTCAGGAGGAGGAAGATGGCGACAGACAGCAGCATGTTCTTGCGGTTCTCCCGCCGAAGCAACTTCAGCTCCTTCTCTGGGAGGAAAAAGGGTGGTGGACGGGTGTCCTCCATCTGCCCAGATCCTCACCACCTTCTGGCTATAGGTGCTGGGCCCAAAAAAGCCCCAACCCCCAATGCTGCTCAGCCATTTCTCTCCAAATGTAGCCGAAGACAGCATGTGTGGGAGAGTCACCAAAAGGGCTACACCCGAAAGCCCAGCGAGGTGGTGGCACGGCCTCCCCAGGAGGGTCCTCTGGCTCGTCCCTGGGTGGCCCCGTGGTGCGCCTCCCTCCGGGCGTCCTATCTGGTCAAGGAGAGACTGAGGGCAGCTGGGCCCTCCTCGGGGGGTAGGTACAAGGCAGAGCCTCACCAGCCGCGCCCCAGTCTGCCCTCTGCCGGATGCCCAGCTAAGCAGGAACTAGCGGCTGTGCTCACGGGGTGGTCAGGCTGCCCCTGGAGAACGCCAGCCCAGCTATTCCACAGCCACACTGTGTCCATTCATGACACACAGATGGTTGGTACTCTGAGGGCTAAACTGAGTGACAAATGCTACAGTTTTGTGTGAAAACCACCAGCTTTGAGGGGGTTGAAACTGAGGTCTCATTTCTCCCTGTGTGAGGGAGTGGGGATATGTGCAAACCAGCCTTGGGCAGGCCAGACAGGCCCCAGGCAGGGGTATGTGACACACACTGTGCTCATAGTGTTGATCCAAATTCCTCCGGGAGGTTCCCTGAGTATAGACTATTCTAGGGCTGATCCTGGGCCAGGTCTGGCCCCCCGGGGTGAACAGACCAGAGCCCAAGGAGCCTCTGCAGACCCTTTACCTCCCAGGCCGCAGGGCAGGGTGGCAGCGGGGTGCTGGGGGGCAGTAGCCACCCTCCAGCTGAGCCGGGTGTGGGCTCCCCCTGGCGCGGCACCCGGCACCCAGAAGGTGGCAGCATCGCTCCACCCACAGCAGCCCTGCACGGCACCCACGTGGGAGGTTCATTGTCCATCCTGGACCCCAAAGACCCTTCCACCATCGCTCCCATCGCAAGGTTTTCCTCGGAGGGAATGGAGGTCCTCAAGGAGAGGGCCAGAACAGGCCCCCCAAGTCGGGGGAGTGGGAGGGATCTCAACCTGGCTACAGCCGCCCCCTCCCTCCCATGGGGGAGGACAGAACGGACCCTCTGGCCTCGCCGTCTCCCTTGGAACAGAGGAGCAGACCTGCTCCCCTCCTAGGCTGCTGGGCCTTCAGCAGGGCCATGTGGCCTCCTGAGGGCTGGCCCCCTCCTGAAGTGCACCCTTGACCCCCATCGCTTTGTGGGCTCCCCAGGCTGTCTGCCTGTTCCTGGTCCTGGGACTGGAGGGTGGGGCTGGCAGTGGGAAGGAGCTTTCTTACCATAGTTGGAGGCTTTGTTCATCAGGCTGCTTTTCTCCTTCTCCAGAGACCTCCTGTGAGAGGCGGGGGGGTGGAGGGGGAGGTCAAAATAGCGAGAGCCTTTCTCCCACCTAGGGGGCAGTGGGCGCGCCAGGGCAGGGTGGACAAGAGGAACAAAGGCCCAGGTCTCTGGAGCAGGGGAGGGGAGGGATGGAAGCTGAGGGTCAGGACCAGGACAGACACGAAGGGGTGGGGGACGTGGGAAGGAGCATCACCTGGCCTCTGAGCTCAGCTCCGCCCCACAAAGCTTGGAGTTCACGACCTCCAGGTCTCTCCGACATTGTGACAGCTTCTTCTCCAGTCCATCGATCTGAAAGACAGCACACCCAGCAGGTAGAGATGGGTAGCAGAGTCTTCCAGTTTTCAAGACAGCTGGGATCCTGGGATGAAGAGGAAGGAGTCTCCAGGAGTCTTAGAACAGCATCCACACCCCAAACCTACGCTTTGCTGTCCTCTACCTCCACGCGGTACAGCCTGAGCCCGGCTGGAAACACCTGTGAGCGTTGCTCAGGGTCTCCGAGCTGCCCTGACCCACTGGGCCACACGTGGGATGGGGCAGACAGGAGCAGCCCCTCAGTCAGCTGTGTCCCCAGCACAGGCCCCAGTTGGGCCCCACAGCAGGAGCAACCAGAGCCCTAAATGCGGCAGGTTCTGCTACACAGGCGGAGCCTAGAATCAATGAGGTGATATGGGAAGTCTCTGCCTTTCCAAAGCACTCCACGCGTGATTAGACATCTAGGGGCCAAAAAGCAGAGGCATTTGTTCACATTGGTACACTTCAATTTAAGTAACCCCACTTGTAATAATACACATTTTCCCATGAGATTCAATAAAAATTACTGAAAGTACAGATCAAAAGTTTCTTTCTGACTTGGTTTTTGTGCAAAAGCGTTGACCAGCATCAAGATAGCTGTACTGTGTGATAAAATAGTTAAACTCCTGAAAGGCTACATGCCAAAGGTGCCAGTTCTCCCATTTATTTTGATTATAGTTTCAGAGATGTGTTCTTGGGGAAATAATCTGAATTATGGGGAAATGTTTTATGAAATACTAGACTGGATCGTCCAGGGTCCTGGTGTCACGCATTGGGCTTTGAAAGTTCACCTGTCTCCATCTGTCTCCAGGTGTCTTATCGGCCACCTCTTTGGGTCTGGGCCTGCTGCTTCTTGCGCCTCTGCCCTGCTGGTGGAGCCTAGACTGCAGTGGGTGGGAGTGCAGAGGGCCCTGTGTCCCTCACGGCAGCTGAGTGAACAGTGCCCTGGGTTCAGCTCATGCTTGATTTTCCGTACGACCTCACTCACTGTTACCACAACCCTGGGAGGGATAGCAAATACCACTTCGATTTCACAAATGGGAGAACGGGTCCCCCAAATGGAAGGACTTTACTGAGAAGTCAGGGTAGAACACCCCTCTCCTTAAAGGTCTCAGTCAGTTCTCTGCTCCAGTCCTTTCTGGAGTGGCCCCTGTACAGACGGAAATCAATGACTGCGCAGACCAATGCTGGCATCCCTGGTGTTCTGGGGACAGTGTCGAGTTGCCCTTGAAGACTCTGGACCTTCAGCCCCTCCTCCTGGCCCGCACCTACCCCAGTCCTTCTGGGTCAGCCTCTTCCCTTGTCCCAGCGCTCAGCCCAAATGACACACCACCTACCCGCTTCCCTGCAGCCCCAGCTGCTGCCAACTCCAGCTCTGGAAGCAGGGCTCTGTGGGAGGGAGCCACTGCAGAGCTTTGAGTTAATTGCTTGGTTAATTTTGTCATTTCCTGCTAGTGAGTACCAAAAGGAGGGCTGTCCCGGGAACAGCCCTAGGCAGGAGATGGGGCCTGTGCCTGGGGAGGCCAAAGGGCATCCTGACCTGCACTGTAGGGAAACCACCGCCGGGGAGCCAGGCTCGCAATGGAAACAGCCTGATGTGAAGGTTAGTGGAGACGGAGCCAGGAGGAATGGGTGACAGGCCACCGTGAGGCCCGCCCGTCACAGCAGCACCCCCAACACACACAGCTGCCCCTTGGGCCCTAAGAATTCTGGTTTCCATTTCCTGGTGCAGAAACCAAAATCAGGGCACCAAATTCTGTGCTGGGTCCCATACAAAGCTTAATTCTTGATGCACTCTCTCCTCCATGAGCCTTTTCTGCGGCCCTTGCCCCTGAAGGGCAGATTAGCCAGTCCTTTTCTCATGAAGCCAAGCGCTTATTATGTCATCTGGCTGTGGGTGTCCAAACCTCATCTTGCCAAACTCCGGGAGCCGCTTGGGTAGATGATGTAAATCTGCATCTCTGGGTCACGTCTAGCCTAGATCAACCCACTCCACTTGTGTGTGATGCCTGGCCTCTAAGGAAGGCTGACTGTGTAGCTCCTGCCCTAGAAGGCGTGGTGGCCATCTGTCTCCTCTGTGGCTGCTACAAGGCCTGGCCTGCTGCGGTCCCTGTGTTTGTAGCCTTGCAGGAATGAGTGGGGCTGGGCCTCGTGTAGCACCCGGAGCCTGAAACCCTCCCCTCGTGCCCACAGAAGCGGAAAGAAGCTAGGAGAAGCAGTGGTACGTGCACGTAGATGATATACTTTGTGGACCACCCCATGCACGTATTACTGCTAGGTCAGATTTCTCCCTGCCACCCTTTGGCCAGACCCTGGTGTGCATGTCATTCTGCGGAGGAATTTCGGGGCTTTCCATCCCTAAACACCTCTACAACGCTACCAGGGGCCAGGAACTCATCATGCTAAGCAAAATCTTTAAATTGAGGTTGGCAAACCACAAGTGGGCACACCAGTCTGCTGTCACGCTCTAGGCAAGGCCTGTGGAGCTGGCAGCTGGAGGCTTTTATCTGAACGAGTCCAATTTATCTGCAGTTCCATGAATACCCCACTTTCACTTACCACTTTTTAATGAGCATAAACAGACTAACACAAATCAAGGTTTTAGGGACTCAAGTTCTAACCTCCCTCCATGAATATTTATGTCCCGCTGCAGCTCTCTCTGATTCCCTTCTAAACATCAAATTCTCTTTTAAACCCAGCTGCCTGCTGTGGGCAGAGTGAGGGCAGTCTGGGACTGTCGGGAGGCTCTTCAGCAGGCCACAGACCCATCCTCAGAAGGTGCCCCCGGCCCCCGCAGTCCGACACCCTGCAGCACTTGCTGAAGCAGAAGCCAGTTCTCAAGCAGCCATAACAATGGGTGCAAAAGTTCTAGTGGCCTAGGG
Organism: Muntiacus reevesi; assembly: GCF_963930625.1. Lineage (NCBI taxonomy): Eukaryota > Metazoa > Chordata > Mammalia > Artiodactyla > Cervidae > Muntiacus > Muntiacus reevesi. The sequence goes on from NC_089268.1 coordinate 13,311,232, forward strand.
ACTTCCCTGGTGGTCCAGTGATTAAGAATCTGCCTGCCAATGCAGAGACATACGTTTGATCCCTGGTCTGGGAAGATTCCACGTGCCATGGGGCAACTAAACCACCACAATGAGAAGCCGGCACATTGAAACAAAGAGTAGCCCTCACTCACTGCAACGAAGACCCTGTACAGCCATAAATAAATAAATACTCTGGTGACCTACTGGCTGCCGATAAGGCTGGGAGGAAGCGTCAAAATGCACCTTTTAAGTTGTGACTGGAGTCAGGGGGTGATGGCCACTGAACAGGCCGAGTCCCGAAAGACGGAACCGGAAACAGGGGCGAGTACCCAGGACGCAAACCGAAAACCAGCCTCTTGTTCTGGCTTTTCAGTCAGCAATGACAAGCACACAGGTAACTCACTTTGCAGATTCCCTCAAACAAATCTATAATCTTTCATCAGCCTCCTTCCTCTCTGCCACCAGGCTGAAGGCAACAGAGGACAAGACGGCTAGGACCAGGAGAGATAACATGGGTTAGGACCAGAATAAGGAGACAAATGTCAAGAAGATTCTGGAAGCATAAGGGTCAGGGCTGGAAGCAGTCAAGCAGGTGGAAGCCCGAGTGCCCAGAGGCCTGAAGCTGTAGTTCCTGAGAAGTGTGGCAATAGGGAGTAAGGGCTGTAATCGGGCGACTAGGCTCACCAGTCACTTGGTGTATGTCTAGGTGACTTCCTTAATTCGGTGCCTCAGTTTACACATGTGTAAAACAAAGGTAATAACGTTTCCTATTTCCAAGAGTTGTGAAGATGATACAAAGCAATACATGTGAGGTATTAACATTAGAACAGTGCCTCTCACACACAGTGAAGGGTTAACAAGTGTCTGTTATCATTATTAGAGAATGGTTTTCAACTAGATCTTTAGGGAATAAAAAGAAAATTGAGTTAATTTGTGGCAAGAGTAAGAGGAGTGAGAAACGGGCGTGCAATGGAGTGAACTCCCTGTTGGTCACTGGCTGGCAGCGGCGGGAGGGGAGCCCCTCGGCTCAGGTACGGCCGTCCTGTTCACGGAGGGTCAGCAGGGCCTGCAGGGTCAGACATCAGAACAGCCTCCCCAGCTGGCTTAGGACGCGGCACGCTGGGGACTTTATGACCCTGCCCTGGGATGACCCTGGGGTGGTCTGGAGCCAGTGCCATGTTGTAAAGGTTGGGCCTGGTGGAAGTGAGGTCAAAGGGCCAAGAGCAGCGGCTAGGGGCAGAACAGACTCAAGTGTGGTCTGAGTCCCGGCGGGCATCTGAGAAGATGCAGAATAGCAGGTGGGGGCTGGCAGCTGGCGCCCAGGTTCAATCACCGAAGCCATGGCTCTCTGGGGCTGGGTGCTCAGCCAAACTGGAAGCAGGAATGCAAAGCCCAAGACTTCAGGTAGAAAGAGGCTCCATCAGAGATCCGACCAACTCCTGGGACTCCTGCCCAACAGGCCAGAGAGTAGGCATTTGGCAGGAGGAGCCTGGCTGCCCCGCTGGTTCAGTTTTGGGATTTCCCTGGAGCGGTCTGCGGCAGCACTGCTGGCTGTGACTCACAGGTACAGTAACAGCTATGGTGGGCACTGAGGCAGGCACTCATTCAGGCTGTGTGGGGGCAGAGAGTGGATGCCCCTGGAGGACAGTAACACGGACGAGAGAAATGTCCACGCGTTACATTTATACTCAGAAGGTCAAGTGTCCGTTTTAACACAGGGGAAGAGAACAGCGTGTCTAAGTCAGTAGGCGAGGCATGGCCGCACAGGGGTCCGAGGAGTCAGTGAGGCAGCGGTGTGAGCTCCACACCACTGTCTGCCTTCTGGCATGTCACACAGCGCCCAGCACCCGCTGGGTGTTGTGTAAACCTGTGTGCAAGCAGCTCGGGGGCCAGGAAACAGGTGGTGATCAGGCAGTGTGTCCTGACAGTAAAGTCTGCTCTTGACCCCAAGACCAGCAGTGGCTAAAACTGGCCCATGGAGACTGCCAGTCTGAGCAGTGGTGGGGGAGAAGGAGGGGGAGAAAGGGAGGGAGCATCTCTCCAGCAGGGGGGAGCTGAGGGCCCCAGGGAAGGTCGTGGAGACAGGAGCCAGAAAGTCTATATTGTGTTGGCCAAAAAGTTTGCTCTGGTTTTTCTGTAACATCTTATGAAAAGATCTGAACGAACTTTCTGGCCAACTCAATACTTTAACCAGAAAGGCCCATGAGGGATTCCTCTATAGTCAGAACAGGAACTGCTACCTTCTTACCCAAACTCGGGCTGGGGAATTGGAGGCTGGGCAGTGGCTTGGAGAGTGGGCAGAGGAGCAGGCTCAGTGAGAACTGTAAGACCAAGGATTCGCCCCAGAGGCGGTGGTGTTTCCTGCAGCAGATCACGGAGTTCTGAGAGCAGACTGACGCTAAGGTCAGAAGAGGCTCTGGCCCCAGCCAAGTTGGCCCCAGCCCTGCTGGCCGGCATCTGGGCCAGGGCCCCTCTGTCAGAAGCAGCTCTGGGCACCCTAAAGGCAGTTCAGTATTAAGCAAAACCACCTCTGCCACCTGACTTGGGGAATAACACCCTATTCTCACAGCTTTAGGGAAGTCTCCCTGGGGTCCTATACGCCATAAAACCACTGTGTTAAGAGAAACTGTAAAATTCTCCCAGGATCCTCAGGGGGCATCTTTTCAGGAGTGTGGTGCCTCCTGGCCCTGAAGCGGCCCCTTTGGGGGCAGGGAAGGATAAGCACCCAGCACCCTGGTCAGGCCAAGCCCATGGGCGGCCAGTTCCAGGACTGCCAACAAGCACGAGCTATAGGCTGTCGCTCCCCCACTGAAGATTCTCCTATTGAAGATGCTGAGTGGTGCTCCCAGAAGCATCCTGACAGCCCAGGAGGTGGCCCCCGCCCACTTCCTAAGGAGCCACTGTCCAGGGCCAGACGTTCTTCTGGAAAAGGGCAGAGGCACCTTTGGGGCTTGGCGCTGCCAGGCAAGCCACTGTGCTTTCCAGTTTAGGAAGTTGTTTCCTGGGTCTTGCTGGCCTTGCTCTTAGGAGCTTCTGGGCTATGAATGACAAGGGGCCGAGAATGAGTTAAGGGGTCAAGCAGCGGTCACGGGACATATCCTGCACCAGCCTGGCCAGATCCTCCCTGCACCAAGACTTAATAACGAGCATGGTGTCAAGGTACCTGAGCCCAATTCAAATCCTGGACTTAACATGTGTCTGGATGGCAGCACGCCAGTCAGAGCAGCCCCTGGAAGCCCAGAGTCCACAGTAATCCCGGGGCAGCCAACACTTCAGGGGTAGGCACTGCTCTAAACGCCTCATACGGCTCCCTCACAGGACGCTCACAATAACCCTGGGCAGTGAGAAGCGTCAGTATCCACATCCTGCAGATGAGGAAACCTGGGTCACGGGGCTGAAGTAACCTGTCCAGGGTCACGCAGCCGGCACCCGAGGGAGTGGGTGGTGGGAGTCGGCGCTGTGAGCCACCAGCCTGGAGCCACTTTCAGGTCTCAGGGGAAACCTCCACTTACACCCTGGGCCAGTCTGTGGGCAGCTTCCCGCATGCTCCCCAAAGTCTGCATTGACGCTGCAAGAAAGGGACTTTCCCCTTTTTACAGAGGAGCAAACTCCTGCACATTTATGCAAACTGATCTAGGTCATAGCGCTGGGAAGTGGCAGAATTGGGGTCTGAATCGGTGTTTTTCTGCTTCAGAGCTCATGCTCCTTCCACCACTTTAAGCTCTTTCACCAAAATCCCTCATGAAAACATTCATGACAAAGAAGGGTTCTGTGGAACAAAATCATTACACATCCCAGTTGAAGCCCATCTAAGCTTGTTGATCTGGCTTTAACAGATTCTCTGCTCTGAATAATCTTGTACAAGGGCCTTGCTTGGTTTCTGTCCACATAACAGATACTCGCTGTGAGGGAAGAACCTGACTGAAATCTGTTTGCCTGGAGACAGTGAGATGGGAGCCCAGCGTGTCCTCACACTGAAGGCAATTATTACCTTCCAGCTCTGACATCCGAGGCACCCTTGCCCAAATGACCTATGCTGCCAAAGCACCCTGACAAGCGCACAGAACATGCGTCTGAGAAGGAAAAAGATGGGTGAGTTGGGCCTGAAAACCTCCTTTCCCCACAGCCTTTCTTCTTACTTGTTAACAACCCACAGCCCGAAGAGTGGGGTCACCTGTTTCATCTCCAGCCCCAGTAATCCAGGAACTGGATTTCTGGAAATCCACTCATTCTCACACGTCAGGGAAGCCCCAGGACGTGTATTATGATGGGGAGAGAAGCCAGCCGGCCAGCCCAGATGGTCTCCAGCTTCCCATCTGGGGCCTTGAGGCCACACGGCCAACTCACACGGGGGTCACAGGCCCTGATTTTCCAGGTGACCAGCCTCAAACCCCAGAGGACAGATTACCCTGATGGCCCCTAACGGATATTTTTCTGTGGAGGAGGCTCTTTTGTTTTCTGAGGGTAGAAAACAAAAACTTCCACCACGGCTCCCAGAAGTTTCTCTCTTAGGCTGGGCAGATGACAGCAAACCCACCCAGTTTTTAATCAATGAACAATTTTCAGGAAAAGCAGAGAGCTAAGGGGCTTGTCATTTCTCTGCAGTCACTCCCTGCCCCAGGTCAGGAACTTGGGGGTCCAGCTGAAGCCCTCGCGCGCTCTGAAGACTTCTGGGACCCCCTGGCCTTTGAGCAGCTCATAAGCAGAGCCATGTCAGTCTGTGCCTGAAGCCTTCGGTTGTCCTGGGCCAGAACACCGTCTGAGCCTTGTTTTCTCTTCTTTCCCCCAATATGTAGTTTTTGATAAATTAGCAAAAGCTTCTTCATCGCTGAAAGGCTCAGAGCCCTTTTTAAGAATTGGCATCCACCCCACGCCTTATGAATTCATTAATTAAAATGCTGGCAAACAGCCACTCCACACACGCTGACATCCAGCCGCGTTAGGTAATGAGGTTTTAGTCTCCTGACCCCCGTCAAGTGGAGTGGAGCCAGACACAGTCTGCCCAAGAGAAATCACCTGCCCAATGGCGACCTGTTGCTTGTGCCTGGCAGCAAGTGACGTTTATTTAATGGTCAGTTGCCCTTGAACTGTGTCCACAGGCCTCAAGCCTTTCTCCTAGCCCCTGGCTGGGTGGCAGCCAGCAAGGCGGTGTCCAGCTGCCTGCTCCACTGTGGCCTCCTGACCTCTGACCGATGAACCAGTCAACTGGGCCCAGAAGTCAGAGGGGAGAGTTCAATGCCTCCTCTAGACTCTCAAGGCCGATTCAGTAAATATTCATTGATGGCCCACTAGGCTGCTTCTAACCTTTGTCTTGGGAAGTTGGTAGGTTCCCATCAGCCTTGTACCCAGCCTGTTCCAGAACCGAGACCGTCTTCATCCATACTCAGTGCTGCTGTCTCTCACTACCCTCAGGGAGTTCACAGCGGCGGCTGACATTACACAAACACAAGTGTCCAGGCTTCTCTCCTCCTGGTGCTCATCCTGCCTTGGTCAATTTTTGCTCTCATCCTACCACCTGTCTTTCACCATCACTGATCCTGGCCTCTTCTTCTGATAAGAATTCCAGTGAATTTTAAATGACTACCACTCACTTTTATTCCCTCTAGCAGTTATTGTTAGTTGGTCAACACAACATTGATTCCCAACCCCTCCTCCTTTGCATGCCACCATAGAAGTTAGAAAAGCTCAAAGATACTTTTCCAGCCTCTATGCAGCCAGAAGTGGTCATGTTCCAGTTCTAAGCAATGAGATGATCCAGAAGGCAGCTGGGAGACTCCCAAGAGAGCTTAAGCTTCACTGATAAAAAGGACAAAGAGTGTTATAGTTCCTTTCTTTTTTTTCCTGACTTAAAGTTGAATATGATGATTGGAGCTGTGGCAGCTATCTTGTGAATAGAGGAAACAGCTAAGAAAATGCAGAAACAGCAGTCCTGACATAGCTGACCTTTTGAACCAAAGTCAGTAACTACTTAGCTCCAAATTTCTTGTGATGGGAGAAAAAAAAGTGTATTCTTGCTTTTTTAGGTCACTGAGGTCAGTTTTCTGTAACTTGTAGCTTAAAAACTTTCCAAACTGATAGATTTTTGTACTGGGCATCAGATCCAACTCTCTAAATGTCAGCTAAGACACTGCACATCTGTTAAGACTATTGGAAAAAAAAAAAAAAGACTTGAAACATTTAAAGACACCAAGGTGAATGGTCCAGCTGTGGAGGGAAAGTACAATGACCAAATAACAGGTCATTACTATCAGATATTAAAAAAAACAGGTTTTATGTGAGCCAAAATCCTATCCATTCAGACTGAAATGCAACCTTTCCCTCAGCCAGAATCCTTCTATCAGTTTAGATGGAAATACAATCTTTCCCTCCTCCCACACAATTCAAAAATCAGTACCAGAGCTGGTGATTTCTCATCTGAATTATAATTCTCTCTTGTTATTCAGAATAAAACTCGGTAGCCAGTTTTCCCCCAAATCTGAGATCTCATAAGATGGCACACGAGTTGGATAAAAAGGCTTTGAAATGAGCCATAAGTGGGGGAGGGTGAAAGATGCCTTGGTGTCCTGGGAGGTGACTGTCCAGTCCAGCTGGCCCGAGCCAGCCCTCAGGGGGAGTGCTGCCTGCTCAGTAATTGCTTCATTACAGCAAGTGGAGACTGTTTGCAGGTGCTGAAATCACTCACTTGTGGGGGTTTTAGTGCACTCGTCAGATTAACAAACATTTTTTATTAAATCACCACTTCATTGGCTCAAAGCACACGACTTTTAATAACAGGACAATATCTGCTGCTCCTGAACACCAGTGCACATTCAATACTCAGATCTGCAGGGGGCAAAGGAGGAGCAAGGTGAGGAGACAGCCAGAAGCTAAGTTTTTTCTCATGCGCACAGCTGCAGAACTCAAACCTTAGAATATCCAAACAAAAGTAACCTGGTCATCTTGATGATATCATCTGATATCTTGATGATAAATACTTATATTGACATTGAGGTTAAAAAAAACAGGCAAAACTGATTGGTATAAGGCACTAGGACAGCAGGCACATCACCACATTCAGAACACTTTAAAAACTTGAATCAGGGACTTCCTGGTGATCCAGTGGCTAAGGCTCCATGCTCCCAATGTAGGGGGCCCAGGTCCCATCTTTGGTCAGGGAACTAGATTCCACATGCTGCAACTAAGAGTTTGCATGCCACAACTTGAAAAAAAAACTCATCTGTCGAAAGAAAGACCCAAAGTAAGATCCCAGCTGTTACAAGTAAGCAGCCAAAACAAAGAAAAATAAATATTAAATAAAGAAAGGTATTATCTCTAATAAGTAAATAAAACTCACGTCAGACAAACAAAAGTCATCTATGAACATCTATGATCTATATGTGGAGCACAGTCACTGAGTCTGCAACCCCTGGTGATGTTCAAGTCCTTCATGTTACCAATGAGGAAACTACAAAGTCCAAACTTAGTTCCAATGGAAGGATGGCTACCCATAAGAAAGCCTTGTTTATTGATCATCCACTGTGTGTCACATGTGCTACTTTACAAATACTCTCTCATTTAATCCTCAAAACTACCCTGTGAGGTAAGATGTAGTCTGCTGAGAAGACTCAGGCTGTCCAGTAAAATACACTTACATTTTCTTCCACAGCAACGGAGCCCTAGTTGGGCACATGGTCTCCTAGGTGATGAAGGGCCTTGCAGCTTAGCTGCAATCTTTGCCAATGGGAAGAGGGCACCTTGGGTCCAGTATTCTTAAGACACTGAGTATGCTTCCTCTACTCTATCTTTCCTGTGAACACTTCAATGTGGTGCAACCTAGCTTCATTCATGAGGTGACAACACGGGGGACAAAACCACAAGATGGAAGGAATATGGTAGAACCACTACTATCCTGGTACCCTAGACCAGGAGTTGGCAAACAATGGCCTGTGGGTCCACGATTTGTTTCTGTAAATAAAAGTTTTATTGGATGTATGACTTATTTTTGTAAATAAAGTTTTATTGGAACACTCATTAGTTTACATACTGCCTATGGCTGCTTTTGTGCTTAGTTGTTTTTTTCTTAGTATAGCTGAGTCTCATTATTTTGGAGTTATGTTCTATAAAGTTGCCAACAAAAAATCAGCAAATACTGAACCAGGTTAGGTTCCAGACAGCCTCTGGTCACAACATTTTTATCAGCTGAGCAATACAAAACCCTCTGTGTTTGTGTCTAAAGAAACCTTATTTAATATATATTGTTGATTAGTTAACACTGAACTCACATCCAACAGCACTATAACTATGCCTGAGAAAGCTAATCTAACACACACATTTTCTCCATAAGGCGTGTCTCAGCCTTCTTGCACTTTGGAAGACTAAATAGCACTTCAGTCCTACACTTGAGGGCCATTTTAAGCTGCAAAATCACCAACAAAAAGCACAAAAATGCAAGAAACTTGGCACTAAATAGACCAGAAAAAGGACATTTGTTCATAGCGCACAGAAGAATGGAAAAATAAGACACACTATCGCCTTGTTTGACTGTAACTGGACATGTGTGCCTCAGGTGAATCAAATCTCAATGCTTTGAGTCAGTTTGGTAATTACTACAGAAGCATTTCAAGTATTGATTTGGGGGTTACAAGCACATTTTAGCAATTAGACAAATGCACAAATACGTGATCTGTGAACAATGAGGGTCAACTGTAGTTGCAACAGAGACCATACAGCCCATAAAGTCAAAAACTTTACTATCTGATCTTTATAAACAAACAAAACCCCGAATTTGGGGATTTCTCTGATACACCAACCAGCTTATCATGCCCTAATACAGGCTATAAAGTCTAGGTTCTTCCCATTTCAGAGTGCCATCTCATTTTAGCATCTATATTTGATTTTATTGTGTGTTAGTCGCTCAGTTGTGTCTGACACTTTGCAACCCCACAGACTGTATCCCGCCAGGCTCCTCTGTCCGTGGAATTCTCTAGGCAAGAATACTGGAGTGAGTCATCATTTCCTTCTCCAGCGGATCTTCCCGACTCAGGGATTGAACCCAGTCTCCCCAAAGTTTGTTTGTGTTTTTCCACAACATCTTACAGAAAAACTCGAACAAAATTTTTAGCCATCCCAATACAAGAAGATTCACATTTCCACCAACCTTGTTCCCTAAGTAGGCCAGTATTTCTCAAGTGGTGGTACTAAAACCTCCTGCATTAAGCATGGGTGTAGCTTGTTAAAAATAGATTCTTTGTTAAGAATACACACCCAAGTCCTACTGAATTACTTGGGATGGGGGAGAATTCAACTCCCCATTTTAACAAGATCCTTAATGCATTCTTAAGACTGAGAACCACTGAACTGGGAGTAAGTTTAAGAAGAAGGAAATGGCAACCCACTCCAGTATTCTTGCCTGGAAAATCCTATGGACTGAGGATCCTGGTAGGCTGAGTCCATAGGGTCGCAAAGAGTTGGACACGACTGAGTGACATCTCATCATCATCATCATCTCATCAAGAAGACAAGTACCCAGTACTTTTCCTGCAACCACTGGGAGGATGATCAAAGGGTACCATAGAACGGGAGAAACAAGATGCCGCAGAAGGCACATCTCCTGTACTTGATTTTGGGCCCCTCAACCATTTCCGCTCAGGCTCTACTTGAAACTTCAGTTTCCCCATCTGTAAAAATCTCACAGGCTTGTACTGAGGGTTAACCAGGAATGCAAATAAAGTAACAAACAGCAGTTGCTCGACAGGGATCAATTTTCTTTCCCTTCCATATGCAGTTACTTGTAAGCTCTTTGTGAACAACACCATTCCAGAATTCTCTACAGATTCCCACAAAGTACTTTTCGAGCTTCATGCTTCAGTACCCCAGAAGAATTCCCCATCTCTGGCCACCAGTAACATACTAAACAGTATGGGGTCCCTCACCTTCGGGGGTCCCCTCATCTACAGATTTCTACGCCTTGGGGATCCCCTCACTTCCGAGTACCCGCCCCTTTTGGGTTCCCCCTTTCACTTAAACGTTTCCTCTCAGGGCCTCCAAATCTCCGTACCGCGCCCTCTTTGGGGCTCCCCTTACCCGCGAGCCTCTTCCCCTCCGGAAGTCCCCTCACCTTCTCTTCCCACCTCTCACGACCCCTAGGTTCAAAATCAAGCACAGGTGCAACCTTCGATTCTCCCAGCGGGCCGTCTCTCACCCTCGCGTCCCTCTCCCAAACCCACGTCGCTCTCATTTCCTTCCCCCACTCCCTCCTCCAACCAGTAGCCCGGCCGACCCAATACCCGCCGCGGGGAGAAGTTCACAGCTTGCTGCATTCCCCGTTTCTCCCCTCACCTCTAAAGCGACGCCCAGATTCTCCCGCTTCTTTTTAGTCATGTTACTCGACGGGTTCCCGGAGTCATTATTGGACGCGCCCACTGGTGGCGCCACGCATGTGCAAAGCCTCGTGCTTCTCCCTCATTGGCCGCCGAGATGGTGGGAGGCGGGACTACTGGCGGTCGCCATCTAGCTGAGGGGCGTGGCCAGCTTGGTGCAGCCATGTTTGTGAGGGGCAACTTTTCTTTGTGGCCTCAGGTAGAGGGCGGTGGGGAGAGAGTACCTGGATTGGTCCGGAAGGAACGATGGCCCGCCCAGGGGTGGAGCTATTCCCATTCCTTTCTTACCCAAAGCCACTTTACTGCACAAGAGACGCTATTTTTTTCACCGCATCGTCATCTGTGCCCTTCAGCCTTTTAGGGACCACTTTGCCCTGTTTGAGGAAGCCAGCTCCCATCCCTTCAATTCTGTCATTTCTTCATTATGGACCTTCAAGGCCCATGCTGAAGCACTGCCTCACCTCGAAGCCCCCATCTTGAGCCCCTTGGTCCTTTGGGAACTGATAATGATCTGTTGTTATTCCTTTTCGTCCTGTTCTTATTTTTGTTTTATTGTAACAACAACAGCCTACAAACGTCACAGAAGACTTTTAAGTGAAAAGCAGCTTCCTTTATCCTACCACTCAGTGCAGTTGCTGTCTTTGTTTCCGTGTATTCTGGTCCGGGCCTGGTCTCGGATCATATTTTATGCTGTTGTAGTCCTATCGTACCTCGCTGGTGGCTCAAACGGTAAAGAATTTGCCTGCAATGCAGGAGACCCTGGTTCAATCCCTGGGTTTGGAAGGTCCCCTGGAGAAGGAATTGGCAACCTACTCCAGCACCCTTGTCTGGATACTTTCATGGACGGAGGAGCCTGACAGGCTACAGTTCTTGAGATTACAAAGAGTTGGACTCGGGCGACGGACTTTCACTTTTCACTTTCAGTCCTGTCCATACAGTATGCTGTAGACCCACATCCTTTGAAATGCTTTGACTGGGCTTCAATTTTGTATGGTAACCCAGCTACCCATATAACCGAAACTAATGTTTCCTGATAAACACCTTTACCACCTATGATGCACTCAAATATCTTCTAATCCAGTCTGTTCAACTGAAAAAACCTAGTGACAGGAGACCTATTAAGTTTATTTCGTGACTCATTAATGGATATTTGAAATAGATATTTTCCCACCTGCTTTTTTTAAAGCTTAAAAAAAATTTTTTTTAAATTTATATTCATTTTTGGCTAGACTGGGTCTTTATTGCTGAGCACAGGTTTTCTCTAGTTATAGTGCACAGGCTTCTCATTGCATTGGTTTCTCTTGTTACAGAGCACAGGCTTCAGGGTGTGTAGACTTCAGTAGTTGTGGCATGTGGGTTTAGTTATCCTCTGGCATGTGGAATCTTCCGGGACCAGGAATCAAACCCGCTCGTCCCCCGACTTCCCCCACTGTGTCCCCTGCATTGGCGGGGGGATTCTTAACCACTGGACCACCAGGGAAGTCCCATTCCCCATGTTTTGAAATCAACATTTGCAGTGGGGTATATGGCCACCAAGTGAACGCATCTTATTCTTGTATTATTTTATTGGATATTACCACCAAATTATGCTAAAGCAAATATCTTTGTGTACATAGGTCTGTCCTTCTGAATTATTTCTTTAAGATAAATTCGCACAAGTGGAATCATTGGGTCAAAGAGTATGAGAACAGCATTGCAGCTTCTTATTTTCTGAGTAGTTATCTCTCTGTTGGAGTCTGTGTTTCTGTGTGTGAATAATAACCTTGACAGTGTTTGGGGGGAAAAGTCTTTTCAGATCTGTTTTCTCTTCTTGATAGAGTCATTGAATGATGGAGCTGGAGGGAACCTGAGATACCATCTCGCTTGACTGCCTGACTGAGGCCCACATCAGGAAAGTGTAGTAAATTCTATCTGAACAGAAAGCAGACTGTTGAGCAGTTGTTTAGTGCAGTTCTTAGCTCAACACCCAGCCCAGGAGAAACTTACTCTAGAACACTGTCCATCAACTGTCAATCAACAGCATTTATTGTCAGAACACTCTTCATAGCTTTGGTTCTGATCCCAGAAAAACCAGACTCTCTGCTTCCCAATTATCATAGGCACAGGCCCAGGGGAGGTGAGAAGAGAAGGAAAAACACAGTGTTCTTTTAAAAGTGATTCCTTCTGCGTTTGTTTGGCACCAAGAAAAAGCCATGGGTGTGCTTCATGTCAGTCCTTTGTCTCTCTTCCCCACTCCTGGTGAACTGATGGGCGAGCTGTCATCCTTCTCCCCAAGGAGCTTTGGATTTTCCAAACCTTAGCTTGTCCCACGTATCTGCTAATGGGACAAAATGCTTGAATTGAAGCTGGAATGAGAGCCTATGTGGGTTGTAGTAAAAGGGGGAATTTTGGAGTGAGACTGACCTGGATTCCAGTCCCAGCTCTGCCACTTAGCTGTGGTGTGATTTGGGGGCAAACACTTAAACTTGCTGAGCCTTGATTCCCATGACTATGAAACAAGCTCGTCATGTCAGACTTATAGGGCTGTGAGAAATACTAAGTGGTTAGAACTGTGGTTTGTGAGTGACCAGGAGAGATAGCAAGACTAAGGCAACTGCTGCCAGCTTTTCACTATAGGGTTTTGCTTAGCAGTTGTTGCTATTCATATTTTTTGCTATTGTTTTGATACTAGTTTCTGTCAACTTTGATATTATTGTTAAACATCTGCTGTTAGGAGTTTAGGTTTATTTCCTATTATTAATGATGTGTAGTTTACTGCAAAAGGCAGCCACTAACGTTCACTCTATTCAGAGAGGAGATGCCCTCTTCACCTCTCTACTCATCCTTCCTGCTGAGATCAACTGTGGGTTTCATGTGCCCAGACATTGCAGATGGTGATGCTGGGGAGGTTGAAAGAACCCCAGGTAACCCACTGAGGTCCTTTCACCCCCTGGTACGTTCAAAGACCAGCTTTGATTCCCGTGGGGACTGTTTGCAGAGCCTAATGCAGCTTGGCCTGACTTTGTGCCGGTAATTCTGCCCACATGCAGATGAATTACCGTTGGCCGGCTGTCTGTCTGTCTTTGTTCTCCAGTGAGCTGTGGTCCTGAACTGTCTGTTTGGGAATTTTGTAGCTAAATTTTTAATGGAAATCAAGCACCACACTGGCAAACAGGAGAACTGGATTCATTCCTGGCCAAGTCAGGTTCTCACTTCCTGACCTTGGGCAGGTCAAGCCTCTTCTTTGGCTCTCAATTCTGTTGTCTGTGAAATGGGCACACTGGGGAGACTAGACAGCTGAGACACCCTAGGATTCTTTTTTTTAACGGCCTAGTTACTTGTAAAGTGCCCAGATATAAGGCACCCTCGTTGACTGCAAGGTGGACATATAAAACAAGAAGCAATCATTACCCTCAAGATGTTATCAATCTAGTTAGAGAAACAGACTGACAATATGAAATAATGAATGCCAGACAACATATAATTAAAAGCCAGCTGTCTGGTACTTACTGTTGATGCATTAGGAGCTCAGGGTAAGAAAAGAACGCCATGCATATTTGGGGTGGCTTTGTGGAGGCTATGGGTCTTGGAGGATAAATGAGATTGGGTAAATTGAGATGGCACTCCAGGTGGGAACCCAAGGGTTTCCTGTGCAGGGGGTGCCCTTTTCAATCCAGCACAAAGGCACTGTATTGGCTAACCACAGCCCTGGCAAATTGGTCATGGAGACCACTAGGTCTACTCTTGCATCCTAGCCCCATCGTGGGCTCGCCGGACCCGTAGGGCCCCGGCCTGGAGCCCTACCACTGCCCAAAGGGCACCTTCTCAGAGCTGGAGTGGGGGAGAATGAAATCTTTCATTGTCAAAAGTATCACAGGCAGGAAATGAAGAATTTTGTAGGTGGTTAAAAATACAGTGGAGGCTGATTTATGTTTGAATTTTGTTCCAGGACAGGAGATTATAGCCCAGGTTCTGAGGCAAAGGCAGCCGTGTCTTTATAGCCTGCTTGGATCAGTTTTATGTCTTAGTGATTTTTATATGTTTCAGCTAAGCCAAGATGTTCGAACTTTTTTGTCCCACACTTCACTGGGGAGCTCATATACCACTCCTGCACCTAACCTCATTTTCCCATAAATAGAAAAAAAAGCAAAATAGATAAAAAAATGTTTTTGCTTTCTACCTAGTTGGTATCCAATGATGTTAGCTAAATTAAACCAAATCATAAATAGATGATGAACCCACGTGACACCCTGAAGCAGATGTCAGGGGACATCTCGAAAATAAAAAGGCAGGAATCTAAATACTGTTGAATATGCAGACCGGTCCTTTCCATAATATTTTAAAAAACTAATTTATTTATTTTTGGCTATGCCAGGTCTTCATTGCTGAATGCAGCCTTCCTCTAGTTGTGGTGCACAGGCTCTAGGGTGAGCAGGCTTCAGTAGTTCTGGCACACTGACTTAGTTGCCCTTCAGCATGTTGAATCTTCCCCGACCAGGGATCTAACCTGTGTCCTCTGCATTGGCAGGTGGGTTCTTAACCACTGGACTACCAGGGAATTCCATAATAATTTCTTGATGAAATTTCTATCAGATATTAGCACTAAGATAAGCTAAGTAGCCCTTCCTGGCTTGCTAATAGGATTTTACCTCATGGCTACTGTACCTTTTGTAACTGGTGATACTTCTCACTATTTCGCTCACAACCAAGCTCAGATCTGAACTTGTTCAGGGGTTTTGAGCATAGATTTTTATGTACTAGCATTCTCCTTGGCTTTATTTTCTTTTTCTACCCTTGTTTTCCCTTTATTCTATCATTTTATCTATTTTTATCCCACTGTATTGTGTACATTTTGGTAAACTACCTCAAATCCTTTTTTAGAACACAAAGGAGGATAAATAAATCAATAAATACATCCTGTGTTTGTAAATATGGCACTTTGTTCTTTCTAAGGCAAATTTTCACATCCATTAGCTCTGTGGTCCTCACACAGCTCTGTAAGGAAGGTTGGGCAGGCTCGGTCACCCTCCCTTTGCAGACAAAGAATCTGAGGTACATCCATGGATAAATGGCCTGAAGAAGAGGACAGACCCACCCCTCCATCCCTATAGAAGATGGCCTGAACCCTTCTGAAGAAGCAGATGGGAATATGAAACTAATAGTCCGCTAGGTGACTTTTTACTAGTAGGTGTGGATTGAGAAAGAGGAAAAGTTGGAAGGGACACAAATTGGGGTGACCATTGGCTTCAGAGATTCCTCCAGAGTCCATATCTGTGCTGCCATCTCTACCGCCCCCTCCCCCTTTTGATAACAAATCTACTCCCACTGGTCACATGGGGGGCCATGGAGCCCCCTGAACAGCGTAGCCAGTCATAGAACCCTATGCTCTTGGCCACAGTGATTGGTTCAGAGGGGAGAACTCATGACTCAGGTTGGGCCAATAGGAGATCTTCACTGAGACTTTTAATCTCTAGCTGGGACATGAAACCTCCTCTCAGTTTTGGTTGCAGAGCTGTTGTGCTGTGACCCTGGAGCTGCCACTATTTGTGCTGCCTTCCGTGAAAAGAAGTTCCTGTGGGGTGTGAGGGGAGGCAGGCAGAGTGCATAAAGCAGCAGCTAGTGGGAGACTGTGAGAGAGACGGTGCCTTGTGGATGTTTGGACCTGAGGTTCCAGGTGCCTCGCCCTTGCCTCTCCCAGGATGGAGGCCAGCAAGGATGGAGGCCAACACATCCCCCCTTTGGAGTAAGCCAGTTTGAGCTGTGTTTCTCTCACTCACTGCCCAGAAATTTCTTACTTCATATAATTTGTAGACTGAGTATTTTTTGTTTGCTCTTTCTGGGAGAACCCTGAAGTTCTGCTTTTCTGGATGTTAATACATCTGGACACTCAATGTTTAAATTTCAGTGTTTAGCTTCTGTGAGGGAGCTTGGGCCCTGGGAAGTAAGGATAATACTTACCAGCACACTGTCAGGCGTCTATCATTGGAACATAAACACAGGCAGCAGAGCCTGGTGGTTCAGGGCATGGCAACTGACTTGGCTGCTCGTCAACTGTATGACCTTGGGCAAGTTACTTAACCTCTGAGTCTCAGTTGCCTCATGTAAAGTGAGGATAAAATAAATAGTAGGTATCTCATAAAATTCTTGTGAAGATCATATAAAATAATCCATTTTGGTACATAATGCTGTGCCTCATACCTCACTGTGCTGTGCTTAGCCGCTCAGTCACGTCCGACTGTCTGTGACCCCATGGTCTACGGCTGGCCAGGCTCCTCTATCCATGGGGATTCTCCAGGCAAGAATACTGGAGTGGGTTACCGTGCCCTCTTCTAGGGGATCTTCCCAACCCAGGGATCGAACCTAGGTCTCCTGCATCGCAGGTGGATTCTTCACCAGCTGAGCTACCAGGGAAGCCCTCGTTCCTCATTAGCACACCATAAATGTGGTTCAAGTATTTTGGACAATTTTACATGTACTGTCCCTTGAGAACGCCTATGAATGAAGCAGAACAAGTATTCTCATATCTGTTTGGCTGATGAAGACTCTAATGTTTGCAGGGGTTAAATGATCCATTCCTAGCACCTAGTAAGTGGAAGAATCTGGGGACTTCCCTGGTGATCCAGTGGCTAAGAATCCAGCTTGCAGTGCAGGGGATGCGTATTTGATTCCTGGTCAGGGAACAGAGATTCCCACATGCTGTGGAGCAACTAAGCCACCATATCACAGCTATTGAGTCCACATTGCTACAACCAGAGAGTCTGTGTGCCACAGAGAAAGATTTTGCACGATGCAACAAAGATTTTGCATGCTGCAACTAAGACTCTTCACAGCCAAATAAATAAATAAATATTAAAAAAAAACAATAAGTGGAAGACTCTGGAATCTAGCTAGTGGAGTCAAATCCAGGGTTCTCTCCCTTGGATTTTGTTACCAAGTAGCTCTGTGCTGGCTATTCTCAGGAAGCCAGTTTAGCAGTTTGTAAAGGGCACTATCCCTCCAGGGACAAGGTCCATTAGAGAAGCCAAATTCTGTCCAGAAGACAGCTTGCTGAGGACAGAGGATTGGCAGTAGAAAGATGCCCAGAGGAAAGACTGCTTAAGTTGGCTTCGCTGGTCACCTTCAGCACATGCTTATCTGCACTCCTCTTCCTCTTCTTCCTCCCAGCACCCACACATCTCACAAATAAGACTTCTACAAGACAGACACTACAAGAATCAGAAAGTAATGTAGAGATCATGCGAGTCCATTTATTTATTCAACAAACATTTGTTAAACATCTCCTATGTGTAAGGCGTAGTAGATGTTATGGTGAACAAGATGCAGATCAAATCTCTCATTTTACAAGTGAGAAAAACTGAGCCCCAGGAAGAAAGCTGACTTCCCTAAGGCCTACAGTGAGTTAGTAACTTTGTTAGACACCTAAAGCCATCTGCCTAGTTCATAGCAGCCCCTCTTTTCTGAAGTCTATGTGATCTCACCTTCCTTGTCACAGCTGATTGGGCCAGAAAAGATAACAATCAGATACCTAACAGAAACTGGGCCAATCAGATTTCACCTCCCAGAAATGTGATGCTGAAATGTGATGCTATTCTCAGCCCAGAGAGAAAGGGACAGAATGAATGCATGGTCATATCCACAGTCCATCGCTTGGATCAACCCGTGGGTGTTCTATCAGCACTGCCCATTTTTTATATCTTCCCTCTTCATTTGGGAAATTTTGAAATTATTGTTTTTTTTTCCTTGCAACAACAACAAAAAATGTAAACTAAGTCTGTGGCTGACCTCAGATTAAAACCTGTCTGCTGGCTCCCAGACCTGTGTTCTTTCCATCACACTGACTGGCAGCAGAGATGCTTCCCAAGGAGTTCTCAGAACTCAGGCTTTTGGGTATGCCACACGAAACCATACCATCCAAAGGCGTTCTCATGGTTCAGAGAAGGGGTTTCTGGGAGGCGTCAAATTCCTTGATCTCTAGAGCAATTGCCTTGGGGGGTGTGTGTGAAGATTTCCAGAACAGCAGGAGAGGATGGTGATTAAAAGTTCAGGCACTGAGGCCAGACTGTCTGAGTTCAAATCAATCCTGGTCTCCACTCATTAGCTGTATACCTTGGGCAAATCACTTTTCTCAGTTTCCTTCTCTGATATTCACTCTCATGGGGTTATCATAAGATTCCATATATGTATAGAATGCTTGAAATAGTGTGCAACAAATGCTAGTTATTTACTATGCAAGCAACCTGTGTTTTTTAGATTGCATTTGTTCACAAAACATTCCCAGGCCCTTAGGGTTTAGCTTTCACTCACTTTTCTAGCTACTGCTAGCCCCCTGAGATCCACCTTGGTCTGATCACATTTTTAGCATAAAAACAAGTAGCATTCAAAGCCCAAGTCAGATACCACATGAAAAGTAATCAGTCTCTGACCTTTTACACACCCTGATGTGTGTGTTGTACCTGTGATGAGTTGTTGTCTCAGCTCGTACTCTCCCCTGGGACAGGAGCTGACCAGACCGATTAAAGTTTCTCATCAAACCTTCATTCAACAATTATTTATTAAGTGCCTATTATGTTTTGAGCTCTACACTGGGGCTGGGGGACACAGGATCTCTGTGTGGTGACAGGCTAAAAGATAAATATAACGCCATGCTCCAACACTGTGAGAGAGGCAAGCTTAAGGAGCTATGGATTGAGACTCCTCTAGTGGTCCAGTGGTTAGGACTCTGCATTTCCAATTCAGGGTGCACAAGTCCAATCCCTGGTCCAGGAACTAAGATCCCACATGCCTTGCAGCAGAAGGAGCTATGGATTCGTTGAGAATGTTGGGCTTAGTTCACACTGGGGAGTTAGGGAAGGAGGCTCAGAGAAAAGGAAAGATGAGTAAGAGTTAGACAGGGAATACAATTTCACACCCATGAGATTAGCAGACATCTGACAAAACCAAGCACTGACAAGGATGTGGAATCACGGAAACTCTGATACACTGCTGGTGGAGTGTAAGTTGATACAAAACTATGGAAAATAAACCAGCATTAACTAAAAAAGTTGAAGGTGCATCAGTTGATATATTACAATCATGTTCTTTGTTGTAATAGCAAAGATTTGAAAACAACTTAAATGTCCATTGTATTAATCAGCTACTGCTGTAATCATACTGGGTAACAAATAATTCTCAGTGACTTACAACAACATTTACTTCCTTTTGCGGGGGAGCAGTCAAGTCATTTGCTTTTACATGAAAACAGAAAATTGGGAGAGGGAGAACAAGAGGGGAACTAGCCAGCTGCTTAGATTTTCCCGCAGTTGGAAAGGGGCAGCTGGTTTTAAGACAGGAATTGGGTCCCCACAGCAACGTGGCAATGGTGACTAGACCATCAGCCAATTTATCCAAGCACTATTTTCTACTAAATATTATCCCAAACTAAGCAGGTTAAGGTTATGTTGGAAAGTATCACTGTCTGGGAGTATTTTTCTTAAGAGCACAGAGATGAGATGACAGGCATCAAGGCCACGGCACGGTGACCAGCGTGGGCCAGGCTCACCTAGGAGCAGAGGATCAGTTCACGCAGAGCAAGTGGATACGTGTGACATAGTCAAAGGCAGTGGGGAGTTCACAGCCTTTGCCGTCCATGTAGGGCTTCACGTGGGAGACGAAGTAGTCGGCTTATTCCCGAGTCAGGTTCTGGTACAGGTCCTCCCTGGGTCACATAAGGCTTCCCTTTGAAGCTTCTGGGTTTCCCTTCTCGGTCTCACAGCTGATCATGAGGGTCAGGTACTTGTGCAGGGAGACATGGCTGTCCCTGTTTGGATCCACAGTGTCCAGAATGGCCTCGAACGCGGCGTCAGGCTCCCCTTCCTTCATCATGGGCAGGCCATAGACCAGGGAGGGCTCCTTGCTCACAGGAGTTCAGGTTTGCTGGGGCGATTCTGCCCAGGTTTGCCTCTGCTCCCTGTATCTCTCATCTGGGGACTCAGGCTGAAGGGCAAACAGTTTGCTGGGAGCAAGCTCTTCTCATGACAAATGGCAGGACTGCAAGAGACCAAATTAAATCACTTAAAGCGATGTTCGCATCACATGTCTCTAGCATTCTATTGGTTAAATTCCATTAGGCCAAACTCAAAGTTAATGGGGTAGGGATAGGTTCTCCATCCACTCTGTATAGCAAAGGACGTGCATGTATAGTTTTATGTAGTTGTGAACGGAAGAGTTGGGAAAATAATTCAATTGCCTATATCAACCAGCAGAACAAAAAGATCAATAAATTGCAGTGTAGTCATACAATGAAAAATTATACAGTAATGATGGTCTAAAGCAGGGATTAGCAAAGTACACCCAATCCAGCCTGCTTTTTGATACTCTTTTCTTAATTACAGCATTTGTAATTACATTTGTATAGGAACACAGTCGTATTTGCCCATCTCCATATTGTCTTTGGCTTTTTTCACATTATAGTGGCAGAGTTGAGTAGTTGCAGCAGATTGTTCAGCCCACAAAGTTTAAAATATTTATTATCTCTCTCTTCCAGAAAAGTCTGCCGACCTCTGATCTAGAGCTACACACATCAACATGGGTAAATCTCACAAATGTAATGTTGTTTGAAAAAAACAAGTTGCAGAGGAACATAAACCATATGATACTATTTCCCTCAAGTTTTAAAACATGCAAAATATTCAAAATAATACTATACATTGCTTCACTACTCAAACATATGCTGTTTAAATAGCAAACATCAAAAGCAGGCTGAGGGGCTTCCCTGGTGGCTCAGTGGTAAAGAATCTGCCTGCCAATCAGGACGCATGAGCTCCTTTCCTGATCCCGGAAGATTCCACATGCCACAGAGCAACTAAGCCCGCACGCCTCAACTACTGAGCCTGTGCTCTAGAGCCCGGGAACCGAACTACTGAAGTCTGAGTGCCCTAGAGCCTGTATTCAGCAACAAGGGAAGCCCCTGCAGGGAGAAGCCTGTGCACCACAACTAGAGAGCAGCTTCTGCTCACCGCAACTCGAGAAAAAACCCTCGCAGCAACGATAGACCCAGCACAGCCAAAGGTAAATAAATAAGTAGAATTATTTTTAAAAGTAGATTTATTAAAAAGGAGAAAAAAGCAGGCTAGGGACGTCCCTGGCAGTCCAGTGATTAAGACTCTGCACTTAAAAAAAAAAAACAGACTAGTGATTATCTCCGTAATTGGAGAGATGGATGTGACTGGGGAAGGTGCCCGAGGGGTTTCTACTGTGTTGGTAATATTTTGTTTCTTAAGCTGAATGATGGTGCCCATATAAGGGTATTCATTTTATTAGGATTTACACCTTTTGTGTAGGTCTTAAATATCTCAAAAAAAAAAAAAAGAGTTAGGGGAGAACAGAAGATGGGTGAAGACCGTTGTAAGGAGTCTGATTCCTTACCAAGGTAGAGAGGAGTTCTTGGGCGGGTCTGAGCATAAATGGCATTGCAATCAGATTTTAGAAGTGTTTTAGAAGCATCAGCTGGTTGCGGTGTGGAGGACAGCAGGGAGCAGAGCTACCGCACAACATCTTGCCCCCCAGGTGCCTCGCTTGCCTCACTTTACTCCCAGCCCCGGTCTAGAAGGGGGTGAAACTGGAGGCAGGACCTGGTTAAGGGGGGTGGCAGTGGCCCAGGGCCTGAGCCAAAGCAATCACACTAGGGATGGGAAGGGGTGACATCCTGAAGACCTAGGAAGGAGGTGATAAAAGAGGGAATGTGGGACTTCCCCGGTAGTCCAGAGATTAAGAAATCTCCTACCAACGCAAAGGACATGGATTCTAGCCCTGGTCTGGGAGGATTCCACATGCCCCTGGGCAACTAAACCCCTGTGACGCAACTACACCACACACCCTAGAGCCTGTGCTCAACAAGAGACGCCACTGCAACGAGAAGCCTGCACACTACAGCTAGAGAAAGCTCTCGCACGACAACGGAGACCCAGAGCAGGCAAGATGAAGAAAAGGGGGATCGTGGAGAGTCAGGAAGGGGGAAGAGTCTAGGAAGCCCCCCACCTTTCTGCCTCGGACCGATGGATGGTGTTGCCATTTGCTGGGACAGGAAAGCCATCAGCAGAGTGGCAGGTTTTGGAAGAACACTGGTGAGTTCTGTGGAGCAGTGGCCCTGAGAGCTGGGCTCCAGGGTGCAGCTGGAAGGATGATAGATAAAGTGGGAGGACAGGCAGGTGGTTGAAGGAGCCTGAAGTGGTGTGTTTTCTTTGTGCTCCAAGAGGGGCGCAGCGGGAACTGGGATGGACGTGGCAGACACTGTCCATCGCCTGTCCCACATCATTCCTTCTCCTTTGCTAGGAGAGCTCTATTTTCTCCAGGAGTCAATGTGCCCAGCTCCCAGCTGAATCATGATTGGTGCAAATCCATGACTACCATCCATCTCCCTCTTCTAGTAATTGGCTTAGGGGTAGACATGTGGCCTCAGTAATGCAATGAGACATAAGAAATAATATGCAAGGACTTCTAAGAAATTCTCTTCCTCCATAAGAGACCTATGTGAGAAGAAAGTCATCCTCTTGTCTTACACTGAAAAGTGAAAGTGAAGTCGCTCAGTCAGGTCTGACTCTTTGCAACCCCATGGACTGTAGCCCACCAGGTTCCTCCATCCATGGGATTTTCCAGGCAAGAATACTGGAGTGGGGTGCCATTTCCTTCTCCAGGAGATCTTCCCAACCCAGGGATTGAACGCGGGCCTTCCACATTGTGGGCAGACACTTTACCATCTGAACCACCAGGGAAGTCCACGCACATTTTTCTCTGTCTGACCCCCTCAGTTCTACTTGGGAAGTTGTTGAGAATGTATGTGAGGCTTGGAACTGCTGGAGTCACCTCGTATCATGAGGAGACATAATTGAGGATGGCAGGATGGAAGAATAGGAAGTGTACACGGAGCACCCGTGCCCTGCCTCCCTCTCGGGTGTTGTTGGTGCTCCAGGCTCCTGCTTTGACCAGGCGACTCCTCTCACCTGGAATTCTGACCTTTCCAGCGCTGCCTCCCCCAGCCCAATATCCCCCTGCTCACAATTCCTTGGTGGCTCAGATGGTAAAGAACATGTCTGCCATGCGAGAGACCTGGGTTCAGTCCCTGGGTCAGGAAGATACCCTGGGGAAGGAAATGGCAACCCTCTCCAGTGTTCTTGCTTGGAGAATCCCATGGACAGAGGACCCTGGCGGGCTACAGTGCAAGGGTCGCAGAGTTGGACACAACTGAAGTGACAGTATGGACTGGAGCCACCAGACCCCTCTGTTCATGGGATTCTCCAGGCAAGAATACTGGAGTGGGTTGCCATTTCCTCCTCCAGGGGATCTTCCTGATGCAGGGATCAAACCTGAGTCTCTTCCGAGAGTTCTGTAACATTAGGGCCACCTGAGAGGCTACAGTCCATGGGGTCACAAAGAGTCGGACACGACTGAAGGATAATATTTCTTTCAGATTTCCTTATACTACCTTGAAACCCTGCCTGTCGCTAGCTCAGAGTTCTCCCGTTGTTTCATGTCGGTATTTGATTCATGTCATTTCATCTAGATGCATTTAGAGACGAGTACTCCTTTTGGGTATTCCATAAAATGGCACGTGCCCGCCATCCCACGTCTCTTCTGGTGAGGAACATACGCTTCCCCAAGTGTTGTCACACTCACTTCTCCAGGAACCCCAGGAAGCGGGTGCTGTTATTGCCACTTTCCAGAGGAGGACACTGCAATCCAGAGAAACACAGGATCCTGCCTGGAGCTACAGTTAGACACGGGCAGAGCTGGGTCTGAGGATGCTTTTTCCCAGGGATGAGGGAGAGAACCCCTCCCCTCTCTCTCGGACCCCCCCTGCTCCTGAGGAAGCGAGAACTTGATCTGTGTGTTTTGCGATGAACAAAGGCTCACGGAAGCTCTTCCTAAACGGCTTTGCTGGAGGCACCAGTGTTTTTATCTACGGCCTCCCGTCTCCCTCGCCTCCTCTCTTTGAGGTTGTAAGGAATCAGAGAGTTGGAGCACCCCTCCTTCCAACACCTGCCTGGATTCCCTTTGGCAGTGGTGGGGCTGGAGCCTGGGGTGGGCCAGGATGACTGCTGCCTCTCTGGACGCCTGGGAGGGCTCCTTTGCTCTCTGGCTTCCGGCTGGGCTTCAGGAATGGAGGCAGTGAGGTCGGGGAATCTGTTACCCCAGCTTCCTCCCCGCAAGGTCACCATGGGCTGGCCATGTCCCTCTGCCCATGGTTACCCACCACCAGGCAGCCCTCCCCTCCACTGCAGCTCTCTCCAGGGCTCCCCACACTCACCAGCCCTGGGTACTGCAGCACCCCTTCTCAGCTTCCCTAAGCCTTGAAGCTCTTTATTAAACTCTCCTCATGTCATTTGGGGTGAGGCTGCCATCTCATTGCTCCCAAGACCCTGAACTAATCAAGTAGCAGCCACTTGAGAAACAGCTGAATCCCCAGCAGGAAGTGGCGGGAATAGAGAGAGACAGGCTGGTTGAGCCAAAGGGCACTGCCATCACCCCGTGGCCATCATCTCTGAGAGGGTGGGACCCCAGTGAGCTGGGAGTGGGAGTCCAGTCAACTCCACCTGCGCAGCAGACTACCTGAATGCCTGCTGCTTCAAGCCTGGAGAAGACCGCTTCGATTGGACCCGATCCACAAACAGGCATCACTCTGGGCAGCAAACAGTGATCTCCAAATATCTTGATCACACGCCCCTGCGGGGAAAACATTTTTGAGGATGTGTCTGTGTATCAGTCAGGGTCCCAGCAGGAAACAGATGTCCTATTTAACTTAGGGCAATTCAAGCAAGTTTATTTACGTCCGTGTGTGCTAAGTCACTTTAGTCATGTCTGACTCTTTGTGACCCCATGGACTGTAGCCCGCCAGGCTCCTCTGTCCATGGGATTCTCCAGGCAAGAATACTGGAGTGGGTTGCCATGCCCTTTGCCAGACAATCTTCCCAACCCAGGGGTTGAAGCTACGTCTCTTATGTCTCCTGCATTGGCAGTCAGGTTCTTTACCCTTAGTGCCACCTGCGAAGCCCCAGAACTTCTTTATAAAGTTGTGGGTATAGAGGAGCTACAAGGGATGGTACCGGGCTGTGACCATGCCTCGGTCCACAGTGGAGGGGAGAGAGTGAAGCACCCGGGTTTGGAGGGACACAGACACCTGGGGTGACCCTGCAGGGAGGGAGCCATGGGAATAAAGCCCCTGACTGCACTTTCCTCTTCCCATTAGACAAAGTCTCCCCTTAGGCAAATCCTCCCTGACACCCTAGGGCAGGGATTCTCAGGACCGGGTGAAGGTGGGCTGAGGGGACAAGCAGGAAATAGTAAGTTCATAACCCCAGCAAATGTAAGTTTATTTATTAATAAATTCTAAACACACACAACTGAGCTAATACGTTATGTACATTATAAAGTACATACAAGAGGGGAAATTGAAAAGAATAAGATGCGAGAGAGAGTAGAGCCCCAAAAGATTATTTCATGCCCCCTTGGAGTGTAGGCTCCCTGCTGTGATGCAGCCTGTGTGGGGGACCAGTGACTCTGAAGGAACATTCTGGGGTGATGGAAATGTGTAAAAACTGGTCAAGCTGGACGCTTAAAGACGAGTGCATTTGCCTGCATGTAAGTCAGACACACACACACACACACACACACACGCACACCTCTGGGCCCAGAGGGCTCCCAGTTTTCTCCAGTTTGCTCAGGAGTCTAGAGTGGCCTGTTGTTCCAGGGCTGTTTCTCTCCCTTTCTGCTCCTCTCACTCTTGTCCCCGGGTCCCCACGCTACTGAAGTGGCCTGGCCGGGGCACCTCCCTCTGGCAAAGGCCGACACCTTGTTCTCTCGGGTAATAATGGAGTCACGCTTACAGGGCTCTTGCTGGGAACTGGGAGCTGCTCCAGCCACTTAATATGCATTAACTCCTTTAATCCCCACAACAACCCTCAGAACACTGATACTATTTTTACCTTCTTTTTCCAAAGAAGAAGTGCCACAAGGAGCATGAAGAGGGGAAGCGATCCACCCGAGGCCACACGGCCAGGAAGGGACAGAGTCAGGATGTGGCCCCAAGGTCTGAGTTCTGGCCCCAGGCTGTGGGGGCTTCTCTCAGATGCTCCCTGGGGCCAGGAAGGAAGCGGGTCTCTTTCTCTCTCACTGTCTCCACCTGCCTTCTCTCTTCCTCTCACGTGCTGGTGGTGGTTGACGGTGGTCATGTGGGAGGCTTGGCAGTGGGGTGCCACCTGAGAGCAAGTGGCCTGAGAGGCCGGAGTCAGGCCCGGGGAGGGGCTCTCTGCAGGGCCACCCAGCCTGCGTTTCTGCCCCAGCCTCGCCCTCCAGCCTCCAGTCAGCGGGCCTCCTCTTCTCTGTCCCTGGCTGACTGGCTCCTCTCAACCTCTGCCTCCAACCAATATCCCCTCCCCACCCTCTCCAATGCACTCCGGCCCCCAGCCTAGCTGGCCTTCCAGGCCCAGTTGAAATCTCATCCTCCCTCCAGAACAGCAGTCCCCAACATTTTTAGCACCAGGGAGCAGTTTTTGTGGAAGACAGTTTTCCCACAGAAAATTGGGTATGTGTGTGTATGTGTGATGGTTTGGGGATGATTTATTGTGTACTTTATTTCTATGATTGTTATATCAGCTCCACCTCAGATCATCAGGCACTAGATCCCAGAGTCAGGAGACCACTGCTCTAGGGAGTATCTCCCCCCTGCTTCCACAGCCCACCTTTTGAATTTGAGAGCCAGACTCCCCTTTTCCGGAGAAGGCAATGGCACCTCACTCCAGTACTCTTGCCTGGAAAATCCCATGGACAGAGGAGCCTGGTAGGCTGCGGTCCATGTGGTCGCTAAGAGTCAGACACGATTGAGTGGGTTCACTTTCACTTTTCACTTTCATGCATTGGAGAAGGAAATGGCAAGCCACTCCAGTGTTCTTACCTGGAGAATCCCAGGGATGGCGGAGCCTGGTGGGCTGCCATCTATGGGGTCACACAGAGTCGGACATGACTGAAGCGACTTAGCAGCAGCTCCCCTTTCCACTGCCAGCTCAGGAAGTGTAGGAACCACGTCTGTCCTGCTCACTGCCACCAGCTGGACACCTTCCTCAGAGGTGCTTGGCATGGAGAGGCACCCGGGGGTTGTTTGAACCAGCAAAGGAACAGAGGGATGCTCGTGAGTCTTGATGTTGTTCTGTGGGCCATCAGAGGTTTTTCAGCACGTGCCTTTCAAGACCAGAATTCTCCAGGTGTCCCGGGGTATTTGGGGAACGGAGGCATCATCCCCTCTTTCTGAAGTGTGTTTGCCAAGAGCTGTGACAGTTGACAGGACCCCCTTCCCAATGGTCAGAAAGGAAACGGTGGGCCCAGGCTCCTTAGCCATGCGAGCCTCAGGCAGCCAGACAGGCAGGGCCCCGGGGCGGGCCCCACTGGCTACGGGCACCGTCTGCGCCCACCCGCCAGAGGAGCCTGGCTGCGTGGGGCCGCGCGACAGCCTCGTGCCAGAAAGCCCTGGGCAACTGAACTCTGTTGCCTCACAAGAGAGGTCATTTCCCTCCCCGACTTCCAAGCCTTTACCGGAGCTGTTTCCTTGTCCCTTCACTCTGTTGGTATTGAAGTCCGGGCAGCCTGACAGCCCTGGCAGACAGCCCAGAGCCCAGCGCCCCAGGCAGACACTCTCTCTCCTTTTATTCAGCTTCAGCGGTCTTGCTGTGATTGGGTGGCATTTGTGAGCACAAAAGAGAGGACGCAGGCATTCAGGAGGCCCTTTCAGAAAAGGGCGCTGCAGGCCTCCTGGCTGGAGATTCTCCTGAGGTCCGGTTGGGTCTATTTTCAGCCCGCCAGGCACTTCTGTTTGCATCTCACCCTGGCCCCTGAGCCTCTGCATGCCAGAGTGGGTGGGGGGCAGAGGGGACTGGCAGGGAGGTTTCTGCCAGGGTCTCCCGGCCTGGAGGACTGGATGCTGGCTGCCCAGGGCTGAGGGGATGATGGGGGTGGCATCCACAGAAATCAGTTCCCTACTGGCCTCCCTCGACCCGCCGAACACACTCAGAAGTGAGAAGCAGCTACGGGGTTGCTACTGCCGTGTAGCTGCGAGTCAGCGATAAAGGGCCAACTCCCATATTTGGTGCCTTGTGTGATTCGGGGCTCCTTTGTCACCCGCATCATCATTCCTGGTACCCAGATCAAAGTTCCTGCCAGCTGTGCACCAAGCCCTGCTCTCGGCAGGAAAGAGCGAGCTGGAGCAAGTGAGGATGACGCTGAGGACGGAAAGGCGTTTTCGTTGACAACAGCCTACTGCTCCCTGCTGGCCTCTGCCCCCCAACCTTGCTTCTAGTCCTGGGAGCCATGGGGGGCTTTGAAAATTCCACCAAGAAATGGTGCCCCGGTTCCCGGCATGCCGTGTGGCCGTCTGCTGTTGATTTGAAATCTGTTTGCCCAGGAGTCCCAGTCCGGTTCAGCAGACAGCAGTATTTGCTTATTAATTTGTTTATTGATTTACTGGGCTGTATTTGGGGCTTCTCCCGGGAAGAACTCCAGACACACGGGCTGCCCAGCATCCAGCCATCAGTCAGGCTCAAGTTTGGGGTTTGAGATGCCACAGGGCCTGGAGCCGGCGGGCCTCAGGCCAGCGCAACGTCCCGGAAGGGTTGAGGGCATGGGCAGTGGGGTGCTGGAAGGCTGAGGCCAGTTGCTGAAGAGGTGGGCTGACTGCAGGGACGGAAGCACGCTTTGCTCGATGGGGACGGCGCCCTCTGGGGTTGTGCTGCGTGGCCTCTGCCTATGGAGAGGTTATTACAGACTCATGGCCAAAGGGAAGGAAGCCCACATCTCCATCTCGGAAAAGGCCCTTCTCCAGCTGAGCAGTATTTAAGAGGCCTCCTTCCCAGAGGCAGGGGATGCAGGAGAACCAGTCCAAGGTCTTTGGTGCCCGAAGGCGCTCAGATTCATGTCTTAGGAAGGGTTTTCTGAACGTGCCCAGACTGAGTAAGGCAAGAGGTGTTTCTAGCAACAATTCGCTCAGCTCTTGCATAATAATACTACATTTTAAAAAACCTCTGAGGACGTCTGTGGCTTTGTCGCCTTTTCAAGGCATATGTTGACTACAGATTGTGGGAGCAGGATGAGAGGGGGAGGGGAGCTTCTGAGGGAAGAGGCAGCTGCGTCTGAACAGAATTCTGTCACGGAGAGAAAGATCTGACTGAGGACTTGGAAGAGCCAGGCGACTGTGGGTGTGGGCTTGGGCGTCATGCAGACCAGGGGCAGTTCTCGGCCCTGTCATTTATGAGCTGAGCAAAGCCAGGCAGGTTACTTAGCATTTCTGTGCCTTGTCTTATCTGTAAAATGATGGGAAGTGTGTCAACCTCATGGGATTGATGGGAGGGTAAAAATAAGATAACATACGTGCATGGGTCTTTAGTTGCTCAGTTGTGTCCGACTCTTTGCGACCCCGTGGACTGCAGCCCTCCAGACTTCTCAGTTCCTGGAATTCTCCATGCAAGAATACTGGAGTGGGTTGCCATTCCCTTCTCCAGGGGATCTTTCCAACCCAGGGACTGAACCTGGGTCTCCTGCTCTGCTGACAGATTCTTCACTGTGTGAGCCACCGGGGAAATCCCAAGATAACATGAGAAACACACTAACATGTGGATGATGGTTATCTCCTTATTATAGACACAGGATTAGAGACATGAAGCTTCCTGACGGAAATTTTTCCCCTAAAATGAAAGGAGGACCCTGCCTGAATGAATCTGGCGTCCCCTTTTCAGATGTGCTTTCTCTTTGGCTGCTCTGGACTTTGTCTCTGCTCCCTGGAGCCCCTTCAATTCTCTTTCCCTCAGGACCAAGATCAAAATCTCCTGGTATTGTTAGGGGAACCATTATCCAAAACAGCCCGCCCTGTCCAGGCACCACAGTAACCACCTTCATCAGTTAAGGAATGCAAAACTACCACCAACTGGAAGAATTCAAGGAAGGTCGACAAGAGATAGGAGACATCCGTCCACATGTCCTACCAACCTCCCAGAGTCCTTCATTACAGGGATCCATCTTGGCTGAGTGATGGGCACACCACTAGGGAAGACCCTGGATTGGAATGATTGGCCAGAGACAACGTGGAAACTAACCCCATTACCAGAAAACCTGAGACTGTGAACTGTGGCAGAGCAGTTCTCCTGGGCTCCTGGACCCTTCTGCTCTCCTCCCAGGTGCTCCTTCCCAATAAAGTTTCTTGCTTTGTCAGCACTTATGTCTCCTTGGACCATTCATTTCCTAGTGTTAGACAAGAGCCCACTGCAACAGAATTGCTGTAAGCCAACCAGGCACTAATAGTGCCCGCAGACGATACCAAATAGGGGAGAGGCGGTCAGGGTAGGTAGATGGAAAGGGCTGAGAGTAGCTTCTGCAAAGCCATGCTCCTGTGAGAGTGCAGAGGGGTCCAGGGGAGCCCCAGGCTGAGGAGTCACTGCCCAGCCTCCAGTCCAAGCCCCGCTGTTCCCTGCTGTGAAGCCTGGGGCAAGAGGCTTAATCTCTGTGCCTGGTTTCTGCGTCTGCAAAAAGAGTTTATGAGAGTACTTGTCTCACACATTGTTGTGAGTTTAAGCCACCTGGGTGGCGCTGGTGGTAAAGAACCCGCCTGCCAATGAAGAAGCCATGAGATGCAGGTTCGATCCCTGGGTTGGGAAGATGCCCTGGAGGAAGGCGTGGCAGCCCACTCCAGTATTCTTGCCTGGAGAGTTCCATAGACAGAGGAGCCTGGCAGGCTACAGTCCATGTGGTCGCAAAGAGTCAGACACGACTGAGCGACTGTACACGCATGCGTGCACGTTACACACTCGGCATCTGTGCCCAGTTTCCAAGTCTTCGTCCACACGAGGATGAAGACGTTCGTAACTCACCTTCCTTCCTTCGCCGTTCCTGCCCCAGCCCTGCTCACACTGCACTCAGACTGCACCAGATCACCCCTGTTGTTCAGCCACAGCCTCTGCTTTTGCACTTGCCCTGCCTCAGCCAGGAACGCCCTTCCCCCCAGCCTTGGTTTGTCCAAGTCCTTCTCGCCACATTCACCAACCGCCCCCAACATCCCACCATCTTGAAAATCCCTCCCCATTCCTTGGATCTCAGTGTAGGTGTCACTCCCTCCAGGAAGCCTTTTTGGATCCCCTTCCCACACACACCCCTCCCAGCTGGGTCCTGGTCCTCCCTCCTCTGAGCCTTTTCCTACAGTATCGTTTATAGAGCCATTATCACCACACTTGGCAGAGTAGGTCTATTTCCTTCTGCGCTACACCCAGCTGACTGAGTTTCCAGTGATGGAGTCAGTATCAGTTAGGACTGAGATGGTCTGCAGGTGATAGCAAACTCCCCAATATTGGCCTAAGCATCAGAAGTTTTCGGAGTTCAGGGCAGATAGGATAGCTCTGCTCCGTATGGTCCTCCGGGACTCAGGCTTCCACTGTCCTGTGGCCCTATGACGGGGGGCTCTCATGACCAAGGTCCCCTCACAGTCTAACATGGCTACCCCTATTCCAGCCATTACATCACTTTCCAGTCAACTGGAGGAAGAGTGAATATCAGCTATCTCTTGAGGAGAATTCCAGAAGCCATCTTTTGACATTTCCCTTTACACTGTATATGTCAGAATTTAGTCACATGGCTGTCTAGCTGCAAGGGAGTCTGGGAAATGTAGTCTTTATTCTGTTTGACTCTGTGACCAGCCAAAAGTTCCAGGACTAGGGAGGAAGGGAGGAATGGAAGGACAGTAAGTAGCGACCTCTGCCATAGGGCCCTGGCCTCCTTCATCCCTGTGTTGTGCTCCTGCCAGTGCTCATTGAGCGCTCAGTGTATGTGGACAGACGGGTAGACGGTCACATTGTGTTTACCTCTCCCATCAGGGTGGATGTGTGGCAGCCTCTGATTGGCCCATGTGTTGTTCCCCCATCCCCCCTTCACTCATTCACACACACTTGTTGATGCCTCCTACGTGCTGGGTGTTATCCTAGGTGCCAGGCTAAAGCAGTGAATAAAAGACAGAAAAGTCTGTACCTTTCGGAGCTTACATCCCAGTGGCATCTGTAGTGATACGAAGCATGGTGTTTAATGCTTTCTGAAGATTAACTCATTGGAAAGGGCACTCAATGTTAGTCATCTCTATTTTACAGGTGGGGAAACTGAGGCATGGGAAGGTTACATGACTCGTAGAGGTCATACAGGAGAAGAGACAGAGCTGAGGTCTCAACCCAGGGAGTCTGGCTTCAGAGTCTGTCCCCTCAGCCTCCAGTGGATGTGGTCTCCCAGCGTTTCTTACACGATGCTGCTCTCCCTGCTCATGCTGTGTTGTGGCCTGCTTTCTGCGCTGAACTTTGCCACAGATATCTTCCCGTAATCTTTGTAATCACCGTTCGTGGTGGCCACACGGGGGAGGGTGGGGCAGAACAACTGTGGTCTATATGTGTGGAGGGGAAGGGGGCTGTGGTCCCTGTGAGGGAGGGCTTAATGGGAGAGGAGGGTTTGAGCTGAACCTCAAGAAGTAGTAAAAATTAAACTCATACACAAGAGATGGAGAAGGGGCAGGAGGGGAGGGGTACCAGCTTGAGGCACAGAGGCTGGACCGAGGTGGCACATGCCAGGTGTGCCGTAAAGCCTGGCGTAACTAGGCTTATTGGACGGGGGTAAGCAGTGGTGCTGGAGAAGCCTGACGGTGGAGAGACGTGGACAAGCCGCAGAGGTATTTGAACTTTATTCTGTAAGCCAGGGAAGACAGCTCTTCAGCACGAGTGCCTCCAACCTCCTGCCTCCGTTCACAGCAGACGTCACGAGTCAATCACTGCATTCTCCCTGCTGAGTCTGACAGCAGCCTTAGAGTCCTTTTCAACCCAGAGCTTCAGGCAGTCCCTGCCTACTTAGTTGCTGTGGGTCAATGGGAGCCACTGCATGTTCTTGAGCAGGGGAATGAGTGTTACAATATATTTTTTAGTCCTGGAGCCTGTGGGGGCCGCTTGCCCTGATCCCAAGCAGCCGTAAGTCACAGCTGAGGTGGGACCGGGGCCCGGGAAGACCGTGGGGCAGTGGGGCTGCTGCCTTCACCCCTGTAGACCCACCTAGCCTAGCTTGCACCCCTGGGGAGAGGACCCAGCTTTTCTCATCACGGAAACT
This sequence comes from Muntiacus reevesi, assembly GCF_963930625.1. NCBI lineage: Eukaryota > Metazoa > Chordata > Mammalia > Artiodactyla > Cervidae > Muntiacus > Muntiacus reevesi. The sequence continues at coordinate 13,344,705 of NC_089268.1, forward strand.
GAGCAGAGAGAGAGAGAAGCCGTCACACCACTCAGGCGAGATAGAATTCTGAATGCGGCCCTGGTTGGCTGCCCCCACCCCGCTAAGAAAGAGTGGAGGCCAGGTCAGGGCTGGATGGGTGCCACAGCAACCCAGATTCTAATTTCATGAGTTTAAAGGCACCTTTAAAATGCATAGAAAGGTGAGCAAAACTCATCTGTCATGGTTTTCAGAGTGAGAGGGATCCATCCATCCGCCACAAATATATATATGTGTGTATGTGTATATATATATATATATATGTATATATATATATATTTTTTTCTTTCCCTAAAGTAGGTATCGATTCTCGGTGATTGTAAACAGGTCATAAGAATGCTCTCAGGCATCCCACCCTCTGATTTCAACCATGCAGATATGACTCTGAGATGACATTCCTCCTGTGGTTCTTGTTGTCATTGCTGGTGTGTGTGTGTGCGTGCGTGTGTGTGTGTGTGTGCGTGTGTGGTGTAGTAGGTTGGTGAGAAGCACAAGATCTAGAAAGGTGGCCATGAGAGGGAATCACTCTGTCTGCCCAGAGCTACTGTGGGCGCTGAATGCAGGTGTTTGTTGTGGGTCTTGCCAGCTGGTGGATGGAAAAGAGCTCCATCATGCCTGCAGTGGGCAGTGGAAGGTCCCCCGCTTTGCATGCTCCCAGGCCCCCACCCCACCTCCAGGCTGCAAGTTTATCCCCGGCTGGGGAGGCTTGTTGATAACCCAACTCCCTGGCGAGCACCAAGTCCGTGAGCAGCTGAGAGATATGTTTATTTCCTTTTAATGTTGTTCAGAGTTCAATTTACCCAGTGGCACACTAGTAAATAAATAAGAAAACCAAACCTTTGACAGGGGAAAATATGGAGTTTTCCTCCTACATTCCTGAGTAATATCTCAAAACTTTTGTGACTCACGAGGGCCTGCAGTGTTTGGCTAAAAGGGGTGAAAAAAAAGAAGAAAACGAGAACCATCTTGTTTCTTATATATTTGTCAACAGCTTTACAGCAAGTGGAGAATATTCCATATAATGTGGCCCCATGCACCATCTGAGCTGACGCCAGGTTTCCTGGGTTCTGTGGCTGTGTCTGAAGCTAAGGAAGTGTAACCTGTATAATTGCATCTCTGTAAGGGGGGCCATTTTCTACTGCCCGAAACACATTACCCACCAAAATCTCCTGACACTCATCTCTCAGGCCTCCAAAATCTGACTGTTGACGGTGGGGAGTTATTGCACAAAAATCATTCAAAGGCTCCAGCTTAGAACACAGAGGCAGTGAGAAAAGAAAAGAAAAAAAAAAAAAAAAAAAAAGGCAAATGAGGGAGAAGCCGTTACAGATGAATGAGGCAGTAGGAGGTGAGACCAGGGAGGTGAGAATGACAACTCTGCGTTCTGTTACATGTTTACCTAGAAGACTTTGAGACCCTGCGTGCCAGGCATTGGGCAAAGCACGAGGCAAGGAGGTGACAGAAACAACAATCAATACACTCATGGCAATGGTAATGATAACAGGGCTATTTCCTGAGTGTTTACTGAGTACTGTGCTGAGCATATTATCTCAGGGTTGAGTGGCCAACCCAAGCTCCTTGTTCTTGGGGAGTTTACAATCTCCTAGGGGTAGGGGGAGTGGGGAGCAGGGTCAGCTGACTGCTGAAAATCCAGGGAGAACCCTGGTCTTGAAGGATAGTTAAGAAAACCCCCAACTGAGGAATTTTTTTGCAAATTTTGAAATCTGGTGTTCTGATTGATGTTAGAAGCCTTAGCCTTATCAATTTGAGGGACTAAGGGCTGAGGTTACCAGGAACCTGGAAATTTAGGTTTCTATGGGAGAGCTTGCCAAATTTAGCACAGATGGGATAGGCAAAGGGGTGAGGGAGGTGGGGGCTGGTGAGGGAGAGAAGGGGACATTCAGGGCACAGAGAAAGGTAGGGGCCAGAATTACTGGGGTGTGTGGTGAATAAGGCTGCAACAAGCAGATGAAGGCTGAGCGACTTGGAATTCCCCAGCCCAGGGCACTGAGTTTAGAAGGAGGGAGATGAGGGCTGTTGGTTGGCTGACTGGGAGCTGGGATGAGTGGTAACAGGTCTTCTGCATCCTGAAAGGAATCAATGGAGGCAACTAAGAGTGAAATTGCTCCTTCAGTTTCAGGACAAAGTTTGAAGACGTGCCTCCCAAGGAGGGAGAGGGGAAAGAGGGGCTGTGAGTGGAATCCAGGGGGGCAGTGGATGGAGGGAGATGGTGGGGAAATGGCTGTCCTCAGTGGGTTCCCCTGTCTCGGGCATGGGCGGAAGATAAACACTGAAGGGAAATGCTGGGAGCTGTCCAGACCTCCAGTTCTGAAATGGATTCCGGGAACTAGCAATTTTTTGGTCACAGGAGCTGACAGCCTCCTATCCAGTGGGTTCTCAAAGTGCAGTCCCTAGACCAGGAGCACCAGTACCCCTGGCAAGTAGCTAGCACTGCACATTCCCAGGCCCCATCCCAGAGTTAATGCATCAGAATCAGTGGTGGGAGGGTGCGTCAGTAACAATCTGTTTTAAACAAGGGCTCAGTGGTTTCTGATGCCACTCAACTTGGAGAACCACTGCTCTAACAAACAGCTTTTCCTGCTCCCAACCCCAGACCCCCAGTCCATACCTCTGGGGACAAATCCTGTACTCAGCTCTACCGTGCCACTTGCCACCCTGCCTTTAAAGCACATCTGTGTTCATTTTGTCTCCAGCTGAACTCCACGAGGGGAGGGTAATGTCTTGCTCAACTCCGAACCACCAGTGCCTGGCACAGACTGGCACACAGTAGGTGTGCAGTGAATGTTGTCAATGAATTGATAGAAGGATGGATGGATGAATTCTAGAAAGGCAGCTAACATGACCTTTTAAAATCTAAATAAGGTTGTGGGGACTTCCCTGGTGGTCCAGTGGTTAAGATTCTGCACTCCCACTGCAGGGGCCATGGGTCGGTCCCTGGTTGGAGAACTGAGATTTCACACGCTGCATGCTGCAGCCAGATAAAAAAAATATATAAATAAGTCTGTGTCACTTTCTTGCTTAAAATCTTCCAGGGGCTGCCAGTGCATTTAGAATGAAATCTAACTTCTTTCCCTGGCCCACAAGGCCTATTGGTCTGGACCTATGGCCTTGCCTCTAGGATTTATCCTGCCATCTCTCTTAGCCACTATCGCATTCCTCCAAATACCCCAAGCTCATCCTGTCTCAAGGACTTTTCAAGGCTGTGCCCTCGACCTGGAGTGCTGGTGCCCAGACGGCCATGCAATGGGCTTTCTCTCATTTCTCAAGCTTGGCTCAGATGACGCCTTCTCAGAGAGGCCTTCCCCGACCACTCCTCTAAAGCATCACCTCCCTCTTTGTTCCTTTATCTTGTTGGTTGGTTGTTTTAGTGGTTAGTTTTCCTGCTTATAACACTAGCACAGATTTCAAAGGTGTATGGGGAAGGATTCGTCTCTATCATTTCCAAATTTCCCTCCATATAAAAGAGGATCATTCTTTATATAGACAATTGACAGTGCCTCAATTTCAAAAACTTTCTATATTTATTTAGATTTACATTAAAATCACTGTGTGTACTTAGCAAACCCAGCTTCAAGGCCAATTTCCTTCTAATTATCTTGCTGCCTCTAAATCCCTTAGATGGAGTTTCTGAAACAGCCATGGACCAAACCCTTTTAATCCCACCATGGTAAGAGTTATGGACTTAGGGTAAAATGAGCCCTGTAACTTGAGGTGTTCCATTGAGCTAGAAGAAAAGTGGGTCACCCAAAGAAGACACACAGAGACTGTGGGTGAAAACTTCAGCACATTCAGAGAAATGAGGGAAGGATGCATTCTTTGGGACTGGGGTACAAGTTTTGCTATGGTTAGTCAGAGAAGGCTTCTTGCATAACTCAGCATTTGGGTTGCATGCGGAAGATTTTAAAGGGATAAAGATGACTAAGATAACCGTGATAATATTCTGTTTAATGCTTGACTCCATGCCAAGCACTGTTCTAAACACCCATATTCACTTACTCTTTACAAGAACCCTATGAGGAGGGTGCTATTTTTACTCCCTCCCATTTTACAGATGTGGAAACTGAGGTACAGAAAGGTGATGTCATCTCTCCAAGGTACCCAGCTAATTAAGAGGTCGATCAAGGAAATGCAATTTGTGTCTCAGCCATCACACTCTCCTGCCTCTCCATTAAAGACGTCAGTAGCCCTTCAGGTTTCTCTACAGCTTCTCAAGCCTTTCCTCATACTTTAGCTGGTTCTGAGCACCTATGAGGTAGCCAGGGCAGGCATTTCATCTCCAGTTTTGAGGTGAGGGTGCTGAAGTCGGTGAGGTTAAGCAAACCACCCCAGGCCCCACCAAAAAGAAGAGGCAGGATCGGAACCATAGCCAGCAAGCCCAGTCCGGGAAAGAGAGGGCATTTGGGAAATGACATTGAGAGCCAGCAGGCAGGGAACGGTCTTGCTTCTTTCCCCAGCCCACCCTCTCCCAGCCATAAGATATATATAGCGCCAACGGAGAAATGAATCGTGTGTTTGCAGCCCCTTCTGCAGATCCATCACGGAGCAGCGTTCGGTGCAGATTTTGCAAACAGCTTGAGATTACTGAATTAATTAGAATGAAATTAATCAAAACACCCACCACAAAGGAACCTGAGCGTGTGAAGTGTGACTTGGGTGAGAGAGGAGGCGCAGCGGAGAGATGGCGCCAGGGGTTGGACTGGCTGTCCGCCCAGAGCCCACTGGGGCGGGCAAGGAGCTGATGGGCGGGGCGCTGACTCCTGCTGACACTCCACCAGGCCCCCCAGCCCCCACTTTTGCACTCTGGGTCTCGAAAAGGAGAGGACTCTGCCCCTTATGTCCAGGCTGTTCAGTCTGTAGGGACGGAAGCTTGGATCCTGTCGGAATGTTCGAGGTGACAAATGAGAAGGAGGTGAGCAGGCAGGGATAAAGCCACTGATCACAGGTCAGAAAACCTGGGGTCTCTGAGCATTATTATCCCAGTTTACCAGGATGGATGGTTTCGACTTTACTCACCTCTTTCAGCCCTTGCTGTTCGGTCACTCAGTCATGACCAACTCTGCGACCCCATGGACTGCAGCATTCCAGGCTTCCCTGTCTTCCACTATTTCCCGGAGTTTGCTCAAACTCATGTCCATTGAGTCAGTGATGCCATCCAAGCATCTCATCCTCTGTTGTCCCCTTCTCCTCCTGCCTTCAATCTTTCCCAGCATCAGGGTCTTTTCCAATGAGTCGGCTCTTCGCATCAGGTGCCCAAAGTACTGGTGCTTTAACTCTTCTAAGTTGTATAAAATCGATGAGAGGTTTAGAACTTTCACCCTTATCCAGCCTGAGTTTAAAGCTCAACTGTCCTACCTGCTAGCTGTGACCTCAAGCACTTACTGGCTGCATAATCTCACTGAGCCTTAGTTTCCCCATCTGCCAAATGGGGATAAAAAAATAGTGCCTCCTTTATGGGGCCCATTATACAGTAAATACTATGTAAGTGCAAGCAATTCTTAGATCTAACCACTCAAGAGGGCCTGTCCATCTTCCTTCAACTTGGCTTCACATTTCCTCTTCTTCCTGCTGCCATTGTCTCGGCCAGGCCTTCATCACTCTATTTATTCATTCATTCCATAAGCATTTGTGGAGCTCCCAGTATGTGCCTGGCACTGGATCAGAACCAGCCATTGCCTGGGGGCATTTCTCACCTAGCAAAGTGGGTATTGATGCACCTGGCCAAATTGCCCGGGGATCAGGGAATTCAGAGAGACCTTTCAAGCCTAGGAAAGGCGTTCCAGCCAGAGGAACAGCACGTGCCAAGCATTGCCCCCAGGCTGTGTCCTAAAACACAAATTTGATAGAAGTCATGTCCTGGTTCATAACCTATAATCAGCCCTATTCACTCACTGCAGTTCATGCCCTAGCGCATGTAAAGCCCTCTGCTTGGGTTTCATGCTTCTTGCAAATCTGCTTCCACTTACCCTCAAGCTTCTTGACTCCTAGCACCCCGCTTCAGCTGGGGACTGTAAGATGAAAGGGTTATTGTGGAACCTATGGTTATGTTTATGCAGCAGGTGCTTAATAAATGAGCCCACCTCTCCTCCCCACTGCCACACTAAGTTGCTTGGTCAGCTTCTCTTTGTTTAACTGTGTGCAGGAGGCAGCACCATGCAGCGTTCAGAGTGCCGAGCCCCAGTCTGAGGGTCAGCAGAGCAATTTCTAGTCCTGGCCTTTTTTTAAAATTTATTTTTCACACCTCGCAGCATGTGGGATCTTAGCAGGGATCCTGTGCCTCCCTGCAGTGGAAGCATAGAATCTTAACCATTGGACTGCCAGGGAAGTCCCTGAAAAACAGTTTTATAATCCTTTCTGACTCTGACCTTTTCTCTGGCTACTGAAGAATATGTCTCACACCTCACAAGGACTTGGCTCATGCCCCGCCCGCACAGTGCCTCCGCCTCCTACATGGCGGCATTAGTGGCAAAGAATCCATCTGCGAAAGCAGGAGATGCAAGAGATGTGGATTTGATCCCTGGGTCAGGAAGATTCCCCTGGAGAAGGAAATGGTAACCCACTCCTGTATTCTTTCCTGGGAAATCTCATGGACAGAGGAGTCTGGTGGGCTACAGTCCACGGGGTCACAATGAGCTGGACACGACTGAGCACCGCAGTGCCTGGAAAAGTTGGTGTCACGTGATAGGCACTAAACAGGGAGTCTCTAAGAGCCTCCTGGGAGCAGCTACAGGCCAGACTTTGGAGGCGCACTGAGAAATTTCAAATCTGACTCTGCCACTTACTGGCTGTGTGATACTGGGAAAGTTTCTCTGTCTCTCTGAGCTCCAACACTTGGTTCATCTGAATGAATGGCAGTTGTAAGAGTAACCACCTCATACTGCTGCTGAGAGGGTTAAATAAGATAACAAATGTAAAGCACTTAGCCCAGAGCCTGGCAGGTAATATTGCTCAAAGTTTTTTGTTTTTTTTTTTTGGGGGGGGGGGTGGGCGTCATCTTGGGCAAAATTGATTCTCAATTTTCTCATCAGACAAGGATAATGACGCCACCCTCCCCAAGCTGTCATGAGGGCCAAGTCAGCAATGTCTGTACACACTTGGTGCAGTTAGCCCTCTGCAGGGCACACAGTGGTGGGAGGTTAAGTGATTGGAGGTCAGTTAGGCAGCATCTTTCAAAATTACAAGTTTATATATGTACCTCTCACCCCAGCAATCCCATATCTAGCTATTTTTCCTATAGATATACTTTAAAGTGTGCAATTAAACACAGATACAAGGTTTGTATTAGCAAATGATCAAGGATAACTCAAAATAACCATCCAGTGGGGACTGGTTAAATCAGTCATGGGACATAAATGCTTATGGAATACTAGACAACTGTAAAAAGGAATGAGAAAGTTCTTTACATACCCCTATAGAAGAATCTCCAAGATAAATTGTTTTGGAGAAAAAAGAACAGGGTGCCGTAACGCCTACATATATGTGTTTGTCTATCCATAGAACATCTCTGGAAGGATCCACAGTAAATCAGCAACAGTGGCTGTTGTCTCCAGGGAGGGAAAGAAGGGTGCAGAGAAGGAGGGAAGGCTTTCGTGAATGTGGAACCACATGCCTATAAAAGCTATTGGTAAGTATAAACCCTGACTCAGGACAGCAGGAACCGTAATGAGCCCAAGTGTGAAGTGAGGTCCTCTGCTGGGGGTGACTGTGAGGCTTGGCTCCCTGTCTCAGGCATATGGCCCGTTGCTCTTGCTGGCAATGCACACTTCCAGAGGCCAAGACAGGGGGCTTGGTTGGAGGCCTAGAAGGACGGTGCCCCTTCGGGACTGGCAATGTTTGAGTACACCCCTGGCACCTTGGGAGGCCACTTTCCCCCAAGGGTCCCCACATGCTTGCACTTAAACTGAGGCTGTGGTACCAAGAGCCTGATTGTTCTGCCCAGGACTGCACCACCCCAGGGCTCTGTGGGCGTCCGTGTGATTGCAAAAGAGTCCTTGGGTGGCCTCTCAGGTCTGCCAGGGAGGCAGATGGCCTGGTTCTGCACCGCTTTTCCCTTTCTGGAGTGAAGGAGCTGCCGCTCTGGCTCTGAAGGAATGATGTGTCCACCGTGAAACACGATTCAGCCTCTCAGAGGGAGAGGAGGGTGGCGGGTGGAGATGTACAGCCAATGGAGTCAACTTGGGTTGAACACCTGGGTTCAAATCCCAGCTGGGGCCCGTGGCTACTGTGTGATCTTGGGCAGGGCACTGAGCCTCTGTGGGCCTCAGTTTCTGTGAGAAACTGTGACATGGAGTGACCACACCCACTTCACAAGGTTATTGCAATGAGCGAAGTTCCGGTCTTTGAGGTGCACTAGCCCAGAAAACAACTGAGGCCAGGATTTGAGTGCAGAGTTGTTTATTTGGTGGGTGACCTTGAGAAACACTGAACAAGGGAGACAGGGAAGGCGGAAATCCAGTAAAGGGTGTATTGAAGAGCAGTTACCACCCAGGGTCTCGGGTGCAGTCCTGCTGGACTCTCTGGGAGACTGTGTAGAATAAGCCTTGGTTATCTCAACGAGGGACAAACTCGCTGGGGTATGTATATGCAAACGCCTTAAGATCACCAGTTAAAGGTTTATCTGGGCACTTAAACTGCTTGTACTTCTAGCCTGCCTGGGGCTCAGGACAAGCAGACTGGGAGGGGGTGAGTGGGTGGAGAAAGCTGTCAGGCAGAGAGACACAGGTGCCTGGAGCTGGAGCAAGTCCAAGCACTACACATGGGACCAGTGAGTGTTGAGGGCATGTGGCAGGGGCACCAATCTCTCTGTCACAAGGGGTTTAGCACGCGCTTGGCACTGTTTTAAGCACTCTGCAAATATGAAGTCATTTAATGCTTACTACAACCCAGTGGAGCCTGGTGTGCTGCAGTCCATGGGGGTTGCAAAGACTCAGACACAACTTAGAGACCGAACAACAACAATTCAGTGAAGTCGATGAAAACACCACGGCTCAGAAAGGTTGCGTAACTTGCTCAAGTTCCCCCAGCCAGAAGGGGAGCCAAGATTTAAACTGGAGAAGTCTGGCTGATTAGGTCTAAAGGGACCTTGGGCTGCCTTGGTGGCTCAGATGGTAAAGAATCTGCCTGCAATGCGGGAGACCTGGATTTGATCCCTGGGTTGGGAAGATCCCCAGGAAGAGGGCATGGCAACCCACTCTGGTACTCTTGCCTGGAGAATCCCCATGGACAGAGGAGCCTGGTGGGCTGCAGTCCATGGGGTCACAAAGAGTCGGACACGACTGACAACTAAGTACATACAGCATTTAAAGGGACCTTAGAGACCACTTAGGTCAACCCTTTCCATTTTATGAATAAGAAACCCAGAGGGGAGAAGCAGTTTGTCCACAGTCACACAGTTACCAGAACAGAAATTTGAACCCACCTCACCCCATGCCCACCCCGGCCTCTGCCAACCACCACCTTCTTAACCTTAGCTCTTTCTCCTCTGGGCTATGAGTCTCGGGTGGGGCCAGCGGCAGGTGAGAGGGGTGGTGGAAGTTGGCCTTCTGCAGAATACTGGGTGCTGCAGTGCGGAAGCCAGGGGGCCATTAATCGGCTGGTAAGGCGGGCATGGCAAAATCTGATTAGATCTTTAGGATGCATGCTTGGAATCTCAAAATCAGCAAAGGAATCAGAACCCAGAGGAGGCGTGTGTCGCTTGTCCCTGCTTTTTAACCCCAGGCTGGCATCAAAGAGGAAAAGATGAGCTGGGCTTACTAGGGTGTGAAATTTCTTTTTTGTCTCCTGAGGTGGGGAGGGAGAGATGAGAAATTGCGATGAGCCCCGTGTGTAATTAAAGGCTCCAGAATTTCTTGAGGATTATGTTGCTCAAAGAGACAGAGCAGGATATTGCTGGGCCCTGGCTGATGTGCCTTTAGACAGACTAAGAGAGGTAAGGAAGCGTGGTGGGGTGTGTGTGTGTGTGTGTGCGTGTGCGCGCGTGCACACACTTGTGCATGCTTGTACTGACAGGAAATCATAACCGGCAAGTAAATTAACCCTTACAGCTTCACACTTTTCAGAGAAGTAAGAACAAGGACGAGCCGTCTTTGCCTGGGGACAGCCTTCTAGAATCTCCAACCTTGAGTTGCCAAACTGTCAGTGGGCTGCCATAGACACGACTGGCATATGAAGGGTTACTATTTCCCAATTTGCCGAGGACTGTCCTAATCTGGGGCTTCCCTGGGGGCTCAGACAGTAAACAATCTGCCTGCAACGCAGGAGACCTATGTTCGATCCCTGGGCTAGGAAGATCCCCTGGAGAAGGGAATGGCTGCCCACTCCAGTATTCTTGCCTGGAGAATTCCATGGGCCAAATCCTGGGAACCGTCTCAGTTCCAGACAGATCACAATGGTTGGTCACCCCAGGCATGGCCCTTCTATTCCCACCCCTGGTAAGGCCTGATCAAGAGAAGCTATCTCCATCAGAAGACTGGGCCTGTGGGGCCTGGAGGAGGGCAGGGTCACGGACAAGTGCAGGCCACCCAGCCAGATCTGCTTCTGTCCAAATCTGCTTCCAACTCCTATCTTTGGAATCAAAGATTGCTCCCTCAAATCAGGTCACACTCCTCTCAGGGGACCTTCCTGCTCTGGGAAGGGGATCCCTGCTTCTCTTGTGGGCTGTTGAGCCTGGCTGGCAAGGCTGCGTGCCTGGGAACGAGCCTGGTAAAGTGAAACGTAGGATAGAGCCTGAGGCCAAGCTGTGAGCACAGTGCAACCTGGGCAACTGCCTTTCCCTCCCTGGGTTCTGTTTCAAATGAAGAAGCTAGACTGGAGGTCTCTTTTTATTTTTCTTTTCTTTCTTTCTTTTTTTTTTTTTGAAAAAGATTTATATTGAAATTGTGAAAGTAATGCAATCATTTTTGAAAAAAATCGAACAGAACAAAAATTTCAAAGTGAGAGGTTAAAGTCCTTTTCTCCTCCTTATCCCATGGGACAGCCATTAACAGTCTCTTTTTCTTCTCAGACATTTTCCCTGCATAGGCAAGCCTGTGAGTATATATAGCCTTTATTTAAAATGTAACACAAATGAGATATTTCGTTATATGCTATTCTGCAACTTGCTTTTTCTATTGAACCATATATCCTGGACATCTTTCCCCACACACAAATCTCCTTCTTTCTTGCTGGGCTGGAGAACGTTCTGCTGTCAGAATGCCCCATGGCTTGTTTAATCAGAACCGCTGGTTTCTAGGGCCCTCCTGGCTCCCAAGTTCACAGCCCAGGCAAGAGAAACAACCAGGGGGGCGGGATGGGGTTGGGGACGATCAGTAGAGTGTCAGTTCCAGAAAGCTTGCCATCTGTCACATCTCTTCACTGGGAGATGAAAATGATTCGGAGAGGGATGAGGAGGAGACAGAACTCCTGGGTGCTGAGAGTAAAGCGTGGGGGTGGAGAGCTCCTGAAAACAGAAAACAGCCCCTCCGACACGGAGTTGGGGCCACAGACACAAGGCTCTCGGCTAATGCAATGTGACAGAGCTGCAGGGCCCGATAAGTTTTTCCATTTCTTTGTCTTTCCTGAGAGAAGCTCATGATTATCACCTTCGAGGTCACTGGGAACTGTGCTCAGAGGGACAGCACAGCTCCGCGTGCTTCCAACTGGCTCCCATCAAGAAGTTAGAAGGGAGCCTGCAAATGCATTTGCTGTTATCATCTCTCTAGCCCAGAAAGACTTTCCCTGAAGGGGCTGGGGGAGGGCAGGCGGGAGGCAGGCCCCTCAGTAGGACCTGGGCAGGAATATTAATGCCGGAACGACTCCCAAACGCAGCCGGGAGGCCGAGGCGGCCCAGACAGTCCTGGGAGGGTCTGGATGCTGCGCAGCCCACGGGAGGGACAGATCCGATGGCTCGCGGCAGGGGCACCCCGAGTCTAATGAAAAACCATCTCCTTGTTTTGGGCTGGACACCCTCAACACACTGCCCGGGCCTTGCTCGACCACCCGGGAGAGGATGGGCTCAGGGCACGGACACCCAGCCGGCCCTCCTAAGCGCCATCGGCGACATCGCTTTATTCCTGGCGGGTGCATCCGTCTCACTGGGTCTAGATAGATAATACAATCGCTCTGCCCACACCCCATTTGCTAGGAGACAGCCTGGGCTTCTGAATTTTTTATGGCCTCACTTAGCTTGGAGGAAATCCAGAGGTCAAAGCCGGAGCAGACGCTCCAGTCACCTTGGCCGTCCGGGCGCGCAGCCTTGCCGAAACGGGCTCACCCACGGGGCCCTAAATTACGGCGATTACACTGCAATTCGCGGCGCGATATTACTTTG